>NC_068912.1:98079796-98682489 GCF_023091745.1 Budorcas taxicolor
CTTTGAAAGGAAAGTTATGACCAACCTAGACAGCATATTCAAAAGCAGAGACATTACTTTGCCAACAAAGGTCCATCTAGCCAAGGCTATGGTTTTTCCAGTAGTCATGCATGGATATGAGAGTTGGACTATAAAGAAAGCTGAGCACCAAAGAATTGATGCTTTTGAACTGTGGTGTTGGGGAAGACTCTTCAGAGTCCCTTGGATGGAAAGGAGATCCAACCAGTCCATCCTAAAGGAAATCAGTCCTGAATGTTCATTGGAAGGACTGATGATGAAGCTGAAACTCCAATACTTTGGCCACCTGATGCAAAGAACTGACTCATTTGAAAAAACCCTGATGCTGGGAAAGGTTGAAGGTGGGAGGAGAAGGGGATGACAGGATGAGATGGTTGGATGGCCTCAGCGACTCAATGGACATGAGTTTGAGTAAGCTCTGTGAGTTAGTGATGGACAGTGAGGGCTGGTGTGCTGCAGTCCATGGGGTTGCAAAGAGTCAGACACGACTGGGTGACTGAACTGAACTGAACTGAATCCTGACCTCTCAAACATACATACAGTGAGTTGTAAAATGTTGTAAACATATGCGAGTGATACTTGCATCGGTGTATGGAAGAGGAAGCAACCACTTCCTTAATGAGTGAAGGAAGACATCACAAAGGAATCAGTCTTTCGTATTGGTCTTAGTGGATGATTTTCTCAGAAGAGGAGAGGCTAGGCATCAGAGGTTGTGTGGACATGAAATAGGCACAGCATCTTCAGGGAACTGCAGGCAGGAGTTCAGTGTGGTTAGAGTACAAGGGTGTATGGTGAAATGGGAGTATGTTGAAATTATATCAAGGTCCTTCTTCATATGCCTTACTATAGAATTTGAATTCTGTCCTCAGACCCCTGAAAGTTTTAAGGACTCATGTAAAACCATTTGATTCTCATAGTAGCATTTGCGGATATACTTGACATCCCAGAGTCATATTATGATCTAAGGTTCGAGTTGTGTAGTCTTGTTTCTCCAGCTATTTGTTCATCCTTTTGCATATTTATCGAACATTTGCATGTTGAAACACTTTGGATAATATAAAGAGTACTTCTTAAATGTTCTCATTGAATTTTCAGTCTAATTTAGCAGATGACATAAATACTTCACAAGTGAAGAACTTCATTCGGTTGCTAAGTCATGTCTGATCCCATGGACTGAAGCACACGAGGCTTCCCTGTCCTTCACTATCTTCCCAAGTTTGCTCAGATTTATTATAAGTCCATTGAGTTGGTGATGCTATCTAACCATCTCATCCTCTTCTGCCCTCTTCTCCTTTTGCCTTCAGTCTTTCGTAGCATCAGGGTCTTCTCCAGTGAGTTGACTCTTCACATCAGGTGGCCCAAAAGATAGGAACTTCAGCTTCAGCATCAGTTCTTCCAATGAATATTCAGGGTTGATTTCCTTTGCAATTGACTGGTTTGATCTCCTTGCCTTCCAAGGGACTCTCAAGAGTCTCCTCCAGCACCATAAATCCAAGGCATTAGTTCTTCAGTGCTCAGCCTTCTTTATGGTCCAACTCTCACATATATATATGACTACTGGAAAAACCATAGCTTTGACTATATGGACTTTTTTATCAGCAAAGTGATATCTTTGCTTTTTAATTTATTCTTTAGTAAGTATTAAATATCTAGTAAGATAAGAATCGATAATTGCTGAAGAGTCAGTGAGTAGTAAAGGTTCAAAACATGGAGAGAACTAGTCACTTGACTGAAAAGGCTCTATGAATAGAAAGGAGGGACATGAGTCCAGTCTGCAGCATGGGTTGATTAGAATAGGTGGGAAAAGAGAAAAGTACTGTTGAGTGGAAAAAAATTCAACAATGCATAGAAGTGTGGAAGTAAGTGTTTGTGAAGTATGTTCGTGGATCACAAGTTGATTGGTTGCCTGGAGCTAGAGTTTCACATAGGGAAGGAGCATTGACAGTAAATAGATATGGCTTTGAAATGAAACCTTCAGAGAACCTCATAAGAAATGCTATTCCTGAATTTACTTTTGATCCATCTTAAAGATCTCACATAAAGCTCAAACCCCAGCTGAACTTTGAAAAATAAATATTTTGTATAGAAGAGTAATTCCTGGCGTTAAGATACTTTCAAACACTAAAATCATTGCTAGAGATTTTCTAGCCTAAAGTCAAGCTGTTTAAATGCATTGGGAAGAGCTTTAGATAGCTTTTTGTTTAGCTTAGAGTTTTCTTTCAAGGAAAAGGTAGAAAAGTATAGCCATTGGCCCTGTGTACACAGAGAGCATAATTTTCATGTCTTCATCTGCTAAATGTCTGTGTTTCGTTCATTGTTTGCCCATAGCCAGTGAACCTTAGGGATAATTCCTTCCTGTCTTGGACCCAGAGCAGAACCATATAGATAAGGTCCACAAGTCAGACATCAAAGATTAATATAAGAACATTTTCTGACAAACTTAGAGTCATTGTTTTTACGTCAGTTTTTCTAGGAAAGTATTTCTAGAAATATTTTTAATTGGATTTTTCAAATGTTAGTTTTTTTCTGATTTTAAAAAGATACATAAAAATTGGAAGACTTACAAAGTACTCATGTGAAAGAAAAATGAGATAACTTGTAATATTTTGTATATTTTACTGGCAATAGCCTCTGCATTTCTACAGTCGTTTGTTTTTACAAACAAATTTTGTACCTTACTATTTTAATGGTAACATGTACGCATTTCTTCATCTTTCTAAAGTGGTGCATAAATGTATTTTAATGGCTATCTAATAATGCACTGATATACTCTGAGTTGATTTAGTCATTGCTCTGTGGCTGCACACTTAGGTTGTCTCCCAAATCTGTGTTTCTATTATGTATTTAAACCAAGGAGAAACATGTCTGCACCAAAGGTGGATTATATGATCTACTTATGCCATGTGCAAGCAGAAAATGGGTGACAGAAGGATTGTACTTCCTTTCTTGTTTGTTTGTACCAGAATCCTCTATTGTTTACACACATTTTAGCCTCTTGTGTCATTTTCAGAAGCTTTATTTTTCTCACTTACTTTTTGGTTTGGATAAGATTTAAATATAAAAATCCATCTGTGAAGCATATTGTATATTCACATTGAAGGCTAAAAACCCATTTTTAATTAAAACTTTTTTCAGCACTCATGGTTCACTTTGTCCTGTTTTTATTATGAAACACTTCAGCCTTCTTCCTAAAACACATATGTCTTGTACATTTCAAGATGTTCCTTGTTGCTCATGCAGAACTAGTTTCTTTATGCTGTCAGCTCACGCCATATGGTCTGGCTGTTCATTTTGCTTCCCTTTCTGGCATTTGTGTGGGCAGCATCTTGCATGTAATGCAAGTTAATTTCATTCCCCTCTCTCTCAGAAAACTTGTCAGAAGGTAAACTAGCAAACTAGAAACACTGAATGATTCTTTGAGGTGTTAGGTTATACATGATGATAAAGGATATAGCCTTGAGTTCCTAATGTTTGTAAGATTGAAAATGTGTCAAGTGAGATCTGAAGTCTGGCCAGATGTGAGTAATTATAATTAAGAAACTATTGGTGCTTTTTGCCATTGAGAATTATGTTTGCTGCGGGTTATTTGTAGAAATGTAGATGGACCTAGAGTCTGTCATACAGAGTGAAATGTCAGAAAGGGAAAAATCAATATTGTAAATTAACGTATATATGGGGAAACTAGAAAAATGGTATATGTGAACCTATTTGCAGGGCAGGAATAGACATACAGACAGAGAGAATGGGCATATGGATGTGGGGAGTGGGGAGTGGGACAAACTGGGAGATTAGGATTGACGTATATACACTGCCATGTGTAAAATAGATCACCAGTGAGAAGCTGCTGTATCGCATGGGGAGCTCAGCTCGGTTCTCTATAATGACCTCCCTGTGTAGGATGGGGGTGGGGGTTGGAGGGAGGCCCAAGAGGGAGGGGATATATGTATATGGGTATACATATAACTGATTCACTTTGTTGTGCAGAAGAAACTAACACAACATTGTGAAGCAATTATACTCCAATAAAAAAAGAAAAAAGATTCTATTGGTGGTACTTGGCAATAGCACACATTATATAAACTGCAGTTCTTTAGTATTGATTTTTAAACTAAATGTGAAGAGGGAGGGAAGGGGAAAGGAAGCATAAAAATCAGATTACTTTTCAGCCACACACCATCCTGTGCCCATCTGAAAGATGTCTGTTTGCAGGATTGTCCACACCATGTAGGTGGCTTTGAGATGGCTGGTGTTACACTTGAAGTTAGGTGTAGTCAGAGATGAACTAATTTAAAAAGCCGTGACATATCAAGTTGAGTCTGAACTGAGAAAGGGATTGGACCTGATAGTATTTAAAAGTTTGCTTTCCCTTTAAAGAAAACTACTAGTCAGGACAGGCTTTACATTCTCCACTATGTTAAGTCCTCGAAGTAGAAACCTCTGTTCCTTGAACCCTAATGAATGGGTTCTGAATATCTGAATTTTTCAAGTAGTTCTGTTGTACTTTATAATATTCTTCTAATTGACAGGAACATCTAAATTTTTCACATATTTCCTAACCTCCCTTCTTTTAGGGGGAAGGAAAAAAAAGGATCCCGGATATATTTCAATGCATTCTTGATGATTTTGGCTTCCCAGTCTGAACATCAGTAGTTATATCAGCCAACATAAATGCAGGGCTGTGAAGGTGGAGGAGACCCATCCGTGCCAGCAAGCACTGCCTCCAGCCTACTATGACCTGTGTTTAGTCTTTAGCGTTTATGCTGCCTTGGTGTTAGTCCTCCCCTCGCTCCCCACTCATCTCATTATTGCAGAATTTCTTTTCCTCCTCCTTTAATGTTTATGATGTAGAGTGGGCTTGGGGACGCGGTTACTAGTTTGATATGATTGTATAAAACAAGAATGAAAATGTCCTGTTGGGGAGTTCTGAGGTACTGATCTTGTGTCATCAATGTTGATATCATGAAGAGTTCTTTTTTCTTCTTGCTCCATCTAAGTGGATGAACTTGCTGTGTCCATAGCATAGGTGTTAGTGTAAATGTTAATAGTCTCTCCAAATCCAGTTGGACATCTAAGGATAAAATTACCTTGGCCTAATGTTCTAATAAACTTTCACATAAATTTTAATATGAGAGAAGCATAAGTGCATTTAGGCTACATTGAGGGTCCTTTGTATGATGATTTGCTATACCATACACCTTCCACCCTTAGATAGATTCGCATGTATGTTTTAAACTATCATATCATACAGCCTATGATGCAAGAATTATCATTAACCCAGTACAGACATGATGGTACATTTTATTTACACTCACGGTGTTTTCTTTCTGAAATGGAAACCTTTCTTCAATTCCAATACAAATGAAAGCGCTAAAATGCAGGGCTTTGTATATTCTGTGCAGCTATTTTGAAATGGGCTAATAAATGTTTTATTCCTGCAATAACATTTGACCTTAATTTCAATAAATACATTTTGAATTACATCCTATAGGTTGATACAGTTGATAAGAGCTTTTCTGTCCTTGAACTAAGACATGGAATTCCACATCCAGTAGACAAATTTAGTTGGCCAGAGAGAGATTTCTTTGAATTTTGTTGAGAAGTCAGTTGGGGAAAGTGTCAGGTGCCAAGGAAAGAGGATACAGAAGTGAATGAAACTTCATCATTGCTCTTGAGAACTTTAGAGTCCTAAGGAGAAAGGGGAAAACAGGTGGTTACCCTTCATTACAGAAGATACTATAGTAAGTCCGGGTATGAACTGTAGAGTCTAAAAGAAGAGTAAAAAAAAAAAAAAATTAGAGATGAGGGATGGCGGGTGGGCAGAAGGGCAAGAGAAAATGCTCCTTCTGTGTCTCAAGGAATAAGACAACTGCTATAAGTTCTAGAAGTGCATTCATTAGATGTTTTTGAATGCTGTCACTATTCTGTCTTGGAAAACTAGAAAATATTCAGGTACAGAGTGTACTCGGGACAAAGAGAGGAAGTGGTTAATTCTACTACAGGAAGAAGGGGTCCAGGGAGATTTTTATAGACATTTTCCATGGACCTTAACGGATGCATGGGATTTGGGGAGGAAGAGAAGTGCAAAAGGACAGTGAAGCCAAAGGGGACAGCTAGAACACAGAGGAAGTTATCTCAGAGATGACACTGTTCCTTGCCACAGTGAGCTCTTGTATCTTGCATCAGAGGGCAAGGTACAGTGTAATGTAACAGCCCTGGTTTAGTTAAATCAGCCTGTTGGAGTCCTATCTGTGTCATGCATCAACTGTGCGAGTTGGTGGCAAGGTGCTGAATCATTGTGTGCCTCCACACCTCCCTCCCTCATCAGAAAAAGAGAAAATGAACCTATCCTCAGGCTGCCACGTTACGCAACTGCAAGTGGTATCATTCACCTTATGCCTACAGGCTCTACCTGTCTCAGGTGGGTTGGAAGATTAAACAAGACAATACATATATAACAGGTATATATGCACATTACCAGTGCTCAATAAGCATTTGCTACTGTTAATCAGGCAGATACAATTTTAAAGAATGAGTCCATTGGAAATCTCTTATTTATAAAGGTTCATATACCTGTATCCTAGTTAATCAATCTATATGTTCCTGAGATTACTTTAAATACAATGCGAAATGTGCTTTTCTTAGTTTACTGGGCTTTAAAATATACTGTGAAAAAGCAGCTGAAGACCAAAGCAAAACCAAAACAAATCCCTCTAAGAGGTTTTGAATGAGCAGTTTGTTTTTTGTCTTCAATCTTGGTTCATTTGATTCATGCCAAATGCACAAACATCTCAACTATATTGATTTGTATCAATCTGTAATCTGTGGCCACCCAGTGATTCCACTGGGGACTTTTTCTAGTGCAGTTTTGTGACTCTAAAGTTTAAAGAGGTTTATTTTTTCTTCCTTCTTTATATCCAAAAGCAAGGCTGTTTAGAATGAATTAGTTGATTAGAACATCTGACTCAGAAAATGGGACAGCCAAGAATTTGCCTGAAGATTCAGAAACATGGCTGGGGGATGATGATTATTACCAGGCTTCAAATGTCAGCAAACACTTCAGGGCTGCAGGAAAGAAAATAAAACACATTAAGGTTTAATGACTTTTGTTATAGGAGGGCTTTGGGGTAGCCAGGATGGAATTATTTGCTGAACACAGTCTTTTTGTTAGTTGTCCAAGTGGATTAATTGAAGCCTGTTAACACTCTATCTCATAAAACAGAAAATAGCCATTAGCTACTCACCAGTACACATGGAGAATCCAGAGTTTGGGACTGCCTTAAGTGATCCAGTCAGCACAGTTTGGGATGACTACTCTAGGTAAAGTCAAAAAAGCTGGTAGCTACTTAGTCCTCTGTCACAGGTGAGGTTCAGACTCAGAGACTGCAGGTTAGCATGCAGGATGTTTGTGAGGGAGTACGCTGGACCACTCCAGTGGATGGGAGGGATGGTTAAGCTGTGATGTAGATGTGATAGCAGCTTTGGCCAGCCCCACTGGGTAGGGGCTCTGGAACAAAATGACCCATCAGAGTCATTTCATGTTAGGCTGACATGGCTGAAATGTCTGGGACTTTATACTTACTAGTCACTGGGTGAGCGGTAGCTCAGACGGTAAAGCGTCTGTCTACAATGCGGAAGACCTGGGTTCAATCCCTCGGTCGGGAAGATCCCCCGGAGAAGGAAATGGCAATCCACTCCAGTACTATTGCCTGGAAAATCCCACGGACAGAGGAGCCTGGTAGGCTACAGTCCATGGGGTCGCAAAGAGTCGGACACGACTGAGCGACTTCACTTTAACTTTCACAGGTTGCCCTCAGAAGGATGGGACCCCAGGCAGGGTAGCTCTGTAGCAGAGGTCATCCCTGCTGGTTGGGGCTACCTCCCCCAAGAACCGCCAGCAGCTGGGCAATAAGCCCTGTCCTTGTCTCCCCCTCCACCTCCGTGATCTGTTATAACATACGTGAACCAACCAGTTCCCAGAAGCCTGACTGGACAGAGAGAGGCCTCACCCACTCCCTTTCTCCGTTGTACCCACAAAATAAAAGACTCAGGTAACTCACTGTCCTCAATTATTTTACACCATTGGGCAGCACCACTATCCCCAACACAGAAGCACAGTTCTAATAGTAGTTCTATGAGGCAGATTCCATTTTTCCCAGGCAAGAATTTGAAGAATGCTTTAAGCCCTGATCCCTCCACTAAGCACCAGACCCACAGATACAAAAAAGTTCTTCGGCAGTCCTAGTGGGTCATCCCACAGATACCTCAGCATCAGTGGGCTCAAATCTAAACCCATCATTTCATTATATTTGCTTTAGGATATTTCTATACAACCACCAACCCTTATGCTTGTAACTGTAAAAATTTTAACCTAAGTTTAACCATGTGTAAGTGTACAATTCAGTGGCATTCTATCCATTCACATCCTGTGTAACCATCGCACTACCTATGCCCAGACTCTTTCGTCTTCCCCAACATAAACTCTGTACCCATTAATAACTGCTCCCCGTGCCTACCTCTCCCCGAACCCTGTAGCTTGTATTTTACATTGTGTCTCTGAATTTGCCTATTTTATGTAGTTGGTATAAGTGGAATCATACCTTTGTCTTCCTTCTGTGTCTGGCTTATGTCACTAACCATAATGTTTTCAAGGTCCATCCACATTACAGCATACATCAAAATTCCATACCTTTTTATGGCTTCATAGTGTTCCAGGGTATGTATACAGCATACTGTTTTTGTCCATTTATCCTTACTATTTTCAATGATACTGCACTCACCTCATAAATTTCCCTCCCTCAACAGCTTCTGATCCTTTATTCCCTTTCTGTGTTGATAATGATCTTGTTGATCATTGTTGATTGTTTTGTTGAAAACAAAAGATGCTCCTCGGATATATGTATTGCCTTTATTCATTCACCCTCCCTGCATGCATATACTCAGTCACTCAGTCTTGTCTGACTCTCTGTGACCCCATGGACTGTAGCCTGCTAGATGCCACTGTCCTTGGGGTTTCCCAGGCAAGAATACTGGAGTGGATTGCCATTTCCTCCTCCAGGGAATCTTCCCAACCCAAGGATCGAACCTTCACCTCCTACACTAGCAGGTGGATTCTTTACTGCTAAGCCACCTGGGAATCCCACTCTCCCTCCCTGACCCTGTCCATTTCTGGCTACATCATTGCACCCAATTCGTAGTGACATTCATGTCCTTAGGATGACATCTGTCTACTTCTCCTAGCTGATCTGCTTTATTCTCCTACACACTGGATGCTTCAGCCACACTAAGCACCTCAGTTTACTCTAAGCATAACTTTCTAGCTTTGTGCTGTTTCTTCTGCTTGGAAATAGGATTCATTCCATTTTCCACATGGAAATTTCTGTTCACCCTTCAAAATCTAAGTCTGTAAATCCCTTCCTACCCACTCTACCAAGAATTTGTTACTCTTTTCTCTGTTTTCCTGAAGTATTTTGTTCCTACCTCTAATCTCTGGCCTATTGCAATGGACTGCAGTAACTTACTTACTTGCCTGCCTTATTGTTATGAATAGATTGACCTCTGTTGGGACTGAAGATATTTAGCCCATTTATTCCACATGCCCAGAACCTAGAGTCGCATTCCCAAAGAATCCTGCATACATGAGTAGTGCAAGGGGGAGAGGCCTGAAGATGGGGGGCAGGATTCTGGGTTCAAAGGCCAGCACAGCTACTGAGTGTCAGGCCTCAGCCACATCACTGTGAAGCTGCTTCTTCATCTGTAAATAATTCAGCATCCCAGAGTGGGATTGAGAACCAAATGAGACGATTGATATGAAAGTGCTCTTGCCTAAAAGCACTTTCATATCAATAGTTGTGAGGGTTTTTTCTTTTCTGGAAAATGACCTATTTTATTAGTCTCTATGTGGGGCTTCCCAGGTGGTTCAAGTGGTAAAGAATCTGCCTGTCAATACAAGAGATGCAGGTTTGATCCCTGGGTCGGGAAGATCCCCTGGAGGAGAAAATGTTAACCCACTCCAGTATTCTTGCTGGGATTAATCCCATGGACAGAGAAGCCTGGTGGCCTACAGTCTGTGAGGTCAAAGAGAGACGACTGAAGCCATTGAGTATGCGTGCGTTAGTCCTTGTGTACTGCCCATCCCAGATAAATGTGAAGTTCTACAGGATATTCCCCGTTTTTGTGAATTATTTCTTTAAGAATAGATCACAAATAGTGGGGGTGGTGGGGTAACTTTAACATAAATGATTTATGTGACGCTGTCACAAATTATGTGACATGTATGATGTAAATGGTGGAAATTCAGGGATGCAGTTTAGGCAGCAGAAGAAAGCACTTGCTTATCATTGGTGTCATCTGACGATGGTCGCTCTGTTTTCGGGGGGGTGGGGGGGGTAGTCAGTTTCTCTTTATTGGGGGTATGCAAGCAGATGCTAATGGCATCCCCAACTCGATGGACATGAGTTTGAGCAAGCTCTGGGATTTGGTGCTGGACAGGAAAGCCTGGCATGCTACAGTCCATGGGGTCGCAAAGAGTCAGACACAACTGAGCTGCTGAACTGACTGAATGAACCAGATGCTGGCTAAACTTGCCTGTCAGGGAGGCTGTCTTGAGATTCACTGACCTTGACTGAAGAGGCTGGGAGGGCTAAGCTAGCTGACTCCTGAGGTTCCTTCCCATTCTGGACGTATATTATTCTAAACTTTACGTATGAACTATATTGAGAGATGGACCCAGGCTTTTGCATTCTATTCAGGGGAAGATATAACGGTGCTTTTCCTTTCCTCTTTAAGTGAAAGTTGTAAAATTTATATAAGATCACAGTAAGAAGTCTGATATTTCTACTTTGTGAGTCCTGGTGAAAGCTGAGATTTGATCTTGAAATATGAAAGTAAACTGTAATTACCTAAGTTTAAGCCTCTAGGATTTATATTTATCGGATAGACTTTAAAGTTCTCCCAACTTATCACCCTGGAGAAAAGGAGAAATTACAATCATCTTACTTAGGGCTGGAAGTCTAGAGAGACGCTCACTCTAGGTTAATGGAAAACTGACACTGTTTTGCCTGGGCTTCTGGCAGTTCCCACCCAGGGACATAGTTAAGAGTTTCACATATTGAGTGCTTTTGGGATCTGAACTATATTGCAAATCACTCAAAGAATAGCTTCTTCATGGTATTTTTTAGAACACCTACTTGTTTTTAAACATCTTCCTTTCACCACCCAAAGCTGCTTCTTAATGTTATTATTGCTCATGGCAATCACATTTCAGTTCTCTGAAAACTACTTGTCGGTTTTTCTCTTTGTGCTGTTTCTATTCAAGTGAAGGTACATGACTTGCATTCCCAGGATGCTCTCCACTACCGCTCACCCCTGCGCTCCCTCTGCCCTCCCCGCCCCGAGGAGACTGCTGTGAAGTCAAATTAGAAGCATACAGTGTCAGCATTACAAGGCTCCCAAGATTTCATCTCAATGAATTCAAACCCTTGCATCTCCCTTATTAAAGATGAAAAAGCTGAGGTATGGAGCATCCCAAAGCAAGTAGCAAAATTAAGCCAGGGTGTGAGGACCTTCAAGTCCCTAAGACTCTCTTAGTTTGACCTCCTCAGAAATAGAACAAAGCCAAGTGCAAGCAGTTCATTTAGGAGGTGATTCCGGGAAACAGAGCAGGCATGGTGGAATAAGACGGGAAAGGAAGGCAGCTCTTTAGGATGCTGTAATGAGCACCTTAACTCTGTGGGCAACCTGGGTTCAATCCCCCTGAGAGCCTCAGGAGATGGTTTAGAACAAGCCTCTGAGCTGTCCCACTGGAGAGGGTCGAGGAACCTGTGGTTCCACAGTGACCCACCAGCTCTTGTTGCTCATTGGCTGAAGGGTGGTTAACTCCCCAGCACTGCCAGCCTGTTCTATGGAGGGGGGCGAGTATTTTTCTGCAGCTGGAGGAAGTCCTCAGCAGAGTTTTAGTCTTTCAGTGGGAGTCACCCAGCAATCATGCGTAGGGGATTTGGGTGGGGCAGTGACATCCCCTGCTGCAGTGGCCAATAATCCCCTCCTGCCCTGGCCAATAAACTTTAACTGCCTTAAAGGTAAGAGGCTGAAACAAAACATGACTTATAAGGGGAAATTAAATGTACAGGGTTGGTATCTGCAAGTGAATAAGCATTATCCTTATTTTACAGAACCCACCATGCACTTTTCCACGTTACCAACTTTGCGCATACTATCCCTCTATCTTGTATGAACTGCTAGAAAACTCCTATTCATCCTACAAAGTCCAGTTCCAATAAGAACTGTCTATTATGTCCTTTGCTGATTCCTCAGGCAGAATTAACTGCTCTCTTGCTTTGCTCTAACAGCATGTCCTGCCTTCGTCGCACTTGCTACTAATGGTAGTAATAATAGCTACTGTTTACAGACTAATTTTGCTCCAGGCCCTGTTTTAAGTAATTTATGTGAATTAACTCATTTAAAACTTTCAAAAACTCAATGAAGTAGCTGCAATTACCATCTGCATTTTGTAGACTGGAAATGAAGACAGAGATTAGCGACTATCCCAATATCTTACAGTTGGCAAGTGGCATAGCTAGGATTTGGTTCAGAAGGTCAGGCTTCCAAGTCCCTACTCTCTTTGGCTGGGGTAGAGAAAGGGGCCCAAGCACTGAACTCCGGGACTATTTCTGGCAGTTTTGGTGCGGCCTCACGCTAGGCTAGGAAACACTGTCTGCAAAGAATCTTAAGCAGGTAAATGACTCAAGATTTGCATTTTACAAAGGTCACTCTCACCATCATGCACAGGGTGAATTGGAGGAGGAGAGACTAAGAAGAGATAACAGCATTCTGACTGGTGTAATAATCCAGGTATGATGAAGTCCCAAGTTCAGCAGGGCTCCTCCTCCCTGGACTAACCCCGCTTACCTCCCCAGCCACTCCCCAACATTGTGGGGCTGCTACTCCTAGATGTGTGGGGGTCCTGCACAAATGCACCAGGCCAAGGGCCATGTGAGGGCAGAGATGATGCAGCTTGGGCTCTGGCCACACCTGTGAGCCCTGGTGAGGAGTCTCAGATACAGGAAGGAAGGGTGCCTTTTGCTTGCTTGAGCACAGAGAAGCCATGTGGAGTAGTGGCAGTCCTGCCCAGTTTTCCCTCCAATCCAGACATTTTAAACTACTTTCCCTTTCCTAATTCTGTCATGATGTTCCCCACCTCTATTTTGAATATTTGATTTCCTCTGGTAAGGATGCTGTTTCACTCATTCATTCATTCTTTTACTTAGATTTTTTTAGCACCCAACATGGACCAAGGAACTTCCTAGGTGATGGAGACTTGACAATCTAGGGGACGAGATAAGTGTAAATGTAGTAATTATGCAAATATGTTACTGTGACACTTTCTTTAAAGGTAGAGTTGGAACCATGAGACTACATGCTGGATACTGGGGACTCACCTGCTCCGGGATGCAGGTGGCCAAGTTGAGATGGTGACTGGGATGACATAAGTTCCCTTTGGAGGGACATGACTTTCATGTTGAGATGTGAGCAATGAGTAGGAATTAACCAGGGTAGAGAAGGAGAATGAACCACCCTTCCTGCTGTCTGACCATGGGTAACGGTGTGCTCATGAATCTATGGATTAAAGCACATAGATCTGGAGTTCAGATGAGACTCAGTAAACCAAAGGCAGGGGGAACTGTCAAAGAGGTCCTCGAAAGAGAAAAGAGGAGAGGGATACGTGAGAGAAGCTGCTGGGAGAGGGAGCTGGGGACCACAGCGAGTAGCAGGAGGCTGCACTTGGCGAGACCCATGGGAAGTTCTCAGAGCAGGCTGAAGAGCTCTGAGAAACGGAGATGTTCAATATTTAATTTTAAATTGTGCTTCTGCAGCTTACAGCTCTTCCCCTCCCCAAACCTTCAGTATAATCGGTTGCACATAAATGCCTTATGTAGATGGTTTGAGGGAAACTGGGGGAAACAGCTGAGTGCCCAGAAAGGGTCCTGATGAACAGTAAGGATAGCATAGACATGGGGGGTGACACAGAGCGGGAAAAGGCTGATGGGCACAGAAATGGAGAGTCAGCTGCTACAAGAGGTATTCATATGCACAGATGTATTGAAGCCCTCAAAACAAGAATTGTATTTGTATTCAACTATGATGAGTGATTAACATAAAGTGATGATCGAAGTCAGCATTAAAATGGATCCCATGAGAGTCGGGACAGCCTAGACAGAAGACATAAGAAGGAAGGGACATTCTCGTGGGTGTCTCTGGCAATGGAACAGGCCCGTGGTTTCATGCTAGACAGCTGAGACTCAGTGTAAACTCCAGCTGAAGTAGATTCTTCCCCACCCCCAGCTCCCTACCCAGCCAGGACTTTGTAGAATTACCACCCAACATTTACTGTTACTAATGCAACGCCTGTTACTTTCTGGGTGCAAAGTCACTTGGTCCCCGCCCCTTGGAGTGCTGTCTGTTCTGGGAGGCAAATCTCACAGTACTGATCAGCACTGTCACAGAAGCAGGTCCAGAGGGTGTGGAAGCAGGAATGGGACTTTGATCCAGTTGTGGGCATCCGGCAGCTTCCTGGAGGAGGGACACCCAGGCAAGGTCATGGTGTTTCCCAGGCTAGATGGATGCCTGGCGGGCAGAGGGAGAGGGCAGAGGCACAGCTGCAGGGGCTCCTGGGTGGTCTTCACTGCCCCTCTGCCAGGCTTACTCATAGCACCAAGCAGCTGGTCTTCATCTCTCTTGTCTCCAACAAGCCCTGTTTCTCCAGCTGGCCTCCAGGTCCCTCAAGGGCTGGAGACTTGGTGCATGTTTGGCTGTGAGAGTAGGAAGCCGGGAGATCTGAGTGTACTAAGAAGAGCTCCCTGCCCCAATGCCAGCTGCTACCTTGCTTACCCTCCACCTGGTCCCTCACTCCTTCCAGTCTGACAGCCACCACGGCAGAGCTGCCAATGAGAGTATGAGGCCCTCCTGGGGAGGTTCCAGCTGGAAATAGATGAGCGGGGATTGGGAGCCAGAGAGTAAAGCGGGGAGACGGTGCACAAGGAAAGGATAAGGGTGAGCAAAGACACCGAGGATTTTTGCAACTTTCTTGCCACTCTTTATCTTCCACTTTTTTGACCTCATGACACATGTAGAGTAAAAGCTCCTAAACAGACTCACCAGAGGAGGGAAAACTGTTTTTGAGGTAGGAGTGAAAGGTTCTGTAGTGGAGAGAGCTGGAGCCCGAGACCCAGTGCAAGTCCTGCTGTGTGTCCTGAGCAGACCAAGCGCCCTCCCTGGGCCTCCTGGCTCCTCTCCTCAGTGTGCAGCCTGGCCAGGTACTCGTCACAGCCTCCTGCAGTCTCAACCTCTGAGGGTTCCGTGTGGACAGCGAGGCGGGAGGAAAGCCTGTCTGCAGCCGGCCAGGCCTGGCCGTGCTGAACCTCCCAAGGCCGAAGCCAGGCCTGCGGAGTCAGGCGAAATAGCCCCAGAGGAAGACATTGACGGCCAGCAGCAGCACAGCGTTAATGTTGCAGACGCGCTTCCAGAGCGGCTCCTCCGCGATGCTGGTCAGCTTCTGCTCCAGGGCGGCCTTCTCGGCGGGGCTCAGCACTTGCTCCGGGGCTCCTGAGAGCCCGCAGAGCCAGCGCCAGAGCCACTGTCCCCAGGACCTGCGTGGGGCTGAGGAACAGGAGTCAGAGGGGAGGGAGGCAGGGGAGCGGCAGAGCACAGGTGGGAGAAAGGGGATGATGAGAGAGCAGGGCCGGGAGAGAGGCGGCGAGAAACCCAGGAAAGGAGCGAGGCACACAGAAGGGGCAGAGGCAGGTCAGCTTAGCCCTGGCGCAAGCCGCAGGCGGGGTGCTGAGCTAGGGCGTCACGCTGAAACCCCGAACTGTTGTATAGCGGATTCATCTCCAGGGGCGGGGGTGTTGGGGGTGAGGGTAATGAAGCTCATCCCAGTTCAGAGCGCCCGAGGACCCAGTGGCTCAGCATTAGGAAGCACATTGCCCTGCGGTATAAACCAAATCCTACAGCTGTACTTTCTCAGTAATGAGGACAATATTTTGGCTCCCATTTGCCTTACTCGTTTAATATCAGTAGTCATCTGGGAAGAGGAAGGGTGATATTTTGAGGATTCCCTTAGAGACCCCGTTCCCAGTGAATTCCCAAATGGGGTCTTCAGGGACCCATGACTTGGTGTCTGTCTCCATCACTCCCCTCCGCCCCGTATGCCCTCAGCCTACCTCCAGGCTGCTCCCGGCTGGGGTCTTCTGCTCCTCCCGCCCCTGTGGGGCCCTCCCCAGAGGCCATCTGCGCTGTCCCTGCTGTGCTCTCAGGGGGCTCCTTCTCCAGCTCAGAGCAGGGGCAGTGCCGCGTCCACCAGGTCAGGCGAGCCAGCTGGAGGGAAAGCAAACAAGTCTCAGCTCAGGTGCCTTTGGAGGGCACTCGGGCTGTAAGAAGAGAGGACCCTGTTCCTGGGAGGCCGGCAGAGCCTCATGGAGAACAAGGAAGGAGCTCGCGGCTGGAGGAGGCCGGGCTCTGAGCACCGACTCACCCATCCTTTGAAAACCTGAACTCCTTGCACCTGCTTTACGCAAGCCTCCTGCCAGGGGCCAAAATCTCAGCACATCAGGCTGGGCCCCTGACCTCCCAGAGCTCACAGACAGGGAGAAGCAAGACTGGGGACAGGCAGACAGGTGCCCTGTAGCGTAAGGGAGTTAGAGAAGACGAGGTTCGGAAATAGACCGGCGCTTTACAGGAACAGATAACCTTTAATGAGGCGAGAAGGGGCAGCAGTCAGATTAGTGAGCTGCTGCACTAACCCAAGAAAAGAGTAAGTATATATAGGCATATATCTGGAAATCTACTGTCTTAAGGGGGCCTGTTCTTCTCCAAGGCTGTTCAGAGTAGTTATCTCTTAAATGGCTGGGGCAAGGAATTCTGGAGATCAGCCAGAGGCTGGACCAGCTGGGAGCTGGGCGTAATCAACCTTAATGTCCATTTTTTTTTTCCTTCAGGTGAGAGAGTTCTTTGCTTTGCATAGAATGGTGGGGAGGACCCTGAGGGAAGTTTTAACTCCAGGCTATTTTGAGCCTTGTAACTTTCCTTCATGCCCCACAGAGCGACTTCTGTGGTCAGGTGGAGGAGCTGACCCTAAATGAAACTGGCGGGCAGTGGAGAGTCACGGAAGACAGAGGCAGAGGAAAGAGGTTGAGCTCTAGGCTTTAGAAAGATCTCCTAGAGTGAACTGATGGGATCCAGCCTGGAGCCAGCAGTGCAAGTGAAATAAGAAAAAAGGAGCAGCCCGAGGTCACAGGAGGGGGCAGTGTCAAGGTTAAGGAGTGAGCTCGGCAGGCTATGACAACTGAACAAGCAGGCGGGGGAGAGAGGAAATGACAGCTCACACAAGGAACAATGATATTTAAGGAGCAGGAAGAAAACCCCATGACAATGGCAGAGGGGCAGTCAGCTGGCAGGAAAAAAATACAATGAGCAGAAAAGAGGTCTCCGGGATGCAGCATGTGGGCAGTGACATCTGGTTCTTCTCAGAATCCACTTAAGGTGAGGATGGGGAAGTGGCCATTGATTTTTAGTTACAAGGTTGTTGGGCATCTTAGCGTGAGTGACGCCAGAGGGCAGTGGGACACCAGCCAGATGGCAGCGGGATGGGAAGTAGATGAGAGAGAAGCAGAGGCTGGGGATGGAGACCATTCTTCACAAAGTTTGCTGCTGAGGCTCAGAGAGTGAGACAACAGTATCTGGAGGAGACCAGGAGCCAGGGAGGAGGTTTTTCATTGGGAAGGGTTTTGGTGCGGAATGAGACAGCAGACAGTGGGGAAGCTGCAGGATCAAGGAGTGGGCGGAGACCATTTCTGGAGTGAGTCCCCGGGGGAAGTCAGCCTCTTGGCTCATCTGTGAAGACGCTGCTTGTTTGTAGGCTTTCATTACGCCAAAGGTATACATTGTTTTGCCAACTCTAAAGGTAAGGAGTGTTATTAGTTATTTCCACCCAGTGTGTCAGGGACCAACTTTTGGCATGGGCTCTGTTACGGGCAGAATACTATTCCCCCCAAATTCACATGCTGAAGTCTTAATCACCCCCTACTTCACAGTGTAACTGTATTTGGAGAGACATTCTTTAAGGAGGTGTGTGCCAAGTCCTTTCAATTGTGTCTGACTCTTTGTGACCCCATGGACTGTAGTCCACCAGGCTCCTCTGTCCATGGGGTTCTCCAGGCAAGAATACTGGAGTGGGTTGCCATGGCCTTCTTCCGGGGAGTTTTCCGACCCAGAGGTTGAACCCACATCTCAGGTCTCTTGCACTGGCAGGTGGGTTCTTTACCACTAGCACCGCCTGGGAAGCTCCTCTTTAAAGAAGTGATTAAGATTAAATGAGGTCTGATGAGTGAACTCCAATCCAATGTGACCGTTGTCCTTAGAAAGGAGCTTAGGACACAGGCAGACATAGGAAAAAGCCCACATGAAGACAGAGGGAAGATGGCCATCTGTGAGCCAAGGAGAGAGGCCTCGGAGGAAATAAGCCTGCTGACACCTTGACTTCTGGCCTGCAGACCTGCGCGAAAATAGTTTCTATCCTTGAAGCCGCTCAGTATGTTGTACTTTGTTACAGCAGCCTGAGCAAACTAATGCCCTTTTGCCCTAAAGAAAACAAAGTTTCAAAAGACGGCATCCGTGTCTCAGTTCAGTTCAGTGGCTCAGTGGTGTCTGACTCTTTGCGACGCCATGAGTTGCAGCACACCAGGCCTCCCTGTCGTGTCTGGGGACTGGTAAATCCATGAGCATGGGAGCTGTGAGGGTTTCAAGCTGAGCTCTTACTTTGCTAGATTGTTTATTTTTCATAGACCGGTTTCTTCAAGGTCCAACTCAAAGTGGCCTTGTCGGACCGCCCTTCCCCTCCCCCAGGGGCGCCTGCCTCTCCTGCTCTCGACTGCTCCCTTTGAGCGTGGTCCTTCTGTGCTTTCTCTTGGTAGAGTAACTGTTGGCGGTGTTGCGGTCTTCCTTTCCTCCTCCCCCCGCCCCCCACTTCACATGGACTGTGGCTGGCAGGGACCGTTCATCTTTGCAAGCCCAGGACAGGGCCTGGCCCAGAGTAGGTGCCCACTGAATAATTTTCCAATTGAATGAATTACTTTTCACTTGGGAATTAACAGCACTAGGAGCTCACCATCCCTGAGACATCTGTGACCACAGCCCAGTAGAGTGAAGGTCAGGGGTGGAATTCCAGGCACTGGGGAAGGGGAGCATGGGGGTCTCACTCCAAGCACTCCACTTGCCTTTTCCTCGGGGATGGGAGCTGTGCAGAGGCTGACAGCGATGATGACGATGGCCGTGAGCCCACAGAGGAGGAGTGCAAAGTAGAGGTAGTGGAAATCCTTGAGCACGGCCGGCCTGCGGTCCTCCTCCCCGCAGGCTGGGGCTGGGTAGCAGAACTCCAGGATCATGCGTAGAAGCCCCACCACCAGGCCAAACAGGAGGCCCCAGAAGGCTCCCTGTGGAAAGAGGGCACACCAGGGGTGGATCCAGGTGGGAGATCCTCGGAAGCTAAAAGCCACAGGTTGTCACAGTGTGTGCAAGCCTGCCTGAGTGAGTTCCCCATGAATGCTGAGGTGCTGTCTTATCCTAAAGGCAGGCAGAGTGATATACTGGAGAGGACATGGGCTCCAGAACCAGACAGACCAGGCTCCACGGAGGAACAATGATCAAAGCAGTGACTCGACCTCACTCACGAGCAGCGATAAGCAGGTTACTAAGTACTAAGGATAGATGTTTAATGTTCAACTAGAATGGAATCTTTGTAATCCATGGGGAAAACCAGGATCTTCCTCCCCAGATTCCTGTCATAATAAATCAGAATTAGAGCACTTCCTTTTTTAAAGAAAAGCTCAATTTTCATATCTTCTCTGTAGCACGGTTAGGCCCTAACCTACACCTGTTTCCCAGGTATAAGGGTTAGAAGGCTTTTATTTTCAAAATATGAGATGCTGGCCCAGTTTCAAAATTCTGGAATGAATAGAAACCTCCAGAACTGAACAGAGTCCCAGTGTGCATTCTGGTTATCAGCAGGGGGCCTTGAGTAGACCCAGCAGAGGCCTGGCTTAGCTACCCCACTGAGGGGCGGGGGCGGGGGCTCCGTGGTCTCCTTCATGATGGCCCTGGGCTCTCACGTGGTCCCTGTGCAGTCATGCCTGCAACGTTTCTTACCTCCCCCGAGGTGCAGCCAATGGATCTGGGGCTCTCTTTTCCAGGCTATCCCAGGGAGTGACCAAGGTTACCCTCCTGGTGCCTTCCAGGATCTGTCAGATTTCAGTGCAGCTTCATGAATGGTACATGTGCACCCCTGTAAGCTCACACTTTGTTTCATCATCCTCTTTGCTGTAAATTTGCTGACATGTAGAACCTTACAGTGTTAGAGATCTTCCTGTCCCCACGGGCTTTTACACACACTGACCCTTCTGTCTGGAACACTCTTTCCTCTCCCATTAATCCTTCAGATCTCAGCTCAGATGTCACTTTGTGACCCCCCTCCCAGGCATCCCATAGGTTAGGTGCTCCTGCTTTTTGCTCCCATAGGAGCCATTCTATTTGTGTATATTTTTTTATTGCTCACTTGTGTCCAACTCTTTGTGGCCCCATGGACTGTAGCCCGCCAGGCTCCTCTGTTCATGGAATTGTCCGGGCAAGAATACTGGAGCAGGTTGCCATTTCCTACTTCAGAGAATCTTCCTGACCCAGGGACTGAATCCGCGTCTCTTTCATCTCCTGCATTGGCAGGCGGATTCCTTACTGCTCGCACCACCTGGGAAGCTATCCTACTTTGCTGTTACCGCATGTTGAATCATCTCCTCCCTCTGGCCCAGTGGTGGCAGATGTGAACTCTGTAAACCATTGCATCCCCAGAGCCTCCATAACGGGACTGATGTTTGTTGAGGGAATGAATAAATCTCGACCCGTTGATGTGGATGGGGAGCTGGAAGCCTGGAGAGGGCAGTCAGGTTCTGGACCGAGCAGCTCTCCTGACCCTCTGACGTTCTGGGAGAGACAGGTGTGCTCTGTACTCACAGGCTCTGTGACCCTCTTGCAGAAGATGGCCAGCAGGAAGAGGGCAGTGATGGGCGGGGCCAGGTAGCTGGTGACAGACTGGATGTAGTCAAAGAGCTGCCCGCTGTTGGAGCTTTGGATGATGGGGATCCAGAGGATGCTGATGACGACCAGGACCACCACAAACACTCTGCAGGAGAGCACAGGGCGCTGTGAGGAGCGCTCAGGGCAGCACAGCAGGGGGTGAGTGGGAACCAGGAAGGGAGAAAGGAGAGGAACCCGTGGTCGCTGAATCAGAGACTGATAGAAGGCCAGGATCACAGATGCAAAGATTACAGAAATTTCTATTTGTAAAATCCCAGAACATTAGAAGCATAGAATCCAAATAAAACTCTGGAATTTAAAAATTAGATCCCTTGAAGGGGGTGTGTGGACCACCTGCTTTCAGGAAGAAATCCATACCTTTCCCCTTTACCATACACCTCAGTAAACAGCCTCTGGTTGAAAAACTGTGTTTTGGGTGCAATAGTGAATATTGCCAGGAGATGGCGCCCAATCCCCACTGATTGCTGTAAAACTTGGCAGGTGGGCAGAGATAAAGGGATTCTGTCCTCTCCTCACCTTTCTCTCCCATTCTCTCTCTTTCTGGCCCCAGTAGAGCAGTAGCTACCTAATGGCCTCCCTGCCATTCATTCCCCTCTCATCCTCCACCCATTTGTACAATCTGTCCTGCACTCAGATCCTTCAATGGTCAGTCCCTGGGTGTAGAGCTGGGGGTGCACAGATGAATGGGCATTAGGGGTCCCTTAGGCAGAAGGCATCGTGATGGAAGAAGGCATCGTGATGGAAGAAGGCATCGTGATGGAAGAAGGCATCGTGATGGAAGAAACAGGGCAAAGGTAAGGAGATGGACAAGAGTAAGTTATCTAAACTCAAGTACCATCTACCAGAAGGGAGAATGAACATTCAGAAACTTGAGTTATAGAACCTTAAATTATGAAGCAAAGATTTCAGAAAGCTCCTCTTAACTTTATGTAAGCTATAAATCCCCAACCTAGGGAGAAAAAGTAAAAATAGCCACCAAGTTATGTCTTGAAAAGCATAAAATGAATACCTATGAGATAAGGTTCAAAATTTTCAGCTGAGTGTTTAAAGCTCTGCATCCTTTGGAGACAAACTTTCTATGAACATCTCCATCCACCCACATCCCTCACAGCATTACCTGTGTTTCTGCCTTTCTCTTAAACTGTGTGCGCCCTCGGGGCCGGACCATATAAATCACCCCTGCGTCCCCAGCACAAAAGTATGATGCAAGATGCCTGCTGAGAGTGAGTCTGACGGAGTGAATGAGTAGTCTTTCTGGTATCCTGGGGGGACAGCCAGAGCTGGTCTGGAAGACACTGGGGGTGAGCTGCTTGCTAACTCCTTCCCGTCAATACAGTTCCTCTTTCATTGGTTAAATGCTTTGTCAGCTTCTCTCATTTACCCTCTTGATCAGTTCCAAGATAAAGTTGAACAGGCAGGCAGGGAAGAGACTTTTTTTCTCCGTATCTGGAGGGAGGTAAATGGTCCAGAGTTGGGGAAGAACTTACCTGATGTCAGAGAGAAAGGTGGTACTAGGACCCAGGTGCTCTGGCTGCCGGGCAGTGTCCAGACCCAGCCACATCTCCTTGGGGTAACCCAGGGCACAGAGCAGGGGGGAAAGATGTCTGCCTACAGGAAAAGGACCCAGGAAGGATGAGCCTGCGCACCTGCCCACCACCATCAGCTCCTGTTCTGTTGCGTTCCTGCGGAAGCGCTGCCACACGTCAATGGCGAACAGGGTGCTGCTGCTGTTGAAGATGGAGGTGAGTGAGCTCATGAGGGCGGCCATGATCACCGCGATCATCAGGCCCCGCAGACCTGGGGAGAGACGAGGTGACTGTGGACCGCCGGCCCGTGAAAGCTGATCTGCCGGGAGCTACAGAGGCTACCAGCGTCCAGCAGAGCCGGGAGCTCAGAGGAGGGGGAGGGATGGCAGAGGTGTTGAATGAGGTGCCCATCCAGGAACCCAGGAAACCCATAGAACTAGAGGCTGGTCCCAGCCACCCTCTGCCTCTGCCTTCATCTGCGGCCATGGCCAAGTCATCTCCCCTCCCTGAGCCTCAGTTTCCTCATCTGCACATTAAAGGATGTGGGACCAGGTGACCTTTAAGGTTCTCTTCAGCTTGGCCATCTCAATCTGGGTGTTAAACCTGTAGACACTTGGTTAGTGGGCCCTGGTTGGGAGAAGGGTGATGATTAATTATTGAGTTTTTTTCAGTGTTTTGTACCTTTATCATGGACACTGTGGTGCCAAACTAAAGCCCCAGGCTGGGCAGCAGAAAGCTCTGAGCTTTTAAAAATGTTTCATTTTATTTATTTTAATTTGTAATGCAGACTTTAAAGATTAGTTCCCATTTACAGTTACTAAAAAATATGGGTCATGTTCCCTGTGTTGTACACTGCATCTTTGCGCCTATCTTATACCCAGGAATTTGCATCTTTCACTTCCCCACCCCAGGGTCCCCCGTCCTCAGGAACCACTAGCTCCTTATCTGTATCTGTGGATCTGCTTCTGTTTTGTTATGTTCACTAGTTTGTTTTTTTAGATTCCATATACAAGTGATAATATGCCATATTTGTCTTTCTCTCTCTGATTTCTTTCACTGAGTATACGCCCTCCGAGGTCATCCATGGTGCTATAAATAGCAAATCTTTGTTCTTCTTATGGCTGAGTAGTATTCCATTTGTGTGTGTCTGTGTGTGTGCACACCATCTTTATCCATTCATTTGTTGATGGACATTTAGTTTACTTCCTTATCCTGGCAATTATAACTAGTGCCACTGTGAACAATGGAGTGCCTGTATCTTTAAGAATTAGTATTTTGGGTTTTTGGCGTATATACCCAGGAGTGGAACTGTGGGATCTTACAGTCGTTCTACTTTTAGTTTGTTGAGAAACCTCCTTACTATTTGCCACGGTCAGAAGCCATGGGTTTGTTTCCTGATTTTGCAAGTAACTAGCTGTGTGATCTTTGGACCAGGCCTGATCCTTTCTGGGCCTGTTTTACACCTGTAACAAGGGAGGGTGGGGCCTGCTGATATCTGGTCTATATGATTCTGATGAGGAAGCATCTAGAAACATGACTATCTGGCCAGATCCACCTTAGTCCCTCTTCCCTTCAGTCCAAACATTTAACCACCCCCTGCATGCCTCCCCAGAAGGCTCAAGGTGGCCCGGATCTAGGACAGCATCTCCTCTGGGGCCCCTGCTTCTTCTGTTGGTTAATGATAAACTCTGGTCTCTAGCCAAGTTATCCCAGACCTCTTCCTCTACCTCCTTCCCACCTCTCTCATCCAGTCCCTCTGCGTCTGCTCCATCAGAGCTGGGCCTCCACCCCACCTCCACTATTTGTTTGCTTCATTTCACCTCCACTATTTCTACTGGAGGGAGGGAATAACTCAACTTTCCTCCCTAAACCTGCCTCTTTTTCTGTGTCTCCAGTCTCAATATTACTATATACTCAAGACCTGTGAGCCCTCTTTGGATCTCTCTGTCTTTCTTGTCTGTGAAATGTGATCAGTCGAGTCTTGCCAATTCTGTCTCACAAATATAAACTAAACCCTTTCTGTCTATCCCTAAAGCCACTGACCCTAGCCAAGTCACCATCACAACCTGGACCACTGGAAATCCCTTAGTAATCATCTCCCTGCCTCCCCCTAAGCTGAACCCTCCATGTAGAGTGATCCTTCTAAGGCACACATCTGATCATACGTGTGTGTGTTAGTCACTCAGTCATGTCCAACTCTCTGTGACCCCATGGACTGTAGCCCACCAGGCTTCTCTGTCCATGGGATTCTCCAGGCAAGAATACTGGAGTGGGTTGCCATTTCCTTCTCCAGGGGATCTTCCCAACCCAGGGGTCGAACCCGGGTCTCCCACATTGCAGACAGGCGCTTTACCGTCTGAGCTACTAGGGAAGCCCCTGATTGCGTATGCTGGCCTGAACCCCCGTGACCCTCCACTGCCCCCAGAGTCAAGGCCATGCCGCACAGTGGGGCATGGCCACCATGTCCTCCCCACAAAGCTCATCTCATTCCTGCTGCATCTGCATCTGTTCAGACTCCACTCCCTCTCAACCCTGGGCCTTCGCACAGGCAGCCCTCCTCCCCAGAATGACATTTCTCACGCCCCTCCCCCTTTGTCTGCCTAAGATGTCCCCTGGTACTAAGCTCTGTTTCCTCTCCTCTGGAAAACCTTCCTTCACATTCCCCAAAGTGGGTCAGGTGCCTTCATATGGGTCCCTCATCCCCACTGGGTCATGCTGGTCACATGCATTGTGCCTCTGCCCTGGAGACTGCACAGAGTCCTGCCTCTTATCCCTGCCTCTCCAGAGCCAGGGCACAGAGCAGCGCCTCACAGATGCTGTGAAAACGTGTGTGTGTTTGTGTGTGTGTGTTAGGAAGTGGGGTGTGGATGTAGATGTTCCCATTTTCTCTACCCATTCCATGTGCATCCTTAATGCAATCAATCTGTCCTGGATAGTGGGTTCTGGATGTTGCTGGAAAGCTGGTGGGAAGCATGCTGTGAGGGAGATGGACTTACCCACGGGCATGAGAGCCATGACCAGCTTGGGGTAGGCAATGTTAGAACACCCCACACGGGCCCCGCAGATCGCTTGGCAGACGTCGGGGTCCACACAGCCCACCTCATCTGCAGAAGTGGTGGTAGTTAGACCCAAATTATCCCATGCCTTCTCAGGTTGCCTCAATATGTGCTTTCTGACCCTATAGAAAAATGTTCACTGGTGACTCTGGCAGGGACCAGCATCTAGAGGGTCCAAGAATAGGCTGATATTGGGACTTATTGGGTTTATTAGTATCTCGTAAATTTCTCAACCACATACCACCCTGCAAAGCCTGATAGACTCCTTTAGATTTTAGGCCTTTTATTTTAACAAATAGTAAATATCATTACAAGGCACCATGAGAGCCTCAGTTTGTCTTTCCCTTATAAAGAGAAAGCTGGACTTTAAAATGACATTCAGATACAAGTTTCTTCTACTGAAATACATACTGTATGTCATACCCACGAAGCCTAACATATTTACTATGTGTTCTTAATAGAAACAGTGTGTGTGGCCCCTGCTCTGGTCCAGTATTGCCCGGAAGTGGACTGGTTCTTACCTGGGTACAGGGCCCGGCTGATCATGCCGGGCATGACGATGAAGAACATGGGCAGGATCTTCAGATAGCCCCCCAGCACGGAGCCCCCCTTGGCATGGGACAGACTTTTGGCGGAGAGAGACCTCTGCACAATGACCTGGAAAGGCAGCAGGGCAGGCATGCTGCCTGGGCTGGCTCGGGCTCCACTCAGCCCAGGTGAGCCCTGGCATGGCCGCTGACTGTGCCCCACACCCACCCCCCCGAGCCAGTCCCAGCCCTCTGTGCGTCGGCGCACGTGGTCTGCCCACAGGAGCCCTCCCAGTTGGTGGCGAGCTGGCCACGCTTGGCAAGGGCATCACCTGGTCAGTGCACCAGCACCAGGTGGCCAGCACCGTGAGCCCGAAGATGAGGCCTGGCCAGGGCAGGTCCCCGCGCACAGGGTCCCGGAGCATGTGAAAGGCATCGGGCCGGGGGAGGTGACAGCTGGTGTTGGGGACTGTGACGTTAGGGAGGGCCTGGCTGTACCGCTCCTCCAGGCCCGGGTACCAGCCCACCTCCTGAAAGCCTGCAGGGAGAGACCTCAGTGAATGAGACAGCCCTGGGCTTGTCACCTACTCCCACCCCCAAATCCCAGTCCTGTGTGGGATCCCTGAGCTTGGAACCCACATGGGACTTGGGGATGAGAGAGGGAAGCGGGGCTCAGGCTCAAGAGCCCTGGTTTGGTGGAGAGAGAATCCTGTTCTTTGGGAGCCCTGCCTGGAGTGGGGAATAGCTCTGTGCTCTGCAGACCATGGAGGTGACATCCAGAGCCAGATCAGAGAGGAGTTTAGGGTGGCAGGGATGTACTCGGGCCTCTTGCTTACCCAGAAACATGAGGACCAGGGCTCCCCCGACCATGATCACCGTCTGCAGAGTGTCTGTGTAGATCACGGCCGTGAGGCCCCCTGGGGATCCAAGGAGAGGGCTCGTCAGCACCCGCAGGGCCTTCCTCTCGGGGTGCCCACCCTGTGCTCGGCCACACTGGGGAGACCAGAGAACATGCGGAGCCCTCAGCCAATGGACTCTGGCCTCTGCCTTCCCCGCCCCTCGTGTTCCTCCAGTCCGCCTGGCAGGTGAGGCTGGTCATGGTCCCAGGCCCTCAGGTCCTGCTCTTTCTGTCCTCCGGCTGTGCTTTTGTGATATACCAAGTCCCGTCCTTGGCTGCGCTGTCAGCTCCTCCAGGAAGCCTCCCTCCTTCCTCCCCACCCCAGCACCCATTTAAACTCCCCCACACCTTAGCCAGCAGGAAGTCTGCCTGAGCCCACGTCTTGGGCATTCAGGCCTGCGTGAGGGGCTCTGGAGGAGACAGGAGAAGGCAGGCTTCTGGCTGTTGTCTGGAGCAGCCTGTGGTGACTCTGGCCCGGGTGACAGTCCCCCATTCATCACCCAGGTCCCTGCTGTCCATCTTTCTCTGTGTCTCCTAGTGTCTCTCCTTCCCTGGCTCTCTCGGGCCGGCTCTGCTTCCTCCTGTTTCTTCCCTTTCTGACTCCCCTTTGCTCTGATGCCCTGTGTCTTTCCATCTGATGCACTGTGTCTTTCCATCTTTTCCTCTGATTCTGCATCTTTGCCTGCCTCTCTCTTTCCCCCTTCTGCTTCTCTTTCTCACTCTCCTGGTCAGATTTCACTCTGTCCCTCCCTGGACCTCTGTGCCCCTGCTGTCTGGAGCTTCCCATCCCACCTCTCCCTGTCTCTGTTCCTGGCCCCTGCACCTGACGTGACCTCCCCTTGGCCCTACCTGTGATGGTGTAGACGGCCGTCACCACCAGCAGGGTCACCGTGGAGAGGTAAAGGTTCCAGCCCAAGGCCATCTGGATGAACAGGGCTCCAGAGAAGATGTCAGTCTGCAGGGACAGGGACCCAGGAGTCCAGGTCACCCGAGGCCCTCTGTGTGGCCACTGGGGAATGTCTCCTTCCTGCTCAGTGATGCCAGGTGCTGTTGGCCCTCAGAGCACAATGAGGGTGAGCCTCAAGTGACGTGCTCGGGAGGATGGGCTTGGCCTGTGGACACTGAGGAGCTGTGGGGATTGCAGCGCAGAGGAGCACGCAGTTCTGAGCCTGAGAGCCCTGTGATCCAGCTGCGCTCCCAGGGGCGTGTGCTGGTGGTGAGAGGACGGAGCAGCACACTGAGGAAATGAAGCAGGAGGGGGTCAGGAGGAAGAGGCCACTGGGGGAGAGGGTGGGAACCCAGGGGGCCTCCAACTGCTCCCTGAAAGAGCACCAGCCCACTCGGACCTGATGGGGGCCCCAGGTGACCTGACAGAGCAGGAGCCCCAGTGCAGATGACGCAGATCCTGGATACCCACGTGCTGGGCTTTATTGGAGGACTTGGGGTCACAGCCTTGGCCTGTGCTGATTTAGGGTTGCTTACAAGCATTGGTGGAAAAGAGGCTGTAGTTTTTCCAGCCCTGAACTCAGGGCATGCTTGCTGGTCCCTTTCCCTGAGTGTTTTGTGATCCATGACAGGGGTTACAACTTGGCAGAGCCGCAGGAGGCCTGGAATGGGCCACAGGGCCCAAACATCAGTTCCAGCCCCAGAGCTAGTGTTCTGTGTGGACCTTTGCAAGTCGTTTGACCTGAGTTTGTCTTCCGAGTTTGCATCAATAGAGGAGGAATACGTCCTTTTTAATGGTAACATTCTCAGTGCTGAATGAAGACTAATTTAATGGGAAAATAAATGAGTGAATGAACTTGAAATTGTGAGTTCTTTGGATAGAGGGACGGTTATTCACTCAACAAACATTTATCATCCATCTCTAATTACCCTGTTGTTGGGGTTGGGGGGCGGGGAGCATGTGATGAAGGGGTGTGAATTCATCCTCCATTTCTATTGTCCTTCCTCTAGCCATCTAGCCATCCATCCGTCCACCTATTCACTTATCCATCCATCCATTCACTTATCCATCCATCCATCTATCCAGCTATCAATTTATCCATCCATACATACATATGGCAACAACGTGCTGTGCCCTCTACTAAGCATTTTCAGAGCGACATGATATGGCCACATGGGAAGGTACTCACTGAAATCTTGGTGAAGATGTAGAGGATGAGAGAAAGGACAGACATGTACACCTGGATCCTCTGGCCCCCGAATCGCTTCTTCAGGTACTGCGGCATTGTGACCACACCGGCTGCAATGTACACGGGGACGAAGATCCAGCCAAGGGCCAGAAGCAGCCAGGTTGCCTGGGAGAATGGGGAGAAAAAGGGATCCATATTCTTAATGCAGATGGAGGAGGGGTGGTCCATGCAGAGAAGAGCCCTGGGCAGGGAAGTAAGGGACCGGAGGCCTGATTTCAGTCCTGTGTGACCTCTGATAAGGTCCATCAGGACTTGGTTTCCTTGTCTATAAAATGGGTTCTCCATTTACCGTGCAGCCTCCCCAAGCACCTTTGAGGTTTCTCTCAGCACTAAGGTCAGGGACAAGGTAGGGTAGAGTGGGTTAAGACCCCCTCTATCCCCGAGAATCTTCCAGGCCAGCTTCCTTACATTCCACTCAAAGCCACCCACAGCAAGACCTCCAGCAGCCCCCGTCCCAGCCAGGCCGATGAACAAGCCGCTGCCCACATTGCTGGACATCAGAGATGCTCCGATCTGCAAAGCACAAGTGGGGTCAAGGGTCAGTTTTCATCTGAATCAATTTGGAGTTAGGATTACGAGCTTCAGGATCTGGGATGGAGGCAGAGAGAGCAGAACCTGAACTCATAAATGTGAGATCAGAGGGAGGAGAGGAAATTGGGGAGCAATGAGGAGGCTGAACAGAACAGACACATTAGGCACTTACTGTTTGTTGGGCACTGTGCTGGGCATTTTATATGCACTAATACACTTAATCTTCAAAATCATTTGGAGGGATGGATACTAATCTTTCCACTTTACAGAGGAAGGAGTTAATGTTAGGAGAAATGAAGTCACTGCCTCCAGGACACCCAGGGATTTGAGAGGCAAAGTGGGAAAGAAGAGAAGACATGGAAAGCAAGGTCCATTAAGGAGCATGAAGCTCTGTTCTGGGGCCATGGGTCTAAGGGCCCCTGAAGAGAAGGCTAAGGGGAGAAGGGGAGTCCCCCTTGAGAGGATGGGGGAGGCCTTCTGCCACCCCTTTCCTGCAGACTCCAGGGGAGGAGCCATGGGGGCTAAGCACAGGGTGGGCCAGCCTCTGAGTTAATTTTTCTCCTGGAGGCAGCCAACTACTCCGAGGCAATGCTGTTAGGCAGATAATGATGACAGTCACAGCGGTCTGTACAGAAGCAGCATTGCCAAGTGCCAGGTTCTGTTCTAAATACAGCAACTCACTGACTCCTCATAACAACCTCAGCAGGAAGGTTCTGTTATCATCCCCATCGTTCTTAGGGAGACTGAGGCACAGGTAAATAACTTGCTCAAGTTCCCGAACTAATCAGTGACAGAATGAGGATTTCGACCCTGGCTATCTGCTCCAGTAACCACTGCTTGACGGGTGCTAGGTAGTTAGTAAGCATTTGTTAGTGTTATCTTTTATTATTAGACAGGATCATTATTGGTAAGAGGATGGGCTGAGGGCTGGAGGGGCAGAGCCAGTCTTGGACCCTGTGTCACCTTAATTGTGGCGCTGGGCAGCAGAAAGTGAGAAGGGAAAGCACTGAGCCATTCGGAGAAGAGGCAGCCGTGCAAAGGTGCAGAGATAATGAGCCGTCTGACCGAGCTGAGGACTCTGAGCCACCCTGCCGCCCGCGCATACTCCCTCCCTCTGTCTGGTGGTCCTGGGATGCTGCAGCTGGGCTGGACCCCTGGCCAGAGCACAGAGCACTTGGCCTTCCACTTTGGAGGAAGAGGCTCCCCAGGCTGCTCTCAGGGCAGCGAGGTGCCTTCACCTCCACCCTGCCCAGGGCTCCTAACTCGTCACTCAAGGAGCCACCCACAAGGTCACCAGGGGACCCGCATGGCTCCTCTGAGACAAGGATGCTGCTGCTCCCTCTGCTCTAGAGTCCCAGCCACACTGCTCTCAGGACACAGGGAGGGGAACCAGGCACTTCTCGGGACTGGCTGAGTAGGGAAGCAGGCAGCTGTTGGACAATCATCACCAGAAGCACACATTCCAGTGGGGCAGAGGGACGGAGAGTCTTCATCCGTGGCTGGTTCCGCCCCAGCTCAGACTGAAGCTGCTCTCACTGCAGGTGGCTCAGCTCCAGCCCTGTCCCCCAAGGAGGGCGCCCCACATCCTCTTTCCCACGGGGTGCACATTCCAAGGCCTGGCTCCACCTCCATCTCTGGGGAACCCCGTCCTGCTCCAAAGCCCTGACTTGCTTCACACCCCAGAGCTCTGTCCCCTGCAGGACTGAACATCCAGGCCAGCCCCTGCTTGCCCTCCTGGACGGACCAGAGAACCCGTGCCGGTCCTCTTCTGTCCTTCTCACAGACTCACTTCCAGGGCTGCAGTTTAGGGCTGGGGGTGGGGCACAAGCTGAGCAGAATGGCCTCCAAGCGGTTCTCATTATTCTGGTGAGGGGTGCTGGCAGCACCAGTGACCCTGCCCCTGTCCCTGTGAGCTGCCAGGCCCCCAGCCCCCACATCCCTGGGGACTCTGCCATACTCCTGCCTACACCTCTCCTTGCCTCAGACACCGAACCTTCCAGAGAGCCCTGTGGGCCTCCTGGGCTCCTCCGCTCTTTGGGTGGGGGGGCTGGTGAGAATCAAGACAGGGGTGTGAGTGTGTGTGTGAGTGTGTGTCCGTGCACACACGTGCCATCCGTCAGGCATGCCCGGGCACGTGCCCAGCCTCAGTGGCCCCTGGGGCGGACTTCTGCACTGTTAGTTTTGAGGCAGGGCTCACCTCCCTCCTTATTTCAGGAAGAGGAAGCTAGCCTGGATGACCAAGAGGAGCAAGTGGGGAGGCCTGCTGAGGGCGTTCACAAAGGCCCCAGGGTGGTGGAATTTTAGCCCTAGGATTTCCTTCCCTGAACTGCAGTATTTATGTGTCACTTTCCCAAGAATATCTCTCCTAGGCCCGCTTCCACTGTCCAGAGGATAGAGGCCTCCTCCATGCGCTCACAGGCCCTGTGCTCCCCTCCGGCTGAGCAACCATCAAGTTTTTTATGAGTCTGTCTTCCAGGTTCAGCTCTGAGCCCCTCTAGAATGGGAACACTCTGGGTGGGCTCTGTAGGTCCAGCGTCCTGCCTGGGACCCACACGTAGGAGGCGCCCAGTGGACGCGGGTCCCACCTGTGTGCAACATCTCTCAAGTTGCCAGGTGTCTCTGGACCTGAGGGAAGGAGTCCAGAGCCAGGAAACACCTCGGAGGCTGTAGCCTTGGTCCAGGTTGGAGAAGATGAGGTGGGACTGGGAAGTGGGGAAGGAGAAGGAGGAAGATGAACTCACCGGCCACCAGCTCATGGACCTCCCTGCCAGGAAGTAGCCGCCGATGGTCCCTCGGCTCGCACGAATGGATGACTGGAAAGGAAACGGCAAGAGTGAGGAAGTCCCGAGTCTCCCCAGGCTCTGCCCTCGGCCCCAGATTCCCTGCCCTTTGGTTGCTGGCACTGTGGGGACATGGGGTGGGAACCGAGGCTGGAGGTTTCACCATCTTTAAGCTATGGGGCTTTGGTGGGGTCAGCTGCTCTCTCTGGGCCCCCTGCTCATCACCTCGCCCACCAGGACAGGCGCGAAGAACAAAGGAGCTAATGGGGGAGGGGCGCTGGGTTGGAGGGGGGCTGGGGTGTGTGAAACGCCCTACTGAATGCATGGCACTGTGCGTGTGCCCAGATTATTGGCATGTCCTTTCGTGCCCTATCTTGCCCTCCACCCCATCCAAATATCCCTTCAGGAAGTGAGTTGGGATCTCGTCCTCAGGCTACCATGGTGAGGAGACCACCCTGCTCCCTCCACCCAGCCAGACTCCCATCCTGGGGGCTGGGAGGACACAAAGCACTTGGTCCCCAGACAGAGGCAGGGCTCTGCCAGGGGTGGGAATGGCGGGCGGTCTCCTGCCCCTGCCTCAAGTCAGATTACATCACTGAGGCCCACCCAGGGCCCTAGAGCAAACCCTGTCCTGCACCGGGAGGGGGTCAGTGGCTGCCTTTTTGAAGAATTACTCGGAGGGCTGAAAGGGAGTGAGGAATGAAAGAACTTTCGCTCAGAATGCAGAAAGTGAGACAGGGTAGAGGGTAGGGGGGACAAATTTAAAGCCATTATTAAGATGCGAGAGTTGGGCTATAAAGAAGGCTAAGTGCCAAAGAACTGTGGTGCTCGAGAAGACTCTTGAGAGTCCCTTGGATTACAAGGAGATCAAACCAGTCAATCCTAAACCCTGAATATTCATTGGCAGGACTGATGCTGAAACTCCAATACTTTGGCCACCTGATGGGAAGAGCCGACTCATTAGAAAAGACCCTGATGCTGGGGAGGATTGAAGGCAGGAGGAGAAGGGGATGACAGAGGATGAGATGATTAGATAGCATCACTGACTCAACGGACATGAGTTCGAGCAAACTCCAGGAGATAGTTAAGGACAGGGAAGCCCGGCATACTGAAGTCCATGGGGTCACAAAGAGTCAGACATGACTTAGTGACTAAACAAATTTAGATGCTGAAGACAGTAAGTGTCTGGTTGGGTCTACAGACATCAGAAATGCCTGAAGGACTGAAAGAAAGAAGGGGAATTGAAAGAAGCATCTCTTCCTCTAAGAGAAAGGCATATATTACTCAGTAGGGCAGGACTGCTGTACAGGACCTGAGGCTTGTCAAGCCTTTGCTTGGACTTTCTGTGTCAACCCTGGTCCTCAGGAAGGTAGATGAACAGGAATAATTTACATTACAGATGAGGAAACTGGGGTCCCCGAATGGGAAGCAATTTGTCCAAAGTCATGAAGGAAAGAACCTGGTGCTTCTCATGACCATGGTCTCCTGGGAGCCAGTGAGCCTGTTTTCTTCCTCACACACCTTGGGAAGCAGGGACTGCTTGTCCCACTTTACAGATGAGGAGATTGAGGCCCAGAGAGGGTTCTTGGCCTTGCCACAGCCTTGTAAGTGACCAGCTGGGACTCAGATCCCTCTCTGCCTCACAGCGGAGTCTAAAGGTGCTGGCATTTCCATCCTTTGCTGCGGAGACAATAGGGGTCATTTATTGCTGCAGGCTGTGTGTTGGGCACTGTACCAGATCCTTAAATGTGTCATGTTCCTAAAGCAAGTATTCCTCTTTATTCTCATTGGGTGAGAAAACTAAGGCTCTGTAGTATATTCCCAGGACCACACTGCCCTAACTGATAGATTTGGCATCTGAACTCAGGGCTCCATGGCCTCCAAGCCTGGCCCCCATACATGGCACTGAGGCTCCGGTGAATGCTGGAGACCAGAACCCACTGGGAGCCACCCGGCTCTCTTCCCATGAGCACACTTGCCCCAGCTCTTTTAGAAAGCTCAGCTCCATGCCAAGATGCTGCCCCCTGGAGGGTGTGGTAGGGTCAGGAGTCAAGCACTCACAGAGTTGGGGGTCCTGGCATGAAGAAGATGGCAGGAATGGGACTCAGGGGGCCAAGGGTGCATGGGGTCAAAGGCATCAGACGCACAGAGACAGGGAGTCCAGAGACTGGGGTTCAGGCCTGGCCTGCCTCGGGCTCACTGTGTGAGCTCAGACAAGTCACAGCCTTCTCTGGGCCTCAGTTGCCCATCTCTAAATGGAAGGGTTGAGAGGGTGATCCCCCCTTAATGTCCTTATACAGTGGTCCCTGTGCTTCCCAGACATAACCTGCCTTCTGCCCACCCCTGCTCCCAGCTCTACGATCGGCTGCAGAAGAGAGCCTGTCTCTGCCTCCCCTGCCAACCTCCAACCTCCAGGTTACTCACCCAGACCCCTACTCCGATGACGAAGACAAAGTAGACAACTAGGACGGCGATATCGTAGGCGTGCAGGCTGACTCCGGGACCCGGCGCTGAGCGTGGAACTGTCGTAGTGCTGACCCCATTTCCCGAAGCTCCAGGCCCCATTGCTGCCAGCTCCGTGCTCATCTGCCAGTCAGTCACAACCAAACTGGACTTTGAGGTGCTCCTGGCTTCATTCCTTTCCTGTAATGATTAAACAGGCCTGAGCCCCATTGGCCGCTGAGCCATCCCTGAGCCCCACTGGCACATAAAGTCCTGATACTCCCGCCCCTTTCCCCTAACTGCCAGCCCCAAGCCTCTCCCTTTTCCTGCAAACACACACACACACACACACACACACATGCACACACACACATGCACACACACGCACACGCACACACACACATGCACACACACACTCCCACCCCGGAGAGGAGCAGGAGTAAGAGCAGGAGGAAAAGCGCAGGGTCCTGGCGACCTGGCCTGGGCAGGGGGTGGAAGGGAGACTTCAGAATCAAGATGCTTAAAGTCATGCTTATGTGGAGAGGAAACTGAGGCCCAGGAAGGGAAAGGGACCCCGGAAGTAAAGGTGAAGCTGGGCCTGGAGTGGAGGTGTCTTAATGGTCGGATCCATTCACAGAGAGAAGGGGCGTCCACTGTGATCCTTGCAAAGGGTCCACCATGTCACGTGCTCCTACCTCCAACATACCCAGGTGTCATTTCCCTTTTCTCAGGATGTAAGAAACAGGCCTGGGCAGAGACATGGTTTCCTCCAAGCTACAGAGCAAGGCTATAGTTCACAGGCTGCTCGCTTCAGCTGCTTGAGACAGTTGCTTTTCGATTCTCACTCCCTGCATCCTGTTTATCCCATGTGTTGTTTAGTCGCTACGTCATGTCCGACTCTTCTGCAGCCCCATGAACTGTAGCCCACTAGGCTTATCTGTCTGTGGGATTTTCCAGGCAAGAATCCTGGAACAGCCTGCTAGTTCCTTCTCCAGGGTAACTTCCTGGCCCAGGGATCAAACCTGCGTCTCCTGCACTGGCAGGTGGATTCTTTACCATTGAGTCACCAGGGAAGCCTCATGTGTAGTTCACAGTAAATGGAAGATCAGTCCCCTTACTGCTGGCGCCTGCAGCCTGGGTCTCCCTTAGCCTTCAGGATGTGCCCTCATGGAAGATTCTGGAGCCCAAAGTTCCGCTCGAACTCCGGGCCAGCTATTCCTACTAGCCTCATGAACTTGTTCTCTGAGGTCACTACCCAAAATTTCAATCCGGTGGGACAGCTCACCTCTCCTGTCTCCCTATCCCCATGTGCTTGGATTTGCCCGGCTCCTTCCCAACCTTCTGCTCCTTTGCTCGCCTCCAGCGTCCACCGGGCCCACGGTGAGCAAACACATTTCTATCCTCAAGCTCGTCACTGCTGACCTGCCATCCTCTGTCACAGTGACCAGTTTGTCCCACGGCACCTTCATCCTTGGTCACCTGCTCATGTGGAAGCTCTTCCTTCTCCCGAGCCCCTGGAGCTGGGGTCAGAATTCAGCGTGTGCTTCCTCATTCCTGCACTGCACACGTGCCACTCCCAGCAGGGCCGTGCCGACCAGGTCTCCGTCTGTTCTGTGACCTCCATCATCACCGTTTCTTGGAAGTCCTCTTTGACTCCCAGTCTGGGGAACGTCCACAGTCCCAGCCTGCGGCCCTGTTTATCTCCCTGAAGGTACTTGTCAATTTAGAGCGTGTCTCTCTTAGATGTGGACCCTGTGTATCTCATTCACATGTGTGTCCCCAGCGATGGGCAGGATCAATGCACTGAGAGTGGAAACTGTCTAACACACAGTGTTGGGGCAAGGAGGTGAGCCGGGGGCAGGGGCAGGGGGAGGAGTGAACAGCAGTGATGCTTTCAGGGGAGGGCTTGCAGTGTGCCTGGCACAGGGTCTGCAGGGAGACTGGGGGATGCCAGAGGAGACATGGTGTTGAGACTGGCAGTTTAGAGAACCCCCTGGGGCCAGCATGGGGCTGGATGGGGCTGAGGAAGCTGGCACAGAGGTCCAGGCAGAGAAGGGCACCTAGTTGAAAGGATGGAGAGCGCAGGGTTTGGGCTGTTCTTACTGAGCCAGAAGCATGCAGACCTTTGTGGCTTCCTCTCCCCTGGGGTCCCTGCCCCACCTGTGATGCCAAGGTCCAGAATCCTCCATGTCAGGGCCCCCAGCCCTTGGCAGACGTTCCACTTAGCTCCCAGCACCTGCAAATACTTATCCCTGCAATGGAGCTCTGGGTAAGAAGCAGCCCTCGGTTTGTTCAAATCCTAAAAGGACTGACTAACCAAATGACACCTTTGACTGAGGGACTGAAGCTCTAAAGGTGAGATCCTGAGCTTGAGAATGAGATGCTGATGCAAAGGGAGCTCTCAGAGCCCACAGCCCAGTCCACACTGTGGAAGCTGTTTCCCATGTGGAAGGAAACCCCCTTTCATAATGCTGCCTGGACATTCCCATCTCCTTGGGGTGCTCCCAGGCCCAGGAAGAAACCAGGGCACACGGTGTTATTCTTCCGGCTGGCGCCACCCTGGCTGCTTGCAAGATCTTCCTGAAAAACCACTCTCAGCAGCCAACCTTCCTGCTGAGAACTTCCTCTTCCAGAACAACAGGAGGTAAGGACTAATATCTACCAGCATGTGGCAGAAGATTTGTGTAGCTCACAACCCCAGTACAATCACAGTTTTGTATTAACTGAATGAGCTGGTTTTCTCCTCACTGTTTTACAGGTGAGAGGCTGAGTTTCATTGGTGACGTCCTGTAACTGTGGCTTGTTTGGATTCTGAATTCAGGCCTGACTGACTCCAAAAGCTGGGCTGCATCACACGACCATTTTTGTCCTAGTCCTGTGTCTACAGGGAGAGAGATGGAGGTTTATCCCTTCTCAGGGTGGGTAGGAAACTGCTTCATTGTTTCCCTTCCTGTAGGGGCTCTGAGAGAAGACAGGAGCCCCCCTGGGTCTGGGTCCTGATTCCAGAGACCTGTCAGGCCCCTTCCTGCCACTCTAGCCCTCAGCCACCCTTCTTCCCCTGGCCACCTCTGCCCTCTTCCTGCCAGGGTCCTAGCCCTCAGCCCACGTGGTCTGGTGATGCTATTGTTTTTTCACATGCTCCTCTAAATTCAAATTCAATTGCAGTTCCGTTTAGCTGGTCCCAGTCACTCACTGAGCACACTCTGGGCTAGGCCCTCTGTCAGGGCTGTCCCATCACACAACTCCAGGGGGCACCATTCCCAAGGATGCAGTGTCAGTGGTACCTGGGGCAGAGGCCATGCTCTGCACTGGCCAGAGAGAGGAGAGCAGGCCTGATCCTGGAGGAGGGGCTGTGATGCAGGAGAAAACTATGCCATCTGTGCAGGCCAGGGGAGGCACTAACCTCTTCACGGGGCCTCCCGCTCCAGCCACCAAAGGGCGAAGTCATTTGGACTGCGCCCAGGTCCAGATCACACCTACTCCCAGGCCCCAGGTAGGATGAGGGCTCGTGTGGACAGACCAGAGACTTAATTCCAAGAAGAAAGAATTGCCATCTATATGGGGAGAGGGGGGAGGTAAGATCGAGAAAGATGATGACAGAGACCCAGGGATGGAGAAAGGAGAGGAAAGAAAAAGAAGGAAGTGAAAACACTCATCACTAAATGATCCCCATCAGACACCTACCTGCACAGTGCGGCCTGGAACCTCCAGAGCTCAGTGTCTCGGCCTCGGCTCTGGGCAGAAGCTCCCAAAACCTAATGTGACTCTGACCTGGCTTCTGACAACTCAAGTCCAGAATGTAGACCAGCCTGGCTCCTCCCCGTGGAGATGAAATCTCACTCCCGCCCACTGGGCCCAGGGTTCTGAGGGACAGTGCCTGTCCTTACTTCCTGATGTTGAACTTGAGAAAGAGATCTTGTCCTGGACTTGGGGCTCTCCCTGCCCCCAGGGTCAGATTTGAAGCTTACAGCTCAGAGCTAGCTGCTGCGGCTGCCATTGTCCCCCCGTGCCTGGTAAGCAGGTTTCTGAAGAGGAGGGGTGGGGCCGACACTTGGCAACTGGGGCTCTGTCTGGAGCGTGGAAGAAGGTCTTGGCGCGGGGCCACAGCCCACGCACAGGTGTGACGGGCACACGCTTGTGCCGCTCCCTGAGCCCCCGGGGTGCGGGGGGGCGGTCCCGCATCCCTGAAGTAGCGGAGCCAAGACTTGGAGTCGGAGTATGAGTCCCAGGTCTGCTGCTCACCAGCTTACCTGTGACGGGAGAATCATTTAACCCACCAAGGCCAAGACTTCACATCTGCAAAGTGAGGCAATAATATGTACCTCTTAAAGAGCTGGGATTATTACATGAGACAATGTGTATGCAATGAGATGTTGAAACGGGATTGTTTCTATCTCAGTTTTGGCTGAGGTCCAGTGAATGAGGACAGTATAATAGGGGCCGAGTATCCTCCCTGGAATTCTAAAAGTGAGTCAGGACACCCGGGGGGTCATGCCATAGAGACCATGGCAACAGCTAAGCTCAGAGCACCTGCTGCCCCAGCCCCAGCCACTCCCTTGGCACTAACACTCACCCTGAGGTCTCACTTGCCCTGGCGCTCTGGGCCCGTGACTGAGCCCAGATGACTGGCCCTTTCCTGCAGGAGGTGTGGCTCAGGTAACGGCATTTTTGGCTGGAGGACACTCCATGGGCCAGCTGAAATTTTGTTCAAACTGAGCTAGAATCCCATGGCAATTGCTTTGCAAAAAGTTGTTGGAGTGACCTGGTAACCCTTCCCGCTTCCCCTTTGGCAAGGGGTGGAGGGGGTCTCTTTCACCATCTAGTGAAAATGAGAGAGGAGTTTTGGAGAGTCTGTGCAGAACTGTATGTGTGTCCAAGATGGTCTAGACTCAGGGCATCGAGAAAGGAGAGACACCAGCAGGATAGGCCAGGGTCTGAAGCGCTAAAGCTGGACAGCTCCCACTGTCAGGAGACTGCAGAGGATTCCTGCTCAGGCACACTGGACTAGGGTGGGTGTTTAAGGCCTTGGCTGCATAGCCCTTGCCCTTCCTGCTCCTCCAGGGGGTCTGCTGACTGACAGATCATTCCCTTCCTTCCCTCCTCTCCTCAGGCTGCTCTTTGCTGCCTTTCTAGTGGCCAGGTTGGGGGGCCATGCACTCCGCATCAGAGCACTGCCCACTCCTGGCCATGTCCCCAGCTAGGGTGACAACAGCTCTGATGGGCCACCGCGAGCTAAGACCCTGAACAGCCTGGAGGCTCCCCAAGGACTCAGTGAAAGGACCACAAGCAAGTTAGAGTCCTTGTTCAGAGAATTCCAGTCGCTGTCCAAGGTCAGGAGGCAAGCGAGTGGTGGAGCAAGGCTTGAGCACAGTATCCTGACATCTAAGCTGGACTTGCTCCTGCACTGGACTCTGAGAGACTCTCCAGCCCTTCCCACTGCTCCAGTCCCCATCTAGGCCCCACGCCTGCCAGACTGGACCAGGCCCCTCACCTGGATTTTATTCCGCAGCTAGAAGCCTGATCACCTGTGAGGAGCTGTCAGAGTTACGTGCCAACAACTGGAAAGAAGGAGTCTCACCAAGGGAGAGATTTGCCCCTTGTAAGGCATCACCAGCTCAATGGACGTGAATCTGAGCAAACGTCAGGAGACAGTTAAACGACAGGGAAGCCTGCCATGCCGTAGTCCATGGGGTTGCGAGGAGTCGGATATGACTTAGCGACGGAACAACAACAAGAAGGCGTGTGATGCTTGCTCTGTTAGACCCCATAGTGTGAAGCGTAGACTCTGACACTCTGGTTGGTCTGCAGCATTTTCCCCTCCTCTCCTTTCCCTGCGGAACTTTTCTCTGGAAGCTTGCCCTCTTCGGTAGGGCTCCTGGCTCCCCTGTGCTGACGCTGGCAAATGTGATGCAGGAAAAAAATTGCCTTTGTATCATGCAGCAAATGGAGGTGTACCATATCTCAGTGGTCTCACCAAGCCTGTTAGGTTTCAGGGAAGCCAACCTGGGAGGGATATCTAAGCAGTCACGGACCCCAATCAGGCATTGATCAATAAGCGATCAGTCAGTCATCAATTAGTTTTAAATTATCATCACTCACCAAGTTTCTGCTGTGTATCCAACCCTGTGCTTGGCCTGTGATTGGCAGAAATAAAGCAGATCTTAGATGCCTTCCTTTAAGGAAATTCAGCTGAAGAGCTTGGAGGTGGGGACAGAGAATAAGGATGAGGGATTTGAAGTAAGACAGGGGTAGGTCTTAATGACAGCACTTCAGCTTATTAACTGTGTGACTGTGGACAAGTGAATTCACTTCTTTTAGGCTCAGTGTTCAGGATCCCTGGCTTGCTTGTGAATGCTAAAGAGAGAATAGAAAACACTTTGCCCAGTTCTGCATCTGTGGGAAATGCTCTGTTGGTGGTGTCGAATGAGGGATGAATGCGCACAACTATAACTATTTAAATTGAGATAGGGATTTAGAGACGGGAGATAGTCACATGTGAATTATAAGATCTAGGCTTTTAAAGCGGGTGATTCAGATTGGGATGAGTCTGGGCCTAGGACCCTGAAACATACTTTTCAGAATGTGAATTTCAACAGATGACCACAAGGAGGAGACATAGGACAAATTTTAGCATCTTCCATTCCACCCTCCTGGGCAGGAAAACCCAGGATGTTGAACTGAACTGTTGTTGAGTTGCTCAGCTCAGCCATGTCTGACTCTTTGCCACCACATGGGCTGCAGCACGTAAGGCCTCCCCATCCTTCACCATCTCCTAGAACCTGCTCAAATTCATGTCCATTGAGTCAGTGATGCCATTCAACCATCTCATCCTCTGTCGTCCCCTTTTCCTTCAATCTTGCCCAGCATCAAGGTCTTTTTCAGTGACTCAGCTGTTCGCAACTAGTGGCCAAAACATTGGACTTTCAGCTTCAGCACCAGTCCTTCCAATGAATATTCAGAGTTGATTTCTTTTAGAATTGACTGGTTTGATCTCCTTGCAGTCCAAGGGAGTCTCAAGAGTCTTCTCCAACACCACAGTTCAAAACCATCAATTCTTTGGCATTCAGCCTTCTTCATGGTCCAATTCTCGCATCCACACCTGACTACTGGACAAACCATAGCTTTGACTAGACAGACCTTTTTTGGCAAAGTAACGTCTCTGCTTTTCAATATGCTGTCTAGGTTAGTCATAGCTTTTCCTCCAAGCAGCAAGCATCTTTTAATTTCATGGCTGTAGTCAGTCACTATCTGCAGTGATTTTGGAGCCCAAGAAAATAAAGTCTGTCACTGTTTTCATTGTTTTCCCATTTGGCATGAAGTGATGGGACCAGATACTATGATCTTAGTTTTTTGAATGTTGAGTTTTAAGCCAGCTTTTTCATTCTCTCAAGAGGCTCTTTAGTTCTAATAAATGAGGAACCAACAGGTGAGAATTCTTTCTTCACTCCCTCTCACACCCATGATCAAAGCTAAACTCCCGCAATCAATATCTGTAGAGAGATGAGGGATTCATGGGGTTTTTCAATTGCCCCAAGATGTCAAAAGTTCTCTGAGACATTCCTGGCATATAAGAGTCTGTGTGTCAGAGAAGTATCTCAATCTTTCTCTGATTTTTTCACATTTTCTGATCAACACTCTCAATATATCTCTAAAATATGTAAATATCTAGAGTTTTCTGTATTTCTCTGAAACTTTTGGGACACCAACTATCTCCCTGAAATATTGTGAAACTCCTCAAAATGCTGACTTTCTGTAAGTCTCTAAAATTAAAAGTCTCTATGTTGTTGTTGTTGTTCAGTTGTTAAGTCATGGCTAACTCTTTGGGACCCCATGAACTACAGCACGCCGGTCTTCGGGAGTTGGTGATGGACAGGGAAGCCTGGCATGCTGCAGTCCATGGGGTTGCAAAGAGTCAGACGTGACTGAGCGACTAAACTGAACTGAAGTAGGTGATGCCATCCAACCTTCTCATCCTCTGTTATCTCCTTCTCCTCCTGCCCTCAATCTTTCTCAGCATCAAGGTCTTTTCCAATGAGTCAGCTCTTCTCATCAGGGGGGTCTTTTTCTGACCATCTCTACCCTTTGCGGCAGCTGTCTACCACAGATTGTTATCATTTCATAAATGGATATGGGACAAAAAACAGGTGCTATCTGGGACAAGCTTTAGGAATTTGCACTTTCTAGTTCTGTGCTACAACTGTCTTGGTTTAGAAGAAGGTGGAAATCAGATCCCTTCCCACAGGGAAATTTCAGTTAGAACTGGAACCAGAGAAAAGAGCCGGGCATTTGGAGTCCGACTCCTTGCAACTCCATGAATCGCAGCATGCCCGGCCTCCCTGTCCATCACCAACTCCTGAAGTTTACCCAAACTCATGTCCATCGAGTCGGTGATGCCATCCAGCCATCTCATCCAATGTCGTCCCCTTCTCCTCCTGCCCCCAATCCGACCCAGCACCAGAGTCTTTTCCAGTGTGTCAACTCTTCGCATGAGGTGGCCAAAGTATTGGAGTTTCAGCCTCAGCATCAGTCTTTCCAATGAACACCCAGGACTGATCTCTTTTAGGATGGACTGGTTGGATATCCTTGCAGTCCAAGGAACTCACAAGAGTCTTCTCCAACACCACAGCTCAAAAGCATCAATTCTTCGGTGCTCAGCTTTCTTCACAGTCCAACTCTCACATCTATACATGACCACTGGAAAAACCATAGCCTTGACTAGACGGACCTTTGTTGGCAAAATAATGTCTCTGCTTTTCAATATGCTATCTAGGTTGGTCATAACTTTCCTTCCAAGGAGTAAGCATCTTTTAATTTCATGGCTGCAATCACCACCTGCAGTGATTTTGGAGCCCAGAAAAATAAAGTCTGACACTGTTTCCACTGTTTCCCCGTCTATTTCCCATGAAGTGATGGGACCAGATGCCATGATCTTCATTTTCTGAAAGTTGAGCTTTAAGCCAACTTTTTCACTCTCCACTTTCACTTTCATCAAGAGGTTTAGTTCCTCTTCACTTTCTGCCATAAGGGTGGTGTCATCTGCATATCTGAGGTTATTGATATTTCTCCACGCAATCTTGATTCCAGCTTGTGTTTCTTCCAGCCCAGTGTTTCTCATGATGTACTCTGCATATAAGTTAAATAAGCAGAGTGACGATATATAGCCTTGACGTACTTTTCCTATTTGGAACCAGTCCGTTGTTCCATGTCCAGTTCTAACTGTTGCTTCCTGACCTGCATATAGGTTTCTCAAGAGGCGGGTTAGGTGGTCTGGTATTCCCATCTCTTTCAGAATTTTCCACAGTTTATTGTGATCCACACAGTCAAAGGCTTTGGCATAGTCACTAAAGCAGAAATAGATGTTTTTTTGAAACTCTCTTGCTTTTTCGATCATCCAGTGGATGTTGGCAATTTGATCTCTGGTTCTGAAGGAGGAAACAGACAGAGCTGGACTCCATCTTAGGCCAGGCTGTGAACATTAGGCTACGTGCATAGTCGCCCTCCCAATGGACTCTGAAATTTGTGCCCAGTGTCTATAGAAATGGCATACCAATGGAAAACCAGACCCCCCGATAAAAGATCCTCAGGACTCATACTTGGACTCTCTGTTGCCTAAAAGAATATGCTAATTGTCTCTTTAACAGAACAAAGTGGTAAATACTATTATGTTTATCAGGATATGACCACAGGCCTATTTAAAATATCCACTGTTTATCTAGTCTTGTGACACATGAATCATCGGTTAACTTTGATCGTATCTCTCTTTTACCTTGTCCAGACTAGTTTCAAAGAATTTGGGGAGCTGGGTTTCAGCAAGTACATTTCGGTATATAAGGTTTTCACAAAAACTGGTCGGGGTCTTTGGCTAAGAGGAGACTCTGCCTTGGGCCCGCTGGTGTAATAAACTGCACTCCACTATCTGCATTGTCCTTCTGAGTGAGTTTGTTTCCCAGAATGCGTGGCTACAACAGTTCCTCTGCCTTTTCTAAAACCAGCTTGAACATCTGGAAGTTCACGGTTCATGCACTGCTGAAGCCTGGCTTGGAGAATTTTGAGCATTACTTTACTAGCGTGTGAGATGAGTGCAATTGTTTGAGCATTCTTTGGCATTGCCTTTCTTTGGGATTGGAATGAAAACTGACTCTTTTCCAGTCCTGTGGCCACTGCTGAGTTTTCCAAATTTGCTGGCATATTGAGTGCAGCACTTTCACAGCATCATCTTTCAGGATTTGAAATAGCTCAACTGGAATGCCATCACCTCCACTAGCTTTGTTCGTAGTGATGCTTTCTAAGGCCCACTTGACTTCACATTCCAGGATGTCTGGCTCTAGATGAGTGATCACACCATCGTGATTATCTGGGTCGTGAAGCTCTGTTTTGTACAGTTCTTCTGTGTATTCTTGCTACCTCTTCTTAACATCTTCTGCTTCTTTTAGGTCCATACCATTTCTGTCCTTTATCAAGCCCATCTTTGCATGAAATGTTCCCTTGGTATCTCTAATTTTCTTAAAGAGATCTCTAGTCTTGCCCATTCTGTTGTTTTCCTCTATTTCTTTGCATTGATCGCTGAAGAAGGCTTTCTTATCTCTTCTTGCTATTCTTTGGAACTCTGCATTCAGATGCTTATATCTTTCCTTTTCTCCTTTGCTTTTCACTTCCCTTCTTTTCACAGCTATTTGTAAGACCTCCTCAGACAGCCATTTTGCTTTTTTGCATTTCTTTTCCATGGGGATGGTCTTGATCCTTGTCTCCTGTTCAGTTCAGTTCAGTCGCTCAGTCCTGTCCGACTCTTTGCGACCCCATGAATCGCAGCACGCCAGGCCTCCCTGTCCATCACCAGCTCCCGGAGTTCACTCAGACTCACGTCCATCGAGTCCATGATGCCATCCAGCCATCTCATCCTCTGTCGTCCCCTTCTCCTCCTGCCCCCAATCCCTCCCAGCATCAGAGTCTTTTCCAATGAGTCAACTCTTCGCATGAGGTGGCCAAAGTACTGGAGCTTCAGCTTCAGCATCATTCTTTCCATAGAAATCCCAATGTCACAAACCTTCGTCCATAGTTCATCAGGCACTCTGTCTATCAGATCTAGTCCCTTAAATCTATTTCTCACTTCCACTGTATAATCATAAGGGAGTTGATTTAGGTCATACCTGAATGGTCTAGCAGTTTTCCCTACTTTCTTCAATTTAAGTCTGAATTTGGTAATAAGGAGTTCATGATCTGAGCCACAGTCAGCTCCCAGTGTTGTTTTTGCTGACTGTATAGAGCTGCTCCATCTTTGGCTACAATGAATATAATCAATCTGATTTCAGTGTTGACCATCTGGTGATGTCCATGTGTAGAGTCTTCTTTTGTGTTGTTAGAAGATGGTGTTTGCTATGACCAGTGTGTTCTCTTTGCAAAACTCAATTTGCCCTGCTTCATTCCATACTCCAATGCCAAATTTGTTACTCCAGGTGCTTCTTGACTTCCTACTTTTGCATTTCCAGTGCCCTATAATGAAAAGGATATCTTTTTTGGGTGTTAGTTCTAAAAGGTCTTATAGGTCTTCATAGAACCATTCAACTTCAGCTTCTTCAGCATTACTGGTTGGGGCATAGTCTTGGATTACTGTGATAGTGAATGGTTTGCCTTGGAGATGAACAGAGATCATTCTGTCGTTTTTGAGATTGCATCCAAGTACTGCATTTCAGACTGTTTTGTTGACCATGATGGCTACTCCATTTCTTCTAAGGGATTCCTGTCCACAGTAGTAGATATAATGGTCATCTAAGTTAAATTCACCCATTCCAGTCCATTTTAGTTCGCTGATTCCTAGAATGTCAACATTCACCCTTGCCATCTCCTGTTTGACCACTTCCAATTTGCCTTGATTCATGGACCTGACATTTCAGGTTCCTATGCAATATTGCTCTTTACAACATCAGACCTTGCTTCTATCTCTAGTCACATCCACAACTGGGTATTGTTTTTGCTTTGGCTCCATCCCTTCATTCTTTCTGGAGTTATTTCTCCACTGATTTCCAGTAGCATATCGGGCACTTACTGACCTGGGGATTTCCTCTTTCAGTATCCCATCATTTTGCCTTTTCATACTGTTCATGGGGTTCTCAAGGGAAGAATACTGAAGTGGTTTGCCATTCCCTTCTCCAGTGGACCACATGTGTTCTCAGTGGAGGTAAATTTAGCAGTTATCTGACTCTCTGTCATATGCCTAAAGGCTAGAGTCATGAAGCACCCACCCACTGATATATGCTAACTTTATCTTATACCAATGATCTATAAGGGCTTTCCTGGTAGTTCAGATGGTAAAGAATTTGCCTGCAATGCACGAGACCTGGGTTTGATCCCTGGGTTGGGAAGATCCCCTGAAGAAGGGGATGGCAACCCACTCCAGTATTCTTTCCTGGAGAACTCCATGGACTGAGGAGCCTGGCAGGCTACATTCCATGGGATCACAAAGAGTCAGACATGACTGAGTAATTAAAACGTTGCAATGACATTTTAATTCACAATCTGCCTTAATCTTTGTATTATTTCTCAATTAGTTTAGTTTTATTTTGGAAAATACAATTATGGTGTTTATCAGTCATTCTAAAGTTGTGATCTCGATATCCATAGATATTATCGCCACTACCTGGAACTTCTTGGACTCCACCTGCCTATTATCTACAGAATCAGAAACTCCACCTACTCTCTGGGTGGAACCCAGTGGTATGTGTTTTAACAAGTTCTCTAGGTGATTCCCATGCATGCTGAAGTTTTGTAAGCACTCACGAAAATATGCCAAAATATTATGTAATCGTATCCAACTCTTCGCAACCCCATGGACTGTAGCTCACCAGGCTTTTCTGTTCATGGAATTCTCCAGGCAAGAATACTGGAGTGGATTGCCATTTCCTTCCCAGGGGATCTTCCTGACCCAGAGATCGAACCCAGGTCTCCTGCATTGCAGGCAGATTCTTTACCACCTGAACCACCAGGGAAACACCTACTAAAATGTTCCGTTCAGTTCAGTTCAGTCGCTCAGTCCTGTCCGACTCTTTGCGACCCCATGAATCACAGCACGCCAGGCCTCCCTGTCCATCACCAGCTCCTGGAGTTCACTCAGACTCATGTCCATCGAGTCAGTGATGCCATCCAGCCATCTCATCCTGTCGTCCCCTTCTCCTCCTGCCCCCAATCCCTCCCAGCATCGGAGTCTTTTCCAATGAGTCAACTCTTCGCATGAGGTGGCCAAAGTACTGGAGTTGCAGCTTTAGCATCATTCTTTCCAAAGAAATCCCAGGGCTGATCTCCTTCAGAATGGACTGGTTGGATCTCCTTGCAGTCCAAGGGACTCTCAAGAGCCTTCTCCAACACCGCAGTTCAAAAGCATCAGTTCTTCAGCACTCGGCCTTCTTCACAGTCCAACTCTCACATCCATACGTGACTGCTGGAAAAACCATAGCCTCAACTAGACGGACCTTAGTCGGCAAAGTAATGTCTCTGCTTTTGAATATACTATCTAGGTTGGTCATCACTTTTCTTCCAAGGAGTAAGCGTCTTTTAATTTCATGGCTGCAGTCACCATCTGCAGTGATTTTGGAGCCCAAAAAAATAAAGTCTGATACTGTTTCCACTGTTTCCCCATCTATTTGCCATGAAGTGATGGGACCAGATGCCATGATCTTTGTTTCCTGAATGTTGAACTTTAAGCTGACTTTTTCACTCTCTTCTTTCACTTTCATGAAGAGGTTTTTTAGTTCCTCTTCACTTTCTGCCATAAGGGTGGTGTCATCTGCATATCTGAGGTTATTGATATTTCTTCCGGCAATCTTGATTCCAGCTTGTGTTTCTTCCAGCCCAGTGTTTCTCATGATGTACTCTGCATAGAAGTTAAATAATCAGGGTGACAGTATATAGCCTTGACGTACTCCTTTTCTTATTTGGAACCAGTCTGTTGTTCCATGTCCAGTTCTAACTGTTGCTTCCTGACCTGCATACAGATTTCTCAAGAAGTAGGTCAGGTGGTCTGGGATTCCCATCTCGCTCAGAATTTTCCACAGTTTATTGTGATCCACACAGTCAAAGGCTTTGGCATAGTCACTAAAGCAGAAATAGATGTTTTTCTGGAACTCTCTTGCTTTTTTTGATGATCCAGTGGATGTTGGCAATTTGATCTCTGGTTCCTCTGCCTTTTCTAAAACCAGCTTGAACATCAGGAAGTTCACTCATACCATATTAGGACCGGCTGCTTGCTGCTGGAAAATCAATACCTGAGAAGCAGTTGTTGGTGGAAAGGAAAGTTCCTTTTAGTCAGAATGCCAGCAATCTGGGGAGATCATGGACTCGGTGTCCCCCAAAAAACTACTTCTGAAGATTCTGCTTTGTCATGAAAGTTTTTTAAAGGGAAAAAGGAAAGCAATCTGCTTATTGTTGTTCAGTCCCTCAGCCACGTCCAACTCTTTGCAACCCCATGAACTGCAGCATGCCAGGCTTCCCAGTCCTTCACCATCTCGTGGAGTTTTCTCAAACTCATGTCCATTGATTTAGTAAGAAGCCAATTCTGACTCCATGTTGGAAGCTGTTTCTTTGATTTGCTTTTCGTTGTTTTGTTATTGCAATCATACATAATAACTTGCCTCAGAAGACCCTGCCGCTCTGCCTGATTGTAAACCAAAGTGCCTTGGTTCGGAAAGATAATCTGACCTTGCCCACCTGTGAATAGAAGAGATTAACACACCCCCTTCCAAAGGCTAGCCCTTCCCTGAGATGTTTTGCAAGACTGAGGACTCTTTTGACTTTAGTTCCTCACTGCCCCTCTCTCTCTATTCTGCCTTTTTACTTAAGTTGTTCATTGCCTCTCTCTCTGACCCATAAAAGAACCTGGCATCTGGACTCTGACAAACTGTCTGCCATCTCCTAGGCCAGCCGACTTTCCAAATAGCCATATTCTTTGCCTCAGTACCTCGTCCCTCAGATTTATTGGCCTCTCATGTGGCTAGCAGAGCAAGCTCGAATTCAGTAACAGTCTCAGTTAATCACTGAGATAGGAGTCAACGCAGACTCCATCCCCCATCTGTGCAGGCTTGTCAACTTCCTGTGATTTTTCTTTAGATTCTGTCTTGTTCACACGGTTCGTTGCCAAAATTACTGAAGGGGATGCTAGAGAAAAGGTCTAGTCATCTACTGATTATTTATTCTTCATTTCTACTTTGATCTATGGAAAGAACCAATAGATTAGTCAAGGCATTGTATGATCAAAATATTTGAAAGTGGCACTTAGGCTGGAGGTGAGTAGAGCCAGAGGTGCCTGGTTTAAGGTTAGTGACAAGACAAAGGGGCCTTCTGTAAAGAGCTCTTTCCTGCAAAGAACTACATCCTGCCAAAAGCTGCTTACATTACTAGTAATTTTCTTTGAGAGATAGGGCTACAGATGTGCATGTGTTTCAGTATAAGATGACTTTAAAATAAATTACCTCATTTTTCAGATATTTTTGTGGGTTTCTTGGCTTATGTCCCATCAATAAATCTCATAGGGTGGAGCAGCAATTTTTGATGTCATCTGATGGATTATCAGCATTCCAGTTATCAAAAGTAGGCAAGATTACAGATATTTGTAGTTAATGAGAGTAGATAAATTTCCCACGTTAGCATCTTAATTTTTAGATAATTACATATTCCCAAGGAATGGCAAAGACAGAATCAAAAGCAGTTGATTTCTGGATATTAACCACGTATCCTACAACCTTGCTATCACTGCTTATCAGTTCCAGGAGTTTTTTGTTTTGTTTCATGTTTGCAATTCCTTGAGATTTTCTTTATAGTGAATCTTTTCATGTATGAACAACTTACCATGTTTTACTATTGCTTTTGGCCAATATTCAAAAATAAAATTTTCTAAGATTTCCCCGGCTCAGTATTTTCCTCTTTATCCTTTGTCTTTCCCACTCATACCTTAGGAATGAGCTCTGTTAAATGTCAAGGAGATTTTAACATGTAGAGACAGGTAAACGTCCTCAGGGAAGGAAAAAATTAGGGGGAGTTAGAAAAATTCCCATCCCAGGTCAACTGATTATCAATTAGTTTATCTTTCCCCACCCTTAACAATGAGGATAATCAATAGAATCATTCTCTTGTTTATAATCAAGGTTTAACACTACAGTGCAACAAATAAATCATGTGTGCAGTTCAAAGAATTTTGAAAAATGCATATGCTTGTTCCTTGTGCCCTACAGCACATTTCCTTTATCCATACACCACAGTTTATCTGTTTGCTTTTTGATGGGCACTTAGACTATTTCTGGTTTTTGACAGGACTACAAGGGCTGTGCTTACCCACCTTCAAGACTGAAGAAAGAGCCCAGAGTCAGCAACAGAGATATCACTGGTTTAATGAATGGGGGAGCTTACATGTCTGAAGGAAGGTCCTGGAGCCACACTCCACCAGGTACTGTGGATGGCAAGGCAAGATGTGGTGACAGGCTTCACTCCTGGTGGCAGGGGAAAGTGAAAATGTTAGTCGCGCAGCTGTGCCTGACTCTTTCGGACCCCGTGGACGGTAGCCCACCAGGCTCCTTTGTCCATGGAATTCTCCAGGCAACAGTACTGAAGTGGGTGGCCATTCCCTTCTCCAGGGGCTCTTCCTGACCCAAGGATTGAAACTGGATCTCCTGCATGGCAAGCAGATTCTTTACCAGCTGAGCCACAAGGGAAGTCTGATGGCAGGGGGAGGTTATCAGTTACAGTGGCAATTGATATCTAGTGGCCTCACTGTTTACCAGGGAAAACAGCAGAGAGGCATGCCCCTAACCATCCTTTTGAGAAGCATAGGGGAGTGTCTGATCTAGAGCTGGAACAGTCATTACCTGGGACCTGGGGCAAGTAAGAAGGTCAGTCATGTAACTAAGAAATAGCTAAAGCAAAAACTGGTGGAGCAGAGGAGAGGGGCAGAGGGCAAGAGAACACCCATCCTGAGTGGCCTGACCATGCAACTACTATCACCATTCTTATACAAAGAGATTTGTAGATGTGTTTTCACTTCTCTTGGATTAATGCCTTGGGGTAGAAATTTTTGAGTTATTGGGTAGATACATACTTTATTAGAAACTGCCAGTCTTGGACACAGCAGCAGTATATAGAAGTTCCAGTTATCACATCCTTGGCAACGTGTTGTGTTGTCAGTGTTTTTATTTTAGCTATTTCAGTGACTCAGAGGTGAAATCTCAGTGTAGTTTACTTTGCAATTCCCTAATACCTAGTAATATTGCACACATTTTAGCATGCTTATTGGCCACTCATATATCTTCTTTTCTGAAGTGTTTGTTTAAATCTTTTTCAATTGGGTTGTTTTAAAATTTTTTATTGAGTTGTAAAAGTTTTTTATATATTCTGGATGCAAACCCTTTGTCAGATGTATATATTGCAAATATTTTCTCCTGACTGAAGTCTTTTCCATTAGTTTTTTAATGGTATTGTTGATAAGAAGTTTTTAATTTTGATGAAATCCAGTTCATCAATTTTGTTTTTTTCTAGAATTAGGTTTAGATGCAGGTTACTGCAAACTCCAGGTAGTCATGGCTTAAACAGGATGGCAATGTCTTTTTTTCTCTCTCTCACTAAGGCAGGAAGTCCATTCCACAATCACCAGTTATCTCTTCAATTGTATTGTTTTCCTATGTAGTTCATAAAAGTACCTGAACCAAAGTAAAGAGAACACATCCTCTTTCTGTGGATATTTCTTTGGAGTAGTACCATCATTAACCCTTATATTTAGTTGTCTCATCTGTACACAGGACTACAAAGGATGCTGAATAATGTGGTTTATATTTCACTGGGCTATGTACTCACTTAAAAAAAAACAAATGTTCTAATGAGATAGAAGGACAAGATAACAAATATTATAGGAAAATTGGTAATCTCTGCCATAATCTGTTGATTGTTTCCTGTGACTTTTCTCATTTCATCTATTTTCAAATATGTTAGTATACAATCATTGTTTCAATCTTATTACATTTATTTTTTCTTGACTTTGCAATTACATTGTGATTTCCATTATTAATATTGTTTATTCATATTTACTTTTTACCCCATGATTAGTATTGTCAAAGATTCATCAGTTGTATCTCTCTGAAGAAATAGCTTCTGGCTTAGTTTCTCTTCTCCAGCAGAGTTTTAGAAATGGAGGGATATTGCTTGTTTCTTGGAAACTTTTATCAGCACTTATACCTAAAAAATATAATAAAAGATATCAAACTCAGGTCTCCAAATGACTAATGGAGAGAGAAACTGCTAATTTAGCAAATGAAGCAAGGTTATTTTTAGGATTTTTGCTTTGGGCTCAGCAATTTTAAGGAATTCTATCATTTGGGTCAGGGAGAGGTAATTATATTAATTTCCATTTTTGATAGGATGAGATGGCTGGATGGCATCACCGACTCGATTGAGTGAACTCCAAGAGTTGGTGATGGACAGGGAGGCCTGGCGTGCTGCGATTCATGGGGTTGCAAAGAGTCGGACACGACTGAGCGACTGAACTGAACTGAACTGAATTAGTCTATCATATATATAATACACATATATATGAATATCTGTGTATAAATATATATACTAGAGGAACTGAATCAGGAGATTGTTGTGGAGACTGGCAAGTTCAAAATCTGTGAGGCAAACCAGCAGGCTGGAGATCTGAGGAAGAGCTGACATTGCTGTCTTGAGCCCAAAATCTGCTGGATAGTTCTGCAAACTGGAAACAGAAGCAGGGTTTCTAGATTACAGCGATGAGTCAGAGTTTTTCTTTGGGAAATCTTAGTTTTAGTTCTTAAGGTCCTCGACTGATTCAATAAGGCCTACCCACACTGTGGAGGGTAGTCTATTTTCTTTAAGCTTACTGATTTAAATGCTAATCATATCTTTAAAATACTTTTACAGCAACATCCAAACTGGTTAGATCATCTGCTGCCTTTGCCAAAGAACCCGCAGGCCGATCCTTTACTGCTGAACCACCTAGGACGCTCTCAAGGGATTACAGAGTTACTTAAATCCTTTTAGAGGATACGTGAACAAAATATTGAAGACCACTAGGATTAAGTCCCAAACTCTCTCTCCAAGGGAGCCACCATGGCACCAAAAATATTTAATGATGCTTGTTAAAGATGGTAATACATTCTCTATGCAGGACCATCAAGTAGGATGGAATGGAATTTTACAGTGGGGGAGAAAGATTGGGCTCAACTCCAAACTCAGCAGGGGCAAATGGGAATTTATTGCCAAGCAGCAGGGTGGAAATCAGAGAACAAAAGCACTAAGAGGAAACATCAGGAGTAAGGGGAAATCTGACAAGGGATTTTTGCTGAATGAAGACAGGTCAAGGTGATCAGGCATGATACAGGTAATGGTGGAGGATGAGGAACATGGTAAGACATTGAGGCTATTGGATAGTGAGGGAGGTGTGGGGATTCTGGTTAAACTGATTTAGCAAGGTTCCTGGTAAAATGAAATTTTATAAGGAAGTGCACAGATGGGCCTAGGAAAGCCTCATGACCCTGACTAATGTTAGATCAAGCAAAGAATCCTTGTCAGTATTGAGAGGCAACATTTCTGTCAATAGCTTAGGAGAAAGAGCACTTGTACTTTAATCAGTAACTCTTTTTCTTTTTTAAAAGAGCTTTAATGAAGTATAATTGACATACAAAGAACTGAACATATTTAATGAGTACAATTTGATGAGTTCAAACAAACCCCAACCCCTGTGATTCCATTACCACAATCAAGGTAACAGACGTATCCAGTACTTCCCAAAGTTTCCCTGTGTCCCTTTGTTTTATGTTTAATTTTGTGTGAGTGTGTTTGTGGTCAGACAACTTGACATGAGGTCTGTCCTTTCAACAAAATTTGAAGAGCACAATATTACATTGTGAACTCAGTGCTTTGCTGAAGATTTGGAAACAATCCAAGTATCCATCAACAGACAAAAGATGTAAGTGGTATATACACGGGTTTCCCAGATGGCACATTGGTAAAGAGTGCATCCGCCAATACAGAAGCGCACAAAGCTCCTCCGCCTATGTGACTTCCCAGGCAAAAACACTGGAGTGGTGTTGCCACTTCCTTCTCCAGGGGAACTTCCCAACCCAGGGATTGAATACATGTCTCCCGAATTGGCAAGCAGATTATTCTACTGCTGATCTACCATTTTACAGAAGTTCCAAAGACATCCTTACCTTGTTCCTGATGTTAGAGGAAAGGTTTTCCATCTTTTACCACTGAATATGAAACTCCAGTGCTTTGGCCACCCCATGCGAAGAGATGACTCATTGGAAAAGACCCTGATGCTGGGAGGGATTGGGGGCAGGAGGAGAAGGGGACAACAGAGGATGAGATGGCTGGATGGCATCACCGACTCAACGGACATGAGTCTGAGTGAACTCCGGGAATTGGGGAAGGCTGGCGTGCTGCGATTCATGGGGTCGCAAAGAGTCGGACATGACTGAGCGACTGAACTGAACTGAACTGAACTGAATGATGTTCACTGTAGGTTTTCATATATTTTATGTTGAAACAGTTTTCTTCTATTTCTAGGTGTTTTTTCATATCATGTGAGGATTTTGAATTTTGTTGTATATTTCTTCTGCAGCAATTGAGATGATCGTGTGGTTTTTCTCCTTTCATTTTGTTAATATGATATATTATTTAGATCAATTTTTTTTGTATTGAACCATCCCTTTAATCTAAGAATAAATCCTACTTGATCATGTTGTGTAATCCTTTTAATATGCCATTGGCTTCTATTTACTAGTATTGTGTTTAGGATTTTTGAATCAGTTTTCACAGGGGATTTTGGTCTACAATTTTCTTGTAGTGCCTTTGGTGTTGGTAGTAAGGCAATATTAATCATCCTTTGCCCAGTTTTGTGGCACTTTACTTTATACATGCACTATTTAATAATCAGAAAATTTCAAGGTGCTTTAACTGAAGATTTCGGTAGCTCTTTTCCTTCATGGATCCCTTCTTCCTGGAATTCATCCTTACTTTTTCCTTCCACCTTACCTTCCTGAAATCTATTATATCTTCTCAACTCAGCCAGGCCTTTTGTTTCTTTTCTCTGTCCCTCTAACTGTAATCAAATCTTGCCTCCCAGAAGCCTAGATGATTTAGAACTTGCCTCATTGATTTTATTGTATCTGTTTCTACAATTTAAAAAAATCCATTTCTTAAAATTTATTTCATGTATTTTATTTATTTTTCTTGTTTAATCATTGTTTATTAATGTTAGGTCCTATTTTTGTTACTTCATCATAGCCGGAATCAGAAGTTCCACCCAATGTTTGGGTTTCTCAGGCCAAGTAAATAGCAGGTGAGGAAAGTTGCCACTATCTTGACAGGGGCAATTTATGCTTATCATCAGGAAGAGGTATACAAAGGAGGGAGGGAAGACTATGCTTGTTTACAGCATCAGTTAATCTCAGCTGGTCTGGATTGACTGAATACTTATCTCTAGAGCTATTGACCCTTGGTAAATAATGTAAAATCTATCAACTAAAGATAAATGGTGTTCTGAAACCATGGGTCTGTAAGCTGTTACAAAGCAAGAAGCATCAGTCTGTCTTCATTGCTTAGGAATGATAATCTTATTTAAGATTAGCACCAGATTTTGGTGGGGGCAGGGAGTAGGTAATGTCAGGGTTCAAAGCCTAAGTCTAGTCACATAGCTGGAATAGATTCATGTGAACAGTTCAATATGAGACTCCCACCATAGGTAGATTTGGGGCTCTCTAGCCCTGGAATGCTTCACCAGACACAGTGGTGATCTAAGATCTGGAGGCAATGCATGTTCTGTGTGAGGCTACCCTACAGGTAGACCAAGAAGCCCACTTCCGGGAATTCCAAACTCTTTTCAGTGCATGTCCTTCTGTTGTTACTGGATTATGCCCTTTGTAATAAAGCCGTTTTTAATAAACTAAGTCTTCTGAGTCATTTCAACAAACACTTAAGGTTCTTAGTATATAATTTACATAGTTTGGCAGCCAGATAATCCATTAGAGCTTCATCTGTTACTCCATTTCTCAATTAAAAAAATTTTTATTGAAATACCATTTATATACAGTAAAATGCACCTTTTAAAAATACAGTGTGAGGCATTTTTAGAAATCTCTATCTTGTAGTCATGACCACATTCAAGGTATAGAACCTTTCCATGACCTCCACAAGTTCCTTCTTGCTGCTTGACACCTAACTTGTCATATATTGATAGCAAATGGTAAACTGTAACATTCATCACTTGAGAAGGTTGTGGTAATAAAGGTCTTACATATCTCAGGGATCAGAAGCTCAGTCATCACATTAGTTGAGCTACATAGGCTAACAGAGATGCTGTGAGAAGAATAGCTGAAAGGTTGAGGAATATAGATTAAGTAGCAGAAGAAGAAGATGGTGTTAGTTGTGGCCCTAAGATCAGCTGTAACCTCACTAGGAAAAGACAGCATGCAGACTTCTAGATTAGTTTACTGCTGAACGCACATGGATCAAGCAGTGCATGGGGTGGTATCTAGCCGATGCTCTGGTAGCCCCTCCAGATCTCCCTTCAAGACTGAGTCAACAATTCCCGAGTTGCCGGTGACTACAATTTCCACCCCTGGTCAGGGAACTAAGATTCCACATGCTATGGGGCAAATAAAACCCATGAGCCACAGTGAAGATTCAGGGCAGCTTAAAAAAAAAAAAGGAAGATCTGCTTTCATATTTCATTTTTTGACTGCTGACAATTAGAGACCTGTCCTATCTTCCCTGGGTCCCAGAAATGGAACCCCTTCCCTAGCCTCTGTTTTTAAAGACATCAAAAAAGCTTACAGTGATGCCAATGCTTTAGATGCTATGGTAGGTATCCTCAGTGACCAAAATCCTTTCCTTAAGTATATGTGGTATATACCACATATAGGTAAGTACCCCATAAAGGAATATTACTAGTGTTTTAATTGTATTTTTTAAAGTAGATTAAAAAATTTAATGAGGAATAATTGAAATATAATAAACTGAATACTTTTTAAATGAATAATGTGTATAATTTTCTGTCTGATTTCTTTAACTCAGCACTGTCCTTTCAAAATTCAAACACGGGTAAAAATGATTTATCCCTTTTTATTACTGAGTTAATTACATCATATGGACATATCACAACTTGCTTATCCATTTATCTGTGTGTAAAATTTTGAGCTATTTTCAGCTATTGAGTATTACAAATAAAAATACCATGAACATTTGTTATAAGTCTGAACATGTGCCTTTATTTCTTTTGTAGCTTGCTTTTAAAAATGACTATTTATCTTTCATAAATTCAAAATTTAAGTTAATGATTCTAAATAGGAATGAGAGGTAGTGGAGAGAGATACTAAAATAACTATGAGTCATTTAGAGATTACATTCCTTTGGAAATTGTAATCTGTTTCTCTGGGTGTTATGCCAACCAATTGCCTGCTTTTGTCCATTGATGTGAATTGTTTAAAGACTAGCATTGCTGATAATCATTTGTCATATCTATCAGATATGTACAATAATAAAATTTAAAGCACAATTACTTTAAATATTTTCACATGGGCTATATAAAGGCCAAATAAGACTTTCTTTTTTTTTTTTCAATAGTAGATAAATTTTGTTTAGTTTCAATAGTAGACAGATTTTGTTTCCCATGATCAGAGGAACTTCTTCCTTCAGCTCTTAACTCAATTTTTTAGCACACAGCTATGATGTGAATACAGTCTTACATTTCCCTTAAAGATATATAAATATTTGAACCCCCTTTTTTTTCTTGTTATCATCTCATGTTTGTTTGTTTTTTACTTACTGACTTCATAATCCAACTACATGTTTCTGACTATGAGTTACAGGAGAGATGCCAGATAAAATACAAGATACCTAGCTAATATTTCAGCACTCTTTCTTTTTTATAATTAATATATAAGATTGTTGACAAGCTATTTTAGTTCCACCATAATTTGATCTCATGTTAATTGTTCAAGGACATGAATCCAAAAAACTCTCCTTATTTTATCACGCATATTTAAGCATTCATGCTTTTGTGTTTGCCATTTTTTATTCCCTCCACTGATTTATTCACTTAGGATATTTTTTTCTGCTCCATTTGTTACACACGCCATAGGAAATGCTCATTTAGTCAGTTAGGTCATAAAGTGAAAGAGAAAAAGCAGAGTGTGAATTCATGGGAAAGAGGGATTAAGAAGGCCTCTCCTGATAAGAACCAAGTGGGGAGACATGGTAAAATTCAGACATTTTACTGAATACTGAGGGGGTTATACTCTGAAAGGAGAGTCCCAAGTTGTAGCTGTTGATGATCTTGATTTAATTTTGAGTATCCTGACATTTCCTGCCTCATATCTCAGTCTATGACTTTCTACTTGTCTCTTTTTCCAGGCATGATGAAACTTAAATCCTCTTCCTTTTCTGGGTCCTGTGTGAGCTTTCTTCTTCTACAAGTGATGACATCAACTTCAGGTAAGAGCATCCACTCTCTTCTTACGGAGTCACAGCTGTGGAAAGAACCTAGAGCAGGTATACAGTGTCCATTCTAATGTAAGGAGCTTGGAAGTCATTACTATGGCCTACAATCAAGTAAAAAACTGAAAAAACTGAAAGTCAACAGCTCTTCCTAGATCCAACAGAGAATTGAGGTAATGGGACAAATTGCTCCTTCCCAAATTAGAGAAATACATAAGCGGATACTGAAGTGAAAGTCACTCATCATGTCCAACTCTTTGCAACCTCATGGACTATACAGTCTATGGAATTCTCCAGGCCAGAATACTGGAGTGGGTAGCAGTTCCCTTCTCTAGGGGATCTTCCCAATCCAGGGATCAAACCCAGGTCTCCCACATTGCAGGTGGATTCTTTACCAGTTGAGCCACAAAGGAAGCCCAGGAATACTGGAGTGGGTAGCCTATCCCTTCTCCAGGGAATCTTCCTGGCCCAGGAATCAAAACAGGATCTCCTGCAATGCAGGTAGATGTTTTTACTAACTGAGCTAACAGGGAAGCCTGGTGGCTCAGACGGTAAAAGCGTCTGCCTGCAATGCTGGAGACCCAGGTTCAATCCCTGGGTCAGGAAGATCCCCTGGAGAAGGAAATGGCAACCCACTCTGGTACTCTTGCCTGGAAAATTCCATGGACTGGAGCCTGGAGTCCATGGGGCCGCAGAGTCAGACACGACTGAGCGACTTCACTTTCACTTTATCAGGGAAGCCCTAAGTGGAGAGAGAGACTCACAGATTTCCAGGCCATAAATCTCTGCGGAAACCAGTACAAGGGTAGGGAAATCTAAACTGTAATAATTGAATTGTTGTAGGCCAGACTTCCCTGGTGGCTCAGACCGTAAAGCCACAATGCGGGAGACCCGGGTTCAATCGCTGGGTCGAGAAGATCTCCTGGAGAAGGAAATGGCAACCCATTCCAGTATTCTTGCCTGGAAAATCCCATGGACGGAGGAGCCTGGTGGGCTACAAGTCCAAAGGGTCGCAAAGAGTCGGACACGACTGAGCGACTTCACTTTCACTTTCAGGCCCAGTGTGGACAAGTCTGAAAGTTAAAAACTCCAAGAGGGCCCAATCATGAGAAAGCTCACTTTTGTGAGTTTTACCCCCATGGTTTTTACTAGGCTTTCACAGGGAATACTGGGGGAAATGCCACTGTGTTTTCAGCAGGAGGAGGGGAAAAGCAACTACTATGAAATACGCTCTTCTTAGCAAGGCCTGCCCTCAGGAGACAATATTTTACCAGAACCTAACCTATTGATATTTTCTCAGAGTCAAACTTACCTGGGGGCAGGAAAACATCCAACTCCCATCCGCTGTATCCTTTGTGTCCCATTAAGGAGGGATATGGTTTCCCTGGTGGCTCATGAGTAAAAAAATCTGCCTGCAATGCAGGAGACACAGGAGAAATTAGTTTGATCCACACCCCCCTGGTGGGGGCCATGGCAACCCTCTTCAGCATTCTTGCTGGGACAATACTATGGACAGAGGAGCCTTGCAGGCTGCGGTCCAAGGTGTTGCAATGAGTCAGACAGGACTGAAGGGACTGAGCACACACACGCAGCAAGGAGGGATGCAACTGAGAAGCACTTATGAAATTCATAGTCAAGGACACAGGCTCACTAAAAGACTGAAATCTAATCACAGAGCTAAAGGCTATCTCCCCTCCTCCTGCACCTTACCACTAACTCACTAAATGCCTTTAATCAGAGTTTTGTTTTTTTCCCGGTACATCATGTGTGTGGCTTCCAGCAAAAAAACTACAAATCATACTAAAAGGCAAAACATCAGGTGGAAGGGGTAGAACAAAGTATCAAAATCAGAAATTGATATGGCAGGACTGTTAGAATTGTCAGACTAGAAATCGAAAATAACTGTGGCTAATATGCTAAACGTTCTAATGGAGAAGTAGATGACATGCAGGAACAGATAAGCAATGCAAGCTAAGAGATGTAAATTCTAAGAAAGAATCAGAAAGAAGTCATAGAGATTAAAAACACTGTAACAGAAATGAAGAATTCCTTTCGTGGGCTCATTAGTAGCCTGGACATGGCCGAGGAAAGGATCTTTGAGCTTGAAGATTATCAGCAGAAACTTTCAAAATTGAAAACCAGAGAAAGAATTAAAAAAAAAAATGGAAGAGAAAAATCTAAAAAATGTGGGACAACTAAAAACATAAAATGAAATGAGAGTATGAAAAGAAAAAGAGAAATAGAAGAAATATTTGAAACAATAATGACTGAGAACTATACACTTTAAATATACAATTTTTGTTAGTTCAGTTCAGTCACTCAGTCATGTCCAACACTTTGCGACCCCATGGACTGCAGCATGCCAGGCCTCCCTGTCCATCACCAACTCCTGGAGCTTGCTCAAACTCATGTCCATCAAGTTGGTGATGCCATCCAACCATCTCATCCTCTGTTGTCCCCTTCTCTTCCTGCCTCCAATCTTTCCCAGCATCGGGGTCTTTTCTAGTGAGTTGACTCTTTGCATCAGGTGGCCAGCGTATTGGAACTTCAGCTTTGGCATCAGTCCTTCCAATGAATATTTAGGACTGATTTTTGTCAATTATTCTTCAATGAAGCTGGAGAGAAAGCCTATTTTACATGATATTACTATAGCAAGGCATGTTCTGTTTTGGTTACTATTTACATTGAATAACTTTTTCTATCCCTTTACTTTCAACTTATTCAAGTCTTTGGATTTAAAGTGAGTCTTTTGCAGACAATACCTAGTTGTATCTTATGTTTTCATCCCTTCTCCCAACTCTGTCTGATGATTGGAGAGTTTAGTCCATTTACATTTAAAGTAATGAATTTTTATTCTTGTATATTTCATAGCATTTTGCCTCTCATTTCCTTTATTACATACTTCTTCTGTGTCTAGCTAATTTTTTTGTAGTGAGATGTTTAGAAAGGGATATAGTCATAGCTGGACATTTAGAATGGCCAAGTTAGATGATAAGAACTCAGTGTATCCTACAATATATAGCAACAAAGAAGTTGTTGGCCTCACATGTATCCTGGTTTTCTATCTTCTTCCACAGAAAACTGGACAGTAACCATTCTCACGAGACACTTGGTGGCTACAGTAAGAGGACATGCTGAGCTCAGCTGCGAGTTGTCCCTACCACGAAGTGCAGAGCGCATGGAGGTGCGCTGGTTCAGAGGGGACAATTCCAAACTTGTTCACCTGTACAGGGATGGCCATGAAGTGAATGGAGACGCTGCCCCTGTGTATGTAAACCGCACAGAGTTTGTGAAAGAGGCCATTAGACAGGGCAAGGTGACTCTCAGACTTCGTAATATCAGTGTTTCTGATGATGGATCATATCAGTGTTCATTTAAAGGTAATGGCATCAGTGATGTGGCCAGCATGAATCTGAGCATAGCAGGTAAGTTTCATGGCAGAATGTTGCATACCAATGCCCTTGTGACTCTTTAAGCTGAAATATATGAAAATAAATCAATGTTTCTTTTTATTTTTTCACATTTTCAAACATGTTTCAAATACTATAATAAGAAAAATATATTTATCTAATGCAAGAATATACTATATAGTGGACAGACAATGCAGAGTGATCAGAATTTGCATAATTTGTAATTTGGATGTGAATTTGAGTACTGCCTCTTCTGTTGAAGATCACAATGTTAATGGGACTCTTTTCAGATCTCCAATCCAACCTCAAAGCAACTCACTATCTAACTCACTATCTTGATCTTTCTGTCCCATTTTCCCCAGCATTAGGCTTGGAAACACAAATCCATTCAAGCTCCTGGCACTGAGGGACTCACGGTGGACTGTAACTCAGGAAGGTGGTTCCCAAAGCCCCAGACGGAGTGCAGAGACAGCAGAGGAGAGATAGTTCCACATTCATCAAAATCCTATTCACAGGATGGAGCCAGATTGTTTCACATGAAGATGACTCTTGTCCTTAGAAACCAGTCATGGGGCAACATGACTTGCTACATTTGCAGTCCTCTAACAGGTGAAGAGAAATGAATAAATATCATCCTGGCTGGTGAGTGTTTGTTAGAGTTTTGTTGTCAATATATCAACGTAAAGAAAAATTAATAGGATAATTTGAGTCATGAAAAAATGTTTTCATCTCCTGAGATGGGGAAGTTTGTGAAATGAGCCTAGAGATAAGACTTGCAAGGGAAATATCAACTGGGAGTTAGATAGTGAGTTTAAAGTTCAATGGAGGAGACCAGGCTTGAGACATATGTGAATGTCTTTAAGAAGAATATTTAAACCAATGGAATTGGACAGGTACAAAGTGAATAAGGATAGAAAAAATTAAAGACCAGGTTCCTAGAACTGAATTGTGGAGCATTCACCTTTTAGATGTCCTTTAGATGACTAAGAGAAATCTGCAAACTATCTGAGTAGGAATAGGGAGAGAGGCAGGAGGAAGACACATAAGCACAGCAGGCAAAAATGAATATTTAGAAGCATTTGTTTTGATCTCTTTTATCAATGGTAAAGAAGAATTTTCTTCAGAACCTGTTTTAAATCTTTCAAGTGTTTCTTATTGCTTCACTAAAGATAGTTGTTTCTTATTCAAACTAGTAAGCATTATATAGACATATTTGGGCTTCCCAGGTGGCGTAGTGGTAAAGAATCCACCTGCCAAAGCAGGAAGCGCAGGAGATGTGTGACCCCTGCGTCAGGAAGATTCCTGGAGTAGGAAATGGCAACTCACTCAAGTATTCTTGCCTGGGAAATCCCAAGGACAGAGGAGCCTGGTGGGCTACAGTTCCTGGGGTAGCAAAGAGTCAGACACGACTGAGCATGCATGCATGTATGCATATATATTCAATTATTAGCTTCAGATAAGATTCAAATTGGAATAGGCTATAACATAAACATAATATTTGAGAAAAAAACTGTATCATAAGCAATTAAATTAATATTTAAAGTTGAATCATGTAATAATAATTTTGAAAAAAATGGCTTTCATAGGCTGTGTGAACAATATTGTTACAACTTTTCACATCCCATGTAATAAATACAGCTCTCAGACTTTTATCCAATTCACACATATTCATACAGATTAAAATTTAACATAAAATAAATATAAAATCTACAAAAACACTGCAAGGTAAGCTTTATTTTCCCTGAAAAACTAGCCCCCCAAATGCTGTTGCTAATATTAAAAAATATCAAATATGTGGTAAATATGCCACCAAAAGTCATATATTTATGGGTGTTAATTGGGAACTAGAACAAGGACTAATAATAATAAGCTCAATCCCAAGGAAAATCTGCAAAAAGTAACATGTGCTTAACATTAGCCACAAGCTTTCATCACAAGGTAAATGCAGAACTATGAAATATAGCACATATTCTGCCTAAAAGACCTCAAAAAGAGATAAATATTTGTGGAGGAATAGTCAGTTTTTAACAGGAATATTCACCTCCTTGAAGACAAAAATAAACCAAAATTATTATAATATTTATTTAAAGACATTCCAGATAGAAATCCCTTGGAAGTCTTTAAAAATATGTTGGATAAGGTAAGTTTGAAGTTAGTATGGAAAAATGAATATCTGTAAACGGCAATACTAATTTTAAAAATGAAGAAGAATTTCCTTTATCAGATTAAAAACTGACTATAATAAAGTAATTGTGAATAAATGTTAAACAGTTTGTGGTGATTTCCAACCATAGAATATTATGTACCATCACAGGAGTAGGCCATTGTATCAATGCTAAAAACTAAGAAGGGCAGAAAGAGATTCAAATCATAAAAAAAGAGTATAACAAATTATGAAGTATAAAGTTTAATGCATTGAAAAAAATGAAAAAGTTCCTGTAAGATGTTGGAATAATTGTCTATATTTCTAGAAGAAAAAGACTCATACATATAATTATATACAGAAATAAATTACATATAGGTTAGAAGTCAAAGGTTAAAAGTGAAACCATAAACATTTTTAAGGGATATACCATATAACCCTAGGATTAAAAGAGACCTTATCAAGAAGTGCAGATCATAAAAGTAAAGAAATATCTGTTTGTCTCCATTATCTTTACACCCTAAGAACTCACTAGAGACAGTTTTGAGGCTATCTTATAGCCACTGAGCTTCTCAACCACAAGCAGAGTGTACAGGATTCTGCTTGATTTATTTCTGTTTCCTTTGTAATTAGGAAGCATTTGCACTGGAATTGTTAATAAGAAACAAGAGCGAGAGTGAGGGAGGGGGAGAAAGAGAGAGAGAGACTTCCTTCTATCAACTATAGCCTCAAGTTAAATTCTATCCCCCAAACAAACTCAAATCCAGGCTCTGCATTTGCCACTAAAACAGCTCCACTGAACTTTAGCCCCCACCCACATACAAAAAAGTAAAGAAAAAACAAGACCTGAAAGAGAATCTTGCTTTATTAGCAGTAAAATTCCTAATCCAGTGGTGCTCCATGTTGTGGGTTTATTGATCTTCAAAGGTCTCTGCCCTTTCTTTCAGACGACCTGTTTTACCCAAATCACATTTGGATGACATTCTCTGTATTGCTTCTGTTTGTGATATTGTTTTTGGCTATTGTGCTCCTTTGTTGTCAATGTTTCACAAAAGGAGATAACTGCTGCAACCAGTGTGGAGTCATTAAGAGAATCTCTCCTAAAGTGATATGTAAGTCACATGGGGTGTTTAGGCAAAGCTGTACAACATTTGTCAATGAATGCCAATCATAGGAAGATTGTTTCTTCTCACTTTAGAAATGTTGAACTTCACATCTCTTAATTAGGAACTTCCCAGGACAATGCTCTTTTAGGAACAAGGTCAGTATAGATGTTTCCTGAGTTGTTCAGACCCACAGTTAGTTCTATGCCCTCAAGGGAAGTGCTTTCTCTCTTAAGTAAATATTCAGTCAACATGAAGTGAATCCCGCGTCTGCCTCATGCAAAATCACTTTGTGATGGATGAACCCTACGAGTCTTGCTCTAGAATACACTTAATTTGATGATAGTCTTTTTGCGTATATAGATTCTCATTAACTTTCAACATACCACCTCCCTTTTAGAACTTAAATAATGTCAACATGAAAAAGAGATGGGTCTCTAAACCAACAAGTCCTTTACAACCAGACTCTTCCATCTGGTTTTGTGGTTAAACTGAATGAATGTATCATCCTTCTGAGTGAGCATATCACTGAATGATAGTGATCTATTAGGTAAAAAGACATAGAACAATTTTAAAAACAATTCTTTTCCCAACTTATGTCCAGGCAAAATAGATTCTGTATAGTTGTGTAAGCTGCTAGATGCGGGATGTGAATCTAGCGATTGACTCTAGATAATGTTAAAGGAGATGAGTCAAAGAGGAAGATATACTCTAGTGGACCCATTTCCCTACCTAATCCATAAAACCCTGTACCACATTTATTGGGTGCCTACCTTATGCTAGACATTGTATCAATAATATTCATTTTACCAAAGTCACCTAAATTAATCCTAAAGGCTTGCTTTTATTGTCACCATTTTATAGATAAAAATGTCACAAATCACGGCTCGTAAGTGATAGAGCCAAGACTGGAAGGCAGATGTCTCTGGTTCCAATCCTCATGCTCTAGTCATTATGCTTATTTGCAGTAACTGGTTACAGGTTTCTGCTTGCACACCTTAATGACTGAGGAGGTTACAAACTCAGGAAACATGCCTATTCCATAGTTACCATGGGAATTTTCTTCACTTTGGAAATACAATCTATTGATCCATGATTTCTACCAATTACATCACAATGAGTGGCTCTTCTCTGTCTTCCCCGGGAAAGTCTTTTAAAGGCTTGAGGTCATAATTTTACTTCAGCTGAGCTTCTTTGAGGAGTATCTCATTATTTCTGGTTATTTCCTTCTGGAAGTTGATAGAGATCAAAGAACAAATGCATACATATTTTAGTAATATATGGTAGAACATTTTAATTATCTCTGTTCAACCTGTAGAAATAAGCCCCTTGACAGGGAAATTAGAGCGGAGGGGTTTAAAGCGTGTTTTCTTCTTTCAGTCACCTCAGTGTCTCGCTGCTCCATCTGTCTAATCTCACAATCTTCAGAACTCCAGAAATCTAATGAAGATCCCAGGGCATCTGTCTGGTTCCCTGAGACTAACTCAGTGCTAGATTAGGTGGTGAGAATTAGGGAAAAAAATCTCCTCTTAGTTCTGCTGTGTCCATAAGTCCAGTTTTACTGGGGTCAGCCACCACCCGCAAAGTAAACTCACTTCCTAGCCCTACCTAGGTTGAGTGGGCATGAAGCAATGGCTATGCCTTTTCTGATAATGGTTCTGAGGTCAATGGTAACCCGTATTCCTGCGTTCCTCTTTCATTAATACGAGCTTTCTCTCTTCTAGTGTTCCTATATGACTTCACTGGTTGGTTGAGCTCAAGCGTCATTCAATTACCATGTCTTTTAGTCTTTCCTGGAATGCTCATTATATATCTGCAGTTCCGGAGACAAGGTAAATGGGGTTAATCGTGGTAACTACTACTAAGAGCTTAACAGATCTCCTTTCCCTGGATATCTGTTTAGAGCTAAACAACAAGAGCTTTCCTCATAACCAGGAAGATCAACAGTTTAGGTGACATCTCAGAAGACCAAATTCTGACCCTGATTACTGTGGGTGTCAAAGATTGAAGCTGCTTTGACTGCCACCAGTGTTTCCAACTGCCCTTAAGGACATAACTCCTTCTGCTATAAGGAATAAGAAACCCTCTGGCTTCAGAAAACATGACTGGGTCCAGTCACTGATTTACTATGCCATTGTTGGTGTACATTCATGACTCTGGGTCAATGCTTCTTATCTCTTTGAAGCTTAGAGTCTACTTCGAAAATACAGTGTTAGCATGAATCCAATCGCCGTACTTGCATATACCTTTGGGGTCGCAAAGAGTCAGACACAACTGAGTGACTTTCACTTTCTTTCCTTGGACTATTATGAAATATGGTCATCATTTAGAGGTGAAATTGATAAATTGATAAAATGGTATTCAAAAAAATTATTTTAGCACTTAGCAGTTCATAATTTAAAGATGTCTAAGGAATATGTATGTACGAGATAATAGCCATATAATCAAGGCTAAGAAATCTTTTATTTTACTTGAGGCATTCCTGTCAAACCACAGAAGAGAATTTTAGAGAATTAGGGTGGTCACTAGTAGAACTTTCTCGGTTCCCTCTCCTCCCTTCCTCACGCTAGGCAGCCTTGAACCACAACATGCACAGTCCTATGTTTCTAATCTGTCCACTGAAAATTGCTAACCTTGCCTCAGAAGTTACCAAATCAATGGATGGAAAGACCCTACTTTCTATTACCAAGAGGAAAATTAATGTTTGTACAAACAAGCCAAGCACTTGAATATGATGTTTGAGAAAAATAGTCCACCTAAGCCAAAATTCCTCTAGACTTCTTAATTTGAACTAAGTCAGAACACTTACTCCTGAGGATTCTGTAGAAATAGACATGAGGAGCCAACAGACTAGGGTATAGACCAACTGAGTCTTTACAAGAGCTGCCCGAGGAAGTATAAATTATTTCTGATAGTAAAGGTCCCCGCCTCCTCAGGTTTAATGATCACCTAGCTGTGGTCAGCAATTTCTTTTAAATAAAGACTCAGCAATTAAACTAGATCACATGTTGTTGTTTAGTCACCGAGTCGTGTCCTACTCTTTTGTGACTCCATGGACTCTATCTAGCCCAGCAGGCTCCTCTCTCAGTGGGATTTTCCAGGCAAAACTACTGGAGTGGGTTGCCATCTCTTCCCCATCCAGGGATCGAACCCATGTCTGCTGCTTTGGCAGGTGGATTCTTTACTACTGAGCAACACAGAATCATGTGTTAGGTGCATTTTTTAACTTTATGAAAGTGAAGTTGCTCAGTCATGTCCAACTCTTTGCGACCCATGGACTGTAGCCCACCAACCTCCTCCATCCATGGGATTCTCCAGGCAAGAATACCGGAGTGGGTTGCCATTTCCTTCTCCAAATTTTAATTTTTCCTTCCTTTTAACTTCATAAGAAACCACTAAACTGTGTGTACTATTTTACACATCACCTGCAATGGATAAGAGAACATTTATTCCTCATGTTTTCCGCTTTGGGTTTCCCTCAATCTTTCTAATTTTAGCTAGTGTGTTCAGTGGTATCTCATCTCGGTTTTAATTTGCTCTTCCTGAGCATTTCATATAAGTGGAATCAAATGATATTTACTCATTTTTGACTGACTCCTTTCACTTAGCGTATGTTTTAAAGGTCTATTCATATTTTAATATGTATCAATTCTTCATTCCTTTCTATTAGTGAATAATATTCCATCATATAAATATAGAATATTTTGTTCATTCACTCATCAGTTAATAATGCTTCTTGGTTTGTTTCCAATTTTGATTATTATTAATACGTCCATTATGAGTATTCGAGTATAATATTTTGAGTGGATATATGTCTTCATTTCTCTTAGATATACACCTAGGAATGCAATTGCTGGATCACATTAATTCTATGTTTCACATTTTTCTATACCTGCTAAAATATTTTCCAAATTGGCTTTACTATTTGAAATTCTCACCAGCACTGTGTGAGGGTTCCACTTCTACATATTCTCACCAACACTTATTATTGTATATCTTTCACTATTAGCCATATGGTATGTATATTCTTTTGTTGAGCTCAAGCATTGCTCTATATGATTTTTGATTTTCAATTCTCTAATAAGCAAAGATGTTGAAGAGATTTCTTGTACTTATTAGCTATTTGCATATTTTCTTTGGATAAATGTCTAAATCATTTGCCAGTTTTTAAATTGTGTTACTTGTCTTTCAACTGTTGAGTTGTATTTCTTTATATATATTCTGGATACACAGTCTTTATCATATATATGACTTGCCTCTGCTTTCCACATTTTGTAGGTTATCCTTTTGCTTCCCAAAAGTGTTCTTTTCCATTTTTTCATTTTTGTGTGTGTGTGTGTGTGGTCATACTACACAGCTTGTAGTGTCTTAGTTCCCTGAAAAGGGATTGAACCTGGGCCCACAGCAGAGAAAGCGCCAAGTCCTAACCACCAGACAACCGGGGAATTCCCCTGATGATGTTATTTGAGGTACAAAAGTTTTTCCTATGGCCACTGTACCAGTTTACCACAGATTTAGTATCTTAAAACAACATATATTTATTATCTTAAATTCTGAAGGTCAAAAGTCTGCAATGGATTTCACTGGGGTAAATCCAATATGTCACAAAACCTGCAATTCCTTCAAAAGGTCTAAGGAGAATCCATTTTCTTGCCTTTTACAGTTTCTAGAGTTGCACTACTTGCATTTCTCAGATAATGGAATATTTCCTACATTTTTAAAAGATGGTAGAAACACATTTAAACCTCTCTCAGCTGTATCTTCTCATTGTCTTCTCTGTGTATACAGTCAACTTCTGCCTACCTCTAAGAGTACTCGTGATTGAATTGGGCCCACTGAGATAATCCAGGATCCTTGAGATTCGTAACATAATGACATCTCTAAATACTCTTTTATCACATAAGGTACCATGCATGAGTTCCATGGGTTATTGTTGTTCAGTCGCTAAGTTATGTCCAACTCTTTGTGACCCCATGGACTGCAGCATGCCAGACTTCCCTGCCCTTCACTAACTTCCAGAGTTTGCTCAAACACATGTCCATTGAGTTGGTGATGCCATCCAACCATCTCATCCTCTGTTGTTCCCTTCTCTACTTGCCCTCAATATTTCTCACCATCAGGGTCTTTTCCAATGAGTTGGCTCTTCCCATCAGGTGGCCAAAGGACTGGAGCTTCACCTTCAGCATCAATCCTTCAGTGGATATTCAGGACTGATTTCCTTTAGGATCAACTGGTTTGATATCCTTGTCCATGGGACTCTCAAGAGTCTTCTCCAAAACCACAGTTCAACAGCATCAATTCTTTGGCACTCAGCCTTCTTTATGGTCCAACTCACATCCTTACATGACTACTGGAAAAACCATAAGCTTTGACTTATGACTTATGGACCTTTGTCTGCAAAGTGATGTCTCTGCTTTTTAATATGTTGTCTAGGTTGGTCATAGCTTTTCTTCCAAGGAGCAAACATCTTTTAATTTTGTGGCTGCAGATACCATCTGAGTGATTTTGGAATGCAAGAAAAAAATCTGTCATTGTTTCCACTGTTTCCCCATCTATTTGCCATGAAGTGATGGGACCGGATGCCATGATCTGAATATCTTTGTGATCCATTTTTCATTGTAGAGAATCCCATGGACAGAGGAGCCTGGCAGGCTATAGTCCATGGGGTCGCCAGAGCCGGACATGATTTAGCGACTAAACCACCTCCACACATGTGCTACCCTTCATGAAGGAAGAATGTCTCCAAAAAACAAAGCTGTAAGCCTAGAGGCTAGAGTCATGAGTCATATGTGTTTATCCTCAAGACTTGAAACCTAATGGAGTTTTCCCAGTTGACCTTTGGAATTACTTGGGAACAGTGACTACTTTTTCCTTCTCATTTTCTTCACAATTCAATGAGAATGGCTAAAATATTCTCCTATACCTGTTGCACCATTCTATTTTAGGAGTAAACAATTGGTTTTCTAGTTCCATGGTCCCAAGGATGGAAGGCTTCCCTTGTGGCTCAGCTGGTAAAGAATCTGCCTGCAATGCGGGAGACCTGGGTTCGATCCCTGGGTTGGGAAGATCCCCTGGAGGAAGGAAAGGCTACCCACTCCAGTATTCTGGCCTGGAGAATTCCATGGGCTATACAGTCCGTGGGGTCTCAAAGAGTCAGACACGACTGACTGACTTGCACTTTCACTTTTCAAAGATGAAGAGGAATTTTGCCATAGTATGGGTTATACTTATAGAGCCTCACTCTCGAATTCATTTAGATTTTTGGCCAATTTTTGTTCCTTAAAGTTGTGGGACTGAGGTCCCATTTCCTTATCAACTGTCAACCCGAGGACTGCAGCCTGCCTGGATTTCTTCACATGCTTTCCATGTGGCTATTCCAGCAATGGTGGGTCAAGTCCATTTCATCCATTCTGAAGGAGATCAGCCCTGGGATTTCTTTGGAAGGAATGATGCTAAAGTTGAAACTCCAGTACTTTGGCCACCTCATGCAAAGAGTTGATTCATTGGAAAAGACTCTGATGCTGGGAGGGATTGGGGGCAGGAGGAGAAGGGGATGACAGAGGATGAGATGGCTGGATGGCATCATGGACTCGATGGACGTGAGTCTGAGTGAACTCCGGGAGTTGGTGATGGACAGGGAGGCCTGGCATGCTGCGATTCATGGGGTTGCAAAGAGTCGGACACGACTGAGCGACTGAACTGAACTGAACCTTGCATTCTGCCTCATCTCTCTGACTTCAGTCTTAAAAAGTCTCTGATTTAAGGACTGAGATAACTATATTGGATCTGCATGAGTAAACTTGAATAATCTCCGTATGTTAAGGTTCATAACCTTAATTACATCTGCAATGTCTCTATTTCTATGGAATGTAACATATTCACAAGTTCCAGGTATTGGGAAACAGATACTTTTAGGGGCCCATTCTGTCTACAGTAGTCTAGCTCCCAAAGATTCACATTCCTCCCAAACACAAAAGCCATTCTGTTCATCCAAAGGTTTCATCTTATAAACTCAACTCAAAGTTGATAAGAAAGATTATAACAAAAGAGCGTTAATGAATCTATTTTATATATTTATTGTAAGGATTAACTGAATAATTCATTTTAAGTGGTAGGACAATGACTTCTAAAGAATAAATTCTCAGTATAAGTAATATTAAATGTTATTTCATGAATATTCTCTACCCCTAATTCACAATTCAACTAATTTTTTTTCAGATCCTTTGGTTCCCTTGTACAATGAATGGATGTGGTATAAGGCAGTAGTTATAGCTTTTCCAATGACATTTTTCAGTCTATTAATCATTGTTTTAGGCATGACACTGAGAGGTAAGTGGGTGGGGAGAGTCTTGACTCTGAGGCTATCATTTTTCCAGCACTTATTTATTTTCCATTCCCTGAAAAGGCCCACTTCCCACCTGGTTATCAGCCCAAGGTTCATCCTGTTTCCAGAGAAAAGACAAAGGCCCAAATCTATGTTTTGTCAAGTTATACATTAACATACTATGGTTACTTAATAACTAAGGTTAAGTTATAGCCCTTCAAGTGTGCAAGCAAAGAGAGACTCAAGCTTCTTTTGTCCTTTCTTTTGGCAAGTAACACACGGAATCATAGCTGTGCTCCTCAGACTTATTACCCTTCTCCTGTAATATGTGCGCAATTTTTTGGTTGACATCTCTATCTCCAGCAGCCCCCAAAAAACAAAATACATGCCTCTCCAAGCACATCTTGTGACACTGCTTTCCACATAGATCAATTTAACCTGCTCTTATATATTATTACGCTCACTGAAAGTTACTAAGACTTGATACTACTTGAACGTTAACTCTATTCACCCTGTTTTCTTGAACAAATCTCACCATTTCTCCATCTTTGTTCACCCAAAGAATTCCAAGTAACACGTATTAAGCTAGAGATGTATCTGATTTTGTTGCCAAAATTTTGTTTCTGTTATAAATGAAGGCCAAGAAACCTCAGATAATGATCTTCCTTTCAAAATTTCCCGTAATCAGATTGCAATTCAAAAGCCATGAGTAATCATCATTGCTTTCTTAGTATAATTTCTTTCATAATATTAAATGAACATTGACCCTCAATCTGTATCACTAGATGTCAGAAGAAACAATAATGTATATAGAATTCTGAGGGCAAAATGAGCTTTGAGCCTACAATTTTGTCCATTTCAAATAATTTCTCATAAGTAAAAATGAAAACTAGTCTATCTAAGAAAAAATTTCCCCAAATGGAGATGATGAAGTCTAAAATATTAGATGAATAATAAATAAGAAATATGAAAAACAATTTTATCAATAAAATATTAATTTAACAATAAATAGTTATATTATGGTGGCAAAATAATGACTACTTAAATAAAGTAATTTGAAAATATATTAATAACCTAGTTGCTGAACATCAGTGGTTGCTAATATCACAGAAAGAGAAGCCACCAGAGATTATATTATTCTGCATGTTAAGAACAAAATACTACCTATGATGCATGTTCTTGGCAAAAAAAAAAAAAAGGAAGCAAAGAAACCTGAATCAGATTAAACCTCCCTTTTAACCTCCAATTTACAGGACATAAAGAACAAGATAAATACACTATACAAAGTGACAGAGATGCAATCCACCAACTGTAGAAATGAAAAACACAACAGAACAAATGAAAAAAATTCTTCAATAATTATGTTGCAAGCATATACAGCTTCAGTGTAATCCCTGCCAATGTCTCCATGAAAGTTTCTATAGAAATAAAAAATCTGTCAATGCTTCTACCTTTCCCCCTTGTATTTGCCATGAAGTGATGGAGCCAGATGCCATGAGCTTAGTGTTTTTTTTTTTTTCTTTTTTTAAATATTTAGCTTTAAGTCAGCATTTTCACTCTCTTCCTTCACCCTCATCAAGAGGTTCTTTAGTTCCTCTTCACTTTCTGCCATTAGAGTGATATCATCCACATATCTGAGGTTGTTGATATTTCTCCTGGCAATCTTGATTCCAGCTTGTAATTCATCCAACCCAGCATTTCTCATGATGTGTTCCACATATAAATTAAATAAACATGGTGACTATAAACAGCCTTGTCAAACTTCTTTCTCAATCCTGAACCAGTCAGTTTTTCCATACATGGTTCTGTTACTTCTCGATTGGCATACATATACTATAAGATACTGAGCATCATAAATTATGAGGGAATTGTAAGTGAAAACAACAATAAGATAATGCTATGCACTATCAAGAGGGGATAATATCCAGAACTGGCTTTTCAAAACTGGCTCAGTGGTAAACAATCAGCCTGCCAACACAGGAGATTCAGGAGGCATGGGTTCAATCCCTGGGTTGGGAAGATCCCCTGGAGAAGAAAATAGTAACCCATTCCAGTATTCTTGGCTGCAAAATTCCATGGACAGAGGAGTCCAGTGGGCTATAATCCATGGGATCATAAAGAGTTGGACATGACTGAGTGACTGAGCATGTGATATCTGAAACACTAACACCACCAAATGTGCTGAGCATGGGGAACAAAAGGAATCCTCATTTACTGCTAGAGAGAAATGCAAAAAGGTACAGCCACTTTGGACAGTTGAGTGGTTTCGTACATAATAGAATACTCTCACTATATAATATAGTCAAATCTATGGTTTTTCCAGTAGTTATGTACGGATGTGAGAATTGGACCATAAAAAAGGCTGAGCACTGAAGAACTGATGCTTTTGAACTGTGGTATTGGAGAGGACTCTTGAGAATCCCTTGGACTGTAAGGAGATCAAGCCAGTAAATCCTAAGGGAAATCAATCCTGAATATTCACTGGAGGGACTGATGCTGAAGCTGAAGCTCCAATACTTTGGTCACCTGATTGGAAGAGCCACCTCACTGGAAAAAGACCTTGATGCTGGGAAAGTTGAAGGCAGGAGGCGAAGGGGACGACAGAGAACGAGATGGTTAGATGATATCACTGACTCAATGGACATGAGCTCCACCCTCTAACTCCTAACAAATGATCAGTTCTCCATCATGATAACTTTGTCTTTTTGAGAAAGTCACAGAGTGAAATCATGAAGTATGTAATCTTTTAAGACTAACTTCCTCCACTCAATATAAAGTTTTTGAGATTCATCAATATTGTGTATAACATTGGTACGTTTCTTTAACCCCATAAACAGTATGAAAAGGCAAAAAGATATGACACTGAAAGATGAACTTCCCAAGTCAGTAGGTGCCCAATATGCTACTGGAGAAGAGTGGAGAAATAGCTCCAGAAAGAATGAAGAGATGGAGCCAAAGTGAAAACAACGCCCAGTTGGGGGTGTGACTAGTGATGGAAGTAAAGCCCGATGCTGTAAACAACAGTATTACATAGGAACATGGAATGTTAGGTCCACGAATCAAGGTAAACTGGAAGTGGTCAAACAGGAGATGGCAAGAGTGAACATCTACATTTTAGGAATCAGTGAATTCAAATGGGCCAGAATTAGTGAATTTAATTCAGATGACCATTGTATCTACTACTGTGGGCAAGAATCCCTTTAGAAGAAATAAAGTCATAGTTAATAAAAGAGTCTGAAATGCAGTACTTGGGTGCAATTTCAAAAATGACAGAATGATTTCTCTGCATTTCCAAAGCAGATCATTCGATATCACAGTAATCCAAGTCTATGCCCCAATCACTAATGCTGAAGAAGTTGAAGCTGAACGGTTCTATGAGGACCTACAAGACCTTCCAGAACTAACATCAGAAAAAAAAAAAAGATGTCCTTTCATCATAGTGGACTGGAATGCAAAAGTAGGAAATCAAGAGATGCTTGGAGTAACAGGGAAGTTTTAGATGGGGAAACAATGGAAACAATGTCAGACATTATTTTGGGGGGCTTCAAAATCACTGCAGATGGTGATTGCAGCCATGAAATTAAAAGACGCTTACTACTTGGAAGAAAAGTTATGACCAACCTAGATAGTATATTCAAAAGCAGAGACATTACTTTGCTGACTAAGGTCCGTCTAGTCAAGGCTATGGTTTTTCCTGTGGTCACGTATGGATGTGAGAGTTGGACTGTGAAGAAGGCTGAGCGCCGAAGAATTGATGCTTTTGAACTGTGGTGTTGGAGAAGACTCTTGCGAGTCCCTTGGACTGCAAGGAGATCCAACCAGTCCATTCTGAAGGAGATCAGCCCTGGGATTTCTTTGGAAGAAATGATGCTAAAGCTGAAAATTCAGTACTTTGGCCACCTCATGTGACAAATTGACTCATTGGAAAAGACTCTGATGCTGGGAGGGATTGGGGGCAGGAGGAGAAGGGGATGACAGAGGATGAGATGGCTGGATGGCATCATGGACTCGATGGACGTGAGTCTGAGTGAACTCTGGGAGTTGGTGATGGACAGGGAGGCCTGGCGTGCTGCGATTCATGGGGTCACAAAGAGTCGGACACGACTAAGTGACTGAACTGAACTGAACTGAACTTGGCCTTGGAGTACAACATGAAGCAGGGCAAAGGCTAACAAAGTTTCGCCAAGAGAGCACACAAGTCATAGCAAACACCTTCTCCAACCACACAAGAGACAACTCTACATATGGCTATCACCATATGGTCAATATAATATATTCACATTGATTATATTCTTGGTAGCCAAAAAAGGATAAGCTCTACACAGTCAGCAAAAAAGACCAGGAGCTAACTGTGGCTCAGATCATGAACTCCATATTGCCAAATTCAGACTTAAATTGAAGAAACTAGGGAAAACCACTAGACCATTCAGGTACGACCTAAATCAAATCCCTTGAAGTGACAAATAGATTCAAGAGATTAGATCTGATAGAGAGAGTGCCTGAAAACTATGGACAGAGGTTTGTAACATTGTACAGGAGGCAGTGATCAAAACCATACCCAAGAAGAAGAAACGCAAAAAGGCAAAATGGTTGTCTGAGGCAGCCTTACAAATAGCTGAGAAAAGAAGAGAAGCTAAAGGCAAAGGAGAAAAGGAAAGATATATCCATGTGGATACAAAGTTCCAAAGAATAGCAAGGAGAGATAAGAAAGCCTTCCTCGGTGTTCATGCAAAGAAATAGAGGAAAACAATAAAAAGGGAAGGACTAGAGATCTCTTCAAGAAAATTAGAGATACCAAGGGAACATTTCATGCAAAGTTGGGCACAATAAAGAACAGAAATGGTATGGACCTAACAGAAGCAGAAGATATTAAGAAGAGGTGACAAGAATACACAGAAGAACTGTACAAAGAGGATCTTAATGATCCAGATAACCACAATGGTGTGATCACTCACCTAGAGCCAGACATCCTGGAATGTGAAGTCAAGTGAGCCTTAGGAAGCATCACTGCGAACAAAGCTAGTGGAGGTGATGGAGTTTGAGTTGAGCTCTTTCAAATCCTAGGGATGATGTTGTTAAAATGCTGTGCTCAATGTGCTTGCAAATTTGGAAAACTTAACAGTGGCCACAGGACTGGAAAAGATCAGTTTTCACTCTACCCCCAAAGAAAGGCAATGCCAAAGAATGTTCATACTACCACACAATTTCACTCATCTCACACACTAGCTAAGTAGTGCTCAAGATTTTCCAAGCTAGGCTTCAACAGTACCTGGACCAAGAACTTCCAGATGTTCAGGCTGGTTTTAGAAAAAGCAGAGGAAGCAGAGACCAAATTGCCAACATCGGTCAGATCATAGAAAACACAAGAGAGTTCTAGAAAAAATCTACTTCTGCTTCATTGACTATGCTAAAGCCTTTAACTGTGTGGATCACGACAAACTGGAAAATTCTCCAAGAGATGGGAATACCAGACCACCTTCCTTGCCTCCTGAGAAATTTGTATGCAAGTCAAGAAGCAACAGTTAGAATTGGACATGGAACAGTGGACTGGTTTCAAATTGGGAAAGGAGTGCATTAAGGCTGTACATTGTCACCCTGCTTATTTAACGTATATGCAGAATGAAAGTCAAAGTGAACTTGCTCAGTCAAGTCCAACTCTTTGCAACCCCATGGACTGTAGCCGACCAGGCTCCTCTGTTCATGGGACTTTCCAGGCAAGGATTCTGCAGTGGGTTGCCATTCCCTTCTCCAGGGAATCTTTCCAACCCAGGGATCGAACCTGGGTCTCCCCAGTTGCAGGCAGACGCTTAACCATCTGAGCCACCATCATGTTAAATGCCAGGCTGGATGAAGAACAGGCTGGAATCAGGATTGCCGGGAGAAATATCAATAACCTGAGATATGCAGATGACACCACCGTTGTGGCAGAAAGCAAAGAGGAACTAAAGAGCCTTTTTGATGAAGATGAAAGAAGAGAGTGAAAAAGCCTGCTTAAAACTCAACATTTAAAAAACAAAGATTATGGCATCAAGTCTCATCACTTTATGGCAAATAGATGGGGAAACAGTGGAAACTGTGACAGGCTTAATTTTCTTGGACTCCAAAATCACTGCAGATCGTGACTGTAGCCATGAAATTAAAAGACATTTGCTCCTTGGAAGAAAAGCTATGACCAACATAGACAGCATATTTAAAAGCAGAGACATTACTTTACTGACAATGGTCCATCTAGTCAAAGTTATGGTTTTTCAAATAGTCATGTATGGATGTAAGAATTGGACCATAAAGAAAGCTGAGTGCCAAAGAACTGATGCTTTTGAACCGTGGTGTTGCAGAAGACTTTTGAGAGTCCTTTGGACTGCAAGGAGATCAACCAGTCAATTGTAAAGGAAATCAGTCCTGAATATTCTTTGGAAGGACAGATGCTGAAGCTGAAACTCCAGTACTTTGGCCACCCAATGAGAAGAATTGACTCATTTGAAAAGATCCTGATTATGGGAAAGATTGGAGACAGAAAGAGAAGGGGATGACAGAGGATGAGATGGTTGGATGGCATCACCAACTCAATGGACATGAATTTGAGAAAGCTCCAGGAGTTGGTAATGGACAGGGAAGCCTGGTGTGCTCCAGTCCATTGGGTCACAAAGAGTTGGACATGACTGAGAGTTTGAACTGACTGAAGGATTGTGAAATGATTACCACAATCAAGCTAATTAACATATCCATTACTTCATGTATCTACAATTGCGTTGACAACACTTAGATCTGATCAGGTGGTGGCTTAGATGGTAAAGCGTCTGCCTACAATGCTGGTGACCCGGGTTCAATCCCTGGGTCAGGAAGATCCCCCTGGAGAAGGAAATGGCAACCCACTCCAGTACTCTTGCCTGGAGAATCCCATGGACAGAGGAGCCTGGTGGGCTACAGTCCACGGGGTCGCAAAGAGTCGGACACGACTGAGCGATTTCCCTCCTCTTCCCTGACAACACTTGAGATCAACTCTCTTGGAAAATGTCAAATATACAATACAATATCATTAAGTTCTCTCAAGGCTCGGTGGTAAAGAATCTGCCAGTAATGCGGGAGACAATGGGTTTGATCCCTGGGGCAAGAGGATCCCCTGGAGAAGGAAATAGCAACCCACTCCAGTATTCTTACCTGGGAAATTCCAGGGACAGAGGAGCCTGGCAGGCTGCATTGCAGTCTGTGGGGTTGAAAAGAGTCAGAGATAAGTTAGCAACTAAACAGCAACAACAATCATTAACTGTACTCAGCATTCTGTGCATTAGGGCTCTAGGATTTTTTTTATCCTGCATTTCTGAACCTTTGTACCCTTTAACTGACATTGCTCCACTTTCCCCGCACTGCTGGCCCCTAGCAACAACCATTCTACTCTCTACTTTTATGAGTTTGACTTTTTTTTTGATTCCACATAAATGTGAGATAATACAGTTTTTATCTTTTTGTATCTGATTTATTTCATTTAGCGTAATGTCCCCCAGGTTACCCATGTTGTAAATTTTAGGATTTTGCTGGTAGTATTGTTTGTGTAAATTGCTAGAATTTGAAAAGCTACGACCCCATGGACTAGTAGCCTACCAGGCTCCTCCCTCCGTGGGATTCTTCAGGCAAGGGTACTGGAGTGGATTGCCATTTCCTTCTCCAGGGGATCTTCCTGACCCAGGGATCGAACTCAGTCTCCTGCATTCCAGGCAGATGCTTTAACCTCTGAGCCACCGGGGAAGCCCCATTCAAAGTGAATATATGTATACCATATGAGCCAGTAATTTATTTCTAGGTCCTTGAACAGCAAAGAGATCAGTCAATCCTAAAGGCAATCAACCCTAAATATTCATTGGAAGGACTGATGCTGAAGCAAAAGCTCCAATACTTTGGCCACCTGATGCGAAGGGCCTACTCATTGGAAAAGACCCTGATGCTGGGCAAGATTGAGTGCAAGAGGAGAAGGGGATAACAGAGGATGAGATGGTTGATGGCATCACTGATTCACTGGACATGAGTTTGAGCAAACTCAGGGAGATGTTGAATGACAGGGAAGCCTGACATGCTGCAATCCATGGGGTCACAAAGAGTCGGACATGGCTTAGTGATTGAATAACAACAGTTATTAGCTATCTTTTCTACCGAAAGACACATACAAGAATAAGAATATATAGATATATCAGATGCATCATATATTGGGATATATGATAATGTGTGCCTGCATGTTCAGTTGTGTCTGACTCTTTGCGACCCCATGGACCACGGAGTTTTCCAGGCAAGAATGCTGGATTGGGTTGCCATTTCCTACTCCAGGGGATCTCCCCAAGCCAGGGATAGAATCCATGTTTCATGCATTGGCAGGCAGATTCTTTACCACAGCGCCACCCAGGAAGCCCATGATGATATATACATATATTTACATATGTATGTTACGTAAGATATGTATATATGTATGTAGGTGTATATGTATATATTCAATTTCATGGACAGAAAATCTTGGCGAGCTACAGTCCCCAGGGGTGCAAAGAATCAGACACCACTGAGGAACTAAGCATAGTCAGATATATATATTAAATTATATCATCTTAACTTCTCTTTGTCATTCTTGATCTTGATGTACTTTTACTTGGGAGTGGGGGGGCTGGTTTGTTAGAGGTGTTTTCTCAACGTTATTGTCCTACCCCAAGTGTTAGTCACTCAGTTGTGTCTGATTCTTTGTGATCCCATGTTCTGTCTATGGGATTCTCCAGGCAAGAATCCTGGAGTGGGTTGCCATTTCCTTCTCCAGGGGAATCTTCCTGACCCAGGCATTGAACCCAGGTCTCCTGGATTGCAGGCAGATTCTTTACCATCTGAGCTACCACAGAAGCCAGCAGTAGGCTTTCCTTGTGAGCCTGTGTATCAGAAGTCTGTGCTCTCATCCTTCCCTTAATAGGAATCTACTAATGCTTGCCACTCAGTGCTTGCTACCCTTGTGTAGGGCTTTGGGGGTGTGTTCTCTCTTATCCTAGTTTAGCTCTAATTTAGGCAGGTCTCACATGCCTGGGTCTTGGATAGGAGGCTTTCTCAGTCATCCGGGTTTCCTCCATTGGGAGTTGTCTCAATAGTCTAATCACAGCAAAGTTTCTTGCCCCTCCTTCAAGGCTAGAGAAATTTTTCTGTTTTATTTTGATATAACAACAGGTCTGCACCTATGCCCTGCAGGTGATAGAGTTTGCTGTCCTTCTGCCAACATCTTTTTTTCTTTTTAGCAAAAGAGACACAGGTGTATAGAACAGGCTTTTGGACTCTGTGGGAGAGGGTGAGGGTGGGACGATTTGGGAGAATGGCATTGAAACATGTATAACATCATGTATGAAATGAATCACCAGTCCAGGTTCGACGCATGATACTGGATGCTTGGGGCTGGTGCACTGGGACCACCCAGAGGGATGGTATGGGGAGGGAGGAGGAAGGGCGGTTCAGGATGGGGAACACGTGTATACATGTGGCGGATTCATGTTGATGTATGGCAAAACCAATACAATATTGTAAAGCAATTAACCTCCAATTAAAATAAATTTTTTAAAAAAGAATTTTTTATGTAGATCATCTTACAATTCTTTATTGAATTTGTTACAATATTGCTTCTGCTTTATGTTTGATTTTTTGGCCGTTTGAGGCATGAGATCTTAGCTCCTCAACCAAGGATTGAACCCATACCCCCCTCACTAGAAGGAAAAGTCTTAACCACTGGGCTTCTAGGGAAATCCCTCTGGTTGCACTTAATGCTATTGTTCCAGTGAAGGTGATCTGGGTGTAGCCTCTTCCTTTCCCAGAGTAGGCGGCTGCCCTCTCCTAGTTTGCATCATAGGACGGCTTTCTCTAGTCTCTAAACCTGCCTCCAGGAACATTCTCAGGAACACCCAGGCAGGTGCAAACTTTTTTCATGTTTGCCTCTCCTAGGGATCTGTACTCTCATAAAAGCCCTCACTTGGCGTTTATCTATTTACTACCATTTTAGTCAAGTTTACGTGAGTCTGAGTGAATTCCAGGGGTTGATGATGGACAGGGAGGCCTGGTGTGCTGCGATTCATGGGGTCGCAAAGAGTCAGAGACGACTCAGTGACTGAACTGAACTGAACTGAACTCGTCAAATTTTCACACCAGTTTCTACAGTGGTTCCTCTTTTTTCCATGCTCTGCTCAGCCAAGTCAGTGCTTGTGTCTCTTCCATTCATCGAAATTTCAGGTTCACTCTAAATTTCCCTGCAAATTCAGCAGAAATCAAGAAAATTTTATGATTTTGCTGATTATCCAGCCTTTCTTTGTTGTTAGGATTCCAGCTTTGTGACTAACAAGTAGAAGTCAGAAATCCTTCATGTTGTATTTGTCTGTGAGAAAATTTTAAATTTTGATGAGATTTTACTCCTTGTTTTCTTCTTTTATGACGATTACCTGTGTGACCAATGGAAGAAAAAATTTAAGATCATATAAACCGTCCTCCTTGGTTTAGAGCAGAGTTTTCCCATCAACCACCTAGAAACTTGGACTCTATAAACAGAGTCAAAACAAGCGTTCTTATTATGTTATACAATAGATGGAAAAAGAGTGAAATCTCTTCCCAGTTACAAGTAATCCCACCCTCAGCAAAGAGAATAAAAATAGTCACTCAACATCAGAACTAATAGGACTTGGGATTCACTTCCAATACCTTTGACTGAGAAAACTCCGTTATCCTACCTCTCAGAAAGGTCTTTTTGTCACAGCCCTCCAAAATTTTAAAGCCAAGTCAGAAATCTCCTTTAGCTGTAGAGGTATAGTTTTCAACCTGGGTAGCATACTGTAATCATCTGGGGAACTTAAAAATGCCAATGACATCTAAAAACCCAAACGTAGAAACAGAGAGAAGAATGGTGGTTACTAGGGGCTGGGGGTTGGGGGAATTGGGGAGAGGTTGTTTAATGGTACAAACTTGCCATCAGTAGATAAGTAAGTTCTGAAGATCAAATGCATTTCATAGCGATTAAAGGCAACATTACTGTGTCATAAATTTCAAAGCTTATAAGAGATTATCTGAATTGTTCTCACTGCAAAAAAAGAAATGATAAAATTGTTTGACATGTTAAAGGTGTTAGCTAATGCTATGGTGATAATCACATTTCACCATATCAAATCAATACATCATATACCTTAAACTTAAATGTTAATTATATGTTGGTTTTTAGAAAAGTAGTTTACTATCATGAGGAAGGCAGAGTTAAAGAAAACAAAAATGATTAAAACTGAATAGTCTATAAATTAGTTTTTCCTTGGTTATGAAAAATGTGTATATCTGTAATTAAAGTACTATCAACCCATGAAAAGGAATATCTGCTACAATATGGATGAACTTGAAAGTGTTTTGCTGAGTGAAAAAACAGCCAGTCACAAAAGGACCCATATCATGTAATTCCACTTATGTGAATTGACCAGAATAATGAAATCCATAGAGACAGATAGTAGACCAGTGATTGCCAAGGGATTAAGGGAGGGGAAATTGGGAGGCACAGAGGTCCTTTTCGTTGTGATGAAAATATTCTGGAATTTGATGATGATAATGGTTATACAACATTGTGAATAAACTGAAAATCATTGAATTGTATACTTCTATATGGGGTAAATTTTATGTTATGTGAATTAATTTTCAATTAAAATAAACAAAATAGTTAATTGAATAATTAAACCAATGGGATTCCCCACCACAAAGTAGTTCTAAAATATTCCCCAGATGATTCAAATGTGTAGGCTGGCTGGATGGGTGGAATCTGATAAAGAGGGCTATTATAGTGTGGGGTGGATGCTTGGGTGAGGTAGGGAAAGAGTTAGAGGGCAGAAGAATTTCGCAAGAAAAATAATCTTGTTAACGCTAACACATGTTTTTATTGGGGTTAATTTCACTCCAGGAATTATATCACCTGAACAACAGAAAACTTTGGAATTCTGTCTCCAGATATTTCACTGCATATTTGTTATAATCACAGATGATGGAGTTTCACATTGTTTGTGCTTCACAATCTCTCTTCAGATTCTCTTCACATGTCTTAGCACCCGTTCTGCTCAGCTCTGTGTTGGAAGCTAGCTTAGATGCAATCACAAGCCCAGGGCTTCACCAAAAGAATCTGGAGAAGAGAACACCAGATCCGGGCACATGAGAGAGTGGTCAGATTTAATGGTTTGCCTTGGCTAGGACCCCGTCCTATAGCACGGTCACCAGGAGAGGGGGCCAAAGAGGGGTCCTGGGCGAGTGTGTATAGCTTTCCTTGGGGTTTTTCTCAGGTCTCTCTTTCCTATTCAAGTATCTAGTCCTATGAGGCTCTCAGACTGATTTCTGAGAGGTCCCAACATAGGTTATAATCACCTAGGTAGATACTTCTGCTTTGCATACAGAGGATAACCATAGAGGAAGGGACCAGGAAAAAGAAGGCTAATGGTCTTCTGCTCACCCCATGTGTAAAGATGAAATGGCAGAGTTCCACCATGGACCCCATACTCTTCTTGGAGTATATCAAGCTATATAGGCCAGGGATCTGTTTTTCAAGCATCTTTTAATATTTTAGGATTATTTGCATCTTCACCTACATTACATCATTAACCGTCTAAGTTTTCTAAACGGATGATACCACTCTAATGGCAGGAAGCAAAGAGGAACTAAAGAACCTCTTGATGAAGGTGAAAAAGGAGAGTGAATATGCCGACTTTAAATATTAAAGAAACTAAAATCCAGCCCCATCACTTCATGGCAAATAGAATGGGAAACTGTGGAAGCAGTGACAGATTTCCTCTTCTTGGGCTCTAAAAGCACTGCAGCTGGTGACTGCAGCCGTGAAATCAGACGATTCCCTCTTGGCAGGAAAGCGATGGCAAATCTAAACAGAGTGTTGACAAGCAGAGACATCACCCTGCTGACAAAAGTCCGTACAGTCGAGGCCATGGTTTCCCCAGTGGTCATGTATGGTTGCGAGAGCCAGTCCATAAAGAAGGCAGAGCACCAAAGAGTGATGCCTTCAAACTGTGGTGCTGGAGAAGACTCCCGAGAGTCCTTTGGACAGCAAAGAGATCACACTAGTCAATCCTAAAGGAAATCAGTCCTGAAATATTCATTGCAAGGACTGATGCTGAAGCAGAAGCGGCAGCAATTTGGTCACCTGATGTGAACAGCCATCTCACTGGAAAAGTCCCTGACGCTGGAAAGATTGAGGGCAGAAGGAGAAGAGGGCATCAGAGGATGAGACGGCTGGATTGCATCATCGATGCAATGGACATGGACCTGGGAAATTCCGGGAAATGGTAAGAGACAGGGAGGTCTGGGGTGCTGCAGTCCTTGGGGTCACAAAGAGTCAGACACAACTGGGCGACTGAACAACAACAAAAGTTGCTCTTAAAGAACTGACAGCAACATGCTTAAAAGAAAGAGGTCAGTCGCCTTATTTGGAGTGCCAAGGAGGAAGGGCTCTGAGGGTCGGACAGCAATGCAGAGTGTGGACGGGGACAGCTAAGGGGAACAGCAGGGCAGCCTTCGGCCTTGGGGCCTGCAGGAAAGCAGAAGGCCTTGAGAAGGCTTCCCGAGGACTTTACAGTGAAAAGGCCAGTAGCTCCTATCACTGCAGCTCTCAAAGAGGAGAACAAAGACAAATCATGAGCTCTAGACCCAAAACAACCAAGTGCTTCTTGAACATAACCTTAAGACTCCAAAAGTGGAGTGAAAGTCTCTCAGCCGTGTCCAACTCTTTGCGACCCTATGGAGCACACAGTCTGTGGAATTCTCCAGGCCAAAACACTGGAGTGGGTAGCCTATCCTTTCTCCAGTGGATCTTCCTGACCCAGGAGTCAAACCGGGGTCTCCTGAATTGCAGGCAGATTCCTTACCAACTGAGCTAAAAGGGACATTAAAATCCATCTATCCCAAATCAAACTCACTCATCCCAATCATCATATTTTGCCCTTTTGTGTTATAAGTGTTCTTTCCCTCAGCTACATCTCAAATAATATTCTCTCCATTCATCTGGTCAGTGGAATGCTGAAATCTGGGAGACATCCTGAAAGTCTTCAATTTTCCCAGTTTCGATCAATTCACCCCATCAATTCTACATCCTAAATAGATCTCAAATGTTCCCAATTATGCATTGTCTCCTCAGATACTACTTTAAGGTCTCATTGCCCTCTTCCTGACTTCATGTACACATTATTTATATTTTTATATTAATATATATACATGTCTATGTGTTTGTGCATATAGTCGCATAGACTTACTCATATGTGCATATATCATCACTCACACATACACGTGTACAGATATGCATCATTAGGATATGCATGCATATGTATGTGTATTTATATGTCTGTAAGCATATATTCCCAAATATGTGTAATAAAGAATAAATATATCCATATTTTTGTGCACAAATGTATGTGTTAAGTCATTTTTTGGTCATGTCTGACTTTTTGTGACCCCATGGACTGTAGCCCACCAGGCTCCTCTGTCCATAGAATTCTCCAGGCAAGAGTACTGAAGTGGGTAGCCATTTCCTTCTCCAGGGGATCTTTCCAGCCCAGGGATTGAACCTATGTCTCCCACATTTCAGGCAGAGTCTTTACCATCTGAGTCACTAGGGAAGCACACATGTATATGTTTATGTATATAGCTATGCATTATAATACCTATATTAGAGAAGGCAATGGCACCCCACTCCAGTACTCCTGCCTGGAGAGTCTCATGGACAGAGGAGCCTGGTAGGCTGCAGTCCATGGGGTCGCTGAGAGTCGGACACGACAGAGTGACTTCACTTTCACTTTTTATTTTCATGCATTGGAGAAGGAAATGGCAACCCACTCCAGTGTTCTTGCCTGGAGAATCCCAGGGATAGGGGAGTCTAGTGGGCTGCCGTCTATGGGGTCGCACAGAGTCGAACACGACTGAAGCGACTTAGCAGTAGCAGCAGCATAATACCTAAATATGTGTGTTTCCTATATTACGAGATTTAATTATATATATGTGTGTGTGTATACACTTAAGTATGTATTACAGATATTTCTTAAAATGACAAACTTTATAATTTTACCTTTGTTTCTCTCTACAGTTCATTTCCCATCATTTTCACATCGTATCTCCCATTATGGCCACAGCAAACTACTTCAAGTTTTCTGAATTTACCATTTCTGCTGCTCCCTCAGCCTGGAAAACCTGCTCTGCTCCTTTTTGTCACATGTCCAACTGTCCATTTTGTTTCAAGAATCTTCTCTGAACCTTTGTTAGCTCGTTGAAGCTTCCTCGATGCCTAATCTGAATGTAGTGTCTCTTACTCTTCCACAGCTCCTTTCCTTTCCCCTCTGGGTGCAGGTACAGCATTCAGAATAAATGTCTTTATCATGGCCATTTTACTCAGCACGAGCTACTGGGAATGTCTAAATCAGAGCAGGTGTTGCCTCCTTTCAGAGCGAGGCAGGTCATGTTAGTGCTTGCAATGCTAGCACAGCGATGCCACATGCAGTCACGGACTGTGAACAAAGACTTCTTCCCACAGAGGCAGGCAGCCAGGCGCCTTGGAATTTCCTCTGGAAAGGAACGTGAGGGTCAGGCTGAAGCCTCAGGTGCTGGGAGCGGGAGGGCACAGCGAGAGGGGACTTCGGTCAGCGGTTCGCCTGGTGCCCATCAGCCTCCACACTGGGGGAAGCCCAGGCGACCCGGCAGGAGCTTTCTCTAAGAACAACAAAGGGCTGACTCAGGATCTCCAGGCTCAAGTAAGTGGAAGATTCAGGGACAAGGTCCTCTCTTCACAGAGGGTTATCACTTCTTCCATCTCTTCTTCTTCCTTGTGCTTTTTGGGAAGACTCCGGTCCCTGCATTTCTAGAGTCTTGACAGACCCATGTTTGAAGACTATGAGATTTGGGAGTTCTAAAGGATGAGGTGAACTGAGAAGTCTCAGTCACCTCTAGGGAAAATCTTTTTTCAGTTTTTAAAAGTCATCATAAATATTCCACAGTGAGGTATTTTTGTTTGTCTCTATTTTCCCTTAGTTGTGTGTGTGTGTGTGCACGCGCACACGTGCCACAACAAATGCTGGGCTCAACTGCTAGAGTCTGTTTTGATCAGGACCAAAAATATTATTCTTATGCATGTCATTTCTTCGTCATACAGTAGTAGTGTGAGCAATCCCTATTGCCTAGTAGTCTCTGCAACTAGGATTCCTTTTCTCTAATGTTACTAGTTAGGATGAAGAAAAATAAAGATGAACAGAAATACCTCAGTGTGGAATATCTATGGTGACTTTAGAAAAATTATATCTGCAGAATTATTGGCTTACAAAATGTAACATGAATGACCTTCATAAAAATATTTTCACTCAGTCACCCTAAACAGGTAAGGAACATATATCAGAAACACTTGATTTAGCTTAAAAAAAAATTTAGCAGAACAGGGGTGGATTTAACTGCTTCTATATTATAGGAAATTTTCCTATGATTCCCCCTGACTTAAAGATCTCTTTTTCTGTGATCTGATTCACTCTCCTGGCAGGTTAAACATGATTTGTGTTAGATTTTATAGTCTTCTGTTGGCCTATTTGCTTTTTGTTTGAACATTTAAAAATATTTTTATGTTAGTAAACTATTACATAACATAAAATTTACCATTCTAGTCGTTTTTAAGTGCACATTCAGTGTGCATTTAAAGAATTGATTATCTTGGCAAGGTATCTCCAGTCTGGCAGATGGAGCAACAAGCTCTCCCGGTTGACCATTCAAATGTATTAAAGCCTGAGACAGTACTTTAGTGCACGTGGCTGAAGTGGTTTTACCTGCTAGACATTTAATCTGTTACTCTAATATTCCATTTTTCCTTCTCACTAGCCCTACTGTTTGTGGGGTTTAGGGAAGGTGGAGTCTCTATTCAGTGTTATGGACTTTTGCCTAGTCTTGCACATCATGACATTTGAAAAATGATCCCTGATCACTGTTTGTTCAGTTTGTTCACTGTTTTCACTGCCAGGTGACAGCCTGGCTTGCACGGGGACAGAGGAAAGCTTGGGTTAGGCCAAATACAGTAGCTGCACATACCAGGGCAAACTTAGAACCCTCATCTGGAGGGTGGGAGCCAATATAATCAATTTAAGTCTGCTGGAAAACCCCAGACTCCTTTGGCAGTTGCGTTGGATATTATTTAGAACATACAGGATATAAAATTACTGCATTAACAATGTCTCTGTATTTCAAGCGAAATCCACCATTTTTGGCAATGTGCCATCCCACCTGACCACTCCTTCTGTGCACCCAATCTGCTATATCTGCTGAAAGATCGGTTGCCAGGTCACATACCCAAGCTAGGGCATCAGCTGCTTGTTGTCAAGGGGGGTCAGCATATTATAGGTAGGGACATGGAAGATAGTGAGGACTACCTCAGGCTCTGGAAAGTAAATCCAAATATCTTTCTACCAATCCTGACCCCACAAGGGCTTATTCATGACTCCTTGGCTTCTCGTTGTCCCAGCCAAGGGGTTCATCCCTTCAGAGCAGTCCAGCTGTCAGTGCAAAGGGTGAACAGCCCAGGGTCATCATGAGTGATCACCAACCAAACTGCTCTGAATTCAGCCTACTGGCTTCTGTGGCTCATTTCTATTTCCAGGCACATAGCATGGCATTTCACATTATTATAACACTTAACAAACCTTTTTTTGTTTTTTTTTTTTTTAGGGCATAAAAGATGACTATCACATTTGTGTGCTGAGTCAAAAGCCAAGTCATTATAGAACTGGCAAAAAGCTTTCATGATTGGCTAAGAAACACCATTTCATTCTTCCCTTGCTTTTCCAGGCCATATAGGTCCACAAATCTGTCTCTAATTGTGAGTCCTCCAGGAGCAGAAAATTCAGAGGGATTGTGCCAACTAAAGGGAAGAAAGTCAGATTCCCTTCTAAAATGGCCACTTGGTTCATCCCTCCTGCTGCTGCTGCTGCTAAGTCCCTTCAGTCATGTCCGACTCTGTGCGACCCCATAGACGGCAGCCCACCAGGCTCCCCCGTCCCTGGGATTCTCCAGGCAAGAGCACTGGAGGGGGTTGCCATTTCCTTCTCCAATGCATGAAAGTGAAAAGTGAAAGGGAAGTCACTCAGTCGTGTCCGACTCTTTGCGACCCCATGGGCTGCAGCCCACCAGGCTCCTCCGTCCATGGGATTTTCCAGGCTAGAGTACTGGAGTGGGGTGCCATCGACTTCTCCAGTTCATCCCTCCAGATAGGCTAAATCTCTTGTCTCTAGAGTTTCCCTTGTAACTAAATGTAACTGACTGTGTCTATGTTTAGAACACTGGGACCTTCAAGATTAGGACCTATTCCCTAAACAGGCAGCACTTTCCCTGCTTCCTTGGTGGCTCAGACAGTAAAGAATCCACTTGCATTTCAGGAGACCTGGGTTCGATCCCTGCGTCAGGAAGATCCTCCGGAGAAGGGAATGGCTACCCACTCCAGTATTCTTTCCTGGAAAATCCCATGGACAGAGGAGGCTGGTGGGCTACAGTCCATGGGGTCACAAAGAGTCAGTCATGACTGAGGGGCTAACACACTTTCCCTGGGGAAGTAGTTCACCAAATGGGGTTTACACACCAGAAGACAAATGGCATCTAACCTGAGAGGAAGCAATCTTTTAATGGGAAAGGAGCCAGTGGCTAGACTTGGTGATTACAATGGCCATTCTTAAGAGCAAGGTTGCCAGATTTAGTAAATAAAAATTACAGGATGCAAAATGTTGTACTGAAAGTATGTATACTAAAAAGCTGTCACTGTTTTATTTGATATTAAAATATAACTGGAAGTCTTACATTTTATCTGGCAACACTATTTGGCAGTCCATTACTGCAGAAAAAAAGATGTGGAGATATGTGATTTCTGCAAATTCTTGCTTCTGTTAACACTGTCTCTAAAATGGCCTCATTCCTTATCACAGGCTAATGGAAAAGACAGGACAGCCTTTCTCTAGACACTTTGTTGCCATGCTCCTCCTGCAGATGATAACACCAAGTTCAGGTATGAAGCTTTCTCCTACTCTTCTGAGCCACACCAATATCAAGTAGGTCAGGGAAAACAAGAACCAAACAAAAGGGACCATTGTTTTTAGGTTTAATATGTAGTTATGTTATGATGATGTGTACTATAAGATCCAGTTTATGGTTAGAAAAACTAAATATTTCTAATCAGCAAGTCTTCTTTTTCATGTACCCAGATTTTTGTTAGGTTCCATGGAGAAGAGGCAAATAAAGACCTAATACTTGCCCTTGAGAACCAATATTCATATTTAGGAGACAGATTTAAGTACTATTTATACCATGAGGAAGTGGTTTAAGTCACAGATCCATACTGGAATCCATGTGAATTATTAGTAAAATAAGGATGGGATAGGCTGGTGGAAAGTTGACAGGTGATGAAAATTCACATTTGCAAAGGGATCTATGCAAAGCAGAAATAATAGTATGTTTAGATGTAGGTAATAGAAACCTGTCTATTCTTTGGCAGAATGCCAAAGAATTGATGCCTTTGAACTGTGGTGCTGAGAAGACTCCTGAAAGTCCCCTGGACATCAAGGAGATCAAACCAGCCAATCATAAGGGAAATCAGCCCTGAATATTCACTGGAAGGACTGATTCTGAAGCTGAAGCTCCAGAATTTTGGTCATCTGATGCGAACAGATGACTCATTGAAAGTCTCTGATGCTGGAAAAGATTGAGGATAGAAGGAGAAGAGGGTGTCAGAGGATGAGATGGCTGGGCGGCATCACCAATGCCATGAGCATGAACTTGGGCAAACTCCGGGAGATGGTGAGGGACAGGGAGGCCTGGCCCGATGCAGTCAGTGGAATCACAAAGAGCTGGACACAACTGGGGGACTGAACAACAACAACAATAGAAAGCCTGAGACATCAAATGGAGTATAAGATTTAAGCATTTCTAGCAAAAAGCTAAGTGATGCACATTTAGGTGGGATCCAGCCTTTGGCTAATAAAATAGTGCTGCTACCAGTGCCTTTATACATATGTTTTTGAGCACACCTAATAGACCTGCTGGTCAAAGGTTATGTGTTTTTTTATTATGGTATTGAATATGTCATTCTGATATCGTTCCGTTCAGTTCAGTTACTCAGTCATGGCCGACTCTTTGTGACCCCATGAATCGCAGCACGCCAGGCCTCCCTGTCCATCACCAACTCCCGGGGTTCACTCAAACTCACGTCCACAGAGTCGGTGATGCCATCCAGCCATCTCATCCTCTGATGTCCCCTTCTCCTCCTGTCCCCAATCCCTCCCAGCATCAGAGTCTTTTCCAATGAGTCAACTCTTTGCATGAGGTGGCCAAAGTATTGGAGTTTCAGCTTCAGCATCAGTCCTTCCAATGAACACCCAGGACTGATCTCCTTTAGGATGGACTGGTTGAATCTCCTTGCAGTCCAAGGGATTCACAAGAGTCTTCTCCAACACCACAGTTCAAAAGCATCAATTCTTCGGCGCTCAGCTTTCTTCACAGTCCAATTTTCACATCCATACATGACCACTGGAAAAACCATAGCCTTGACTAGGCGGACCTGAGTCGGCAAAGTAATGTCTCTGCTTTTGAATATGCTATCTAGGTTGGTCATAACTTTTCTTCCAAGGAGTAAGCGTCTTTTAATTTCATGGCTGCAATCACCATCTGCAGTGATTTTGGAGCCCCCCAAAATAAAGTCTGACACTGTTTCCACTGTTTCCCCATCTATTTCCCATGAAGTGATGAGACCAGATGCCATGATCTTCGTTTTCTGAATGCTGAACTTTAAGCCAACTTTTTCACTCTCCTATTTCACTTTCATCAAGAGGCTTTTTAGTTCCTCTTCACTTTCTGCCATAAGGGTGGTGTCATCTGCATATCTGAGGTTATTGATATTTCTCCTGGCAATCTTGATTCCAGCTTGTGCTTCATCCAGCCCAGTGTTTCTCATGATGTACTCTGCATATAAGTTAAAAAAGCAGGGTGACAATATACAACCTTGATGTACTCCTTTTCCTATATGGAACCAGTCTGCTGTTCCATGTCCAGTTCTAACTGTTGCTTCCTGACCTGCATGTAAGTTTCTCAAGAGGCAGGTCAGGTGATCTGATATTCCCATCTCTTTCAGAATTTTCCACAGTTTATTGTGATCCACACAGTCAAAGGCTTTGGCATAGTCAATAAAGCAGAAATAAATGTTTTTCTGGAACTCTCTTGCTTTTTCTTAAATTTAATTTTATTTTTTTTAATTTTTTAAAATATAAATTTATTTATTTTAATTGGAGGTTAGTTACTTTACAATATTGTATTGGTTTTGATCCAGCGGATGTTGGCAATTTGATCTCTGGTTCTTCTGCCTTTTCTAAAACCAGCTTGAACATCTGGAAGTTCACGGTTCACATATTGCTGAAGCCTGGCTTACATATTGCTGAAGCCTGGCTTGGAGAATTTTCAGCATTACTTTACTAGTGTGTGAGATGAGTGCAATTGCGTGGTAGTTTGAGTATTTTTTGGCATTGCCTTTCTTTGGGATTGGAATGAAAACTGACCTTTTCCAGTCCTGTGGCCACAGCAGAGTTTTCCAAATTTGCTGGAATATTGAGTGCGGCACTTTCACAACATCATCTTTTAAGATTTGAAATAGCTCAACTGGAATTCCATCACCTCCACTAGCTTTGTTCGTAGTGATGCTTTCTAAGGCCTACTTGACTTCACAATCCAGGATGTCTGGCTCTAGGTGAGTGATCACATCATCAAGATTATCTGGGTTGTGAAGCTCTTTTTTGTACAGTTCTGCTGTGTATTCTTGCCACCTCTTCTTAATATCTTCTGCTTCTTTTAGGTCCATACCATTTCTGTCCTTTATCGAGCCCATCTTTGCATGAAATGTTCCCTTGATATCTCTAATTTTCTTAAAGAGATCTCTAGTCTTTCCCATTCTGTTGTTTTCCTCTATTTCTTTGCATTGATCTCTGAGGAAGGCTGTCTTATCTCTCCTTGCTATTCTTTGGAACTCTGCATTCAGATGCTTATATCTTTCCTTTTCTCCTTTGCTTTTCACTTCTCTTCTTTTCACAGCTATTTGTAAGGCCTCCTCAGACAGCCATTTTGCTTTTTTGCATTTCTTTTCCATGGGGATGGTCTTGATCCCTGTCTCCTGAACAATGTCACAAACCTCCGTCCATAGCTCATCAGGCACTCTGTCTATCAGATCTAGTCCTTTAAATCTATTTCTCACTTCCACTGTATAATCATAAGGAATTTGATTTAGGTCATAACCTGAATGGTCTAGTGGTTTCCCCCACTTTCTTCACTTTAAGTCTGAATTTGGCAATGAGTTCATGATCTGAGTCACAGTCAGCTCCCAGCCTTGTTTTTGCTGACTGTATAGAGCTTCTCCATCTTTGGCTGCAAAGAATATAATCAGTCTGATTTTGGTGCTGACAAAGAGAGTTTCTGTTATGACCAGTGCGTTCTCTTTAGAACCCCATGAACAGTATGAAAAGGCAAAATGGCAGGACACTGAAATCGCTACTAGTCTGCATTTCCACCAACAGGTAATATCGCTATTTCAGATATTGCAGATACCAAAGCTTTTTATCTTTTCCAAACTTATAGATGCAAAATAAATTCTCATAGTGGTTGTATTTTACCTTTTTGTTAGTGAGTGAGACTTAATATATTTCAGACAAAAATCGTTTTTTTTTTCTCTGAACTGCCTGCATAGGTCTTTACTCCACATCTTCTTTGTACTCTTAGTTTTCCCTCATTGCTGTTTAAAAACTCTTAAATATTGAGAATTTTTTATCTGTTGTACCTATCCCACTTATTTCTTACCAGTTCATAATTGTCTATTGACTTATTAATTATATTTTGAATATGCAGAGAGGTTTTTTGCTTTGGACTTTTATTTTATTTTGTAAATTATGTTTCTGAAGTCTCCCTTCATCTTGTCCTTTTTATCCTCACTGACTTTTTAAATTTTACTACTTTTTTTCTAAAGCAGTTTTATCTTTACAGAAAAATTGTGTAGGAACCACACAGAGGGATTTTCCTGGTGGTCCAGTGGCTAGGGCTCCATGCTCCCAATGAAGGAGACCCAGGTTTGATCCCTGGTCAGGGAACTAGAACCCATATGCTGCAACTAAGAGCATGCATGCTGCAACTAAGACCTGGCACAGTCAAATGAATAAATGTTTGTTAAAAAGAAATTGCATAGCGTTTCCATAAAACCCCATCTTCCCTTCCTCTCCCTGCCCTTCCAAAGTTTCCCGTACTACGAACATCTTCTATAGTGCAGTATCAATTCGTTTACTACAACTGACCCACCAATATTGATCATTATTAATATTATTAAGTCAAATTCACATTAGGGTTTGTACTTCGTGTTATAAAATTCTCTGGGTGTTAACAAATTATTATATAAATGAATGTAACTGGCCTCTGCATACTGGCCCTACATTGCTTATTTCTTTAAGGCTGAGACCCTCTCACTCAAAAGCTTGCCATTGTCAAACTCAAATTTTTACATATGCAGTTGTTTGAAATATATTAAAAATGAGCATACTTTTAACTACGTAACGCCTTTCTGCTTTGTATGTCCCTTGGAATTGCACCCAACATCTGCTAGCCATAGGTAAGATAAGCCCTGTAGCTAGAGAGACCCCAAGCCACTATTGTCCTGCAGAGCCCTTGACTCTTCACCGTGCTGTGGGGTGACATTGCTAGACACGTAAAACTTCTCCCTGACTTTTCTCGCCCCTGTGAGTTCCCTTGCCCTTCGCCCCTTTTGCACGGTGTTCCCTGTGCCTCTAAATGGTCTCTCATACTGTGGGGACTGTCACCTATTCAAGTCTGTCAAACTGCTTCTCAAATACCGGTGCTACTGCCACCTTGTGGTCATATCTTTTTCGCTGCTCAACCCTTAATTCCTCAAATGTACTATGTTAATATATGCATAATGCCATGTGTCTACCATTACAGTATCATACAGAACCATTTTACCCCATATTAAAAATATCCTATGCTCCTCGTGTTCATCTCTCCCTCCTGCTGAAGTCCTAGTAACCACTGCTGTTTCCACTGTTCCCCTAGTTGTGCCTTTTACCAGAATGTCGTGTACTTGGGATCATACAATACATACATAGCCTTTCATAATGACCCCCTTACTTAGCAATATGCATTTAAGTTTTCTCCATGTGTCTTCATGATTTGATGGCTCAGTTCTTTTACCACTGAATAATATTACATTGTCTGGATGTACCAGAGTTTGTTTATTCATTCACTTATTGAAAGTTATATTGTTTGCTTCTAATTTGATGGCAGTTATGAATAAAAATTCTAGGAACATTGAAGTGAAAGTTCTTGTGTGGATGTAGTTTTGTGTGGAGGCAGCCCCATTTGGATTGCATATCTAGAAGGCTGATAGCTAGAACATATAGTGATTACATATTGAGCTTTGTAAGGAATTGCCAAACTCTTCTGTTAAGTGGCTATAATATTTGCATTCCTACCAACAATGAATAAGAGTTTCTTTTACTCCACATCTTTGTCGGCATTTGATATTGTCAGTGTTTGAATTTCAGCCGTTTTAATAGGTTTTTGGTAGTATCTGATTGCTTTAATTTATAGTTACTAATGATACATGATATTAAGCTTCTTTTCATATGCTTCTTTCAGTTCAGTTCAATTCAGTTGCTCAGTCGTGTCCGACTCTTTGCAACTCCACTGCAGCATGCCAGGCCTCCTTGTCCATCACCAGCTCTCGGAGTTTACCAAACTCATGTCCATTGAGTCGGTGATGCCGTCCAACCATCTCATCCTCTGTCGTCCCCTGCTCCTCCTGCCTTCGATCTTTCCCAGTATCAGGGTCTTCTCAAATGAGTTAGTTCTTCACATCAGGTGGCCAAAGTGTTGGAGTTTCAGCTTCAGCATCAGTCCTTCCAATGAATATTCAGGACTGATTTCCTTTAGGATGGACTGGTTGGATCTCCTTGCCATCCAAGGGACTCTCAGGAGTCTTCTCCAACACCACAGTTCAAAAGCATCAGTTCTTTGGCCCTCAGCTCTCTTTACAGTCCAACTCTCACATCCATACATGACCACTGGAAAAAGCATAGCTTTGACTAGACAGACCTTTGTTGGCAAAGTAATGTCTCTGCTTTTTAATATACTGTCTAGGTTGGTTGTAACTTCTCTTCAAAGGACTAAGCATCTTTTAATTACATGGCTGCAGTCATCATCTGCAGTCATTTTGGAGTCCAAAGAAATAAAGCCTGTCACTGTTTCCACTGTTTCCCTATCTATTTGCCATGAAGTGATGGGACCAGATGCCATGATCTTCGTTTTCTGAATGTTGAGTTTTAAGCCAACTTTTTCACTCTCCTCTTTCACTTTCATCAAGAGGCTCTTTAGTTTTTCTTCACTTTCTGCCATAAGGGTGGTGTCATCTGCATATCTGAAGGTGAAGGCGAAGTCGCTCAGTTGTGTCCGACTCTTTGCGACCCCATGGACTGTAACCTACTAGACTTCTTCGTCCGTGGGATTCTCCAGGCAAGAATACTGGAGTGGATTGCCATTTCCTTCTCCAGGGGATCTTCCCGACCCAGGGATCGCACCCAGGTCTCCCGCATTGGAGGCAGATGCTTTAACCTCTGAGCCACCAAGGTTATTGATATTTCTCCCAGCAATCTTGATTCCAGCTTGTGCTTCATCCAGCCCAGCATTTCTCATGATATACTCTGCATATAAGTTAAATAAGCAGGGTGACAATATACAGCCTTGATGTACTCCTTTCCTTATTTGGAAACAGTCTGTTGTTCCATGTCTGGTTCTAACTGTTGCTTCCTGACCTGTATACAGATTTCTCAAAAGGCAGGTCAGATGGTCTAGTATTCCTATCTCTTTCAGAATTTTCCACAGTTTGTGGTGATCCACACAGTCAAAGGCTTTGGCATAGTAAATAAAGCAGAAATAGATGTTTTTCTGGAACTCTCTTGCTTTTTCAATGATCCAGTGGATATTGGCAATTTGATCTCTAGTTCTTCTGCCTTTTCGAAATCCAGCTTGAAGATCTGAAAGTTCACAGTTCATGTACTGTTGAAGCCTGGCTTGGAGACTTTTGAGCATTACTTTGGTAACATGTGAGATGAGTGCAGTTGTGTGGTAGTCTGAGCATTCTTTGGCATTGCCTTTCTTTGGGATTGGAATGAAAACTGACCTTTTCCAGTCCTGTGGCCACTGCTGAGTTTTCCAAATTTGCTGACATATTGAGTGCAGCACTTTCACAGCATCACCTTTAGGATTTGAAATAACTCCTTGGAAGGAAAGTTATGACCAACCTAGACAGCATATTAAAAAGCAGAGACATTATTTGTCAGCAAAGGTCTGTCTAGTCAAGGCTATTGTTTTTCCAGTAGTTATATATGGATGTGAGAGTTGGACTATAAAGAAAGCTGAGCACAGAAGAATTGATGATATTAAACTGTGGTGTTGGAGAAGGCTCCTGAGAGTCCCTTGGACTACAAGGAGATCCAACCAGTCCATCCTAAAGGAGATCAGTCCTGGGTGTTCATTGGAAGGACTGATACTGAAGCTGAAACTCCAACACTTTGGCCACCTGATGTGAAGAGCTGACTCATTTGAAAAGACCTTCATGCTGGAAAAGATTGAGGGCAGGAAGAGAAAGGGATTACAGAGGATGAGATGGTTGGATGGTATCACTGACTCAATGGACATGAGTTTGGGTAAACTCTGGGAGTTGGTGATGGACAGGGAGGCCTGGTGTGCTGCAGCTCATGGGGTCACAAAGAGTCAGACACGACTAAGCGACTGAACTGAATGGAATTGAATTGGAATTCCATCACCTCCACTAGCTTTGTTCATAGTGATGCTTCCTAAGGCCAACTTGACTTCACATTCCAGATGTCTAGCTCTAGGTGAATGATCGTACCATCATGATTATCTGGATTGTGAAGATCTTTTTTGTACAGTTCTTATGTGTATTCTTGTCACCTCTTCTTAATATCTTCTGTTTCTGTTAGGTCCATACCATTTCTATCCTTTATTGAACCCATCTTTGCATGAAATGTTCCCTTGGTATCTCTAATTTCCTTGAAGAGATCTCTAGTCATTCCCATTCTATTGCTTTCCTCTATTTCTGTGTACTAACCACTGAGGAAGGCTGTCTTATCTCTCATTCCTATTCTTTGGAACTCTGCATTCAAATGGGTATATCTTTCCTTTCCTCCTTTGCTTTTTGCTTCTCCTTTTTTCACAGCTATTTGTAAGGCCTCCTCAGACAGCCATTTTGCTTTTCTGCATTTCTTTTTCTTGGGCTTGGATTTGATCTCTGTTTCCTGTACAATGTCATGAACCTCTGTCCATAGTTCATCAGGCACTCTATCTATCAGATCTAGTCCCTTGAATCTATTTCTCACTTACACTGTATAATTGTAAGGGATGTGATTTAGGTCATACCTGAATGGTCTGGTGGTTTCACTACTTTCTTCAATTTAAGTCTGAATTTGGCAATGAGGAGTTCATGATCTGAGCCACAGTCAGCTCCTGGTCTTGTTTTTGATGACTGCATAAAGCTTCTCCTTCTTTGGCTGCAAAGAATATGATCAATCTGATTTCAGTATCGACCATCTGGTGATGTCCGTGTGTAGGGTCTTCTCTTGTGTTGTTGGAAGAGGGTGTTGGCTATGACCTGTGCGTTCTCTTGGCAAAACTCTGTTAGCCTTTGCCCTACTTCATTCTGTACTCCAAGGCCAAATTTGCCTGTTACTCCAGGTGTTTCTTGACTTCCTGCTTTTGCATTCCAGTCCTCTGTAATGAAAAGGATATCTTTTTGGGGTGTTAGTTCTAGAAGGTCTTGTAGGTTTTCATAGAACCGTTCAACTTCAGCTTCTTCAGCATTACTGGTTGAGGCATAGACTTGGATTACTGTGATACTGAATGGTTTTCCTTGGAAATGAACAGAGATCATTCTGTTGTTTTTGAGATTACATCCAAGTACTGCGTTTCAGACTCTACTGTTGACTATGATGGCTACTCCATTTCTTCTAAGGAATTCTTGTCCACGGTAGTAGATATAATGGTCATCTGAGTTAAATTCACCCATTCTAGTCCATTTTAGTTCACTGATTCCTAAAATGTCAATGTTCATTCTTGCCATCTCCTGTTTGACCACATCTAATTTGCCTTGATTCATGGACCTGACATTCCAGGTTCCTATACAATATTGCTCTTTACAGCATTGGACTTTGCTTCTATCACCAGTCACATCCACAAGTTGTTTTTGCTTTGGCTCCATCTCTTCATTCTTTCTGGAGTTCTTTCTCCACTCTTCTCCACTAGCATATTGGGCATCTACCAACCTAAAGATAGGGAGTTTATCTTTCAGTGTCCTATCTTTTTGCCTTTTCATAGTGTTTATGGGGTTCTCAAGGCAAGAATAATGAAGTGTTTTGCCATTCCCTTCTCCAGTGGACCACATTTTGTCAGAACTCTCCACAATGACCTGTCCGTCTTGGGTGGCCCTACACGGCATGGCTCATAGTTTCACTGAGTTAGACAAGGCTGTGGTCCATGTGATCATACTGGTTAGTTTTCTGTGACTGTGGTTTTCAGTCTGTTTGCCCTCTGACAGAGAAGGATAAGAGGCTTATGGAAGCTTCCTGATGGGATAGAACTAACATATGTTCCCACAGTCCCACTCCTGGATACATATGCAGAGAAACCATTATTCAAAAAAATACATTCACCCAATGTTCACTGCAGCACTATTTACAATAGTCAAGACATGGAAACAAACTAAATAGCCATTGACAATGAATGGATAAAGAAGATATGGTACATAAATACAAGGGACTATTACTCAACCATAAAAGTTGAAATAATGCCATTTGCACCAACATAAAAGTACCTGGAGATTGTTGTACTGAGTGAAGTAAGTCAGGCATAAAGACAAATATCAAATGATGTTGCTTACTGTGGACTCTAAAAAATGGTAAAACTTATTTTTTAATCTAAAACTTATTTACAAAACAGTCACAGATGTAGAAAACAAGCTTATGGTTACCAGGGAGGAAAGGATGTGGGGGATAAACTGGAAGATTAGGATTGACATATACACACTGCTGCTGCTGCTGCCGCTGCTAAGTCGCTTCAGTCATGTCTGACTCTGTGTGACCCCATAGACAGCAGCCCACCAGGCTCCTCCGTCCCTGGGATTCTCCAGGCAAGAATACTGGAGTGGGTTGCCATTTCCTTCTCCAGTGCATGAAAGTGAAAAGTGAAAGTGAAGTTGCTCAGTTGTGCCCGACTCTTAGCAACCCCATGGACTGCAGCCTACCAGGCTCCTCCATCCACGGGATTTTCCAGGCAAGAGTACTGGAGTGGGGTGCCATTGCCTTCTCCATATACACACTACTATATATGAAATAGGGGCTTCTCTGCTGGTTCAGGTGGTAAAGAATCCACCTGCAATTCAGGAGACTCAGGTTCGATTTCTGGGTCAGAAAGATCCCCTGCAGAAGGAAATGGCAACCCATTCCTGTATGCTTGCTTCAGAAATCCCATGGACAGAGGCTACAGTCCATGGAGTCACAAGTGTCTGATATGACTAGTGACTAAACCACCACCACATGTATGAAATAGATCAATAGTAAGGACCTGTTGTATAGCACAGGGAACTCTTCTCAACACTGTACCATTATTAAGTACCGAGCCTGGTGGACTTTTAGCTGGTCTCTGCTTTTCTATTTCCATGAAATTTATGTCTTGTTCCTATTCAAAGGGAAAATTTGGGAGTATCTAGAAAGATACTAAAACAGTAAGGCGGTCCTATAGGTGGTATTTAGAGAGAATGTTAGAAGCCCACTGACACCTAGAAAACTAGGAACTCAGCAGGTACAAACATGAATGAAGTACATGGCGTGTCCTGGCTCATACTCTCACCTTTTGGTTGCTATCTCCCTTCCCAGAGCAGTTCACAGCGAATGGCATAGAGGGGCCAGTCTTGGCTCCACTGGGTGGAAAAGTTGAGCTCAGCTGCCAGCTGTCCCCACCACAGAGTGCAGAGCACATGGAGATACGCTGGTTCCGGAACCACTACAAAAAACCTGTTCACCTGTACAAGGATGGTAAAGACTTGTATGTAGAAACCATCTCTAATTACGTGGAGCGGACAGAGCTCCTCACAGACACCATTGGAGAGGGTAAGATGACCCTCAGAGTCTTTAGTGTGAATGCTGATGATGACGGGACATACCACCGTTTCTTCAAAGATGGTGATTTCTATGAGGAGGCCATCACAGAGGTAAAGGTCACAGGTAAGGATGGATCCCTCTGAGACGTCTATGCATCCATGATTCTCAGTCCATCTGAGGCTGAGTATTAAGAATATCCTCAATATTTCTGACCATTTCATAGTCAGGGTTTAGTTAGCAAGTTCAGATTCATATATTTAGTCGTTGAATGGGGGAAAGTGGAGGATTAAGATTCCAAATTTTGTCTCTGCACACATTACCTTTATCAGCAAGAACTGTCAGTTTTTCCATGTTCATATGCACTGTTAGATCTGTAAAGTATCAACAGAATCCTTTCAGGATTTATTACTATTTTTTTTCAATTTTTTTTGGCAACACTTTAGTAAAACCTGACTCTAGAAGTGACTTAAATCTTTACAATTGTCTTTTTAATAATCATTCTTATTCCCATCTCTCCTTGACTCAATTTACTGACTACTTAGTTCTAAATCAAACAAAGGAAAAGGAAAGACAAAAAGGAAAGATATACCCATCTGAATGCAGAGTTCCAAAGAATAGCAAGGAGAGATAAGAAAGCCTCCCTCAGCGATCAATGCAAAGAAATAGAGGAAAACAACAGAATGGGCAAGACTAGAGATCTCTGCAAGGAAATTAGAGATACCAAGGGAACATTTCATGCAAAGATGGGCTCGATAACAGACAGAAATGGTATGGACCTAACAGAAGCAGAAGATATTAAGAAGAGGTGGCAAGAATACACAGAAGAACTGTACGAAAAAGATCTTCACGACCCAGATAATCACAATGGTGTGATCACTCACCTAGAGCCAGACATCTTGGAATGTGAAGTCAAGTGGGCCTTAGAAAGCATCATATGAACAAAGCTAGTGGAGGTGATGGAATTCCAGTTGAGCTACTTCAAATCCTAAAACATGACGCTGTAAAAGTGCTACACTCAATATGTCAGCAAATTAGGAAAACTCAGCAGTGGCCACAGGACTGGAAGAGGTCAGTTTTCATTCCAATCCCAAAGGAAGGCAATGCCAAAGAATGTTCAAACTACCACACAATTGCACTTATCTCACATGCTAGTAAAGTAATGCTCAAAATCCTGCAAGCCAGCCTTCAGCAATATGTGAACCATGAACTTCCAGATATTCAAGCTGGATTTAGAAAAGGCAGAAAAACCAGAGATCAAGTTGCCAATATCCACTGGATCATCGATCCAAGAGAGTTCAGAAAAGCCTCTATTTCTGCTTTATTGACTACGCCAAAGCCTTTGACTGTGTGGATCACAATAAACTGTGGAAAATTCTGAAAGAGATGGGAATACCAGACCACCTGCCCTGCCTCTTGAGACATCTATATGCAGGTCAGGAAGCAACAGTTAGAACTGGACATGAAACAACAGACTGGTTCCAGATAGCAAAAGGAGAGCGTCAAGGCTGTATATTGTCACCCTGCTTATTTAACTTATATGCAGAATACATCATGAGAAACACTGGCCTGGATGAAGCACAAACTGGAATCAAGATTTCTCGGAGATATATCAATAACCTCAGATACGCAGATGACACCACCGTTATGGCAGACAGTGAAGACAAACTAAAGAGCCTCTTGATGAAAGTGAAAGAGGAGAGTGAAAAAGTTGGCTTAAAACTCAACATTCAGAAAACGAAGATCATGGCATCTGGTTCCATCACTTCATGGGAAATAGACGGGGAAACAGTGGAAACAGTGGCTGACTTTATTTTGGGGGGCTCCAAAATCACTGAAGATGGTGACTGCAGCCATGAAATTAAAAGACGCTTACTCCTTGGAAGGAAAGTTATGACCAGCCTAGACAGCATATTAAAAAGCAGAGATATTATTTTGTCAACAAAGGTCCATCTAGTCAAGGCTATGGTTTTTCCAGTGGTCATGTATGGATGTGAGAGTTGGACCATAAAGAAAGCTGAGTGCTGAAGAATGGATGCTTTTGAACTGTGGTGTTGGAGAAGACTCTTGAGAGTCCCTTGGACTGCAAAGAGATCCAATCAGTCCATCCTAAAGAAAATCAGTCCTGAGTATTCATTGGAAGGACTAATACTGAAGCTGAAACTCCGACACTTTGGCCACCTTATGTGAAAAACTGACTCATTTGAAAAGACCCTGATGCTGGGAAAGATTGAAGGCAGGAGGAGAAGGGGACGACAGAGTATGAGATGGTTGGACGGCATCGCTGACTCAATGGAGATGAGTTTCAGTAGACTCTGGGAGTTGGTGATTGACAGGGAGGCCTGGTGTGCTGTGATCCATGGGGTCACAAAGAGTCAGACAGGACTGAGCAGCTGAACTGAACTGAGCTGAACTAGTTCTAAATCTAGTTCAAAAAGCCTTATCCACAATCTTCCATGTCCTCCAAAATTGCCTCAGTCTTCAAGTTTTCTGAATAGCACAGAAATGGTGGGAAAACGGAAGACTCAAAGTTAATTGAAGGGGTTCCCAAATATGAGGGCATAAGTGTAGGGTCCAAGGCCCATTCACACATAACATTTTCATTGGCTATTGTGACACTCATCTGTATGGCCTAGAACTAACCTATCCAATGTGATAGCCACTAGCCACATGTGGCTACTTCAATTTTTATTTAATAAAATTAAAAGTAAAAATTAAACAAAATTGAAAATTTAGTTCTTTAATCTCATTGATTACATTTTAGGTGCTAAAGTCTCATGTAGCAAACACTACAAATTGGATCACAGATATTTGGAATATTTCCATCACTGTAGAAATTTTCACAGACATTAATTTAAAGTAACTTTAATGTAAAGTAAAATGGAGTAATTTTTTAAATCTCTGCTCATTCTTTATTCACAGTTTAGGCAAGTCTTACATCCCCAGCAACATACTGAAAATTTTCAAACACTTGCTTATTTTCTCTAAACCGATACATAGTAATTTTTTTTTATAATATTGGGTTAGCCAAAAAGTTTATTCTGGTTGGCCAAAGGAACTTTCTGGCCAACCCAATAGTAATATGTTACCTATTTTATGCAAAGAGCACATAAATTAAAGTTTCAATTAAAGCTGCAAATTAGACTTTATGCTCTTTACTATTTAATAATAAATTATAGTAACCTCATGCGAAGAGTTGACTCATTGGAAAAAACCCTAATGCTGGGAAGGATTGGGGGCAGGAGGAAAAGGGGATGACAAAAGATGAGATGGCTGGATGGCATCACCGACTCGATGGACGTGAATTTGAGTGAACTCCGGGAGATGGTGATGGACAGGAAGAGTCGGACATGACTGAGCGACTGAACTGAACTGAACTGATGAGACTAATGATGAAAATATAAGAAAAATGTTAACTATAAATTCTATGAGGACTGAGATCTTAATTGTTTCTCTTCATCCATGACTTAACTCAGTCTCCTAGGTTTAGAAAATAATCAGTAAATATTTTTGACTGACTAAAAGAATAGATCAAACAAATGCACTGTCCTGATTTTTCAGGACTGGGGTGTTAAGTTTGTATAGCATAACACTTCAGTCTGGCTTAGCCTGTTTCCCTTTTGATTAGCTCGTAGAAACAATCAGAACCTTACAGTGCTTAGCTGTCAGTATATCTACAGGCATAAGATTTAAAGCGGAAAGGGGCTTTTCCTACTCTCTTATTTCTCCAACCCATCACCTGAATCTTGTTTTTCCTTTTCTTTCCAACAGCTACAAGCCTAGAAATGCAGATTCTGGTGCATCCTCCTAATGCCAAAGGTCTTTTAGTGGAGTGTAATTCAGGAGGTTGGTTTCCACAGCCTCAAATGGAATGGAGAGACAGCAGAGAAGAGATCATCCCACCTTCCTCAAAATCCCATTCACAGGATACAGACAAATTATTCAACATGAAGATGACCCTTCTAATACAGAGCACCCATGGGAATGTCACCTGCTACCTTCTAAACCCTGTAACTGGTCAAGAGGAGAAGACAAGCATTGTCCTATCAAGTGAGATCTGTGTGTTTGTTCTCCAGATGATGGCCATTGTCATCAAATTTATAAACTAAAGAGATAAATAAATATACTCTCTTCACTTGGTTTTTAGGGTACTATATTCCCTTGGCTTTGTTCACCGACTTGCTTGTTTTCTTCCTTATTCTCTTATGCTACATCATCTTTTTCACTCTGACTTCTTGATAATACAAGTTTCCCAAGGCATAGTCTTTGAGTCTTTTTTTTTTTTCCTCTACTGTGGACTTCCCTGATAGCTCAGTTGGTAAAGAATCCGCCTGCAATGCAGGAGCTGCTGCTGCTGCTGCTAAGCTGCTTCAGTCGTGTCCGACTCTTAGTGACCCCATGGACTGCAGCCCACCAGGCTCCGCCGTCCCTGGGATTCTCCAGACAAGAATACTGGAGTGGGTTGCCATTTCCTTCTCCAATGCATGAAAATGAAAAGTGAAGTGAAGTCTCTCAGTCGTATCCGACTGTCAGCGACCCCATGGACTGCAGCCCACCAGGCTCCTCCATCCATGGGATTGTCCAGGCAAGAGTACTGGAGTGGGGTGCCATTGCCTTCTCCCACAATACAAGAGACACCAGTTCAACTCCTGGGTTAGGAAGATCTGCTGGAGAAGGGATAGGCTACCCACTCCAATATTCTTGGGCTTCCTTTGTGGCTCAGCTGGTAAATAATCCACCTGTAACACAGGAGATCTGGGCCCAATCCCTGGGTTGGGAAGATCCCCTGGAGAAAGGAAAGGCTACCCACTCCAGTATTCTGGCCTGGAGAATTCCAGGGACTATATAGACCATGGTGTCACAAAGAGTCAGACATGACTGAGCGACTTTCACTTTTCTCTAGTGTGACTTAATTCCATCTCATAGTTTAACATGAAATCATAATAACTCCTCAAATGATATCTTTTATCCAGACCTCTCTCCCAAACCCTAGCTTCATCTTTAAACCTAACATCTCAATACTGACATCTAGTAAATATTGCAAATGAAACAGATCTATAATTAAACTCTTAATTATCTGTTAACTTGTGTGATTTATTGCCTTTCCAGTCACATTTCATATTTTTAGTTTCTTAGAAAAAAATCCTTGAAGTCATCCTTGACTCCCATTTTTCTCTTATATTCGATATCACATGTGTCAAGAGATAATACTAGTTTTACTTATAAAATATACCCAGAGTCTCACCGCTTCTTACCACTTTGCTGCTGTCCAAGTCAAAGACACTATTGTCCATGGTCTGAATACTGGCAATAGCATCTATAAAGTTCTCCCTACTTCTTCTCCTGTCCACAATAGTGTAGTCTCATCACATGGATATCAGGACCCATTTAAAACGTGAAACATATGTCACCCTTTGTTTAAAACCCTGCAATGATCCCCCATTTTATTCTGAGTAGAATGACCCACAGGGGCCTGCACTACCTGTGCTCCTGATCCCTGCCTGGCCTACCCCTTAATGTTCTCTCGTGTCTCCTCTAGTCTAATTACACAGGCCTCCTTGCTGTTCCCCAACTAAGCCAGAACTGCTCCTGCTTTGGGGTCTCTGCTCCAGTTGTTCCCTCTTGCCAGAATGCTATAATTCCAATAAATTACCTATCTCCTTCAAGTCTATACTCGTCGCACCTTTGAAATAAAGACCACTTTGACAAACCAGTTTTTCAAAAAAACACAACTTGTACCCCTCTCTTTACCTGGGATTTCCTATCACCTTACCCTCTTTTCATTTTTCTTTTTTATATAGTAGTATCACCTTTTAACCTACTATATAGATTATTTATTATGTTTTTTTTTTTTTTGTCACTTATCTATCTCCTTTTCTAAAACAGAGGTAGAGATCTTGGTTGTATTTGATATACCCCAGCCTCTTCAAATATTTCATGGCACATAGTTGATAAGCAAAAAATAATACATACTTGAAAGATTGAAATAAAACAAAATGAGTGCCTTGGAAACTTCTAAGTAACTGTATATGTATTAGTATTTGTATACGTCTGTGAAACTAATATTGGAGCCACATACTGAGAGGGATAATCTCAATTCAAGAGAATTGAGATTGAATAATTGAATAATCCCAATTCAAGATTATTATAATAGGGATAAGTTCCCAACAGGTTTAGCAATTAACTACTTCTAGAATACTTTTGTGTTTATTTATCTGGGGAGAAAAATATCAGATTTCCAGTGAAATGACAGGTATCTATGTACAGTATGTGCAAATCAGCAAACAAAAGCAGATGTTTGTTCATGTGAATAGGAGAGGAGGAAAGTTTACATAATCTCTAAATGTATTCAAGAAGAATAATGCCAGACCCAGGAACACATTGGAGAACTCAGGACTACATATATACTGATTGCTTAAACAAAAGGACTAAAGAACTGACTTGGTCTGAGGCTTAGTGGGAAGAAACCAGCCCTACTTCAAGGGGAACATGAGATAGAATGGATGGGAAGAATTGGAATGAGCAGTCTTCACTCCCCTTTGCGCCAGTCTCAAACTAAATCACATTTGGCTTAGCCCCACTTCAGACTCTTGGTCGCTTTTCACTCACCCAATTATAACTGGCTCCCCAAACTAGCTTAGGTCTAATATCTCAGCATTGTGGCGTCTTGAATGGTTTGGATGAATCTATTGCAGATAAACTGTTTCTATGGAATACAGTTTGGAAGTTGATTCTGGGCTTAATTCTGGCTCTACTGCTGACCTTTACCCTGGTATCCAGTGTTGCTCTACATTGTAGATTACAAAGTAAGTGGGTTTGAAGGGTGGGAGGTGTAAAGGCGGAAGGGGGAGCTAAAGCTGCATGATCCTGTGTGCCTCAGAAAGTTCTGAATTCTTAGGTCATTACTAGATGCTCTTCACCATTCCTTGACCTTCTGACAATGCTGTGTGTCTGAAAGCCTGGGCTTTCTTGTACCTCAATCAAATTCAAATTATTATTTTTTTCCTATGGTGATAGCTTTCCCAACAAACTGGGAGAATTTTTAAACATTTAGCATTTAACACTTAACACAGTTTACACATATCTCTCACTTGACTGCTTAAATAGTACAATGACTTTGTCAGGGCAGGAAATAAAGTCCTGACTGCACAGGGCAGAAACAGCTGCATAGAGGTCACTTAAATAGTACAGAGCATCAGAAAAGTAGAGCATTCAGGGAGAGTTAATCCAGGTAGCTTACCTTTCCCAAGGGGAAAGTTTTCATCCATCTCAACCAAGCTGCTTCGGGGGAAATGGACTTGGGGGATTTAGGGGGAAATTTTAAGACACACAAAAAAATAGCTGTTCGTGACTCGAAGGTGTACTCAGTTTTAAAACCTTCAAATTCAACATATCCATTATCATATGTAAAATAGATGACCAGTGCAAGTTTGATGCATGAAGCTGGGCACCCAAAGCCAGTGCTCTGGGACAAGCCAGAGGGATAGGGTGAGACGGGAGGTGGGCAGGGGGTTCAGGATGGGAGGGACACATGTATACCTGTGGCCCATTCATGCTGATGTATGGCAAAAACCATCACACTATTGTAATTAACCTCCAATTAAAATAAATAAATTAATAAACCTTCAAATTCACAGATCCTTTCTGGTATAGCTCTATCTTTCAAGATTATATTCTTCTGAGGTCTCTTTCTAGCTGAAAACTTGGACTTCCACAAAGCCTCTCTCTTTAGTAGCTCAATGTTCTGCATGTTCTCTAGGAGCACAGATAAGAAGAGCCAGAAACAATTTACAATCTCCACTACGTTTGAGAGCCTGTACTGGATAATGTCTTCCTATTACCTGACACACAGGTGAGCAGAACTCTTCCCAGGTCCCTTGGTGTATGATTCTGTGTCCTATAGAGGTACTTCTCTTTATAGATAGGTGCCACATTTTTGATGTTGATGGGGAGACAAAAATGAGAGCCATCTATGCCACCATGGTGCTCATGAATCTTTGTATCCCAGATTTTAAACATTAAGTTAGACTGTGCATGTGTGTCTGCTAAGCTGCTTCAGTCATGTCCAGCGCTTTGTGACCCTATGGACTGTCTTCACCAGTCTTATCTATCCATGGGATTCTCCAGGCAAGAACACTGGAGTGGGTTGCCTTGCCCTCCTCCAGGGGACCTTCCCAACCCAGGGATCAAACCTGCATCTCCTGCAGTGGCAGGCAGGTTCTTTACCCAGTGAGCCATCTGGGAAACCCTGGACTACGCATAACACCCCACAATGGAGGACTGGGCACCAGTTGTGTTGTTGAGCCCCTATGTAATAGAATATTTTCATGGGAAGACTAGGGAGCCAAATGACACCACAGTGATGTGTGCCGAATAAGATTTTAAGCAGTATGTTGTCTAACATGAGATTCTTACTTTCAGAGCTCTTATGATCTCTTAGGCAGTTCAGAAGTCTCCAGACCTGTCCTACTCTGGCCTATTTTGAATCTAGATATTATAAGGACTAGTGCGTAGCTCTGTCTCACTCTCCCTAATGCGGCACACTGATTGATGGGCTAGAGGAAGAAAAAGAAAAATGAGTTACTTTCCTCTGGGTCTGTTTAGCCTCAGCCCCAAACCACTCCCATTCTAGAAGCAGCTCTGCTTTTGTCCCCGTGACCAACAGCTTTAGACCTGAGCCTTTAGATACTTGGGATCTGTTAGTCCTAAACCTTAGCCCTGTATTTCCTCTCCCCACCTCCCCCCGCCACCCACCCCTGAGCGACTGAACTCTGAACTCCCCACCCTTAGTCCTGTTCTAAATACAGACAAAGGGATGGCATTAAACTATAAGTCTTGTTTTTCTGGTGCATTTCCCCCACTCTGAAGTATCTCCACACCAATAACTCATGGTGATCGCCCTCTATTTTTTTTTTTTTCCAGGTTGCTCCTGCAATGCAGTATCTCCTTGGTTAGTGGGCATACTAATAGTCTTGACTTCATTCAGTATGATTGTCTCTCTCATTTTCTATTTGCATTACAAAAAAAGAGGTATGTGGGACCAAAAAGATGAAAACTTTGTGAAAATATCTCCAAGTGCTCAGTATCTGGTAAAACATTTAGCCAAAGAAGAGTAACAATGCTGTTTATCTGAAAGCTTGGGTTTCTTCTTGTACCTCAAATATTTGTTTGAATTCCATGAACAATAAATTTTTGGACCTCATATCACTGGATTTGGATTCCAGCCTTCAGAATTTTGTGAGTTTAATGGTACAAACTGCTGATACCTCTTCTTTCTAGCAAAAGAAAATAGTTTCTTCAGTAAAATAGCTATATTCTGCCAAAAATCCAGCCAATTCTTCCTGTACTTTTAGCTTAGCTTAGACGAGATAATAATTCAGTATATCTTAAACGCTGGGCGCTATAGATTACTTTAAGAGATTGATACAAAGAAAAAAGTCTTCTTCTCAAAATGATTTATATGTCCACAGATATTTTGCTTAAGTTTATGACCTGTTCTCACGCTTCCCTAGTGGCTGAGGCGGTAAAGAATCTGCCTGCAATGCAGGAAACATGGGTTTGATCCCTGGGTCAGGAAAATCCCCTGGAGAAAGGAATGGCTACCCACTCCAGTATTCTTCCCTGGTGAATTCCATGGACAAAGGAGCCTGGCAGGCTACGGTCCACTGGGTCGCCAAGAGCCAGATTAACACTACTACTACTCATGGTCTGTATGGACAACTGAAACGGATCCTTCCCTTTGACTCTCTTTGAAGGTGAAGTGGAAAGGGCAATTGTAAAAGTCTAGGGATAGCTAAACCCAGCATATTTTAAAATGGGTCCTCAGCTCTATCTTTGAGGTCCCCAGGCGCAAAGTGGGGCTAAGCTATTCAGAGGATTTTATTTATTAATTTTCTCCTATGCAATAAAGACCAAATAGTCTGAAGTAATACTAGACTGGAAATTGCTTTTATATTTCACTTTAAGAAAAGCCATACCTGAATCTTGCTTTGCATGTTAGCAAACTAAATACTCTCTCTATCTGTGCTAGAGGAAAGGAGCAAGATACTATGGTAAGAGCTGCTGCTGCTGCTAAGTCGCATCAGTCGTGTTCGACTCTGTGCGACGCCATAGATGGCAGCCCACCAGGCTCCCCTGTCCCTGGGATTCTCCTGGCAAGAACACTGGAGTGGGTTGTCATTTCCTTCTCCAATGCATGAAAGTGAAAAGTGAAAGGGAAGCTGCTCAGTCATGTCCGACTCCTCGCGACCCCATGGACTGCAGCCCACCAGGCTCCTCTGCCCATGGGATTTTCCAGGCAAGCGTACTAGAGTGGGGTGCGGAGCTAGTACATATTAAACATTATTATGTGCTGTATGAATTTTATAATATTAATACATTTACTCTTCAGTGAACTAGATTTTATATGTTATAAAATCTGGAATACAAAGAAGTTGAATAGCTATTCACACAGCTAAGTGATGGCAATGCCCAGACCCCAACCAGGCACTTAGGCCTCTGTTTCAATAACTGTAGTGTACTGTTCCTCTATGGAAAGACTAAAAATAAAATTAAAAAGAAAGAGATATTTAGTCAGCAGTCTTGTGAAAAGGAATTGATCATTACAGGGAAATATTGCCTGGGTACTTGATTTATGAGGCTTCCATTGGATATAACAGAAAACCCCAAGAATAGGTTGCAGGTCACTGTCGTTGTCGAAGCAGACTTGGAATCCTTAACAGCGAATCTGGGAATTAAAATTTTATTTTTGCTTACTCTAACTTGAAGACCTAAAACTAAGTCATTGATCACAGAGGCCTCCACCCACAGTGCTCACAACTCCTGGTAATTAGGCAAGGAACACCCATCCACTAGTCTCTTTTCTAATTGCTACTGAACTTTCTTCTCCTTACTTAAAATGGACTTTCCTCCATGGATATTGCTTCCTCTATAACTATCTCATTCAGCAGCCTCATTCCTTATTTAGGCAACTTTCTGTTAGTTGTGACTTTGTGGGCTGATTTTCCTTCTTGATGTTTATCAATTCAGAAAGCACTTGTCAATTCATTTAACAAATATGAATTTCCAGGAAATTCCACAAACACTGTATATTTTAATTCTTAACATCTTTATGTAGTGTTTATTATTATCTTCACTTTGGAGCTGCAGATACAGAAGAATGTAAAATTTGATCAACTTACATCAGTTGACCCAGCAAATAATAAAGTTATTACTGGGGTTCGAATCATGTGTCCCTTACTCTGAATATTTTACAATAAATCAGATTGCCTTGAGTCTCCAACAGACATATTCTGCTCTTCCTGCTTTCTGTGGAGGTCATGCACAGAGAAACCTGCAAGACATGTATACTATTTATTTCCGAGAATCATTGCCAAACTAGAGTCAGGCTTTCTTGGCTATACTACTGACTGTGTGAACTTGAGGAACTTCTTTAAAGTCTCTGAACTGTAGTTTCTTCATCCTTAAAATATCAATGATAATGCTTGTTTCATAAGGTTATTTTAGGTTAAATTAGTCAATATATTGAAGTCATTTAGTCTGGGTTCACACATAGTGCAAACCACACTAATGTCTGGTACTGTTATTACTATCGTTGTTATTAGCATTATCTATGGACTCTGTCACAATTCCGTCTGGTGTCTCAGCTGGTGGGAAGATCGGGTTACATGTGTTTGCATCATCCTTCTTCCCTTTTCTCCTAAGCTCACGGCATGTCTTTCTTCACTTGCCCCTCACCATGACCTTAACTTTCCTTCTAAGCACGGACATCCCTAGCCATGTAGAAGGGAAAGAAAACTAAGAAGTCAGCATAGATTCACACACACACACAATCTTCCGGCACTCTTAGCATCCTAGAGCTATTTCATTTCCGAGCTTTTCCTTCAATTGTATTTTAAATTTTGTTCTACCCCTTAGGAGAAGAGCTTTGAAGTTCTCCTTAATGTTAATCTGAGAAAAATAGAGGTGTGTGACCAAGAGGGAGACATGTAGACTCTTCACTCTTTGATCATTTTGCACAAGCTCCCAGAGCAATTTTTCTATTAAAAAAAAATTCCAGCTATCACTCTTATAAAAGGGGCCTCCGATCTAGTCAAAGGCTGAGAATTTATATCAAATTATAGGGTAAAGTACATATTTATTAGGGAAACAGTTTACCCTCCATTTGTGCAGTCTACGACCATATGGAATATATTGTGAGGGCAACAATTTTGGTGACTTTTGAGTTTTCTCTTCTCCAAGAAGAATATTGTCAGTTATTTCAACCATTATTTAAGAACATGGATTTAAGACTCCTGACTCCTGTTTCCCCATCCTTACTGTCTTGGTTATCCTTCTCTACAAGATAGTATGAATCAGTGAACAGTCACGTCAGTGAAACAAACTAGAGTTAGTATAGGAAAGTTATTTTGAATAGGCATAGCTGACCAGTAATGAAACAGATACCCTAACTGTTGGTAATGGTGCTCCCATCACAAGACATATTAATCAGTATTATGAGGTGGGGATATTCTCCACTTTTAGAATCACCCAGAAAACATACTTTGCAGAATATGTCTGCTATAGATAAGAGGGTAACTTTTGAGAATTATAATATCTTTTTCATCTCAGAGATTCTGCTCATTCCAGATTATTCTATTTCACCATATTTCTCAAGAGGTCTAGAGTTCTTGAGGGCCTGCAGCATCTCATGAAGTAGACAAAGGTATCATGTGTCTATCCATCCTTCAGACTCTGGCCAACCAGAGCAAGTGTCGTGATGCTTGGGTGGAAGAAACAACATCTGCCTCTTCACAGCCTTCTTCCACACTTAGCCCAAATGTGCTTGTCTCCAGGATCGTCTATGCAACCCAGCCTGCCTTTCCTTCACCCTCATACAAGGTGAAGTTTGGAGAAGTATGGAGCAATAGGAATGTGAAAAGTGAACCTATTGTTAGTCTGTAATGCAGTCCTCCTTTCCCTGCTGTGACTCTTCTAATGCTTGCGTCTCTCTGCAGTCCCCGTTTCAGATCCACATTTCGAGTTGGATGTCATGTGGCTGGAGGATATGACTGTGATCCTGTGTGTTCTGATGGTCTTCATCACTGTGATCAGTTCCTCTGCTTACTTTAGACTCAGAGGTAAATGGAATGGGAACGGTGGTAACTCAGAAGGCAGCATTCTTCTAACTGATCTCCAGATACAGTCTCTGACTGTAGCTTCTTGAGTCTCCTGGGGTTTCTACAAAAGTGACCTTTCCAGTCCTTGCGCATTAATAGCTGGGGGTGGTGGTGGTGGTGGAAACAAAGACCTGTGCGTTTTCTTTTGATCTGTTAGTGTATGAAGCTCTCAGTGAATTTGATGTAAGCATAATACTTTAGAGATTTTCTTGCCAGAATTTATACTTTTCTAACATGATGTGTTTGGTACACGTAGTGAAACTACACGTGCAATGAAGCTGCCCAAGCAAGATAATAATAGTCTCAGGATAACTCTAAATTCAACTAAATAGAATTTGGAATAAAGAAAAAAGAGGTGAGAGGAGTACCCTGTTTAATAAACAAGTGGCGGGGAGGGGGGCAGAAAGAAGGTAATTTTGAGACAAGGTTATACTCATGCTAGAAAAGGATGGTTGCTTAATGAAAAGAACACAGTTTTTGAATCCAATAAGCTTGGGTTTTATCCTGGCTTAACCATGCTGAGTGACCTTGGGTAAATGGCTTTTCTCTTCTGATCTAATTTTATTTCCTCCACAAAATGGGGAAGATAAGTCATGCCTTATGAGATTATTCAGCTGGGGAATTTTGATGTAAAGATCTAACATTGTATACTCAAATAAATATCACACGCATACACATGGGCATATACCTGCTCATACACACACATCAGAGAGGCAACCAGAAGGGAGAAAGACCAGAAGCTGTCAGATTCTACCCCAGTGAAGTCTGTCTTCTCCTCTCTGCTTCTACATTTCTTGAAACATCCACCTCTACTACCTCTCACTGTCTCTGCCTGTTCGCTCAAATTCTTGCTGAAGTATCAGCTGATATCACTGAAAAGAAATGAACACAATATAGTCTCTTCACAAAAAAAGGGAAGAAAGAAAGAAAAGGAGGAAAGAAGGAAGAGAGGAAAGAAAGAAGGAAGGAATGTCAGAGGGAAAGGAGGAAGACTTGTGTCCTGTATGCTCTCTGATTGTAGCCATCCTGAGGTTCCCCAGGGTTTCTACAAGGGCAATGCTAGTGCCTCAGATTCCAATGACAGTCTCAGTTCTGACTTCACACTTGTGATAATTCTAGTAGAACTGGAAGGTCCAAGTGTTTCATCCAGAAACATTCAATGCTGTGCATTTTCTTCTATTTTGATCTCAAAGACAGAATTAAAAATTTAATATTATAGTTGATGATTGAACATTATAGAAACTTGTAGCCATCTACAAAGGCTGAACCAGGAACATTTCTGAAGCTATGTTCACACTAGAGTATATATTTTTGAAATTCCCTAACACCCAACATTGAAAGTCCTGGCTTTATGTGCAAAATATAATCTGCTTATGAAATCAATGGAAGGAAATATAAAACTAGTCATGAGAGAAGAAACATTTTAATACTTGATTCTTGTGTTCCACCAGTAACCTACAATTCTAAAATGTTCCATTAAAAAATGTATGCAGGGTTATGAAAATATATACTCTTAATTACTAGTAGGCTCTTTCCCCCTAAATACAGCGCAAATCTATGATGAGTTATTATGGACAATACATACAAGCTTTTTACTTAAGCGTAAAAAGGCCTAGAACCACAAAGAATGGGTACTTTGCTCTCTCATCTTTGCATCCATTGACTCTTGGGTCTCTCTGGACTACCTGTCGAGAGCTGCTAGGTACTGAGGTGGCCAATTAGGATGACAAGAGAAACTAAAGGCAACAGTCATGCATTTATCCCCTTATTGTGGGTGTGTAAGAGGCCAAAAAGGAAAATAGTGCTGGCTCCTTATAGTTCCAGCACTGGACAAGGGTCAGGTGACCTGCAGCACAGGTTGGGAAAATAGTGTCTCACTATAAAGAGCACTAGGGCTTCCCTTGTAGCTCTGGAGGTAAAGAAACCGCCTGCAATGCAGGAGACCCCAGTTTAATTCTTGGGTCAGGAAGATGCCCTGGAGAAGGGGTAGGCTACCCATCCAGTATTCTTGGGCTTCCCTTGTGGCTCAGTCAGTAAAGAACACACCTGCAATGCAGAAGGCCTGGGTTGGAAATAGTGTCTCACTATAAAGAACACTGCACAAAAGACTCCTGCCATTTTACAAACTCAGGGGGAGAATGGATGGGAAGGAGAAACAGAGAACTAGAATGGAACAATCCTGAGTCAAAGTGGAGAAGAATAATTTAATCAAGATGCCCTCCCCCAGTAAAAGTTCTCAGCAGAGGGTACTAAAAATAAAAAAAAAGCATTTTAGCTGAGGACCCTAGTAAGGAAGCCTCCAAATAGAGGTACCTGGGCTAGGAATGCAGGTATGCATACGAACATGGCTGCTGGGAGTGAAGGACCTAGTCCTGGACTGCACCTCCCTCCAGAAACTGCAAGGTGCTCACTGTGCACCAGTCTGGTGTGAGGAGCCTGCTAGGCAAATCCTCTGTCATTTCCTATGGTCTGACATAAGGAATCATATGGTAACCTGGACTGGAGTCAGACCCTTCATTACCTCTCCAGTGTTGAGAAACATTCCACCCTTTGAGATTAAACAATTGCAAGGACAAATATGTGCTTCCCACACATTTATGCTTCACAGGCCTAGTTTCTACCACTGAGGAAAACAACTCAGTCACTATCCTTGCATCCTATGAGGCACAGATTAGTGATAGCGGAGAGCAGGAAGGAGCCTGTAGCCAATATTCATCCACTCAAAAGCCAGGCTTACCTGCTGACTGAGTGGGATTAAAAGAAGAGTTAGCATCAAGGAGAGGTTTATTGTCTTTCACGCTGGAGACCAGAGCTATTAAAAAATGAATCCTGTTTTCAAACACGTGGTATCATAAGGCCATTTCTCAGCACTGCTCTTCTTTGTCCCATGGAGACCAATGAAGGAGTTGCTTTAGCCACTCAAAGATTTTGTCAGTTACCTTTTTTGCTTTCCCAGATGTTTATGAATGAATCAAGAAAATATATTAATTGATTCGAAAGAAAGATTGTGCAATGTAGTTGACTGAAAAGACCCAATTCATTCTACTTATCACCATTTACAGTCTATTAATACTAATATATCTCACATTGCTAATATTATAGAATCTATAGCAGCAACTTCACAATAGGCCAAAATTGGAAAAGATCAAACTTGACCATAAATTGAAATGCTCTACATTAGCTACCAGATTTTTAATTTTTTTAAAATTGGGAATTCTAGTGGTTAGGACTTCATACTTCCACTGCAGGGTGGCTGAAGTTTGATCCCTGCTCTGAGGAACTAAGATCCTGCATCACATGGGGTGTGGCCAAAAAATAGAAAAGAAAATCAGCCATTTCTCATAATCAAGTCAATTTTGTTTTACAAAGAAAAAATAATTGCCCCAAATACTTTTTCAGCAATTTTTCTTAATGTTTTCTCCAGTTCTACCAAGTTTGTATTAGGGTTTAGGATGAATCTCATTGCTTTTTCAGTAACAACTTTCTCTGCCCCCTTTCACTGAATGAGTTAGCTCTTCTCTTATTTGAAAAGTTAATTATTCCAATTCTGTCTCTTATGTTTCACAACTTTTCAAGTTCCAGAAGGTTAAAGGGATACATAAAAAATATTTAGACTAATTTAAAAAGCAAGTCCACAGATTCACTGTAGTTTCTGATGTGCCTTGTGATATTAAGCATCGGATAACATTGTGCAATGATAGCCTTTTCCAAGCAAATGCCCACAACATAGAGTGATTTACTATTGTTTGAGTTATGAGAGTGAAGCAGAAAAGAGAAAAAGAGAAAAAAGACAGGAAGAGATAATGTATGTGTGTGAATATATATTATTGATTATAGTTTCACCAGGGCATCCATTTACCTCAGTTGCAAAGAGATACTGTGCAAATTAAATCAGACTCCTTTCTAGAATACCTTTATTCCTTACACACATCCTCCCAGCAGAGATTTTCCTCTCGTTGATTTAAGCCAGAGAAGTCAAGTTAATGACTTCTAAATAAAAGTTGTTTCCTCATGGCTTTTCCAAAGATGACTTTGGCATCTTGGAAGAGATCAATATGTTCTCAAACGAGTTTTTATTTCAACTAGTTGCCTTTAGTAAAATGTGAATTTACAATAGCTTGAGTACATTTTATTTCCTCAACAGGTTTCCTACAAAATTAAGGGATTAAGCAAGCACCAAACATTTCATCTGGGACAATGGATAGACTAGGGAGGATCAGTAGGCTAAGATCTCCAAGAAAAGTAGCTATGCCCTCACAATTTAATTTTTCCCTTACAATTTTATATAAAGTCAAATAATTGCCAGGTGGAGAGCAAATAAAATATACACTCAAATTTGCATTTCATTTGTAGCTCTTGTACAAACTATGATAAAGTTAAAATGGATAGAAAAGTAATCAGAAGACAGAAGATAACAAATTAGGGTAATGACTGAAATAAAGTCAATAATCTACATGGGAAAATGAAAGTAACTCTGAAAGTAGAAATCAATCTATACTTTTCAGAATTAAATGTCATATCTATCAGCAATTAAACATATCTGGGATATCAATCAGGGAAATGCATCAGACGGCTCTTAGCGTAATAAAAATTAAATAAACAGATAACACATCTTCTATACATTGAGCTAAAAGAATGATTTTATACATTAAATTAAATGTAAGAGGGATAAAGTTTTCAAGTAAAGCCAGAATACTTACTCTGATAAGGGACACAAGGAAAATTTTAGTATATAAATTTATTTCAGGATCGGCTTTCATCATGACTGAAGTAACAAAGGCCATGGGGTAGAAACAAGTTCAAGTTGTAATCTAGAAGAAACTTGGAACAAATTTCCATTCGGTGAGTAACCCACATGGTAGTCACTTCAGTCATGTCCAGCACTTTGTGACCCTATGGACTGCAGCCCACCAGGGTCCTCTGTCCATGGGACTCTCCAGGCAAAGTAGTGGAGTAGGAACCTGTGTCTAACCTCTCCTGCATTGGTAGGTGGGTTCTTTACCACCAGTGCTACCTGGGGAGCTCATCAGTGTAATAACCTTTCTGAAAAACTAGAAACCTTCAAGTAAAGACACTGCCTTACAGAAATGCAGGCACTGACTGTGGTTTTATGACAGGATATAATGCTTTCCTGGTGGCTCAGTGGTAAGGAATTCACCTGCCAAAGCAGGAGACTCAGATTTGATCCCTGGGTCAGGAAGATCCCCTGAAGAAGGAAATGGCAACCCACTTCAGTTTTCTTACCTGGGAAATCCCATGGATAGAGGAACCTGGCGGGCTATGGTCTATGTGGTTGCACAGAGTGGGACATGACTGAGCAACTAAGCAACAAAAAAATTAGACATATGATCTTGTTTAATTTGATTTAAGAACCAAGAGATTTGGTTGCTATAAATTTCTCCTTAAAAAGGAAGAATAATTCTCCAAGGCCTCTATGGAATCATCTTTATTTAACTTACATTTCTAAAGGATAGTGTCATCTGGAACAAAATCCTGGTTGAAACTTATTTCCTTCCAACGTGTCAAGGAGATTATTCCATTATTTTCTGCCTTTTGTATTACCTGTTGAAAAGTCAACTATTTGTCTTATTGTTGCTTCTTTGAAGACAATATGTCTTTTCTTCTCAGATTGCTTTAAACAGATTTGCTTCAATTTGGTTTTCATAACTTGACTACAATGTGTTTGATATGGTTTAATTTACATTGATACTGCTTGAGGTTAATGTACCTCCATTAATACATGGGTTTAAAAATAACATTCCAAAAAAATGATAATGTTTCGGTCATTGTTTCTTCAAATACGTCTTCTGCTTTTGGGGTGTCTAGTTATATGCCTGTTAGATCCTTCGCTATGTCTCTCATCTCCCTGTGCTCTTTTCTTTATTTTATATTCTTTCCCCTATCTGTTCCTCAGTTTGGATATTTACAATTAAATAGTCTCCCAATTCACTAATCCCATGTTATTTCAGCTGAATAAGCTGCTAAACTCCTTTTAATGAGTTTTTATTTCAGAAGTTATATTTCTCGTTCTGGGAAGCCCAGGGATTTTTCTACTATAGATTCCACTTCTGTGGTAATGCTATCTATTAAATATCTTTTCCTCGACATGCCAGGACAAATCAATTAAAGTTATTTTAAATTTATCAGCTAATTTCACCGTCTCAGTCAGCTTTGGTCTATTAGGTCTGTTTCCACCATCCATTTCTCCCATTGGTTTATGTTCAGATGATTCTGTCCTTTTTCATATGTAAAAATAAATATTGATTTAAGGACATTGTGATGGTATCATTAAATGTGTGTCAACTTGACTATACTTTTCAGAAAGTCCTTTCTTTAGTGTTTCCTGTTAGGGTAGGCCATAAGGAAAATTCTTGGGGGATGGAGAGTGAAAAGGAAGAAGCAGCCATTTTGCAGCTTGTATTATGTATGTTGCTGCTGATCTGCTGATCCCTTCCATTGGCATGATGCAGAAGCTAGATCTGAAACAGCTCTCAGTTCAGTTCAGTCACTCAGTTGTGTCTGACTCTTTGCAACCCCATGAATTGCAGCACGCCAGGCCTCCCTGTCCATCACCATCTCCCGGAGTTTACGCAAACTCACATCCATCGAGTCGGTGATGCCATCCAGCCATCTCATCCTCTGTCGTCCCCTTCTCCTCCTGCCCTCAATCCCTCCCAGCATCAGAGTCTTTTCCAGTGAGTCAACTCTTCGCATGAGGTGACCAAAGTACTGGAGTTTCAGCTTTAGCATCAGTCCTTCCAAAGAACACCCAGGACTGATCTCCTTTAGAATAGACGGGTGGGATCTCTTTGCAGTCCAAGGGACTCTCAAGAGTCTTCTCCAACACCACAGTTCAAAAGCATCAATTCTTCGGTGCTCAGCTTTCTTCACAGTCCAACTCTCACATCCATACATGACCACTGGAAAAACAACAGCCTTGACCAGACGGACCTTTGTTGGCAAAGTAATGCCTCTGCTTTTCAATATGCTATCTAGGTTGGTCATAATTTTTCTTCCAAAGAGTAAGCAGCTTTTAATTTCATGGCTGCAGTCACCATCTGCAGTGATTTTGGAGCCCCCCAAAATAAAGTCTGACACTGTTTCCACTATTTCCCCATCTATTTCCTTTCCCATGAATCCTCCTTTAATTTCTCTGAGTCCTAAGTCAAATGTGTATGTCAACTCTGATGAAGGGCTCTAGCTTCTGCAATTTATTTTCTTCAACAAGTTGTTGTTGTTCAGTTGCTAAGTCATGTCTGACTCTTTGTGACCCCACGGACTGCAGGACACCAGACTCCCTTGTCCTTCACTATCTTTTGGAGTTTGCTCAAATTCATGTCCATTGAGTCAATGATGCTATCTAACCATCTCAACCTCTGCCACCCCCTTGTCCTTTGGCCTTCAATCCTTCCTAGCATCAGGGTCATTTCAAAGGAGTCAGCTCTGTATCACCTGGCCAAAATAGTCTGTCTATGGGATTCTCCAAGCAAGAATACTGGAGTAGGTTGCCCTTTCCTCCTCCAGGGGATCTTCCTAACTCAGAGATCAACCCATGTCTCCTGAATCTCCTGCATCGGCAGACAGATTCTTTAACACTGAGCCACCTGGGGGGCCCTCTTCAACAAGATCAGAAATAATAATACACATTTCTGCTTCACTGACTATGCTAAAGCCTTTTACTATGTGTATCACAACAAACTGTAAAAAATTCTTAAGAGATGGAAATATCAGATCACCTTACCTGCCTCCTAAGAAACATGTTTGCTGGTCAAGAAGCAACAGTTAGAACCAGACATGGAACAATGGACTGGTTTAAAATTGGGAAAGGAGAACAGCAAGGCTGTATTTTGTCATCCTGCTTATCTAACTTCTATGCAGAGTACATCATGTGAAACGCCAGGCTGGGTGAATCACAAACTAGAATCAAGATGTCAAGAGAAATATCAATAATCTCAGACACGCAGATGACACCACCCTTATGGAAGAAAGTGAAGAAAAACTAAATAGTCTCTTGATGAAGATGAAAGAGGAGAGTGAAAAAGCTGGCTTAAAATACAACGTTCGAGGGGAACAAGATGGCAGAGGAGTAGGTGGATGTGGAGCGCATCTCTCCAAGTGCATGAAGAAGACCAGCTGAGAGCAGACAGGAGTACCTGACCAGCAGAAAAGAATATATAGAGCCACGCAAAACTTGGTAGAACAAAGGAACTAGAGGGGAAAACAGGAGTGTTAGTAGGACTGCACCTGCCCTTGGCGGGTGGAGGAACTGAAGCAGGGGTCTTTGTGATCCCCACGCTGGGGCAAGTGTCTGAGTCAGAGGAGATGTATTTAAGGCTGAGAGTGAAACAGCTGGTCTGTGGCAGCCTAAATGGAATAAGAATCAGACAGTCCTTGCCACAGCCATACATACCCTGGACAGTGATGCAGGTTCCCTAGAAGGCCCAGCAGCTGGGAGCTGTTTAGTGATTGTGGAGCAATCCCAGGTCAAGGGCTGCTGTTGACTGCAAAGAGATGGATCTAGGGATGTGAGGGAGGAGACTGTGGTGGGAAATGCTTGTGGAGGAAAGCCAGGCAGCCATGGAAGCAAGGCGATACTGCTGAGTCACGTGCAGGGGGTGGAGCCATCACCACAGCCCCTCTCTCCTCACATGCCAGCATCGGCAGCTGAACAGTAGAGAAGCTGGCACATCAAACGCCTGACGCACTGAACTACAGAGTAAGACCTCACCCAGCATGCCCCTTTTAAGTGCCTGACATGCTGATCTACAGAGAAAGACCCCAGCCGAGGGCCCCTCTGTGTGCCTGATGCACCAAACAACAGAGAAGAGCCCTAGGCAAGGGAGCCCTCTAAGTGCCTGAATGGGTGGAGCTACAGAGAAAGACTGGCCAAAGAGGCCTTCTGATCACCAGCTATAAGAGGCTCAGAAAAAGACTCTGATAGGGCCATAATGCCTGTGGCAGAGGCAGTCAGTGTCCCTGCACACTTGGCACTTCCAAGGTCCCTGCAAGCCAAGCAGCTGCACCACCTTTATGCTCAAACCTCACTGGGGCAGAACTGCCACAGGAAAAAAAAGTCTTCAGTTGTGTCCAGCACTTTGCGATCCTGTGGACTGTGGCCCGCCAAGCTTCTCTGTCAAGCAGGGTTCTCCAGGCAAGATACTGGAATGTATTGGTCACTACTAGTTGCCATACACTTCTCAGTTTAGTTTAGTTCAGTCGCTCAGTCATGTCCAACTCTTTGCGACCCCATGATACCGCAGCACGCGAGGCCTCCCTGTCCATCACCAACTCCCGGAGTTTACCCAAACTCATATCCATCGAGTTGGTGATGCCATCTAACCATCTCATCCTCTGTCGTCCCCTTCTCCTCCTGCCCTCAATCTTTCCCAGCATCAGGGTCCTTTCAAATGAGTCAGCTCTTCTCATCAGGTGGCCAAAATATTGGAGTCTCAGCTTCAGCATCAGTTCTTCCAGTTAATACCCAGGACTGATCTCCTTTAGGATGGACTGATTGGATCTTCCTGCAGTCCAAGGGACTCTCAAGAGTCTTCTCCAACACCACAGTTCAAAAGCATCCATTCTTCTGTGCTCAGCTTTCTTTATAGTCCAACTCTCACATCAGTACATGACTACTTGAAAAACATAGCCTTGACAAGACAGACCTTTGTTGGCAAAGTAATGTCTCTGCTTTTTAATATGCTGTCTAGGTTGGTCATAAATTTCCTTCCAAGGAGCAAGCGTCTTTTAATTTCATGGCTGCAGTCACCATCCACAGTGATTTTAGAGCCCAGAAAAATAAGGTCAGCCATTGTTTGCACTGTTTCCCCATCTGTTTGCCATGAAGTGATAGCATTAGAGAAATGCAAATCAAAACTACAATGAGATATCACCTCACACCTGTCAGAATGGGCATCATCAAAAAGTCTACAAACAAGTGATGGAGAGGGTGTGGAGAAAAGTCCCACCCTTGCACTGTTGGTGGGAATGTAAACTGATACAACCACTATGGAAGATGGTATGGAGATTCCTTTAAAAACTAAGAATAAAACCACCATGTGACCCAGCAATCCCACTCCTAGGCATATACCCTGAGGAAACCAAAATTGAAAAAGACACATGTATCCCATTGTTCATTGCAGCACTATTGACAATAGCTAGAACATGGAAGCAACCTAGATGTCCATCAACAGATAAATGGATAAAGAAGTTGTGGTACAAATACACAATGGAATATTACTCAGCCATAGAAAGGAATGCATCTGAGTCAGTTCTGATGAGGTGGATGAACCTAGAGCCTATTATACAGAGTGAAGTAAGTCAGAAAGAGAAAGATAAATATAGTATTCTAATGCATATACACAAAATCTAGAAAAATGGTTCTGAAGAATTTATTTAGAGGGCAGCAATGGAGAAACAGAGATAGAGAATAGACTTATGGACATGGGGAGAGGAGAGGAGAGGGTGAGATGTATGGAGAGTAACATGGAAACTTACCATATGTAAAATAGCCAACAGGAATTTGCTGTATGGCTCAGAAAATGCAAACAGGGGCTCTGAATCAACCCAGAGGGGTGGAATGGGGAGGGAGACAGGAGGGAGGTTCAAAAGGAAGGGTGTATATGTATACCTATGGCTGATTCATGTTGAGGTTTGACAGAAAACAACAAAATTTTGTAATGCAATTATCCTTCAATTAAAAAATAAATAAATTTTTAAAAACTCAAGATTCAAAACACTAAGATTATGGTATCCAGTCCCATCACTTCATGACAAATAGATGGGGAAAATATGGAAAGTGAGAGACTTTATTTTCTTGAGTTCCAAAATCACTGTGGACAGCGACTGCAGCCATGAAATTAAAAGACACTTGCTCCTAGGAAGAAAAGCTATGACCAACCTAGACAGCATATTAAAAGTCAGAGACATCACTTTGCCAACAAAGGTCCATATAGTCAAAGCTATGGTTTTTCCAGTAGTTATATACTGATGTGAGAGTTGGACCATACAGAAGGTTGAGCACCAAAGAATGGATGCTTTTGAACTGTGGTGCTGGAGAAGACTCCTGAGAGTCCCTTGAACAGCAAGGAGATCAAACCAGTCAATCCCAAAGGAAATCAACCCTGAATATTCATTGGAAGGACTGATGCTGAAGCTGAAGCTCCAATACTTTGAGCATCTGATGCAAAGAGCCTTCTTATTGGAAAATACCCTGATACTGGGAAAGATTAAGTGCAACAGGAGAAGGGGGCGACAAAAGATGAGATGGTTTGATGGTGTCATCAATTCAGTGGGCATGAGTTTGAGCAAACTCAGGGAGATGGTGAAGGACAGGGAAGACTGGTGCACTACAGTCCATGGGCTCTCAAAGAATCAGACAAGCCCAAGGGACTGAATAACAGCAACAAATGAGGGTCTAGTCCATGCATGTGGGTTCCATCCTGTTCGTATCTTTGCTACTGAACTCCATTCTACCACCTCTTCCAATACTAGTAGGTGAATTAAGGCTATTCTTTGCAAGGTTACCACTGAGATGGGAAGCAGGTGATAAGAAGAGGTTAAGTTAGAATGCCACAAAGCTCACTATTCTTAGTGAAATTCAGCTATTTTTTCTAATTGTTCCCCTGACTGCAAATTTGTGGTTACTTTCTAGAATTCTAAAAAAGTTGATTTCTGGCATTTTTTTTTCCTAGTGTACTTACTGTCTCATAAAGGGAAATCATCAACCTGCTCAGGCAACCATAACAAAATACCATAAACTGGGTGGCTGAAACAACAGATGTGCATTTTCTCCTAGTCCTGGGGACTTGAAGTCCAAGAGCAGGGCGCCAGTCTCCTGTCTGGTGAGGCTTCTCTCCCTGACTTGTAGGTGACCACCTCCTTGCTGTGTGTTCACGTGACCTCTTTGTGTACAAGTGGAGAGAGAGAGCACACACTAGTTCTCATGTTCCTTCTTACACAGAAACTAATCCTATCGGGTCATGGCCCTATCTTTATGACCTCATTTAACCTTAATTATTTCTGTAAAGGTCCTATCTCCGAGTAAATTAGGCTAGGGTGTGAACCCATGAATTTTGGGTGTGAGGGTGGACCACAGACAGTCTGTATCAGAGGAGGATTTTTGAAGTTTCTTACTTCACCATCCTCACTGACATACTCAAGCACTTTATAAACACATGTTTTACTCATCTTTTTAAACAGTTCACAAAGAAGAGTTTAGGAACATCTTGTTTCATCATGGCTTGAGGCAGAACTATCTACTCCTTCTTGTTATAGTTTTACATACGACCTGTCCCTTTTCTTCATAAAAAATTTTAACAGTAGTATATGTCTATTTTACTAGAGGAAAAAATCAAGGTTTTTTTGTCGGTAATCTGAACATTTTTTAATTTATGCTTTTATGTTATTTGATTCTATGTTTTACTATCTGAAATTTATTTTCTAGCTTTTTGGTTTATATCTAACTTCTTGATTTGGTAAAGCTTTACTTTCAAATGAAACATGGTCCCTGTCATGGGTGTAGAGAATCCAAGCTCTTCATTTCAGGCTGCACTAGAAGTGTAGTACCAGTTAAGCCACAGGATACTCAGATCTTCGAAAATTTTTACCAGTGGTATAAACAACACCTCAAAAATACAGGGACTTTTAACTCTTTGATCTTGAGCTACTTTTAAAACTCTGTATCTCAGCCCATCACCTAAATAAGCTAATGCAAGCTACAAGGAGCATTCTCTCCAGCTTTTGTTGTTTTCAGTTGCTAAGTTGTGTCTGACTCCTTGCGAACTCACGGACTGCAGCACACCAAGCCTTCTTGTCCCTCACCATCTCCCGGAGTTTGCCCAAGTCCATATCCAACTACTTAATAATAATACTTGATATTTCCAATACTCTGTTTTTGAAGGTTAATATATACTAGAGATCTCTTCAAGAAAATTAGAGATACCAAGGGAACACTTCATGCAAAGATGGGCTCGATAAAGGACAGAAATGGTATAGACCTAGCAGAAGCAGAAGATATTAAGAAGAGGTGGCAAGAATACACAGAAGAACTGTACAAAAAAGATCTTCACAACCCGGATAATCATGATGGTGTGATCACTCACCTAGAGCCAGACATCCTGGAATGTGAAGTCAAGTGGGCCTTAGGAAGCATCACTACAAACAAAGCTAGTGGAGGTGATGGAATTCCAGTTGAGCTATTTCAAATCCTAAAAGATGATGCTGTGAAAGTGCTGCACTCAATATGCCAGCAAATTTGGAAAACTCAGCAGTGGCCACAGGACTGGAAAAAGTCAGTTTTCATTCCAATCCCAAAGAAAGGCAATGCCAAAGAATGTTCAAACTACCGCACAACAGCACTCATCTCACATGCTAGCAAAGTAATGCTCAAAATTCTCCAAGCCAGGCTTCAGCAATATGTGAACCATGAACTTCCTGATGTTCAAGCTGGTTTTAGAAAAGGCAGAGGAACCAGAGATCAAATTGCCAAAATCCGCTGGATCTTGGAAAAAGCAAGAGAGTTCCAGAAAAACATCTATTTCTGCTTTATTGACTATGCCAAAGCCTTTGACTATGTGGATCACAATAAACTGTGGAAAATTCTGAGAGAGATGGGAATACCAGACCACCTGACTTGCCTCCTGAGAAAACTATATGCAGGTCAGGGAGCAACACTTAGAACTGGACGTGGAACAACAGACTGGTTCCAAATAGGAAAAGGAGGACGTCAAAGCTGTATATTGTCACCCTGCTTATTTAACTTCTATGCAGAGTACATCATGAGAAATGCTGGACTGGAAGAAACACAAGCTGGAATCAAGATTGCCGGGAGAAATATCAATAACTTCAGATATGCAGGTGACACCATCCTTATGGCAGAAAGTGAAGAGGAACTCAAAAGCCCCTTGATGAAAGTGAAAGAGGAGAGCGAAAAAGTTGGCTTAAAGCTCAACATTCAGGAAATGAAGATCATGGCATCCGGTCCCATCACTTCATGACAAATAGATGGGGAAACAGTGGAAACAGTGTTTATTTTGGGGGGGCTCCAAAATCACTGCAGATGGTGACTGCAGCCATGAAATTAAAAGACGCTTACTCCTTGAAAGAAAAGTTATGACCAACCTAGATAGCATACTCAAAAGCAGAGACATTACTTTGCCGACTAAGTTCCGTCTAGTCAAGGCTATGATTTTTCCAGTAGTCATGTATGGATGTGAGAGTTGGACTGTGAAGAAGGCTGGGCACTTAAGAATTGATGCTTTGGAACTGTGGTGTTGGAGAAGACTCTTGAGAGTCCCTTGGACTGCAAGGAGATCCAACCAGTCCATCCTAAAGGAGATCAGTCCTGGGTGTTCATTGGAAGCACTGATGCTGAAGCTGAAACTCCAGTACTTTGGCCACCTCATGCAAAGAGTTGACTTGTTGGAAAAGACTCTGATGCTGGGAGGGATTGGGGGCAGGAGAAAAAGGGGACCACCAAGGATGAGATGGCTGGATGGCATCACTGACTGGATGGACGCGAGTCTGAGTGAACTCCGGGAGTTGGTGATGGACAGGGAGGCCTGGCATGCTGCGATTCATGGAGTCGCAAAGAGTCGGACACAACTGAGCAACTGAACTGACTGAACTGATATATAATGTTAAAACAGGCATTTTCTTTTGATTAGCTTGAGTTAGAAACTATTTCAAAATGTAATAACTCTAATGACATCAACTATATTATCATATTTCTCATTGGAATAATTGATGCATTATATTATGCTAATAAATTTCTTAATAGTAAAGGATCCTTTTGATCCTCTTCTTGGTTGAGTTAGAGTTAGTTTTCATGTAATGTGTAATTTCACTTACAAGAATTATGTGTATGATTCTTGCATAAATTCAAAGGTTATATGAGGTTTTTGTGCTCTTTTACAGTGTGCCTATCAATATTCACTAACTTTGTCAAATAATCAGGAAAATTTTCTCCTTTTTTCCTACTTCCCTTCAAAAATAAAAAGTGCACCAATGAAAATATGTTGTGAAAGATTTGGAAAAATGGTTATTTAAAAATAGTTCATCTCTAACCCACTCTGTTTTTAAATAAACTTGAGTTATCAAGAGATACATTTGTTTTAGTCTGTGACTCAGAATATACTGTCACTGATATTTAATGCCTACCCTACCCCAAACTCCAGGAATAGGATTTTGGCAACAATCTGCATCCCTTACTTTTCTAAAAATTATCCATGATACAGTGTGATTGATATTATTTTCAGTATTTTTGTCCATAAAACAGTCCCTATCATCAGAATAAAGGTTTGTAATAATACATTATTTATCATTTTCTTCTATTTTGTCTTCTTCATGTAATTTACTCCATTTTTAAACACAAGTAGGGCTATCATCTGCAGATTTTTCATATAGATGGTATCAATTCCTATACTTTCCCTGTTCCAAAATTTCTAATATACTTTCCGTCCTCAGAGTTCCCAATGTGATTTTCCAATTCCTCATTAGTGAGAAGTACTTCTAAAAGGCATATTTTAAAGGAGAAGTGAACAGTATTGATGAAACAAGAGGATGTGTTGGGCAGGAAAAGAGTCTGAAAAGAATAAAGAAGTTAATAACCATGCCCAGAAGTGTTTTTTGAGAGATCATAAAAATGGAGATACTGATACTCAACATAGAAATACAGGAGGTGGGAAAACAGAATTAAGAGCACTGAAGGGAAAGGTGTATCATTTCTGAGTACTGGTTTTGATACGTTTTATGACCAACCTAGATAGCATGTTCAAAAGCAGAGACATTACTTTGCCGACTAAGGTCCGTCTAGTCAAGGCTATGGTTTTCCCAGTGGTCGTGTATGGATGTGAGAGTTGGACTGTGAAGAAGGCTGAGCACTGAAGAATTGATGCTTTTGAACTGTGGTGTTGGAGAAGACTTTTGAGAGTCCCTTGGACTGCAAGGAGATCCAACCAGTCCATTCTAAAGGAGATCAGCCCTGGGTGTTCTTTGGAAGGAATGATGCTTAAGATGAAACTCCAGTACTCTGACCCCTTCATGCGAAGAGTTGACTCACTGGCAAAGACTCTGATGCTGGGAGGGGTTGGGGGCAGGAGAAGGGGATGACAGAGGATGAGATGGCTGGATGGCATCACGGACTCGATGGACGTGAGTCTGAGTGAACTCCGGGAGTTGGTGATGGATAGGGAGGCCTGGCGTGCTGCGGTTCACGGGGTCGCAGAGAGTCGGACACGACTGAGCAACTGGACTGACTGACTGGCTGAAGGTGAAGACAGCCAGCTGGCAAGTGTATTGGGATCTGGTCTCAGGTCATGACTAGTGAGACAATGAAATTATCAACTTAACAGAAATATATGAAAGCATAAAATTAGATGATACAAGAAAATGAAACTATGGGGTAGTAAAGGTAAGAGAGCTCTCTGTAATATAAATATTTTGGAGAACCATCAAAACAGAGGCTTATGGGGATAAATATCTGACAGATACGGGTTAGTGAAGCCATTACCGCTTTTGTCAGAAACTTTGCTAGCTAAATCTCATGTTGCTTCTTTGCTAACTGCTAAAGAGTGAAAAAATCCGCTCCTTGTGACTAGTTGTGCTGGCCATAATAGTCGAAAATTCAGTTCACTAAATTTTATACTAGTGCTTTATCTAACCTGAGGCTACTACTAAAATATAACGGGGCATTATGGTAGAATGTCATATTTCAAGGATGACAAATAAAATACTGACACTTCAATACAAATTAGTTGGAGAAGGAAATGGCAACCCACTCCAGTATTCTAGCCTGGAAAATCCCATGGACAAAGGAGTCTGGTGGGCTGCAGTCCATGGGGTCACAAAGAGTCAGGACTGAGTGACTGAGTACATGTGCGCACACGCATGCGCGTGCACACACACACACACACCTGGACATTAGCTGATCTCACACACACACACACACACACACACACACACCTGGACATTAGCTGATCTGACCTCCAGAAGACTAAGAGCCTGAGGTTGAAACTTGCAAGGCAACCCCCTCAGTGAACTCTGAACTTGACTAGCTAGCTCCTCTCTGTAGGCAGAGTGTGGTGAAATAGACATTGTAAGAGAGAACTGTGCTGTGATTCTTGTCTGAGGTTGTACTCCAAATCCTCTTTCATAAGAAAAACCCGATTTTGATGAACTTCTTAAACATGGTCATGTTGAGTTCATTGATGGTAGTGTCCTCTTTGTTGTGATCAGTAGACTGACTTGAGAATCGTATCCTCACTGTGTAATAAGACTGGACACCATTGTTTGCCATCTTTTCCTCTTGTCATCATGCGTGTAGGGGTTGGAGGAGAGGGAATCCATTCCAGATTCATGAATAAATGATTTTTAAAATTCTGCCCTGAATAAACTGCAGCTGATAGTAAAAAAAAAAAAAAAAATACAAATTAGTTTATCAAAACCCAGTAATGACCAATGAGGAATAGAAGCCCAAGACAATGTGACTTTAATGAGCTCGTTTACTTTCTTGTCACACATCTTGATTGTGAAAAACAACATTGCATTTCAATCAAGTGAAGTTCTTTTCTCCAAGAAGCAACAGTGATGTTTATTTAAAAGTTGGAAATATTTATAGATCTGACCAAGGAAGAGGCAGTAAAAAACATTCTCCTAGGTCATTTTCCTTAACTTACATATAGTGTTTGTGACTCTAAAATTTAGGTATAACAACTTAAAATAGTATAATAATATGAATATTTTAAAATTAATATATGAATTGCAATACAGACCATGATGGTTTCAGGCTTAGAGAAAAAGAAGTGAATAATCTGTATACCTGTACAATCCTAGGAAAAAATGTCCTTTTCAATTTACTCTTCAGACCTAACTATATTGAACAAAATATTCCTATTACAAAAATTCAGTCCTGCAGGAAAGTGAAGGATTTCCAGATACAACATATTCTCAGAAAGATGCTGAACTCAGACTCTATGACTCATTTAGTTCTGTCATCAGAAAAGTATATTAACATGTTCCTAATTCTCATCCACCATGCTGATCTCACAGAGGAACTTTTCAAATCACCGGGGACCTAAGAGAGAAGCAAGACTGCTTAAAAACAAGTCATTCTTAAAACAGTCCTATTCCTTAGCATCACTAATTGTCTTCTCCTTTTGCTTTATTTCTCTTAATTTCTGAGCCCAAAACATTAATAATCTTAAAAGTCCAATTCAAACTCCACCTCTAGAAATCTTTCTTTGAGGCGTTAGGTCCCCATCAAACTTTTCCTTCTGTTAATCTAGCATTTTGGATTACAGTATAACAGTTCACTCTCTTAAAGTCTCATGTAGACACTTATGCATTGCCTTGGATTGATTTTTGTGCTGTGAAAGACAAGTATATCATGTCTAAATGTGTTCCTTTTCCCAGTACATTTCACTAAGTGACATTTGTAGTTATCACATAAATATAAACTAAGACCCAGCGAGATAGCACCACATGCCAACCAAAATGGCTAGTTTAAAATGCTGTGTATTAAGCCTGGAGATCACAACAGTCAATCCTAAAGGAAATCAACCCTGAATATTCATTGGACTGACTGATGCTGAAGCTGAAGCTCCAATACTTCAGCCACTTGATGTGAAGTCGACTCATTGGGAGAGACCTTGATGCTGGGAAAGATTGAAGGCAGGAGAAGAAGGGGAGAACAGAGGATGAGAAGGTTGGATGGCATCACCAACTCAGTGGACGTGGGTTTGAGCAAGTTCCAAAGGTTGGTGGAGGACAGGGAAGCCTGACGTGCTGCAGTCCATGGGGTCGCAAAGAGTCAGATACGACTGAGCAACTGAACAACAATAGTAATCCTCTATATCTATATGAATTATATTTTATTTATAATTACAAGTATTAATATCAGTATGCATGCGTGTGCATGCTAAGTTACTACTGTCATGTCTGGATCTTTATAACCCTATGTACTGTAGCCTGCCGGGCTCCTCCAGCCATGGAATTTTCCAGGCAAGAAAGCTGGAGTGGGTTGCCATGCTCTCCTCCAAGGGATCTTCCTGACCCAGGAATCAAACTCACATCTCTCAAGTCTCCTGCATCAGCAGGGGATTCTTTATCACTTGTGCTACCTAGGAAGCCCTAATATCAGTATACAGCTATTATGTTCCAGGTTTTTTTAATCCCTTTACGCTGAAACTGCTTTCATCATTACGTTTTAAGCATATATACTAGTCATTATTCTCCAGAGAAACAGAACCTATAACAGGACATATGTTATAGGAATTGGATCACATGGTTGCAGATACCAGTAGAAGTACCACCGTCTTCCAACTGCAAGCTGGAGAACCAGGAAAGCTCGTGGTATAATTCAGCCCAAATTCAAGACCTGAGAACCGGGGGAACTGAAGGTGTAACTCCCAATCTAAGGCCTAAGAATCGAGGGTCATTGGTGTTAAGTTCTGGAGTCTGAAGGCCTGAGAACCAGGATTTCTGATGTCCGAGGTCAGGAAATGTGGATCTCAGCTTAAGAAGAGACAGAATTTGCCCTTCCTCCACCTCTTTGATTTATTCAGACCTTCAACACATTGGATGATGTCTTTCCATCTTGGAGAGACCTAACTGCTTTATTCAGTCTACTGATTAAGATCTTAAACTCTTTGGACAACACACTCACAGACTTACCCAGAAGTGTTTTGTCACTTATCTGGGGGTCCCTTAGCCCAGTCAAGTTGACACATAAAATTAACCATCAAAGCATATGTCCTGAAGACCAACCATCTTCTATTTTGTAACTTCATCCAATTTAAATCTCAGTTTGCAAGTCAAAGATTTTAGTCCTTTTATATTTCTGACGATGGTATGTTTGGATTATTCAAGGGAAACATTTAGATTTTATGATACATTTAGTTGTTTCTCAGCATACCACTTTTCCTGTATATGAGATAGTCTCCTAGCTTGAGATCTTAATTATGGTACAATTGCACTTGCCTTAGGTAATTTCTCACATAAATTTGCAAGGAAGATACATAGGTGATATATTTTAGGACTTCTTAGACTATATATAGAAATTATAATTTGCTCTCATACATTGGCAATTATTTGGGTTTGCACAAAAGTATAGGCTCTTGGTCCAAAATGCTTTTTCCTCAAGGTTTTATACTGCTGGTTCTACCGTCTTCAAGTATCCTACGTTTTGTATGAGAAGTTGAATGTCCGTCATTGTAGAAAAGTTGTTACAGAAGCAGTGAGTAATATTGAAGGTGTATAAGTTCAAGTCTAATTAGTTAGATATGGGGGGAGTGTACACCAGAGGCCATGTTGGTACTCCATGACATCCACAAAACAGTGGAGATCAAGGTCAAGGTCTACATTTTCTAGATAAAACAAAATTGGAGAAAGAAGAACCCCTTTGATTGTAACGTTCTATACAGTTAAATTCTAGTGCATAAAGCAATATTAGCAATCATTTTTAAATTACAAGGGTCATTCAAGAAGGCTTGAAAGACAGAGAGATACATAGAGACAAACAAAGATAATGCTTTAAATATCATGCAAGCCACAAAATTTGAGAACTGCCTACAATAAACTTGGAATATACAATTCTGAAAAGAGAATAGAGTCTCTCCCAAGACAGATATAGTTCTAATTCCATGATGGAATATTTGGAATATATTTTTCAGGGAAAACATTAAGTGGTATTATTTGTAAGTAGAACATTAACTCAAATATCATAGCTATGACCCATTTCTTTGGCAATTGCAGTCCGGGTAAAGGAAGCCTGATACTCCTGAAACTGCTTGACTGACTTAGGAACAAGTCAGGACAAGACACACTCTGACACCTCTCAGAAAAGGAAATTCCTGATTCGCAAGCTTAGGGAACTGATGGGTATTTTGGACATCAGCAAATTAGGACCAATTTGGAATCTCTCTGATCCTCTTTTGACAGAAGGGAAAACCCTTGAACAGTAGCAAGAAAGGGACAAAAGGAGCTGATGTTAGAGTGAGCACAGCCCTCTTCTGGCTCTCACGCTCTTACTTTGTTCTGTCTTTGGGCGGCATGCTATTCCTTTGGAGACATTGTTTAGTACGTGGATGGTGTGCTGTCTCTCCTCCATGTGGACTTTCATTTTCATCTCTGGCAGGAAGCAGAGCCTTAATATAAGTCTCCACTGGGACAAACGTGCCTTTTTTTTTTTTTTTTTTTTGTCATTTCTAAAAGTTTTATTTTGTTCTTTTAATATACCTGGTCAATTAGAGAGCCACTTTCTAAAATATCATCAAATTTATAATCCCCTGCTTTATTTCTTTTTAAAATTAATTTATTTTTTATTGAAGGATAATTGCTTTACAGAATTTTACTGTTTTCTGTGAAACCTCAACATGAATCAGCCATAGGTGTACATATATCCCCTCCCTTTTCAAACTCCCTCCATACTGAAGAATTTATTTACAGGGCAACAACGGAGAAACAGAGGTAAGAGAATACACTTATGGACATGGGGAGAGGGGAGGAGAGGGTGAGATGTATGGAAAGAATCACATGTAAACTTACATTACTATAGGTAAAATAGATAGCCAATGGGAATTTGCTGTTTGGCTCAGAAAACTCAGACAAACACACTTTTGTCCTGTCTTTCTTTCCCTTGTTCTGACTTTTTTTTGCCTGACTGCTGTGCCCTGTTGGACTGGCCTTCCTACACAATTGTAGTGGGAAAGTCAACAGGGTAGATCATTGTCGGGTTTATGGGTCTTAAACATTTGGTGCCACTTTAGTTCATGGTATGAAGCTCAACTCAAATTTAAATGGCAGTAGGCTCAGTCTCCACTTATTGAAGTTTAGCTCTTTTGTAGAAAGTTCTCAGTACTATGGGGTAGTAACTTTCCTAGCCATGTCTCTGTTTATTACTTGCCTTGGGACTACTGTCTGTGTAATCAGTGGATAGTAAATAACAAGAATAGAGGATTTAGATTCTGTAACCTTGCCTAAATATCTCTCCTTCTTTTCTATCTCCTGTATGTATTGTTGGAAGGAATTACTATAAAAGGGACTAATGTTTAGGTATCTATGGCCCACACAAAGAGAAAAGCCTCTAGAATTAAAATGTCAAACTTTAAGCAAAATGAGAAAAAGTTTCAGTAAGTAGGATTTTTTGAACATTTTATTCATGAACTTGAAAGTGCAGAATAGGAAGATTAATGTGATCTCCATTCTTCTTCACCATGTAACCCCCAAATCCTTAAAGAAACTACACTTGTTTATTAGTCCCCGAGAAGTATAATGACTAAGTAATTAATTAGGGTTTGGAACTATGGCATTCAGAAGGATATGAAATGACTCTGCCTTTGTTGCTCTGGGCCTTATGCTATTGAATCTGCTCTTCCTTTTTGCTAACATGTGACTCTTACATGGAGATTGCTCATGATCTGATTATATGCCATTCCTCCCTGTACATGTGCCTTCATCACCATGTTATAAGCTTCAGGTGAAGGAAGAGCTCCATGGAGATGTCAAAGAGGGCCTTCCCTGTGAAAAGAAAATCTTCAATAATTAATCAGTCAACAGCTAGGTGTGGCTGGGCTGAGGTCTCTCTCTGGTGACACTAACTCTTTACTTAATATAAACGGTAAAACCCCTATTCTCACACTTCTGTGTTCTTTTATTAGGGAAGGGGAATTTTAGAATTTAATGGAATGAGCATTTAACAAGGCATGAGGTTAAACCCTAAATGCCCTTGTTCTGCTTGCTAATGTAGAAGAAAACATGAATAACCCAAGCTACCTTTTTTTTTTAAATTGTGCTCATTTAACAATGTAAGAGAAGTTTCAAGAGTGCAGGTTTAACACTCAAGCGATTCAGCTTGAGGTATAGGAGATAACATTCTCAGAGCTCCTCCCATTGCTGCCTCACTTACCTTCCAGGGTCTGCAGTAGACAAGAAATGAATACAGGGGAAAATATCATCAGCACAGTCAGGATCACACATATATCACGTATCCAGGTACTATACAATGGGAATAGGGCATCTGAATCTGAGACTGGAAAAGAGGGAGGATTAAAATGAAGGTGTTTCTTAAACAAAATGAAATAGAATTGGAAAAGATGCACAAATAAGGGAAACGTGTAGAGCTCACTTGATAAGAAGATGGAGCGTTGATAAAGGAAAATCTGCCTTCTAGCCCTCGTTTACATGTATTTTCTGAGCCCAGTTTGTGACAGCACCTCCAGGCTTTATAACAAGATAAGACTTGCTAGTTTGGATGAACCAGGGTGCGCATGCAGTTTGAACTGAGTCTTGAATGCAAACTGTGAAGTTCCATCTCTACTCACTCATCCACAGATAACTGAAGACAGACTCTTATTTGCTTTTATACTCTTAGTTAAGAGATATAGAAGCAAAATGTTCCAGAAATGTCATAGATATAATACAGTGGGCCTCTGTGCAGGTGGCTAAAACAAAATTATTTGTAACTGCAGCTCAGTGGTGGAAGGCAAAATTTGAATATGCACTGGATATGATCACAATATCTAAGGAGCTCAATCTATTTAAATAACAAATGGACAAACAGTGATAAAAGGGAGTCATGATCACTCAATTCAAATCTTTAAAGTCTGTCATAGTGCTAAAACCCTGGAAGAACCAACCGAAAAGTTAGAGATAGTAGTCTTCATTTCATTAATTCCAAATGTTGTCACTAAAATGTACACTCCAGGAGGTCAGGGTCTTCTAATTTTTTGTTTATTGCTGAATCTCCTGTTCTTAGAAATATGTCTGGCCCTTATAAATATTTGTTGAATGAATTAGAACTACAAAGACAATATTAAGCATAAATCCAAAACAGATTCAAAATAATTTTAGATATTTCAATTATAAGACAGAATCTTATAAACACTATGCATATTATATTTCAAAACTTGAAATAAACAAGAAATATTAGAAATGTAAGAAATATATGCAGTACAGATAATGAGACATGGTACCTATGGGAAGCAGTAAATAGATGGAATTGAAACATAACATCTAAAATAGAGAATTCAAAGGTGGGTTTCAAAACAGAGTAGTCATATTTCAGGAGGTAACTAATAAACTAAATAATAAATGGGAAGATACGAACATGAAGAGAAAACAGAAAACAAAAAAGAATGGGAAAGAGACACGTACCATGGAGTAGCAAGGTCTGATTGATAGTCATCTACAGCTGTAAAAAAAGAAGAGTTAAAGAATGGGAAACAGGGAAGAATTTGAAACAATCGTAGTTGACAATTTTTGAGACCTCGTAAAAAACACTAATCTAAAAAATCAGGGAGCCCTGCAAATATCTATTATGAAAATTTTTAAAAATCCCACAGTACAAGTGTGCACACACACACACACAGAGGCAAATAAAATTTCTTTAATCAGCCAGAAGATAAAGTTCACATTCAAGAGTCACAGTCAAACTGACAGCAGATTTCTCAATAGAATAGAAGCCAAAATACTGACATAATATATTCAATGCACTGGAAGAAAATAACTTCCAACCTAAAATTCTGTAACTATTGAAATAAAGTTGAGGTAAAGATTGCCAGTCAGAATGTTAGTATTTGTAAAGTCTGAGATGCAAGAGAGAATAAATGTTTTTTAAAAACTGTAAATATATAGATACTTAAATAAACAATGGTATATAAAGCAATGGTTATAATAACCTCTTCTGAGGCTTAACTATACACAGCATTAAAATTAACTATACACAGAATTAAAATTCCCAGCATTAAAATTAACTACACACAGAATTAAAATTCCCAACAACAACAGTATGTAACTCAACAAGGCTAAATGCTATTGAATTATTCTAAAGTCATTTTATCTTCTAATGGCGTTTAAAGTATTAATTCACTTTGGACTTGGTAAGTTAAGTGTACATGTTAACAATTTCTAAGGGAATCACTTAGATAATAGAAACGTGTATAAATTATATGACAATGATAAGTGAAAACAGATGGAATTGTTTGAAATTATAAAAATAAAATGCAATTACTAAAAATATACAACAAAAGTGAATGCAAGAATGGAAACATACATAAAAGAAGGTCACAAAATATTAATAAACACAAAATATTATTAGAGATTTGAAACATCAATAAGCAAAAGGGATAAATGATCCATTTAAATGACAATCATCATCAACATCGATTTAAAAATTAAAATTTAATTATATGATTTTTTGCAAGAAGAATATAAAAGCATAAGCACACAGACAAATTTAAATAAAGATTTTTATAAGATTGAGGGTTAAAAAAAGATATACAATGCAAACAAAAGATTACCAGTGCAGCTACACTACATTTAACAAAGTAGATACTAAGGCAAGAAAGCATTATTACCTACACTGTAATGATTAATATTCTCTTTCATCAGCAACATTTATCAGTTTTAAATGTATGTGTACCTAATATGGCTTCAAATTAAAGAAGTGTAAAGAAAAATTGACAAGTTAAATCATTTATATTCAATGCAATTATTCATATTTTGGATTTAAGTTTTTATCATTTTTTAAATTTACTTTTTATATTTTCCCGATTTCTTATTTCTCTGTTTCCCGTTTACTGAATTTTTGAGGTATGTTGAACTTTTTATTATTGTATTTTAATTTATCTTTAGTGTTTTGAAATTCTATCATTTTACACAGTTTTGGTTGTTTTTTTTGGTTTGTTTCGATGATTGCACTAAAATATACATTAAAATATACATATTCAACTTTCTACAACCTACTTGGAATCACAATTTTACCACTACAATTAGGTCCCTTTAATTGTCACTACTTTATGTTGTAGCCGTCTTATATATTACATCTATATCTAGATACATTAAAATCCAGTGGGACAATATTGATTTTTGTCTGCTACCATCAAACATTTTTGAAGGTTGTTTTTGTATGTTTGTTTGTTTTTGACTTACTTCCATTGCTATGGTCTGGATTTTTGTGTCTCTCTCAAAATTTATATGTCAAAATCCTAACACCAAATGTGATGGTATTAGGAAGTATAGCCTTTGGGAGGTCATGAGGTTGGAACCCTCGTGAATAGGATTAGTGTTACTATAGAGGAGACCACACTAAGTTCCTCGGGTCCCTTCGGCCATGTTAGGACATAGTGAGAAGGTACCAGCTATGAAACAGGAAGAAGGCCCTCACTAGAATATGATCATCCTGGCACTTGAATCTGGGACATTTCAGCTTCCAGAACTGTAAGAAATTAATTTCTCTTGTTTAGAAGCTACCAGATCGGCGGCATTTTGTTATAGTAGCCTCAATGGACTAAGATCAAGCCATCTGTTATACACTTCCAGTGACGGTACCTTTGTCCAGAGTCAATTCGTAGGACAAAGTGGAAAGAAATAGCCAATGGTTTTTCAAGAACTCAAGAGAAGAAGGACATTCTAATAGGTTTATCCAACTACTTACCATTTCTCTTGTGCTCTGCTTAGTTGCTCAGTCGTGGCCGACTCTTTGTGACCCCATGGACTGTAGCCCACCAGGCTCTGCTGTCCATGGGGATTCTCCAGGCAAGAATACTGGAATGGGTTGCCATGCTCTCCTCCATGGGATTTTCCCAACCCAGGGTCTCCTGCATTGCAGGTGGATTCTTTACCACCTGAGCTACACAGGAAGCCCACCACTTCTCTTTTTCTTCCTTAATTCCTAATGTTCATATTTCCTTCTGGTATTATTTCCCTTCTGTTTGAAAATTTTCTTTTAGCAATGCTTCTCAATAGCTAACCTGAAACTAATGGTGTGTAGGTACATGATAGATAGGTGATAGATAAATATGTAGATGTTAGAAGTTTCGATAAACAGGTAGATACATAGATAGGTATTGTAGCATGGATATTGTAGTCTGACATTGGTTTAGGGTACTCAGACCTCCCACACTGTTAGAATTTCATCTTGTACAGTCTTACATAGTTTTACTACTTTATAATTAACTTCAGAGGGTTGGCCTTTGTGTTCATATTTGTAAGGATTTGAGACTTGGGTTTGTAAATGGAGGTGCAATTGGTTTATATAAACCTGGACATGCAAATAGTTTATATATAACTGGAGATACAAATGATTTATAACTGGAGATGAAAATGTGCTTTATTTGTGGGCAATTAAGAAATATGTAATAGATTGGAAAAAGCCCTAGCAAAGAATAAAGGGATTCTTTTGTTTACTTTGACAGTCATTGTTCTATGTAAATATTTCCCAGTGATTGCAAACTAATGAAAATATTGCTAAATTCTCAGATGTTAGCATCATAAGGCATATAGCATAGTATAATTACACTTCTAAATGACACCTAAATGTATAGTAAAGAGGGTTAAGAGATAGCTTTCAATAGTCCTGAAACTGAGTAGATAATAAAAATAAGCAAAACTTTACATTTTAACTTTTTTATTAATTTTTCAAAGATGATCTCCAATCCAAAACTGCTTATGAATCATGACTTGGAGTCAAACTATAGGTAATATCAATAATCAGGTTTTACAACAGAAAGATATATAATAAACATATAACTGAATCACTTTACTGTACAGCAAAAAGTAACATTGTAAATCACCTATAGTTCAATAAAATAAATTTTTAAAAAAATTGGGTTTTGTCCAAGTGCCCCTCCACAGATGATTGGTTTAAGAAGATGTCTCACACACACACACACACACACACACACACACACACACACAGAGGAAAATTACTCAACCATAAAAAAGAATTAAATATTGCCACTTGCAGCAATATGGATAGACCTACAGAATATCATATAAAGTGAAATCAGACAAAGACAAATACTATGTGATATATGTGGAACCTAAAAAAATACAAATGAATCTATATATAAAACAGAAACAAAGACATAGAGAAGAAACGTGGTTACCAAAGGGTAAAGAGGAGGCAGGAGAGAGATAATTTAGGTGTATGGGATTAACAGATACAAACTACTCTACATAAAATAAATAAGCAACACGGACTTAGTCTACAACACAGGGCATTATTAATATACTCAATATCTTATAATAACCTACAATGAAAAATAATTTTGAAATGTATATATATCAGTTCAGTTCAGTTCAGTCACTCAGTAGTGTCCTCTTTGCCACCCCATGAAGCACAGCACACCAGGCCTCCCTGTCCATCACCAACTCCTGGAGTTCACTCAAACTCATGTCCATCGAGTCGGTGATGCCATCCAGCCATCTCATCCTCTGTCGTCCCCTTCTCCTCCTGCCCCCAATCCCTCCCAGCATCAGAGTCTTTTCCAATGAGTCAACTCTTCGCATGAGGTGGCCAAAGTACTGGAGTTTCAGCTTTAGCATCATTCTTTCCAAAGAAATCCCAGGGCTGATCTCCTTTAGGATGGACTGGTTGGATCTCCTTGCAGCCCAAGGGACTCTCAAGAGTCTTCTTCAACACCACAGTTCAAAAGCATCAATTCTTTGGTGCTCAGCCTTCTTCACAGTCCAACTCTCACATCCATACATAACCACAGGAAAAACCATAGCCTTGACTAGATGGACCTTTGTTGGCAAAGTAATGTCTCTGCTTTTCAATATGCTATCTAGGTTGGTCATAACTTTCCTTCCAAGCGTCTTTTAATTTCATGGCTGCAGTCACCATCTGCAGTGATTTTGGAGCCCAGAAAAATAAAGTCTGACACTGTCTCCACCGTTTCCCCATCTATTTCCCATGAAGTGATGGGACCAGATGCCATGATCTTCATTTTCTGAATGTTGAGCTTTAAGCCAACTTTTTCACTCTCCTCTTTTACTTTCATCAAGAGGCTTTTGAGTTCCTCTTCACTTTCTGCCACAAGGGTGGTGTCATCTGCATATTACAACCCTGATGCTGGGAAAGATTGAGGGCAGGAGGAGAAGGGAATGACAGACGATGAGATGGTTGGATGACATCACCAATTCAATGGACATGGGTTTGGGTGGACTCCGGGAGTTGGTGATGGACAGGGAGGCCTGGCGTGCTGCAGTTCATGGGGTCACAAAGAGTTGGACATGACTGAGCGACTGAATCGAACTGAACTGAAGCTAATTACTTAGCTATATACCTGAAGCTAACACAATATTGTATATCAATGACACTTCAAAGGAATAATAATTAGGTTTTGTAAATAAATGCTTAGATTTGATAAATTCGGAGGAAATGGCTATAAGGCCTGAAGGAATATATATTTTCCCTTAGAGCACAAGCAAATATGACCCTAAGTGGTGGAGAAATATGGCTATCAGTACAGCCGAAAACTCTGGGCCTGAAACAGTTCAGGGAGCAGAATCTAAAGCCTCTGGCATGTCACTTAAACCCCAACTCCTTATCCTGTTGCTGCTACAAAGATTACCCAGCTTTATTTAAATACTACTAATCACAAGGGTACCAGGCAAGAGAGATCCCATTTTCATAGTCTCATTTACCTCCAGTCTTGAATTTCAAGTAGACAGGTGAGATGCCAGCATGTATGATGAAAGGGATACAGTATGAAAAGAGAACAAACCATCTATTCTGTGAAACTGAAAAACAAAAAGTCAAAGAGAAAGAGTTAGGAAGATAGGTCTTTGGGGATACATTGGAATAACAACAAACATTTTGGTTACAGAAAGCTTTGGAAAGGTCTCATTGCTTTATCTATTCACGTGTGTTTAACCTATGTCAGAACTCAGGCATAAAAATTAGGACTTGGGCTGAAGTTTGGGCTTACAGACATTTACATTGAAGACAGAGAAGGGTTAGGAATAAGTACCGCCCTCTGCCCAGTGCAGCACATGATCAGCCTTGGAATAAAGATCTAGAAAGAGTAGGGGCCTGGTCACTATAACCTTGTAAATGCTTAAGGGTCTAAAGTTTATAGAACCAACAAAGTGCAGAAGTTTGTGGAAATTCTGAATTAGCTAACAGGACAAAAAAAAAGTACCTTGGAAGCCAAGAATTTAACAGATATAAGAGCCTTAAGGTAAAATGAAACCTCTCCCCTACAGCATCTCTGTCATTTAGCTATTTAATCTTTGCTTGAATATTCATATACTAAGAAGCTTACTACAATGTAAGAAAGATCATTACAAGACTAGCCATCTCTTCTTATTAAACCATGAGTTCCTACACCAAGCAAGATGAAAAAGATTCATTTATTGATTCTTAACATTTCTAGAGGAAAATGACAAGATTGTTGGGTAATCCTGAAATATACGATGCAAGGAACAAATAACTATGAATGCTTGGCTTAGAATAGAGAAGGCCCAGAAAGTGTTTGCTTTTATTTTTGTCTTAGTTCTTTGTTTTGTTTTTTCAAACCACAAATACCAGAAATTATCCACAAGGAAGTTCCAAAAGGAAGAGTTTTCTCATGTCATCCTAGAAGTAAACTCTACAAGGGCAAAGACTTTTTGGCTTTTTCTTGTACTTAATTGTCTATATCTAGAACAGTACCTAGTATCTAGGAGAGGTTTAATATAAATATGCTGAATAAATAAGTCAATTTTTTAATAAGCCAGTGCCCTCCCCATCATTGTAAAATAAGCAAAGCATAGTCTTGATAAGACACAACATCAACATGAAGAAGAGCATGGTGGCTGGTGTTCGATGTTTAAAACATCTGGGTTCCAATTTTCCCTCTATATTTATAGGTTGTTTGAGCTCTGAGCGAGATGGGAATACCAGACCACCTGACCTGCCTCTTGAGAAATCTGTATGCAGGTCAGGAAGCAACAGTTGGAACTGGACATGGAACAGACTGGTTCCAAATAGGAAAAGGAGTACGTCAAGGCTGTATATTGTCACCCTGCTTATTTAACTTCTATGCAGAGTACATCATGAGAAACACTGGGCTGGAAGAAGCACAAGCTGGAATCAAGTTTGCCGGGAGAAATATCAATAACCTCAGATATGCACATGACACAACCCTTATGGCAGAAAGTGAAGAGGAACTCAAAAGCCTCTTGATGAAAGTAAAAGAGGAGAGTGAAAAAGTTGGCTTAAAGCTCAACATTCAGAAAATGAAGATCATGGCATCTGGTCCCATCACTTCATGGGAAATAGATGGGGAAACAGTGGAGACAGTGTCAGACTTTATTTTTCTGGGCTCCAAAATCACTGCAGATGGTGACTGCAGCCATGAAATTAAAAGACGCTTACTCCTTGGAAGAAAAGTTATGACCAACCTAGATAGCATATTGAAAAGCAGAGACATTACTTTGCCGACTAAGGTCCGTCTAGTCAAGGCTATGGTTTTTCCAGTAGTCATGTATGGATGTGAGAGTTGGACTGTGAAGAAGGCTGAGCACCGAAGAATTGATGCTTTTGAACTGTGGTGTTGAAGAAGACTCTTGAGAGTCCCTTGGACTGCAAGGAGATCCAACCAGTCCATTCTGAAGGAGATCAGCCCTGGGATTTCTTTGGAAGGAATAATGCTAAAGCTGAAACTCCAGTACTTTGGCCACCTCATGCGAAGAGTTGATTCATTGGAAAAGACTCTGATGCTGGGAGGGATTGGGGGCAGGAGGAGAAGGGGACGACAGAGGATGAGATGGCTGGATGGCATCACAGACTCGATGGACGTGAATTCTGAGTGAACTCCGGGAGTTGGTGATGGACAGGGAGGCCTGGCGTGCTGTGATTCATGGGGTCGCAGAGAGTCAGACATGACTGAGCGACTGAATTCACTGAACTGAACTTGACCAAGTCACTTAAAGTCTCTGCTCCTTAATTTCTTCATCTAAAGAATGATGATAATAAATAGAGCCTACCTTATAGGAATGTTTGGGTAAGTTAAAAAGTGGTTTACTACTTATTGTTGGTGTCATCAGGTGACATATGATAAATACTCATTCAAGGTTATAGAGGGATTTATGAGTTAGGTAGAAGGCTGGACAAGTTGAACCCAATGTCTTTTTTAGCTTTGTATTTCCTGGATCATAGGTAAGTCTCATTTTCATGACAGCTCTCAAAAGGAACCTGTCTTGTGAATTGTATTTCTGTCATTTTTTTCATATATCAGATAATCTCCCAAAGTCTCCTGATCCATCTCTTCCTCCTTTCAGAAAACCCTAGAATGTATGACAGCTTCTTTCTCTCAGAAAGTCTAAAGTATTTGATGTGATAAGCAGTCACTTCTGTTACTTATCTTGCATGGTCTGAAGTTCCTAAGGTCAAAGTCATTCTCCAACATATCTGATAACTTCAACTACCCTCTCATTTCAGCTTGCTTAAATTAAGCCTCTACTTCCTACTTCTAATGGGGAAAAAGAGTGTATGTTCAGGTTAATTTATAGGAAGAGAAAAAGTGGAGCTGAGAGCAAACTGAGAAGGGACAGAAATCTGGGTATTGGTTTTTCTTTCTTTTTTTTTTTGTATTTATGTTTTTCTTTTATTCTTGTTATCAGGTAAAATAATCTGAACCACTCTAGTGATCAATTTAAAGATCCATGGCTGCCTATGGAAAAGGACAGATTATTATCATTAAGATTTCAGAAAATGGCCCAAGTGATGGGAAACAGTACTCTGAAAGGACCAGGAGATCTTGGTAGTGATAGGCACTATAGCTGGAGAATCACAGGAGGAGAGAAGATGGCAGCCTCACCTGACATAACTCAAGACATAACTCAAGACATTGAGACCTTCTTTGACAAACAGAGGAGTGGGGTACATTGAGGGGGTGGGTTTATAGTTTTGTATGAGCCTTCCCTAGGCATTTGATATCAGGTAAATAATGGGGTGACTTCAGAGCTTTTTACCTTTCCCAAGCAAAATACATTTTATTCTGAAACACGAAAGAGCAAGTAAAATGATCAGATATATCGGGAAGTATAAGTTCTCACATAACATCCCCGCACACTTTGATTTGAACAGGATATCTGAAAGAGAGAGAAAGACATGATAAGCAGGGCAGTGGTATTACAAGGCTCCACTGGGCATGGACTACTGCTGCTAAGGAAGCAGGACCCACTCTCAAGGCCCCCATTACACTCTGCACTATGTACCGGGCTCAGATGAAGGCTCCTGTCCAATGAAGCGGTCTGGGGGATAGACTAAAATTAGGGAATTTGGGGGCCAAGGATGGGACAGGCTTGGATTGGATGGAGGAATAACTTCTTACTTTTTTCCTTTTAATTCTAGGGGACAAATCCATGAAATGAAAAAAATTACGGACAGGGACCTGGGCACCACAATACGTGTAGCATTTGGGGTTGCCAGTGGCCATGGAACTGGATCAGGATGTGCCTTAATGAAATTTTAGAAAGTTTTAAAATATACAAAATCTCTGAAATCTTGGAAATAAAACTGAGTTACCTAACATTTAGTGTTTAAATTCTCTCCAGTTTAGGACTTACATGATAAAACTTCCCCTAGGAAAGAAAACCCAATATTCTTCTCAAAATATTTTGTAAAGCTACGAATTTCTCAGTGGAAATAAATCAAGGAAGTCCTCGAACTCCCCAAAGTGCAGAAAAGTGTAATGCCAGGATTTGCCCCATCATTACTATCTATTGCCAGCGACCTGTATTTGTGGTTTAATTGCTAAGTTGTGTCTGACTCTTTTGCAATCCCATGGACAGAAGCCCCAATTCTAACTATTAGAATACTATATGGTCAGCAAGTGAAAGATTATACATTATCAGTCTCTTTGGCAGCTAGCTGTGGCAATTAATATTAAGTCAATGGGATAGAACTGGAGTGATATATGCAACTTCCAAATGTGAAAGAAAATAGTTTTTTTTTTCTGTTTCTTCCCTTTCTACATCCCCAAGACTTGGGATAAAGCTGTAATGATGAAAATCAGACCTAACCATGCAAGGAGGACTAGAACCCTTGAGGCTGCAGAGCAGTAAGGTAGAAAGAACACAGGTATCTGCATATCTCAAGGAGTACAGAGAGCCTCGTAAACTATTTGACTATTTCTGTTGTGTTTAAACTACTACTGGGGATAGTCATCTTTAGTTGAACTGTAGTTCTAACTAAATGGGCCTTTTCTCTCCTTCTGTCATTTCCATCCACCTTGACTTCTTTGGGGACTGTACCTAGTCACTGGCTGAAGCACAAAGGACACAGTTTATTGTGTTTACCTCTGACTTCCCTGATCACACTTATCCTTTGTCAGAAAAAAGAAAATAGCCTTGCTTAGATCATAGGTACTCACCATGTGAACTGGGCCCCAGTCTTAGATTTGTCACTTACTGGTTGCTGGATATTTACTAACTGTTCTGTATATCTATTCATAAGGTGGTAATAAAGACCACTTGTGACATCTGTAATTGTTAAGTTAATCTTAGTTCTGCATTTTGCTTTGTGTCTTGTAAAGCCATTTCATTTGCAATGTTTCATTTCAAATTCAAAATGCCATCTATCTATGCTATCATTTCCAAACCGTATTAAGAAAAATGAGTGGTCTTAAAGGATAAGTGGATCTAGAAATCTAGAAAGAGTGAATATAGCATTCAAATAACAAAGTTCACAAAGCTAGAAAATAGTGGACCTAGCATTTGAATGACATATAATTTTTGAAGCCTTAACATGCTAAACAGAGTAAGGGCTCTTTATCTAATTAATGTAATTATTTCCATTTAAAAAAATACCCCCTTTAACATCCTGTGTTTTCCCTGCTCCCGGGAACTTAATACAGTTTAAATATTAATGTCTAGAGCAGTTTGTAGTTTATAAATCAATTTCACATTTATTTATTTCGGTCAGTTTTATCTTTCATCTGTCACATAGATGAAAACAGTTTCTTCTTGATAGAGCCAAGCCACAAGCACTCACCTGGTAGGATAACACCTGCCTTTTTCTCTTGACCAGTGACTGGATTACAAATGTAGCAAGTGACAGGACTGTGGGTGCTGTTTTGGAGAAGAACACTCATCTTCAGGTGCAATAATCCAGCTCCACCCACTGAGGAGGACCTTGATGAGTGTGGAATTACATTTCCCCTGCTGTCTCTCCACCCTATCTATGGTGATGGGAACCATCCTCCTCAGTTACACTCCAGCATGAGCCTTTTTGTGTCAGGAACCTGAACATTAATCTGTATATCCAAGTCTAGAGCTTTAGGAGAAGACAGAAATGCCATTATAACTATTGCTGTGGACTCAAAAGCTGAAACATAAATGTTTCCTCTGATTCTCTGCGGTCTGCTATATGCATAAGTTTAATACAGGTGGGTAAATTAGGGCAAGGGTAATACTCCAATCCAGGAGTATATCAATATCAATAACCTCAGATATGCAAATGACACCACCCTTATGGCAGAAAGTGAAGAAGAACTAAAGAGCCTCTTGATGAAAGTGAAAGAGGAGAGTGAAAAAGTTGGCTTAAAGCTCAACATTCAGAAAACTAAGATCAGGCATCTGGTCCCATCATTTCATGGGAAATAGATGGGGAAACAGTGGAAACAGTGTCAGACTTTATTTTTTGGGGCTCCAAAATCACTGCAGATGGTGATTGCAGCCATGAAATTAAAAGACACTTTCTCCTTGGAAGGAAAGTTATGACCAACCTAGACAGCATGTTGAAAAGCAGAGACATTACTTTGTCAACAAAGGTCCATCTAGTCAAGGCTATGGTTTTTCCAGTGGTCATGTGTGGATGTGAGAGTTGAACTATAAAGAAAGCTGAGTCCTGAAGAATTGATGCTTTTGAACTGTGGTGTTGGAGAAGACTCTTAAGAGTCCCTTGGACTGCAAGGATAGCCAACCAGTCCATCCTAAAGGAGATCAGTCTTGGGTGTTCATTGGAAGGACTGATACTGAAGCTGAAACTCCAATACTTTGGCCACCTGATATGAAGAGCTGACTCATTTGAAAAGACCCTGATGCTGGGAAAGATTGAGGGCAGGAGGAGAAGGAGACAACTGAGGATGAGATGGTTGGATGGCATCACCAACTCAATGGACATGGGTTTGGGTAGACTCCGGGAGCTGGTGATGGACAGGGAGGCCTGGCATGCTGCGGTTCGTGGAGTCGCCAAGAGTCAGACATGACTGAGCAACTGAACTGAACTGAACTGAATACTCCTACCCAAATCCAGGATAGCAGGTCACTAAAGGTATGAACCATAGAAGAAAAGATTATCATTATGTTTATAATTCATAAATTAGACTTTACAGTGTTTAATAATTTCTGTTCATCAAAAGACAACAGGTAGAAGGTGAAAAAGCAAGCTACAGACTAGGAGATGTCCATGATTCATTTGAGAAAGAATCTGAGTCCAAAATATATTTTTTAAATACTATAAATCAATAAGACTATAAAGACTTAAAATACTATAAAGCAAACCCAGCTGTTAAAATTAGCAAAGATTTGAAGCATTTGATTATATACATATATATGTATGTATATATATCTTCAGATGGTCAACACATACATGCAAAGATGCTCAACATCACCAGCTATCAGAGAAAGGCAAAGTAAGGTCTCAATGAGATACCACTTTACCCCCAACAGAATGTTTACATGTTTACAATGCACGGGACTGGGACCAGCGTTACCAAGGGACAGGGTGATGGCAGAGGTCTTCTACACGGTTGGCTCCAGGGAGGTAAATGGAGCCAATCTCTATGGAAAATTATTAGTATCTACTAACATTAAGCATATACTTATGACCCAGCAATTTCACTCCTGCTTAACAATGTAAGAGAAATGAGTACTAATGTCCACCTAAAAGGATTTTCAAGAATATTCATGGCAGTGTTATTCATTAATAGCCCCAAACTGAAAGTGACCCAAGTGTTCAGTCATAACAGAATACTACAAAGAAATACAGAAGAACAAACTTTTCCTAGTCACAGCGTAAATGAATAATGATGAGCAGGTAATGGTAATCATAAGTATTAAACATATGTTTTCACTTATATCAAGTTCTAGAAGAGGCAAACTCATCTGTGATGATAGAAGTTAAAGGACTGTTTCCCTCAGTAGGAAGAGAATGGTATTGACTACAAACGAGCAAGATGGAACCACCTGGGTAATATCTTCATCTGAAGGACAAGTTCATGGGTATCCCAATATGTAAAAATTCACTGAGCTATACTTTAAGACTTGTGTACTCTACTGTATGTAAAGCATACCTCAATACAAAAAGAAAAACAATTTTTAAAAATCCAAAGCTAAACCCAAATTCCACTAGGTATCCCCATCTCTATAGTGGTTATTTTGAAATTTGCATTCACTCTTTGAGCATAGAAATGGAATCAATTTATTTGGGGAGTAGATAAGTATACAAATAATAAATACAACTTAAAAAACATCAATGGTGTCTTTAGAGTAGTAATGATGATGCAGTATTTTGAACCAATCTTTCTGCTGAAGACAACCCAAAGGTGAATGAAATAACAGAAACTCATCCCCTAAGATTTTCTCAAATGTCTAACAAGACAGAGAAATTACAGGACTTGGAGAGGTAAAGGGCTTCCCTGGTAGCTCAGCTGGTGAAGAAGCCTCCTGCAATGCTGCAGACTCTGGTTTGATTCCTGGGTAGAAAAGATCCCCTGGAAAAGGGACAGGCTATCCATTCCGGTATTCTTGGGCTTTCCTGGTTGCTCAATGGTAAATAACCCACCTGCAATGCAGGAGACCAGGGTTCAATCTCTGGGTTGAGAAGATCCCCTGGAGGAAGGCATAGCAACCCACTCCAGTATTCTTGCCTGGAGAATCCCATGGACAGAGAGCCTGGCGGGCCACAGTCCATGGAAAAGTAATGGACTGGAATGCAGGGAGGGTGTAGCCATTTCTGCCTCTGGTCACAGCTTGTCAGGAAGGAGTTACTCATGACCGTGGGTTTTTTTTGTTTGTTTGTTTTTTAAGAGAACTTCTCGGAGTAAAAGAGAAAGGATTGGAAACTAGAGGCCCAGGAGAGTGAAGATCCTGGTACATCAACCCCACTCCATACCGATATAGATACCAGACAGTTACTGGCCTTTCCCCTGGAGAACTTTTCTGATCACCTAGAGGCAATTTGAAAATAATGAGCAGCTTGGGGTTCCCTAAAAGTAGAAGAGACCCTTCATTAAAGGAGTTTGGCACCTACCAACACAGAAATTTCAACATAAAAAGTGATGCTATGGATTAGGATCCTGTAGAGTTCATACTGATGCGGGAGAATAAACTGTATAAGGTGCAGAAAGAAATATCAGTTCTCTCCAAATTTCTCTGTCAGTTTAATGAAGTCTAATTAAAAGCCCTTTTCATCATATAGGACTGGAATGCAAAAGTAGGAAGTCAAGAGATACCTGGAGTAACAGGCAAATTTGGCCTTGGAGTACAGAATGAAGCAGGGCAAAGGCTAACAGAGTTTTGATGAGAGAATGCACTGCTCACAGCAAACGCCTGCTTCCAACAACACAAGAGAAGACTCTACACATGGACTTCACCAGATGGTCAATACCAAAATCGGATGGATTATATTCTTTACAGCCAAAGATGGAGAAGCTCTATACAGTCAGCAAAAACAAGACCAGGAGCTGACTGTGGCTCAGATCATGAACACCTCATTGCCAAATTCAGACTTAAATTGGAGAAAGTGGGGAAAACCACTAGACCATTCATGTTATGACCTATATCAAATCCCTTACAATTATACAGTGGAAGTGAGAAACAGATTCAAGGGATTAAATCTGATGGAAAGAGTGACTGAAAACTATGGATGGAGGTGTGTAACACTGTTCAGGAGGCAGTGATCAAAACCATACCCCAGAAGGAGAAATGCGAAAAGGCAAAATGATTTTCTGAGGAGGCCTTACAAATAGCAAAAAAAAAAAAAAAGAGAAGCTAAAGGCAAAGGAGAAAAGGAAAGATATATCCATGTGAATACAAAGTTCCAAAGGATAGGAAGGAGAGATAAGAAAGCCTTCCTAAATGATCAGTGCAAAGAAATAGAGGAAAACAATAGAAAGGGAAAGACTAGAGATCTCTTCAAGAAAATTAGAGATACCAACGGAACATTTCATGCAAAGATGGGTTCGATAAAGGACAGAAATGGTATGGACCTAGCAGAAGCAGAAGATATTAACAAGTGGCAAGAATACACAGAAGAACTATACAAAAAAAGATCTTCATGACCCAGATAATCACAATGATCTGATCACTCACCTAGAGCCAGACATCCTGGAATGTAAAGTCAAGTGGCCCTTAGCATCACTATGAACAAAGTTAGTGGAGGTGATGGAATTCCAGTTGAGCTCTTTCAAATTCTAAAAGTTGATGCTGTGAAAGTGCTGCATTCAATATGCCAGCAAATTTGGAAAACTCAGCAGTGGCCACAGGACTGGAAAAGGTCAGTTTTCATTCCAATCCTAAAGAAGGACAATGCCAAAGAACACTCAAACTACTGCACAATTGCATTCATTTCACACGCTAGCAAAGTAATGCTCAAGATTCTCCAAGCCAGGCTTCAATAGTATGTGAACTGTGAACTTCCAGACATCCAAATTGGATTTAGAAAAGGCAGAGGAACCTGAGATCAAATTGCCACATACACTGGACCATAGAAAAAGCAAGAGAATTCCAGAAAAACATCTACTTCTGCTCTATTGATTGAGTAATACTACTGCTTTATTGAGTCAAGGCCAAAGCCTTTGACTGTGTAAATCACAACAAACTGGAAAATTCTTAAAGAGATGAGAATACCAGACCTCCTTACCCGACTCCTGAAAAATATGGATGCAAGTCAAGAAGCAACAATTAGAACCAGACGTGGAACAACAGACTGGTTCCAAATCGGGAAAGGAGTATGTTGAGGCTATATATTTTCAACCTGCTTATTTAACTTATATACAGAGTACATCATGTGAAATACCAGGCTGGATGAAGCACAAGGTGGAATCAAGATTGCCGAGTGAAATATCAATAACCTCAGATATGCAGATGACATCACCCTTATGGCAGAAAGCAAAGAGGAACTGAAGAGCCTCTTGGTGGAAGTGAAAGAGAAGAGTGAAAAAGCTGGCTTAAAACTCAACATTCAGAAAACTAAGATTATGCCATCTGGTCCCATCACTTCATGGCAAATAGATGGGGAAATATTAGAAACAGTCACAGACTTTATTTTCTTGGGCTCCAAAATCACTGCAGATGGTGACTACAGCCATTAAATTAAAAGACACTTGCTCCTTGGAAGAAAAGCTATGACCAACCTAGACAGCATGTTGAAAAGCAGAGGCATTACTTTGCTGACAAAGGTCTGTATAGTCAAAGCTATGGTTTTTCCAGTGGTCAAATATGGCTGTGAGAGTTGGACCATAAAGAAAGCTGAGTGCCAAAGAATTGATGCTTTTGAACTGTGGTGTTGGAGAATACTCTTGAGAGTCCCTTGAACTGCAAGGAGATCCAACCAGTCCATCCTAAAGGAATTCAGTCCTGAATATTCTTTGGAAGGACTGATTCTGAAGCTGAAACTCCAATACTTTGTCCACTTAATGGGAAGAACTGACTCCTTGGAAAAGACCCTGATGCTGAGAAAGATTGAAAGCAGGAGGAAAAGGGGATGACAGAGGATGAGATGGTTGGATGGCATCACTGACTCGATGGACATGAATTTGAATAAGCTCTGAGATTTGGTGATGGACAGGGAAGCCTGGTGTGCTGTAGTCCATGGGGTCACAAAGAGTTGGACACAACTGAGTGAACTGAACTGAATTAAAAGCCCCAAAAATATGAGTGAGTGTGTGTCCACGTGTTTGTGTGAATAATGTGTGATCTGACAAACTGATGCTAAAATTTTAAACTCAGACACACACTTGGACATGTGTGAAATTACATATGTAGTAATTTATTTAAATAATTAAATAGAGTATTGCTTGCTTATCAAAAGGTTGAAAGCAACCTATATATCCTTTAACAGGATATGGGTAAAATGATTCTGAATCGTCCACACAATGGAAAACTTTGCAACTATGAAAGGACTAGGGAAAAAAAATCAATACACTGATACGACTTCAGTTTACACTATTAGGTTAAAAAAACAAGTGGCAAAACAAAGATATACTGTATTAGCATTTAGAAAGAAGTTATGGATATATAAATATTTATATAAGGATAAATACTTGTATGTCTATATGTTTGCAAGGACATATACGTATGTATGTATACGTACCTTATGCACATATATAAATAAGCAAACTATCTCCGTAAGTGGTTCAGTGTTATCAAGGAAACATGGAGATTGCTTTTTTTTGTCCTTACCTGCTACCTTCAGATCCATGATGGCCTCTCACCATCTTTAAAGAAACAGTGGTACTGTCCCCCATCGAGAACACTGATATTACGGATCCTGAGGGTGACTTTGCCTTCTCCTAGGGTGTCCTTCAGGAGTACTGTGTGATTCACATTGTTGTAAGTGCGTTTTCCAGAGACCTCTTCCCCGTCCTTGTACAGGTAAACCGGCTGCCCATCTGCATGTGCTCTGCACTCTGGTGGGGACAGCTTGCAGCTGAGCTCAGCACAGCCTCCCTCCAGGGCCACCTGGTGGCTCCTGGAGCTGCTCACAGTAAACTGCTCTGTGGACAAAGTCAGAGATCAAGGACTTATTCTGAAGGCCACAGGACAAAGCTTTACCTAGGTCCCTCTGCTCTGGACACATTGGCCTAATTCCTAGTTCTTGATGCCAAGTCCTTTCTGATTTTAGAACTTTGCTCTCAAAGATCCCTTCACTCTGACAGTAATGCTCTTCTTTCATACTCTCCCACCCCTGCTTCCTTCTTACTTCTCAAGTCCCAGCTTCAATGTCAACTTCTTAGGGAAAAAGTTTATCACCACCCACTTACCATTTCCCCTAGTCGTATCTTCATAGCACTTATTATTACTGATATTTTAAATTCTTATCTTTATTTTCCCTTATAACCAACTAATATGTAAGCCGTACAACAACAGAGTCTCTGTCTTTTAAAAAATGCTCTGTATTATCCCCCGTGCATAAAACATTGCCTGAACATGGGAGGTACTCCATAAATATTTAATAAAGGAATGTGAATAGCTTACACCATTGAGAGGAGGGATGTGGACCACTATGGCTGAATAACAGCCTTTACTTATCAAATACACCAGCTGCTTTTTTCAGTATTAGTTTTTGGTGCATTAAAAGTGGCCATAAATTTGCTGATGCTCCATTCATGAACAGAAAGTGCCTATGTCCCCTCCTTTTAAAACTGTCCTCTGATATTGTTTTGCTCAGTAGAACATGGCGGAAGACTACCTGTAATCGTTTCTGGGTCTGTCTTAGAAATGAGCAGGTCTCATTTCCTTTTTTTTTTTTTTCATTCTTTCTGGAAGCCATCAGTAGCCATATACAAACTCTAATAACCCTGAGCCCATCATAACAGAAAGGCCATGTGTTAACATGCCAGTTGAGAATGCCAAGGGATCCCAGCCTTCCAGCCTACTCTGCCAAAATGCTAGACATATGAATGAAGCCACCTTGAGCTCTTTGAACCACTCTGTCTACAAGCTGAATATACAAAGAGACCTCAGTCTATCACATGGAACAGAGGATTCACCCAGCTGACCACTGGCTTGAATTCCTGACCAACAAGATATGAGATATAATAAAATGGTTACTTTACATCACTAATCTTGGAGATAATTTGCTATGAAGCTATCACACAGCTCTTCCCATAATCTTACTTCTCCCTTTTCAAGTATACCAAATTCACTCATTTCTCTGCCACCAATGTTTATCCTTTTCACTATAAAGTATCTGAATTATCAGACTTAAGGTCTATTCAAAGAAAATTTGTGAACAACTCCAGTTCATACCAACTTCTTTATCTGAGGCCCTACTAAACTTACAATTCATATTACCACATAAATGACCATGGTTTGTTCTTACACATAAGGGATCTATTATGATTTGCCAGTGAGAATTTGAGACTCCCAAAGGTAGATGTTGGACAGGTATCTGTCTCTCCTTGGCACATCACTTTTTAAACATATGGCTAGTTTTATTTTGTTTTGTTTTTCTTTTGGCCACAGCACGTGGCATGTGGGACCATAGTTTCCTGACCAGGGATCAAACTTGCAGCCCCTGCAGCGGAAGTGTAGACTCTTAACCACTGGACAGCCGGGGAGGGAAGCCTCCCTTGCTGGTGCATCATGGCAGCACTGTGGCATGGAGTCGGGGCTCAGGAAGACACAGGAATTAAAATAATGTCTTATAAGTTGTTTTAACACTCATTTCCATCCTCAAGACTAGAACAGAAAAGGTAGAATCTGAGAAGAGCAGAGGAAAAGCTTCCTCATTTCCTTCAGTGTCCTTTATCGCATTATTTTCCCTTACAGACGTAACATGCCATGAAAAACAAGTAGACAGCCCTACCTGAGGGGAGCACTACCATCGTAAGAGAATGGCTACCGAGTATCCAGTCACACAGGAAAATGCAGGCTCCATCACACCTGGAAAACGAAACAGCAATTGTGGGTAACATGGGAAAACAATAAGCAGAGACAGGTTTGAAATCCTGCCTTTTGAGGGAATTCGCTCTGATGCGCCACTGAATAACTCAGCAAACCACAGGTGTGAGACCCGCTGAGATCAGGCCTCTCCCTCTTTCTCTCCTGTGCCTTTCCTGTGGCTCACGCCTTCATTAGATGACTACTATGGAGGGCAGCGGTGGCAGACAAGAGCATAAACAGCGTGCAGAACTCAGCTACGCACAGCCCCGATTCCCTTGGCCTCAGCGGCATCTTGGCTTAAGCCACTCACTCGGAGCCCTGTCTGCTGCCTCTGATGTTGCCTCACTTCCTAATGGAAACACTCGTGTGCCTTCTACTATGGGCAACAGGCTAGTTTTGGCAAAACATTCATAATTCCTCTATTACAGGCAGGGTCTGCCTGGATCTACCACCTTCTGGCTCCATTCCCTACTTCCACATGCAAAGGAAACGCCACATCAGAGAGGTGGGACCTGGACTCCCCACTAGCTGCCCAGAGGGCCTGCAGAAAAACTCTCAGCTATAAAAGTGTGCTAACTGCCTGGCAGAAAATCCTGGATCAATCAGATATGAGAAATAAGTAAGATTGCTTTTTCTTCTTCCAATATTACACTCAGACATGTGGCAACCTGCTCCATGATAACACTAGGACTGTAAACTGAAGAAAGAATTGCTGTTCTGTGAGTGGTGCTGAGACAACGCACAGGAAAGCAGAGCTCTGGAATCTCCATTCACACCACACACAGACCAAAGACACGAATGTGAAAACCAAAGCTGCAGAAATATCAGACCACTTTGTAACAACAGACTCTTCATGTAATTGGGATATGAACAAATTCCTCAGACCAAATAAAATGATGGCAAATGTTAAATTCAACTTCATTAAATTTAAGTGTGTTTAAATCAAAAGATATAAAGAAAGCAAAATGAGAAGTCCTGATAAAGAAAACATTTACAACAACTAGAGCTCAAAAGGCTCAGTATCTAAAATATATTAATTAATCCTTGCCATTCAAAAAAAAAACCCTGGTGGTGAAGAGGTTAAAGCGTCTGCCTGCAATGTGGGAGACCTGGGTTCAATCCCTGGGTCGGGAAGATCCCCTGGAGAAGGAAATGGCAACCCACTCCAGTATTCTTGCCTGGAGAATCCCATGGACGGAGGAGCTTGGTGGGCTATAGTCCACGGGTCACAAAGAGTCGGACACGACTGAGAGACTTCACTTTCACTTTCACTTTGCCATTCACATTGCCGGTTGTCTTTTAAAAACGACAAATCTTTCCTTACTTAGAGAGACTATCCAATGTTCACTGAGTAACTTGGACAACTCAAAGATTATATTTTTCCGATTCCTTGCAGCCAGGTGAGCTATAGGACTGATTTCTGGTCAATGTAATGTAAACAGAACTATAAAGAACTTACTTTAATCCCTAAATTCAGAAGAGAAACCTTCCCTTCCTCTTTACAGCCAGACTGAAGCCCATCCTATGGCTATACCTAAGATAGAACGTGGACCTTGAAGTGCAAGCCACAGGCTAAAGATGGAAACATACAGATGGCTAACAAACACATGAAAAGATGCTCAACATCACTCATTACCAGAGAAATGCAAATCAAGACCACAATGAGGTACCACTTCACACCAGTTAGAATGGCTGCAATCCAAGAGTCTACAGGCAATAAATGCTGGAGAGGGTGTGGAGAAAAGGGAACCCTCTTACACTGTTGGTGGGAATGCAAACTAGTACAGCCACTATGGAGGACAGTGTGGAGATTCCTTAAGAAACTGGAAATAGAACTGCCCTATGACCCAGCAATCTCACTACTGGGCATACACACCAGAGGAAACCAGAATTGAAAGAGACGCGTGTACCCCAATGTTCATTGCAGCACTGTTTATAATAGCCAGGACATGGAAGCAACCTAGATGTCCATCAGCAGATGAATGGATAAGAAAGCTGTGGTACATATACACAATGGAGTATTACTTAGCCATTAAAAAGGATACATTTGAATCAGTTCTAATGAGGTGGATGAAACTGGAGCCGATTATACAGAGTGAAGTAAGCCAGAAAGAAAAACACCACTACAGTATACTAACACATATATATGGAATTTAGAAAGATGGTAATGATAACCCTGTATGCGAGACAGCAAAAGAGACACAGATGTATAGAACAGACTTTTGGACTCTGTGGGAGAGGGAGAGGGTGGGATGATTTGGGAGAATGGCATTGAAACATGTATAATATCATGTAAGAAATGAAATCCAGTCTAGGTTCGATGCAGGATACAGGATGCTTGGGGCTGGTGCACTGGGATGACCCAGAGAGATGGTATGGGGAGGGAGGTGGGAGGGGGGTTCAGGATTGGGAACACCTGTACACCCGTAGCGGATTCATGTTGCTGTATGGCAAAACCCATATAGTATTGTAAAGTAAAATAAAGTAAAATTTAAAAAATTTTTTAAAAAAGAAAGTAAAATAGAAGCTTGGTCCTTAACTTTATGAAGCTGTCTCTTGGAAGCTACCTTTGGTCTTCTCTTACCTTGTTTAATGATGAAACATGTCTTTTTACTTAAATGGATTGAGTTACATGGTTGTTCAGTTTACTGTTTTTCTTTATAATGCAAATATACTATAAATAATATTTATACAAGTTAAATATTTATCTTTAAAGTTTTCTTAAAATGAAAGACCAAAGGCAAGCATTTCAAGACTGGTAAGCTAGCTTACCAAAACTGCTTAAAGACCTACATTCCTTCCAGATACTTTGAATGTATCTCACCCACTCTTAAACACACATACAGGCTAAGAATCACTGAAATTATATCTTATGTGTGTGGGAGATTTATATTTATGTATAAAAAGTCATGTAGCATATTAATATATATACACAAATATGTATATATAAAGTGAATCACCTCATTACAATTTTGTTTTAATTTTCAGAGGCTTAGTTACTTAAGGTACAATTTTGGCTTCTACTCTATCTAGAAATGGAACAATTAGTTTAGTCTATTTTAGAGATACCTTGAACAGAGTCAATGTTTTTTATTATTATCATCAATCCAAAGGAATGAGTGGCACATACTTGTTGGTACTCAGTATACGTAGAGTTATTTCTAAGCTCATTTCTAATGGCAGTTGAAATAAGTCCACTCTTTAAAATAATAGAGACCTACTGGACATATAATTTTTCTTAACCTCTAAAGCAAATTACTCTGAAGGAAAGAAGTGAAAAAGGAGCAAAAACAAAAACCAAAACCAAATAAACATCAAAACAAAACCCAGACAGAATAAAAAGGACCTAAAGTCAAAAATACTGGATAGCTTTATATGCAGCTTACATAGTCAAGCAAAGGAGTAATGAAAGAAAGAAACCGAATAGAAGCATCTCAAATTTTCTCATTTACTTGTTCCCCCAAAATAAAAGACAGACCTAAGAAAGGCTCCAGGCTCTTCAGAAAGGACCTCATCCAAATGCCTGTAGGTCTATACCTGGATGCGCGGGTCCCTGCTATCACAAAAACCACAAGCATACGTGCTGTAGTCACATGGCAACCCGCAGGACTTTCTGTAAGAACCCCAATGGATACCTATGTGCAACAGCTTTTTTTTTTTTTTTCAACAGCTTATTTTTCCAGCCTAAAATATATATTCCCCTCACAAAAGAAATGTGAAGGTTGCAGCCTCACCCAGTGTGTAATCTATGCTCCAAAATCACTGCAGATGGTGATTGCAGCCATGAAATTTAAAGACGCTTACTCCTTGGAAGGAAAGTGATGACCAACCTAGATAGCATATTCAAAAGCAGAGACATTACTTTGCCAACAAAGGTCCATCTAGTCAAGTCTATGGTTTTTCCAGTGGTCATGTATGGATGTGAAAGTTGGACTCTGAAGAAAGCTGAGAGCCAAAGAATTGATGCTTTTGAACTGTGGTGTTGGAGAAGAGAGTCCCTTGGACTGCAAGGAGATCCAACCAGTCCATCCTAAAGAAGATCAGTCCTGGTGTTCTTTGGAAGGAATGATGCTAAAGCTGAAAGTCTAGTACTTTGGCCAACTCTTCATGTGAAGAGTTGACTCATTGGAAAAGACTCTGATGCTGGGAGGGATTGGGGGCAGGAGGAGAAGGGGACAACAGAGGATGAGATGGCTGGATGGCATCACCTACTCGATGGACCTGAGTCTGAGTGAACTCCGGGAGTTGGTGATGAACAGGGAGGCCTGGCGTGCTGCGATTCATGGGGTCGCAAAGAGTCGGACACGATTGAGCGACTGAACTGAACTGAATAACAAAGATAATCATAAAACAGTAAAGAGAAATGTTTCTAAACTCACTGTACTAGACATTTACATATATAATAAAACCATAGTAAAAGGACACAGAGTGGTATTGGTGCAAAAAGACAAATCCAAATGGAACAGACTAGAGAGATGAGAAAAGTAAATGTAGTATTTGACGTGAGTGGTGTATGCAGGTCTTTCTCCATTTGTCCCCTCAGATCCATTCTCTTCTTCTTTCCTTTATTCTCTAGCTTGCAGAGCTGCTCTCTACCAAGCCAGTCACCTGGGGGCCCTTCCCTCCTGGCCTATGAGAGTCATGGGAGACTGAAGGATGAGAAGAGACAGAGGCCAAAGCATCTCTTTCCTTGCTCCCTTCCTGTTTTGTTGCCACACATCAGGGGGCTCATCCCCCTACCACTACAGCTCCTGCCCATAGCCCAGACCACACAGGCTCTGACAACACTCTTTCATCACTTGTTGTTAGTGTATGAGGAGTGACAAGTTCCAGCAGTAGCCAGATCTTGAGGATCTTGTTGACTCACTTAATTCCTATCACTCTTAAATAAACATGTTCTTCATTGATGATATTCAGAATGTCATTTAAATCTGCCTTGTAGTTCTGACTAAAAACAGGTGGAATCCCATATCAGTTGAAAAAAAGAGGGGTTCCAGAGGAAAATTTGTTCCCTCTATGGGAAAAAAAGCACGCAAATAAAAACTCAGGATAATGTCTTTGAGATATTGGGGTGCAAAGTATTTCTTAATAGAACCCTAAAGTACAAACTGTATGGGAAAAATTAATTTGACAACCTTAAATATCTATGCTAAATTAAGGACAGTATAGACGAAGTTAGCAGATGTCTGACATGACAGTATGATATTTTCAAAGCCTAATGATATCAAGGGATCAATACCTAGATAAGAATGCCTGTAAATCACAGGGGAACAAGACAAAATCTGACAAATAATTTGTTACACTGTGTAAATAAGAAATCCACAAAGGGTAGAACTGACTATCTAAACTTGTATCAAGAAATTAAAATCTTGCTAGTAATCAGATAAAGGCATAAAAATGCAAAAGGAGATACAATTTGTTACCCATTAGATAAGCAAAATTAAAAAGTTGGATAACACTGAGTACTGATAGGGATTAGGACACTGGGCATGTGGGAGTGAAAATAAGCCCATCTATTCTGGAATCTCTTTAAGTGTTAGTTGCTTACTCATGTCCAGCTTTTTGAGACCCCATGGATTGTAGCCTTCCCAGCTCCTCTGCCCATGGAATTCTCCAGGCAAGAATACTGGAGTGGGTAGCCATTCCCTTCTCCAAGGGAATACCCTTCTGACCCAGGGATCGAACCCAGGTCTCCTGCATTACAGGTGGATTCTTTACAGTCTGACCACCAGGAAAGCCACTGGAATCTCTTAACAGCATTAAATTAAGGATTTAAGTATTTATGACATATTGAGTATGCCAAAGCCTTTGACTGTGTGGATCACAATAAACTGTGAAAAATTCTGAAAGAGATGGGAATATGAGACCACCTGACCTGCCTGTTGAGAAACCTATATGCAGGTCAGGAAGCAACAGTTAGAACTGGACATGGAGCAACAGACTGGTTCCAAACAGGAAAAGGAGTAAGTAAGTAAAGGCTGTATATCGTCACCCTGCTTATTTAACTTCTTTTTCTTTTCTTTTCTTTTTTTTTTTGCTCTTTATTTTTTATTTTTTTATTTTGCAATACTGTATTGGTTTTGCCATATATTGACATGAATCCACCATGGGTGTACATGAGTTCCCAACCCTGAAACCCCCTCCCACTACCCTCCCCATATCATCTAACTGCTATGCAGAGTACATCATGAGAAACGCTGGACTGGAAGAAACACAAGCTGGAATCAAGATTGCCGGGAGAAATATCAATAACTTCAGATATGCAGATGACACCACCCTTATGGCAGAAAGTGAAGAGGAACTCAAAAGCCTCTTGATGAAAGTGAAAGAGGAGAGTGAAAAAAATTGGCTTAAAGCTCAACATTCAGAAAACGAAGATCAGGGCATCTGGTCCCATCACTTCATGGGAAATAGATGGGGAAATAGTGGAAACAGTGTCAGACTTTATTTTTGGGGGCTCCAAAATCACTGCAGATGGTGATTGCAGCCATGAAATTAAAAGACGCTTACTCCTTGGAAGGAAAGCTGTGACTAACCTAGATAGCATAATGAAAAGCAGAGACATTACTTTGCCAACAAAGGTCCATCTAGTCAAGTCTATGGTTTTTCCAATGGTCATGTATGGATGTGAGAGTTGGACTGTGAAGAAGGCTGAGCACTGAAGAATTGATGCTTTTGAACTGTGGTGTTGGAGAAGACTCTTGAGAGTCCTTTGGACTGCAAGGATATGCAACCAGTCTATTCTAAAGGAGATCAGTCTTGGGTGTTCTTTGAAAGAAATGATGCTAAAGCTGAAACTCCAGTACGTTGGCCACATGATGCAAAGAGTTGACTCATTGGAAAAGACTCTGATGCTGGGAGGGATTGGGGGCAGGAGGAGAAGGGGACTACAGAGGATTAGATGGCTGGATGGCATCACTGACTTGATGGACGTGAGTTTGAGTGAACTCTGGGAGTTGGTGATGGACAGGGAGGCCTGGCATGCTGCGATTCATGGGGTCACAAAGAGTCGGACATGACTGAGCGACTGAACTGAACTGAAGGACATATTTTGGGCTTCCCTAATAGCTCAGCTGGTAAAGAATTCACCTGCAATGCAGGAGATCCCAGTTCAATTTCTGGGTCAGGAAGATCCTCTGGAGAATGGATAGGCTACCCACTCCAGTATTCTTGGGCTTCCCTGGTGGCCCAGCCGGTAAAGAATCCGCTTGCAATGTGGGAGACCTGGGTTCAATTCCTGGGTTGGGAAGATCCCCTGGAGAAGGGAAAGGCTACCCACTCCAATATTCTGGCCTAGAGAATAATAATTTCTTAACAGTCCTTAATGTGGGAAAGATTGAAGGTGGGAAGAGAAGGGGATGACAGAGGATTAGATGGTTGGATGGCATCACTGACTCAATGGATATGAATTTGGGTAAACTCCAGGAGATGGTGATGGATGGGGAGACATGGCATGCTGCAGTCCGTGGGGTCACAAAGAGTTGGACATGACTGAGTGACTGAACTGAACTGAAGGACATATTTACATATACACCTCTAAGAAATTCTTTTGAAATTGTCAAGGTGACATGCAAGAGAATGTTTCTGACATAAGAAGAAGGCTAGAAGCAGTCTCTGTAATAATCATTTCAACAATGGGGAAGAAAAAGCTATTTGACAACTCTGAAAGCAGGAGAAATACAAAGGAAAACACTCCAAGGCATATGATGACTAAATTGCTTAAAAGCAAAAGTAACCAGAGAAATGAGACATGTTATATACAGGAGCCAAAAGATGGGAATCACCACTGACTTCTTAACAAAAGTGAAACAAGATGTAAGCATACAGAAATGAGTAACAGGCTGCAAGAGAAAAAAAAGTCAGCCTTAACCTCTGTATCAAGTGAAAATGTAAGTCAGAAATCTTCAGAAAAAGCAGAAAGAATTATCTGCTTGCATTTCCAGGCTACCAGAAGTATAAAGCGAAGTTTTCAGGAGGAAGGAATATTATTCCGTATGTAAATTCCAATCTATCAGAGGAGAAAAGTTCTAGAAATAGTAAATGGGTAAATGTAAAGACATTTTCTTCTCTCTTAATTGTCTTTCTTAAAATACTATTGGCTGATTACTGAAAAATAAAAATACAATACAGTTTATAACATGCAGAAGTAAAAAAGAATAACAGTATGAAAATGGAGTGAGAAGAGAACAGAAGTGTACTCTTAGGTGTTTCTTATGTTATACATTAACTGATATGATATTATTTTAAAGTGCACTTTGATATGTTAAAGATGTATATTTCAAAGCAAAGGCAATCATTAAAAATCCATAATTAATAAGAAAGTAGTAGAATGCTAAGAGATACTCATCTAGCATAAAACAAGGTGTAAAAGGAAAATAAAAGAGACTTCAAACTAGATAAAAGTGAGGTATCATATCATTATATTATTATAATTTTAAATTAAATATAAATACACAAAAAGTTTTAAAGTAAATGCTTGAAAAAATATATACTTTGCGAACAGCTAACATATTAATATCTTACTATATTAACATCAGACGGCATAGACTTCAGAACAAACAATATTAACAGAGATAAAGAGGAACAGTACAAAGTGATGAAAATGCAATTTATCAAGAAAACATAGAAATCATAAATATGTATACTTCTAGCTAAAGACATTCAAAAGACATGAAGCAAAACCTGACCAAACTAAAAAGAGAAATAATCAAATCCACAACTATAGTTGCACATTTTAACCCTTCTTTTTCAGTATTTGATAGAAAAAGTAAACAGAAATAAGGACTTTTAAATCCCATTAAAAAATTAACACTATATTTACAAAAGATTATACACAAGTCAGTATAAACACTAAATTCTCCTGCATGGAAATTTAATTTGTACATGGAAATAGTATACCAAAGACTGGGGACAGAGCATAAGAAGTGAGAGAGCTCTTCCCTAAGGTACACAGGACATTCCTCAAGTACAAAATAGTAGCTGCTGATGATTGAACAAAACATGAGAGAAATTCTTTCAAGAAACTCCTTCCAAAGTTTATACAGAGACCAAGCTTAATATCAAAAGCCAAGCAGGTTTTTGAGGAGTAAATTGACATAGTGCATACAAAATGATATGGGAAAGTTCAGATATTGAATAGACAAACAATTTTTAAAAGAACAAAGTAGAGGCATCATTTAAATTCAAGATGTATTATCTTATTTAAATTCAAGATATATTATAAAAACCATTATAGATATATAATGGTCAGAGGGATTGATACATATGTTAGTAACTGATTTTTGACAAGGGTTCAAAGAACAAAAAATCTGGATACATTTTTAGACTGTATTCTATTTCACGGATCCATTTGTGTGTGTTTACAGCAAACACTGTTTTAATTAGTGTCATTTTATATTGAGCTTTGAAATCCAATTGCCCAACTCAGTTCTTTTTTTGTGAATCATCATGTAAATATCTACAGATTCGGAGAAAAGGCACCCCATCTTCTACAAATAACTATTCTGCTTTAGGGAACCAGCTTCTGGGCTGTTCCTGCACTCTAATAGACACTAGTAGCCTGATAAGGAGACAGTGGATGAGCGTAAAAATCTACACTAGCTCATGAACACCAGCTGGTCAGAGTCGTGGAATAAACCAAGTTGTAAGATTGGTGATGACTGAGAAGTTACATGTGTGAATTCACCTCTTACAATGAGCACAAAGTATGAGCACATTTGCAAGTTATTTGCATGTCATCCAAAGTTGCCTATTGTAGGGGAAGCCCTCAATTAGCCACGTGAGTAAGGTGCCCATCCTGTGAACATCCATCAGTCTCTTTTATGAGCAACCCTGGTACTTGTTTAATGGGCTCAGGTATTTGCAGTGGGATGTGGGGTAATGCATGAGCTCAACAAGACGGATTGTCCCTCCCCATGGCTTCTGCCTATTGGAACCATTGATCTCCCAACTGTCAATACCCAGGATTAAACATTAAGCCCCATATCTTCAACTAATGTCCTGCATGACAAATCATTCTCCACTAATTGATTGTATTGGACCTCTGTCACCCTAAAGAAAAGGAAACTTTGTTTTCACTGGGTGGGATAATTATCCCTACGTGTGTTTGCCTTCCTTGGCTACAGTGGTTCTGCCAGCATCACCAAGAACAGATGCAACAATGCCTTATTGTCACTGTGGTGTTCCTTACAAAGTATTAATATAGTTTCTAATTGAGAGACTTACTTCACCATGAAAGAAGTGGAGTGATGAGCTCCTACATATGGGATCCGTGGAACTTACCATATTCTCCTTCACATAGAAGCATTTCATCCTATAGATCACTGATGGCCTATTGAAGACTCTTGTTACGGTGCTAGCTGGAAAGCACTATGCACAAAGCTGCAACACTGCTTCATAAATTGCCGTTCTTTTCCTGATCAATGACTTGCAAGTGGTGCTTTTTTATTCCATTTCCAAAATATATAGGTTTAAGACTAGAGAGACAAAGATAGAACAGAGTTCTTTTACTACCACACGCAATAATCCACATTCCTACTCTTGCTTTCTATTCCCACAATTCTGAAGTATGTTAGGTTAAAGACCTTCTCAAGGAAGGAATAACATCATAAAAGTAAGCAGTGTTTGCCTGGTGACGTGTAAGTGGAGATTGCCACCTAACTGATCTGGGCTCTCTATGCCACTGAAAGTGAAAGACCCTCAGTCATGTCCAACTCTCTGTGACCCGCATGGACTATACAGTCCATGGAATCCTCCAGGCTACAGTACTGGAGTGGGTAGCCTTTCCCTTCTCCAGGGGATCTTCCCAACCCAGGGATCGAACCCAGGTCTCCACTACTGCAGGCAGATTCTTCATCAGCTGAGCCGCCAATCAACAGGCAAATAAAAAGATATTGAAATCAGAGTATAAGGGACTTCCTTGGTGGTCCATTGGCTAAGACTCCACACTCCCAATGCAGGGGTCTCGAGTTCAATTCCTGGTCAGGGAACTAGATCCCACGCGCCACAACTAAGAGTTTACATGCCACAACTAAAGATCCTGCATACTGCAAGGAAAATCAGACATCCTCATGCCACAACTAAGACCAGACACAGACAAATAAATAAATAAATAAGAGTATTAAAGGGAAACAGATACCATCAAGGCAGAGAGAATCCAGGAGATTCTCTTGAATACATCTAATTACTTCCAGATCAGTTCAGTTCGGTTCAGTCCCTCAGTCGTGTCCGACTCTTTGTGACCCCATGAATCGCAGCATGCCAGGCCTCCCTGTCCATTACCATCTCCCGGAGTTCACTCAGACTCACGTCCATCGAGTCAATGATGCCATCCAGCCATCTCATCCTCTGTCGTCCCCTTCTCCTTCTGCCCCCAATCCCTCCCAGCATCAGAGTCTTTTCCAATGAGTCAACTCTTCGCATGAGGTGGCCAAAGTACTGGAGTTTCAGCTTTAGCATCATTTCTTCCAAAGAACACCCAAGACTGATCTCCTTCAGAATGGACTGGTTGGATCTCCTTGCAGTCCAAGGGACTCTCAAGAGTCTTCTCCAACATCACAGTTCAAAACCATCAATTCTTCAGCGCTCAGCCTTCTTCACAGTCCAACTCTCACATCCATACATGACCACAGGAAAAACTATAGCCTTGACTAGACGGACCTTAGTCAGCAAAGTAATGTCTCTGCTTTCGAATATGCTATCTAGGTTGGTCATAACTTTTCTTCCAAGGAGTAAGCGTCTTTTAATTTCATGGCTGCAGTCACCATCTGCAGTGATTTTGGAGCCCAGAAAAATAAAGTCTGACACTGTTTCCACTGTTTCCCCATCTATTTCCCATGAAGTGATGGGACCGGATGCCATGATCTTTGTTTTCTGAATGTTGAGCTTTAAGCCAATTTTTTCACTCTCCACTTTCACTTTCATCAAGAGGCTGTTTAGTTCCTCTTCACTTTCTGCCATAAGGGTGGTGTCATGTGCATATCTGAGGTTATTGATATTTCTCCCGGCAATCTTGATTCCAGCTTGTGTTTCTTCCAGCCCAGTGTTTCTCCCAGTCCAGCGTTTCTCATGATGTACTCTGCATAGAAGTTAAATAAGCAGGGTGACAATATACAGCCTTGACGTACTCCTTTTCCTATTTGGAACCAGTCTGTTGTTCCATGTCCAGTTCTAACTGTTGCTTCCTGACCTGCATACAGATTTCTCAAGAGGCAGGGGCGGCGGCCAGGAGAAGCCACACCACATCCAAGGAGTGGTGGCTGCGTGGGGCACAGGAGGGCCTAGAGGAGCCATCCCAGGTTGAAGGTCAGGAAGGGCAGTGGTGAGGAGATACCCTTCATCCAAGGTAAGGAGCAGCAGCTGCGCTTTGCTGGAGCAGCCGTGAAGAGATACCCCACGCCCAAGGTAAGAGAAACCCAAGTAAGATGGTAGGTGTTGCAAGAGGGCATCAGAGGGCAGACACTCTGAAACCATGCTCACAGAAAACTAGTCAATCTAACCACACTAGGACCACAGCCTTGTCTAACTCAATGAAACTAAGCCATGCCTGAGGGGCAACCCAAGACAGGCGGGTCATGGTGGAGAGGTCTGACAGAATGTGGTCCACTGGTGAAGGGAATGGCAAACCACTTCAGTATTCTTGCCTTGAGAACCCCGTGAACAGTATGAAAAGGCAAAATGATAGGATACTGAAAGAGGAACTCCCTGGGTCACTAGGTGCCCAACACGCTACTGGAGATCAGTGGAGAAATAACTCCAGAAAGAATGAAGGGATGGAGCCAAAGCAAAAACAATACCCAGCTGTGGATGTGACTGGTGATAGAAGTAAGGTCCAATGTTGTAAAGAGCAATATTGCATAGGAACCTGGAATGTCAGGTCCATGAATCAAGGCAAATTGGAAGTGGTCAAACAAGAGATGGCAAAAGTTAATGTCGACATTCTAGGAATCAACGAACTAAAATGGACTGGAATGGGTGAATTTAACTCAGATGACCATTATATCTACTGCTGCGGGCAGGAATCCCTCAGAAGAAATGGAGTAGTCATCATGGTCAACAACAGAGTCTGAAATGCAGTACTTGGATGCAATCTCAAAAACGACAGAATGATCTCTGTTCGTTTCCAAGGCAAACCATTCAATATCACGGTAATCCAAGTCTATGCCCCAACCAGTAATGCTGAAGAAGCTGAAGTTGAATGTTTCTATGCAAACCTACAAGACCTTTTAGAACTAACACCCAAAAAAGATGTCCTTTTCATTATAGGGGACTGGAATGCAAAAGTAGGAAGTCAAGAAACACCTGGAGTAACAGGAAAATTTGGCCTTGGTATGCAGAATGAAGCAGGGCAAAGACTAATAGAGTTTTGCCAAGAAAATGCACTGGTCATAGCGAACACCCTCTTCCAACAACACAAGAGAAGACTCTACACATGGACATCACCAGATGGTCAACACCGAAATCAGATTGATTATATTCTTTGCAGCCAAAGATGGAGAAGCCCTATACAGTCAACAAAAACAAGACCAGGAGCTGACTGTGGCTCAGATCATGAACTCCTTATTATCAAATTCAGACTTAAATTGAAGAAAGTAGGGAAAACTGCTAGACCATTCAGGTATGACCTAAATCAAATCCCTTATGATTATACAGTGGAAGTGAGAAATAGATTCAAGGGCCTAGATCTGATAGACAGAGTGCCTGATGAACTATGGACGGAGGTTCGTGACAATGTACAGGAGACAGGGATCAAGACCATCCCCATGGAAAAGAAATGCAAAAAAGCAAAATGGCTGTTTGTGGAGGCCTTACGAATAGCTGTGAAAGGAAGAAAAGCGAAAAACAAAGGAGAAAAGGAAAGATATAAGCATCTGAATGCAGAGTTCCAAAGAATAGCAAGGAGAGATAAGAAAGCCTTCTTCAGCGATCAGTGCAAAGAAATAGAGGAAAAGAGCAGAATGGGAAAGACTAGAGATCTCTTCAAGAAAATTAGAGATACCAAGGGAACATTTCATGCAAAGACGGGCTCGATAAAGGACAGAAATGGTATGGACCTAACAGAAGCAGAAGATATTAAGAAGAGGTGGCAAGAATACACAGAAGAACTGTACAAAAAAGATCTTCACGACTCGGATAATCATGATGGTGTGATCACTCATCTAGAGCCAGACATCCTGGAATGTGAAGTCAAGTGGGCCTTAGAAAGCATCACTACGAACAAAGCTAGTGGAGATGATGGAATTCCAGTTAAGCTATTTCGAATCCTGAAAGATGATGCTGTGAAAGTGCTGCACTCAATATGCCAGCAAGTTTGGAAAACTCAGTAGCAGCCACAAGACTGGAAAAGGTCAGTTTTCATTCCAATCCCAAAGAAAAGCAATGCCAAAGAAAGCTCAAACTACTGCACAATTCCCTCATCTCACATGCTAGCAAAGTAACGCTCAAAATTCTCCAAGCCAGGCTTCAGCAATATGTGAACCTTGAACTTCCTGATGTTCAAGCTTGTTTTAGAAAAGGCAGAGGAACCAGAGATCAAATTGCCAACATCCGCTGGATCTTGGAAAAAGCAAGAGAGTTCCAGAAAAACATCTATTTCTGCTTTATTGACTATGCCAAAGCCTTTGACTATGTGGATCACAATAAACTGTGGAAAATTCTGAAAGAGATGGGAATACCAGACCACCTGACCTGCCTCTTGAGAAATCTGTATGCAGGTCAGGAAGCAACAGTTAGAACTGGACATGGAACAACAGACTGGTTCCAAATAGGAAAAGGAGTACGTCAAGGCTGTATATTGTCACCCTGCTTATTTAACTTCTATGCAGAGTACATCATGAGAAACGCTGGACTGGAAGAAACACAAGCTGGAATCAAGATTGCTGGGAGAAATATCAATAACCTCAGATATGCACATGACACCACCCTTATGGCAGAAAGTGAAGAGGAACTAAACAGCCTCTTGATGAAAGTGAAAGTGGAGAGTGAAAAAGTTGGCTTAAAGCTCAACATTCAGAAAACAAAGATCATGGCATCTGGTCCCATCACTTCATGGGAAATAGATGGGAAAACAGTGGAAATAGTGTCAGACTTTATTTTTGGGGGGTCCAAAATCACTGCAGATGGTGACTGCAGCCATGAAATGAAAAGACGCTTACTCCTTGGAAGAAAAGTTATGACCAACCTAGATAGCATATTCAAAAGCAGAGACATTACTTTGCCGACTAAGGTCCGTCTAGTCAAGGCTATGGTTTTTCCTGTGGTCATGTATGGATATGAGAGTTGGACTGTGAAGAAGGTTAAGCGCCAAAGAATTGATTCTTTGAACTGTGATGTTGGAGAAGACTCTTGAGAGTCCCTTGGACTGCAAGGAGATCCAACCAATCCATTCTGAAGAAGATCAGCCCTGGGATTTCTCTGGAAGGAATGATACTAAAGCTGAAACTCCAATACTTTGGCCACCTGATGTGAAGAGCTGACTCATTGGAAAAGACCCTGATGCTGGGAGGGATTGGGGGCAGAAGGAGAAGGGGATGACAGAGGATGAGATGGCTGGATGGCATCATTGACTCCATGGACGTGAGTCTGAGTGAACTCTGAGAGTTGGTGATGGACAGGGAGGCCTGGCGTGGTGCAATTCACAGGGTTGCAATGAGTCAGACACGACTGAGCGACTGAACTGAACTGAACTATGGACATCTAATAATAATGTTTGAGATACAAAATTTTAAATATATTTGTGTAGGATATAAAACTAACATAATTTGAAAATTATTATATTTAAATTATTAATTACAAAATTCAAAATGCTCCTATTATTTTTCTGCATTAATAAAATGTTCTCAGAGAAATTTTAATATGCCTCACTATGATTATATTTTTTTTGTTTTTCCTTTATATTTCTTGTTATTTTTGCTTTATATTATCTTTGTTTCTTTGTTGTTAGGTGTATCATCATTTATGATGTCTATTCTTTGTGAATTGTATCTTTTATTCTTAAAAATATTCATTTTTGTTTCATTTTTTAAAAAAAGTTACAGAATGGAACCTAGATTGGAAGAGGATTAGACTACCCACCTGCCTATGACTTAATCCATCCAAAATTTTGACAAATCCTTCCTCTTTCTATGTTCCCAGAAACACCACCTTGGTAATTGCTGCTGCTGCGCAGTGAGAACAGGGTGAGGCAGGACTGCACTAGCAACCAGCTTACTCTCGGTGACTGATTCAAATGAGCATCCTCTAGTCAAGCCAAGGCAAGTCGACAGTAGCATAGGGATATCCAAGCGTCAGCCAAACTCCTAAATTTAGGAAATCCCCTCTCCGGTATCACATTACAGAACCTGACTTGGTCTCTTTTGTTTGTCTGCTATAACTCTCCTGCTTCTGGAACTGGAAATTTGTATCATCAGTTATCACTGTCTTCTGAAATCCTAAAGAAAGTAAAATAGCCCTTATTTTGGACAAAGAGAAGGAATTCATCAGCGAAGGAATTTGACTGTGACCTGTTGTCAGTTATGGTCAAGAGGTTAGGAGATATTAGGTATATCGAAAGTTAGAGTCCAGAGCCAGGATGTGACTTCTCATCACGTCTAATCACTGTTTGCCCAGCAGGGGCTCCAGTGGTTCATGCTTAAAGAATCTCCGAGCATAACAAGATCACAACCAAAAAGACATTTTTCCCCTTTTGGAGTTTTCCCTTTTGTGTCTTGCTTGTGTCTGTCAGGGACCTTCCAGTCTCTCAACGGTGACCTTTTAGAGATTTCTAACTCATAAAGCCCATTGGACTCTAGACAGCAGATCCAATAGCCCCTTCCAGGTTATTATGACAAAGCAGAGAGGCAGTTCAGGGCTAGCTCTTAATGAGATAAAAGAACAGTTATAATAAGAAAATATGTGAGAAAACCTATGGGTGTAAAGGTACTGTCAGAAATTATTACTTTATACAGATTTCAGACAGGTGGAGTAGTTTCTGATGATGACAACTGAGGTCTAAGGCTGGTAATTCCAGCTCCTTAGCACCAACAAAATTGCTGGCTTAATGTAAGAACCAAATGAGCGTGTGAGTGCTCCCTGCCCAACAATCCTCCCCCACCCGTATCATCACAGGATCAACCACCTGAAAGGAGATCAGTGCTTGAAGAACAAATGCACTGTCTAGAATTCTACTCTACTCTGAGTTTAAGAAAGAGATTTAATCCCTGTGATAATTGACTTTTGAGAAATTATCTCCATGCAAATTGAGAAAAATGTGAGCTAATGCTGCCATCAACCGATCATAACGCCTTATTCCCTTCTGATGGGCTAAGGAAAGTCATTGGGCAAGAGGCCAGTCGTGTTTGGGGGAATTTCCTTCTCGTGGAAATCACAGGAATGGTTTTCTTAAATAGACATTTTCTTGTGCTGAAATATATAAAAGGAGTTTGTGATAAGTGGATGGGGAGCTTTAAAGAACGTGCTCCCCTCTTAAACTAACAAAATAGAAGATATTGCTGAGGAGTGAGTGGACAAAGAGGAATTCATGTCAAAGATTTTGCAGTAAAGGTGAAAGAACTTTGAAACTGGGAGTAATGGAAGTCTTCCTAGGGCTATTGAAACCCCATAAGGCTGTACAAGGAGCTGTACTGAACAGAAGCATAATAATTGCGAATAGCACCTATCAAGTGCCTACTATGAGTCTCATAATGTTCAGCGTTTTAGACACACCTAACAACTATTCTTCAAGAGAGATGTGGCTGTCTCAAAGCCTAGGCTGGAGCCCGACATTGTTACCTTGAATGAATGAGTAGAAGTAGTGTGAAGGTTGGTCAATGTCAAAAGTAAGAAACTTAAAAGTAGTACTACTTGGTTTTAATAATATCAATAAAAAAGAAAAGTGGATTTTTACCTGAAAGGAAAAGAGTGTGACTTCTGAGAAGCTTGCAGAATGCTGACTCTGCCTCTTGGCTCTGTGGTCCACTGCGGGAGAAGTGAAGTGATAGCAATTAGTGACAGCCACATGGTGGAAAGTGACTTCCACAGGGCTGAGTCAAATTTTCTTCCAGGGAGTGGATTAGTCAAGGTTTCCCAGAGAAACAAAACCAATCAGATGTGTATTCATATAGAGAGAGATTTAGTTTACTTATGTAACTGTGTAGGCTGGCAAGTCTGAGATCTAGGGCACGCCAGGAGTATGGACCCTCGGGGAACTTGGTCTTTTAAAGCTTTCAGCTGGTTAGGTGAAGCCTAGCCATATCACTGAGGGGAATCTGCTTCACTCAAAGTTTACTGATTTAAACGTCAATTGGACCAAAAGATATCTGTACAGCAACATCTAGACTGGTGTTTCACCAAGCACTGGGAACAGTGACCTGCCCAAGTAGCCATAAAAAGTTAGCCATCAAGGGAAGTAGTACCTCCTCGTGGCCAGGTCACTGACCCTTGCCTTGACCCAAGCCCAACTTTGTTCAGTGAGCCCTTCATGTAGCATCACAATGAAGCGTACTCTGAGCCCTGAGGGTATTGTTGACAGTCAATTTAGATGTGGAGGTTCATCTAGCAGACAAAAGAGAACAGAACCCAGCAATGACAACCTCCCTGCCCAATCTGTTCTTTGGGACCATTTCAGCCGATTCTCGGAGCTGCTGGATCCTGAACCCTGCCAGCCTGCTGAAATATAGTAACTATCTGCTCAACATCCTCATCTGAACTGGATCCTACCCTTTTCTCTTACTGACTTCCAGGATCCCTACTGGGGGACCTTCAAATTCTGATGCCCTTGTGGTCCATGTTGTAAAACCCACACACACCTGGAGAAGATGAGCAGTGTAACAGATTCAATCACACTGGCCTACTGGCCTAGGTTATAATCTTGACATCTGTTTGCTGGGTGCTGCATGACTTGCAGCAAGGCTTTATTAAAAAAGTAATATTAATTCTGTTCTCAAAGTTATTGTATTAAATGGAACTAAGTCTTCTGTTAATGTAACCAAACTACCACACTGCTGAACAAATGTCACTGCTGATTAGTTAAGTATGAATGTGAAGGAATATGAGTATGACTTTGACATCCCACCTGCATTTATCTGAGACAAAGAAACTTAAGGACTATAGTCCTGCTCACCACTCACCTAGAAAAGGTGATTATCATAGCTTTTATACCAAACACAATAATTCTGAATAAACATGGAAGCATTGGACCAGTTATTTATTAAGTTAATTTTTATTGGAGTATAGTTGCTTTACAATGTTGTGTTAGTTTCTACTGTATAGTTTGTGAATCAACACATATACCTCTTCTTTTTTGGACTCCCTTCCCATTTAGGTCACCACAGAGCGTTGAGTAGAATTCCCTGTGCTATACAGTAGGTTCTCATTAGTTATTTATTTTATACATAGTATCAATAGTATATATTCATCAATCCCAGTCTCCCAATTCATCCCACCCCCCTTTCCCCCTTGGTATCCATACGTTTGTTCCCTGTGTCTGTGTCTCTATTTCCTTTTTAAAGATTTCTTTAAATGGTTAGTTCTTCCTTTTGCAATTACATCTTATATAATAATAATTATGTGTCTAAATAGTCGAATCTAGGGCATGTAAGAGAAATAGATTTTGTATTTTTGTTACTTCTTTTTGCCTGCACCATCACACTACTGAGTTCTGGTTCCCCTGAGAGCTAGAAAAGGAAACACTTCTGAATATTCAAGCAGGAAAAGGGAGGGAAGCATGAGAGACACATTACTCCTAACCCACTGCTCCAACACATTTCCTTCCATAGTAGAATCCGATGATGAGGAAGACAATGGATAAAGTGTAAGGGCAGGAATTGCAGTTTTCACAAGCTCTCTGCGACATAACATATGTGGAATGGTGTGTTATCGTAAGTAAGCCTTGCTCTAGCGGAAATATGTAAGATGGGATGGTAGGTGGGGAGTTTAAAGGAGCATAGCAGAAATTCCCTTGCCAGATAGAAGGTTGGACTGAAAGGAGGATAAAAACAGAGCCTAGAAGAGAACCCAGGTCGTTCTGGATGAGACTATAGTGACTGAATGGTAAAAAGAAAGTAGTGATTGGTGATGGCATCTGTTTCCCCTGGCACTGCCATCCCCTCACTTTTATATGCTGCGCGATTATTTCAGTTCACAGCCCTGCCCTAGATCTGCCTGGAACCCCATCTTCTCTGGACTGGACTACTAACTGGTCATGATAGGAAATAGACTGCCTCAACCAATCATAGACTAGGTTTGATTTGCTAACACGTATTTAGAATAGGTTGATCTATGTTGATCTACATAAAATTGTCATTCTTCTAGGTTAAAATGGTTTAATATCAGCAATTTCATGTTGTTCATATTGTATAACTTAGGTCATTATTAGCCTGTCACTCTTCTGTTTTATACTGATTTTATCAAGTTTGATATAAATACTATATTGAAGTGTTCACAAGTCTTCATTTTTTAATGTATTTATATAATGTTTGCATTTGTTGTTATCGTTCAGTCTCTAAGTCTAACTCTTTGTAACCCCATGGACTGCAGCACACCAGCCTTCCCAGTCCTTCACTATCTCTTGGAGTTCGCTCAAACTCACATCCATTGAGTTATTGATGCCATCCCACCATCTCATCCTCTGTCGCCCCCTTCTCTTTCTGCCTGCAGTCTTACCCAGCATCAAGGTCTTTTCCAATGAGTCAGCTCTTTGCATCAGGTGGCCAAAGGATTAGAGCTTCAGTTTCAGCATCAGTCCTTCCAATGAATATTCAGGATTGATTTCCTTTAGGATTGACTGGTTTGATTTCCTTGTTGTCCAAGGGACTCTCAAGAGTCTTCACCAGCACCACTTCTTCTTTAAATATTTTGTAGAATATAAAAAGTTTGATCCCTGGGTCTGGTAGAGCCCCTGGAGAAAGAAATGGCAACCCACTCCAGTATTCTTGCCTAGAGAACCCTTAGGGCAGCGGAGCCTGGCAGGCTATAGTCCATGGGTTTGCAAAGAGTCAGACAAGACTGAGCACACACACATTAAAATCGCTCGCTTTTGAAATTTACTTTATGGGTCAGTGGAAAGGTTTATGATTCCTGGCATTCATCATTCACAGTTTTTGCATCATTTTGTGCTGATTTGATCAAATTTCTGTGTGTAGAAATTTGTTGACTTTATCTAAACTTTTAATTTTATTGATATGGTCCCTGGTCCCTGGAATGTTGTGCATGGTGACATCCACACAGCCCATGGAATTCAAGGTGGTGCTGCTGAGCCTTGGCTCCCCGCAGTGGCGGCACTGCACCCTCTGCCCTTGCCCCGTTCAGGCCTCCCGCCTCTGAGTGCCAAGCCACTGCTGCTACAGCTGCTGCTTCAGACCCAGACCCCATCCCAACTAGCTGTGTATCGAGTTCCTCAACCAGGGATTGAACCTGTTACCCCTGCCGCGGAAGTGCAGTTTCTTAACCGCTGAACCTAGAGTTTGTCATACAGAGTGAAGTAAGTTAGAAGGAGAAAAACAAATATAGTGTATTAACACATATATGTGGAATCTAGAAAAACGGTACTGATGAACCTATTTGCAGGGCAGAAGTAGAGACAGACCTAGAGAATGAACTTTATGGATATAGCAGAGGATGGATAGGGTGGGACAAATTGAGAGAGTGACACTGACATATATACTCTACATATATACACTGCTATGTGTAAAATAGCTAGCTAGTGAGAAGCTGCTGTATAGCCAGGGAGCTTAACTTGGTGCTCCGTGATGACCTGAGAGGGATGGGACAGGGGTGGGGTGGGAGGGAGGCTCAAGAGGGAGGGGGTATATGTATACATAAGGCTGATTCATGTTGTTATATAGCAATTACACTCCAACTAAAAAATAAATAAAGAATATAGTTGTTATCGAAGATGGAGACATAGAAGTTGTTTACAAAGAAGCTTATACTTTGGAAAGTCAGCCTCACTCCTCAACACTCACAGTACTCACAGTTCTCCAGCTTTCTCATGGATGAAGAAGGATGAGCCCGCCTTTACCCTCTGACAAACTGAAATAATATGAGTATCTCTTAAAAGATGATGAAGACGAAATTCAGGAGTATGAGCAAATCCTCAATACCAAAATTAGCAGAACAATATGAATCTTTTGTGAAATTCACACAAGATCAGATTATACAACATGTGAAACAAAGCCAACAAGCTACGTGTCCTGAACCTTTGTTGCATATCTGGGTACCAGGTTTGGCCTCATGAGATACTTGCTGCACACTTTTTACAACTGCATTGATATCACATTGCAGCCCCAACTTTGCATCCTGAGAACACTTAAACATTTCTGCAGGTCCACTTTATACAACTGGAAAGACCTTTAAATTTTCTGGTTTCCACAAGCATATTTTTCTTTTCTGCTCATCCAATATACAGTTGTGCCCTACTGTGAGAGATTTTATAAACAAAAATACCTGGAGCAGCAGTTTAGCAAAAATATGCCCTCACTGGCACTCAACAAATGGGTTCCGCAAGCACAATTCTGGAAGTGTACGAAAGTGTGCCTATATATGTCTATGTTTTTAAAGTTGTATGTGTGCTCAATCATGCACAACTTTTTGTGATTCCCTGGACAGTAGCCCACCAAGCTCCTCTGTCCATGAAATTTTCCCAGCAAGAATACTGAAGTGGGTTGCCATTTCCTACTCCAGGGGAATCTTCCCAACTCAGGGATCGAACCCACTTCTCTTGCATCTTCCCCATGGGCACACAGGTTCTTTACCACTGTGCCACCAGGGAAGCCCAGGTATTTTAAATTATTATTTGTATTGTGCAAATATTTTTGATTTGAGGGATTCTGGTTGTGAATTTTATGCACAACAGTTATGGTTAAAAATATTTTCTTGGTCTACAGAAGATCATTAATATTTTGTGATGATATAAGTTGTAACAGTGAATTGCTTTGTGTGTAGGTACTATTAAATACTGGGACTATTTCCAGGCACAGAATATGAATCATAAGTTAGGATGAACATTAGATGTGATTATGATGACATAGCAAAGATCTGTGGTCCTAGGTATACAAATGCATGGTGAGGAATTAGAACAAACCCGAGACAGGACATTTGACACCTTACTCTTCCTAGTCGTGTTAGAACATGATATTTTGACTCCAAGCCTTGAAACACCCACGTGGAGTCTGTGCTTACCTCACGCACACAGGAGCTCCCTGGACACTGAACCTCTCAGAAGAAAGTCTCCTCTGTGGCAGGAGCATCAGGGTTTGCTTGGGAGCACAACAAAGGTGGGCACAGGGCTGGGCCAGGCCCGGGACCCGCTGCTCCTCGGAAGGTTGGCTCTTTGCAACCCCATGGACTGTAACCTGCCAGGCTCCCCTATCCATGGGATTTCCCAGGCAAGAATACTGGAGTAGGTTGCCATTTCCTTCTCCAGGGGGTCTCCCTGACCCGGGGATCGAACCTTCGTCTCCTCGCAGTTATAGCCTCAGTGCCTCTACCGATCCTTGTAACACGAGAGGTGCTTGGATATTCACTGAATAAAGGCATGGCCCTGAGACGCTGAGCAGGGTGAGGAGGAGGAGAGATGCTTTGACTCGAGCACCAAATTCAACCAGCCCAGGCTAAGCTTTGTTCCCGCAACTTCTCATCCGAACTCCAATCTACTTGCTTCTCTCCATGGCTAGAGAATTAAAGATGACAGGGTGTCTTTAACAGCTCTTGCCTCACCTCCTCTTCCTGTATTCCTAACGTGTTTTTGTTACATCCTTTGGTATATTTCAGAGTCTCTGCTTTTCATGATCTTTCCAAACACGATATTCATGACTGTGATCTTGACTCAGCCTTACTTTCATCCTGTCTCCTGATCTATGTTTCAAGAGTAGAATGAGTAACAGTAAAGGGGAATAAACATGGAACTGAAAAAGACGGGTTCTGCTTGTCACTTGAGACAAAACAGTTATTTTACTCCAGGGAAGGGCTGTGCTGGGATCTTATCCCCTCTCAGCCTCATAGTCCAAGGCAACACTCTGCAAGGATCCAGAGAGGTGGTGGAGTCACCAGAAAGACTGTCTCAAAAGCATCTGTGTCATCTGATCAAATATGTATCATACAGGATGCCAGGCTGTTCGGTCTCAAATGACAGGGGAGCCTGGTGTATTTCAGTCCATGGTTTTACAAAGAGTGGAACACAACTTAGCAACTGAACAACAACAAACAGGCTGAGAGGAGGTATACATGGGTGAAGTAAGAATAAACAAGATTAAAAAAAAAAAACATGTTTTTCCCCCTTCTGGCATTTTATTAACCATCAGTGGACATCCTGACCCAGAGAAACATGCTGTTGCTGCTAAGTTGCTTCAGTTGTGTCCGATTCTGTGCGACCTCATAGACGGCAGCCCACTAGGCTCCACCGTCCCTGGGATTCTCCAGGCAAGAACACTGGAGTGGGTTTTGGATGCAAATTTGGACAGACATTGGCCGGAGTTCCTTTGAAAGCCAAGCTGCAAAGGCTAAAAAATACGTGAGTGCCATCTAGAGGTACAATTCATAGAGCAGACTTTTAAAAGGAGTAATAGGAGACAAGGAGTAATAGAGATTTGCTCCCAGAGACCCCCTAATCTTGGCAGTCTGATGGATGTCATTCAGTAAGTTTTTTCACATCTTGGGTCAAAATCTGCCTTCATTTTCCCTGACCACGGTAGACCACAGCAACCTCCCTTTCTCCGACTTTTTCTAAGATATTTTCTTTATCGTCGATTCAGTTCCAAGTCAGAGCACTTTCAATCTTCAACAAATATTTTTTAACATATTCTTTGAGCCAGACTGCTCAACAAAGAGACTGCCTGCTGACTCACGACCAGGCAGCCCCGGGGCTGGAGGGGACACTGTGCAACCTACAGTCCCCTTGGTTGGAGCACATTGTACAACGTCTCTGAAAAGTGTCCCCTGCCCTTGTCAGGACAGGATCCTCTGAAAACCATGTCCCACCATCTCCAGAACAGGTGAACCTTTGCAGGCAGGTCATGATGCAGTGCAGATCATGGGTTTGAAACTCAGCAGGATGTCATACTGAATCCTAGCTCTGCTACTTACCCAAAGTGCAAACTACCTAATCTTGAGCAAATTACCAAGATTTGATTTTCTACTTTGTTAAATGGAATGATAATAGTTACCTTGTGGTCTTATGGTAAGGATTAGAGAGAGTATTTATTATTTATATAGGACCTAGCACAATTCCTCAAACAAAGAAGGTGGTAAGAACTTATTAGCTTTTTCTATCACTCTAATAATAATAAAAATTCAAGCTTTGAGATGAACTCACCTACCTTGCAAAATTGTTGAAAGGATTAAATTATGTACACATGTATGATAGACTGCCAAGTGACACAGAACTTAAGATTTTTTTCATCAAGAGAAATTGCCAGTGATTTCTGTCTGACAAACACTGTTTTTATCACCTTGAAGTAGATCTTTGGTTTTCCTTTGAACACTTTAGACACACCTCTTAGTTATCACAAACAAAAGGCCACCAAGTACACACTGAGATGTGGGATGGGATAGGACAGAACACTTTCAGGTTCACGAAGGTTGTTCTTTGCAAGACCTCCCAAGGTCTGACCACTTAAAAGAAGGAGATAAGCTTGTCTAGAGTTGAGGAATCTCCAGGAAGATTACAATCTCCTTGACAGATTGACTACACTTGGAAGCATCACTCAACCCTCTGTGCTATGTGACATTCTTGAAAGTTCTTGATATTCTTGGACCTCAAGGGAGGTAGATATTCTAGGCGGGTAGGCTTGAACAATTAATTAAGAAGTAAAACGTCTTGTAAACCTTATTGACGCCTCAGACTGGTGAAGGGGGTCATTTAAACATTGCATCTGGATGATGGCAGTGCTCGGTCAGTGGGAGTTCTATAAAACTGATGGGGTTGTTTCAGGTGGTTTCTTGCTAATCCAAGCTAGAGCTCATTTCACGTAGCAGCAGGCTCATCCGGGTCCCCTTAGCATCCTCTCTGTGATACCCACTCTGTGTGGTTCGGCCAGAGCGTTCTCAGGATGGAGGGAGAGACTGCAGGGCAGAGAGGCAGGCCAGGCTGCCAAACACAGACGCAGCTCAGAATTCTAAAATGTTCTTCACACGCTCCTTCCCTTCAGTGCATGAGGTTCTCTAGCAGGGAGGCATGTCTCAAAATAACACTTACCCTTTGGATATTTCTAATATGAACTAGCTGGAAGTGGTGAATCTGAAGAGTAGCTGCCTAAGTTGCAGACCGTTTTCCCTTTCCCCACCACTGTTTCGTTCCTGGCACAGGATACAGGGGGAACAAACAGGGGAGGGAATGCAGTAATAGTTCTTACGGATGTGACAAAGTCCAGAGGCCTCCAATGTCTCTGGAGTGTGTTGTGCTTTCTCTCCCGGTGGACTTCCTGTGTTTGCTACAGGAATAATGCACTTTTAAGCACTTGAAACAACACAATGGTAACCTTAACAAAATGGCAATTTGAAGGTAAACTGCCATCCCTAATTTGCATCTCAACAGTGCAGCCTTCTTTTAATGCACACTTAATTACATTAGAGCCAGGGGGGATAAATCATATTCTCGTGGCCCATTGATGGGATTACCCCACGGACACAAACATCCAGAACTATCTTGAGGTTTATTAGTGACAAATACCAGCCCGTTGTCCTTATGGTGAAATAACATCATCTACTACTACAGGATACAAATTAAATTTAGTGAAATACCTTAAAAGCAATCTCAGAATTACAGGCAATGGGAGTTTGAGGGGTTCAGAAAAATAACCCACGCCTTTCTCAGCCATGGCAACATCCTGTAATCAGCTGGGGAAATTTAAAAAAAGAGCAATTCACAGGCCCCACCTCAGACCTATTAAGTCAGAATCTCTAGGGAGAGAGCCCAGTTATCAGGATATTTTCAAACTTCCCAGGTGATTAATAAGTACAGCCTAGAATGAACAGCACCAACATAAATCAACTTGGTGATTTTGCAGGCCAAGGCTCCGAGGCCCCCCGGTGGAGGGTAACTGATTTGTGTCGGGCTCCCAGGGGTGGCTGGAGAGCAGAGTCTGGAGCCTCGAGCTCTGCCCAGCTGGCACTCTTCCCTCATTGGTTCTCTCTTTACCCCCGTGTCTGCCTTATCAGTAAACAGAGGATATGAAAGCCATCAAGCCGCTAAAGCTGCCCTGAGGGGGAACCCTGAGGGAACTCCAGCATGTGTGTGTATGTGTGTGCGTGTGTGTGTATGTGTTCAGTCACGGCTGACTCTTGGCAACCCTTGGTCCACCAAGCTCCTCTTTCCATGGGATTTTTCAGGCAAGAATACTGGAGTGGGTTGCCATTGCTTCATCCAGGGTATCTTCTTCCTCCAAGGGATCTTCCTGACCCAGGGATCAAACCCAGGTCTTCTGTGTCTCCCACAGGTGAATTCTTTAACCTGCTGAACCTTCAGGGAAGCCCTGGTGGAGACCAAAGGACTGCGTGCAGCTAAGTCCTCAGCTACAGCAGCCCTGCCCCTCCCCACCACTGGCGAACTCAGAGGGAACTCAGGGTGGAAAAGGACAGGATGCTGGCCCTAGGTAGCTAAGATGTGTATCAAAGGAATGATTTCAATAAGCCCAGAGTCTTGCACCTTTCCATACACAGAAAAGCACTAAACTCCTTAACTTGAGATATCTGGTTTTCTTTAAGTAACAGTAATCGTTTGACATTCAGACTACCTGGCCTTTGTTGCAAAAACTCCCATATATCCTGGCTCCTTCCTTAGCCTGCTAGGCTTGAAGTCCTTGGAAGGTCTGCTGAATGAAACATAGTTTTCACCGTTTAGGTTGTGCTTTTTTTTTCCACCCCCTGATCTCCCCAATGGCCCACCTCGGCCTCCAAGTCTTCTTTCATTCAATGACTCTTCAGATTTGCATAGCACACCTACTGTGTGCCAGAGAACTCCACTGCTGGAATATGCTCTTAGCCAAAACTTTCTCAGGTGGCTCAGGGGTAAAGAACCTGCCTGCCAATGCAGGAGACACGGGTTTTATCCCTATGTCGAGAAGATCCACTGGAGAAGGACATGGCAACCCATTGCAGCATTCAGCATTCTTGCCTGGGAAATCCCATGGTCAGAGGAACCTGGCGGGCTACCACCCATGGGTTGCAAGAGTCGGACACAGCTGAGTGACTGAGCGTGCTCATACACGTCTACTCAGAACCTGTTCATCTTGTGCCCTTCGTGCCCAGTCCAGAGAGAACACATCTGAATGAATGGATGAGGTTTACCTCTGGGCCACAGGCAACTGTACTCCTGATCCCAAGTTAACTCCAGGACAACTAAACAACATTACAGCAAACCTTTCTCACTGCAGTGATTTTTTTTCAGTGATCCTGACAGGCATTGCTCCTCCAAGCCATCTTCTGACTAATCCAACCACAAGAGGGAGCCAAGTGCCCCATTCTTTTTTTGTGGAGACCCACAGTTTGGAGGAATCAAGGGGAGGCAAGCAGATTACAAACTCAGTTGCTAAAGAATCCGCCTGCAATTCAGGAGACCCTGATTTGATTCCTGGGTCGGGAAGATCCCCTGGAGAAGGGAACGGCTACCCACTACAGTATTCCAGCCTAGAGAATTCCCTGGACCTTATAGTCCATGAGGTCACAAAGAGTTGGACACGACTGGGCGACTTTCACTTCACTTCATTTCACTTCAAGCAGATTACAGGAGGCCGGGTTGGGGGGAGGGGTCAAGAAATGACCTCTGGCAACGCTTCAGGTGAGAGGTGCTGTGCTACCCACCCCGAGGGAGGCAGGATGCTACCCAGAACTGAGCAGGCTTTCCAGCCAGGCCTACCTGGAGCCTTCCTGGTTGAGAGTCCACCTCAGATCATCATCTGTGAAACACAGAAGCTTGTACAAGGAGGCGATGTGGCCAAGGTGTGAGTGTGCCTGAAATCTGGTAGGTGCCCTCTAAAAACTGGATGCTACCTTCTGCTGCCCCTCCCCCTGCCCTTTCTCCCAGCACCTCCAGTTTTATCCTGTTTTTTTTTTTTTTTTAATCTTTTGGCTGAGCAGGATAGCATGTAGGACCTTAGTTCCCCGACCAGGGCTCAAACCTGGCCTTCTGAATTAGCAGCACACAGTCTTAACCATTAGATCACAGGGAAGTCCCTCTCCCCTCTTTCTTTTCCTCATCTGATGTAGACAATGTTTTCCCCCCCAAAATTCATTTGTTCAGATCCTAACCTCCAATGTGGTGAGCCTTTGGGAAGTGATAAGGTCATGAGGGAGGAGCTGTCTCTTATAAAAGAGACCCCAGAGAGCTCTCTCACCATGTGAAGACACAGCAAGAAGACAGCTCATCTACGAACCAGGAAGCAAGCCCTCACCGGACACCCACCAGCTGGCACCTTGATCTTGAACTTCCAGCTTCCAGAACTGGGAAATGTCTGTCATCTATATTGCTACCCTCTCTGTGGTGTTTTGTTACAGCAGCCCAAATGGACTAGGAAAGTATCATATTCTCTTGCCTTTCCCAAAAGGCCAAATCATGCAGGGAAATCCTGGGGGCCAGAGTATCCACATCTCTAGGGAAGGTAGGAATTTGTCAGTTAGCTTCCCCTGTAGGCTTGTACTCTAAACTGTAAACTGCAAACTTTACATTCTCCAGTTATGAGATGAACAGTCTCAACTGGACCTGTTTATCACCAATCTTTCCTCCAGATGATTCCTCCTCTGCCAGGTATCCTCAGCGTCATGGCTCTCCCTTCCCACCCTCCCTGCCTGCCCAGCCCCAGTGAAGAGCAGTCCTTTGCCTCCAGGCTCCACTGAGCATTGCCAGGTTTGGAACTCAGTGCCTCCCCAGGCAGCCCACGGTTAGGACAGCTGTCCTTCTACTCAGCTAAAGCTTGGCTCTCTACCACTGCTTCTGCCTCAGCCCTCAGAGGTTTGGAGTCAGAGACACAGCCCCCAGAGTCTTCTCTCCTTGAGATTTTAACCAACCAATCACCCCCATCCTGGTAAAATCTCCTCCTATGTGTGGTCTCCACATCTGAAGGTGACTGGTTCATTGTGTTTCAGCCTGCCTGTTACCTCCCGTTCACCTGGTGGTTCCATCCAGTTCTCAGAAGGTTCTCACATGACTAGTGCAAAAGACTGAGCTCCCTAAGACTAGCTATTTATAGCTGGGAGCTTGGACATAGAGTCAGACCAGATCCACCAGCCACCCCTTCCCCTGCGCCCTCTCCTTCTCCTACTCCCCCCGTGACCTCCCCCAACCCACAGGTGAGTGTCTGTCTGTTAACCAATACCCACAGAGCTCAGCTCTCTTGATCTCAAAAATCTCTTTCTTTAAAGATTCTTGTTTTTAAAAAGTGTATTTCTTTGGCTGTGTTGGGTCTTAGCCGCAGCATGCAGGATCTTTGTATCGCCGTGCAGGCTCAGTGGCTGCATGGACTTAGTTGCTCCATGGCGTGTGGGATCTTAGTTCCCCGAGCAGGGATTGAACCTATGTCCTCTGCATTGGAAGGCAGATTCTTAACCACTGGGCCACCAGAGAAGTCCTCAAAAATCTCTTATGAAAAGAGTCCATCTCCAAGAGTTTTCTCCAGTAGATACTAACCAGTTTCCAAGTGAAAAATCACCTGCCCACTGTCACCAGGCACGACCTCAGTTAATCTTGACCAGCAGATGGAGTGACTAGTTGCTCCCAGGACTGTAGGGGGACACAGTTCTCATGTTGTGCAACAGCCCCTTCCCTCCCTTCCCCACCCTCCCAATATACACGTACACACATGCACACCCAATATACATATACACACACACACATTGCCATGCCATGCAGCTGCAGAAAACTCTCTGAAGCACAGGGACTGTCCCAGTTTCATTCCTGTATCCCCAGGAAAGTGCCTGGTGCCCAATACATTCTCCATAAGTGTTTGCTGGACTGAAGAGGGTCACAGGGGAAACAGTTCAAACAGCTTCTTAAAGCATCAGTGAGAAAAATGTCTTGTCTGGATTTCCTGCTGGTCAAATCCTGCGTATAAAGTTCTAAATGGGAGATTTTAAATGTAGAAACATTTCTGTGAGACCCACCTCCCATCCTTTCCTACGAAACTTAGACTTCATCTTTGGTTTCAGTGATGTAGCCCTTTATCTCTTGGCTGCAGCCTTTTGGGGAGAGTGTAAATAATTCTGATGGAGATTTCAAGCTCTTTCTTGACCTACTTCTGTGTCCCAAGAAACCTGGGATCCTGAGGTAACCCGTCATCAGACAGTGTCTGCCTCATGAGTCCTTCAGTCCCAGAACTTCCTGAACAATATTGTAACCAGTTTAGCCTGACTCCAGAGCCTGTGCTTGAAACTGCTGTGCCACACAGACTCCAATGCTGTCAGCAGTGAGAAGGCCCCTGTGATGGAAGAGGCATCCGCCAGGGTCATGTGCTGCTGGGAGTGAATCACAGGAGGGGCAGTCCCTGTTGTCAGAAAAACCTCCAAGGCTGGATGACTGCATGTGCAGGAACTCGTCCATTCATTCCCAGAAAAGAGGCATCATGGAACGTGGCCAAAGCAAGGTTCTAGAGTTAGACACAGCTGGGTTTAAACCTTGGCTCTGCCACTTAAAACCTATATACCTTGGAAAAGTCACTTGAACCCTCTCACTCAGCTAAGTGTAACGATAAATTACATTCCTATTTCAGAAGCTGTTGCGAAGATTAAGTGAGATAATGTGTACAATATAGTCATCTAATCCTCCTAAGTCTGACAAGAGAGGTACTGTTATCTCATTTTACAGATGAGGAAACCAAAACACTTAGGAGGGGAGGAAGAGGCCCGAGTGTGCACAGCCTGTCACTGGCAGAAAGGGACCCAGCGTATAATTCTTTCTAGCCGGTCAGCCTGTATGACTTGTTGGGATGTGTGGGGTGCCCAGCCTTGCAAGCCAGGCATCACCACAGCCCAGGAAAACATCCTCTGTGCCCTCAAAAATCTGTGGCTGCGCTCTCTGTGGGCTCCTTTGCAGCGCCAAACATGGACTGGTCCCCACTCTGGTTCCCTGCCAGGTTTGGGGAGTCCAAAGCCCCACATCCTGCCAGCAACATGCACATCACTGAAGCTTGCCTCGCTCCCCGTCTGCAGTGAGCAGAGCCTGAAGCCCTCTCCTGTTTCCCAAAACTACCTCTGCAGCTCTCTGCTGCTCTGGAAATAAGGAAGAGACCTAGTGCTCAGTGCAGGTGTGATCCATCTCCCCGCCTCTGGCAGCCCTTCACCCCAGTGGGAGCTCACCAGGCCCCTCTCAAGCGGTCCCGCCCGACTCATCTTCTCTCTCTGACTCTCTCATCTCAGGACACTGGTCTCCTTCATTTCTCAGTTCTCTTGTCCCCAAGTATAGAGGACAAGCACTTCTCTGAGATTAGCCATGTCAACATCATGAAAAAAGTAGATTTTTATGATTCTGACAGATGACAAGAACATAAAAATCACCATAGATTGTTATTTAAAATGATCCCCCTGCAAGAGATTTTTATTTGGAAGAGGTTGATGCCAAAGAAGCTGCAGTTTTAATCGCGGAGACTTCTGACTCCAGCCCTGAGGAGCACGCTGCTTTAATCCCCTGACTCGGGGTCTTGAAGCAGGACACCAGCCAGTAAAACTCAGCCAGGACCTCCGACCAAGGTGAAACTGACAAAGCCCAGGCTTCCACGTCAGAGAAGTCGGCTTTGCATCCCAGCTGCACCACTTTCCAGCCATGCAGTTTGGGTACAATGGCTTAACATCTGTGAGCCCGGAATTATGCTGTCCCTAGGCCACCCTCCATTGCGTCTATGTTTAGAATTATCATGAGGGTTAACTGAGGTATTGTATGTTAACTGAATGGCTGTGAAATCAAATTCAGTTAGTCTCTGCTTCTCTTCCACCATGATGATATCACTCCACATCTCTGGATTAGCATTTGGATAACAGATTGAGAATGTCTGTCTCTCCCCAGTGGGCTGTGAACTCCATAAAGTGGGTGGTGATTAGACTCTCTTTCTATTTCCAAGACCTAACGCAAAGTCCAGCACACAATAGGGTCTCCGTGAGTTGCAGGGACTATTGAAATATAGAGAGAAGACTTTCCATATGTTCTTCTACCCCTGAATCCTCAGTTCATACAAGAATAACAAAATTTACCAGTGTTTATTGAACAACTTCTTAGTACCAGGCAACAGGTTAGTGGCTTGGCATACCTCACTTCTAATTTTACCAAATCCCCAAGGGTATCAGTTACTAAACTTGATCTCTCCATAACCTTTTTTTTTTTTTTTAATTTTTAGAGGTGACTGTCTTCAAAAGATAAGGCATCTTGCCTCAAGTCACACAGCTAGAAGATGTGTTAGGACTAGAACTCAAATTCTTCTAACCTCAAAGCTTATGCTCTTCTCAATGAACCAAGAGCCTCATGGCCATCATCAAGAACCAAACCCTTCGCCCATAGCTCCTTTCCCACCCTCAGGACTTGCAGAGGTCACTATGAAAGGCACAGCAGAAGTCCAGTAAATCTTGGGGCCTCCAGCAGGCCTTCATGCCCATCTGATGCATACTCATCTAAAATTCTCAGCAGACTGAAACCATAAAGATCATAGCCTTATTTAGTGTTTCTTCAAATCGAGCTCTGAGGCAGCTCCATAACTCTTGGCCAGGAATATTGTTTCAAATAACTCATGCAGACAGCTGAGTAACCAAGAGGAGAGATAGATGGGTCCTGGAATGCCCCGTTGCTGTAGATCATAACCCCCCACTCCCGCGCCCTCCCTCAAGCTGCCCGGACAGAAAGGGTCAATGATTAATTATGCTAAGATAAACAGAGTTAATTTTCTTCCTGGATAAAACTAATTACAACTGTGTTTGTTTTGGTAGGACACGGAATTACTGTCCCCGGTGAAAAATCTTCCTAATTGAAAAGAGTGTTTATTTTAAAGGGGTGGGGGTTGGGGTCACTAAACAATAGTTAGCTAGTGTTTTCCCCATTTTTCATTTGAAGAGGGACAGTGATTAGGTGTTGACCTCAAAGGAACAAGCGAAATCTCTTGCTCTGGTTCCCCCTCCCTCAGGCCTCCTCGAGAGCCAGGCAACAGCATGGAGAGGAGAATTTGGCAGTTTGGGGGGAGGTTTCCTGGAAGGCATGGCCTGCAGTTGATTCGCTCTTGGCGAGTATTGTATGAAATCAGGGTAGCATCCTCTTTGGCAACCCAGGGAGGGTCGAGGAAAAAGTATTTTGAACCCCACTGCCCACCAACATTATAAACTGTGCGAGAGCAATGACCCAACTCAGATTCTTGTCGCCTCACGCTGGTCAGATTCAGTGCTAAGGCATCGCAGAAAAAGAGAAGACAGAAACAGAGCCTTTGCTCTCAAGGAGGCCGTGACCCAGTAAGGGGCCTGGGAATTCTTGTAAGGCCCTGAAGGAGCAGAGAGGTGAGGCCTGGAGGAGAGGTAGGGGTAGGGAGGGGGATGAGCCTTCATACAAAGGGACCGGCGTGAGCAGAGAGATGTGTGTCTGGCGAGTTTAGAGAGCTCTAAGCAATTGGATGTGGCTGAGATAATGGGGACAAGACTGCGGATGAAGCTGAAAGAGATTTGGAGGTTGGTAGTTGATACGTGGACTATGGCAAGCAGTATTGTGTTGCTAGGGCCGCAGTAACAAAGTACCACCACCTGGGTGGGTAAGACAACAGAAATCTGTTGTCTCACAATCCTGGAGGCTGGAAGTCCAGAATCAAGATGTTGGGAGAGCCACACTCCCTCCACAGTACCTAGGAGAGTTTCTCTTCTTGACTTGTCCAGTTTTTGGTAGCAGCCCCAGGATCTCACAACGCCAGTTTCCGCCTTCATCTTCACATGGCCTTCTTCCATCTATGTCTGTGTCCAAATTCCTCCTTATTAGAAAGACACCAGTCATATTGGATTAAGGGCTCACCCTTCTTCTATATGACTTCATCTTAACACATTTGACTTAATCACATTTTAACCAGGCGTCTCTGGTGGCACAGATGGCAAAGAATCTGCCTGCAATGCAGGAGAGGCAGATTCAGTTCCTGGTTCAGGAAGATCCCCTGGAGAAGGAAATGGCTACCCACTCCAGTATACTTGCTTGGGAAATCCCATGGACAGAGGAGCATGCACATATTTTGACTACCCCATTCCCCAAGAGGGTTGCATTCTGCAGTACTTAGGGCTTAGGATCTCCACAGCTTTTGGTGGAGAAACAACTCAACTAATAACATGGGTTACAGAGGCCACTTTCGGGAGGAGGATGCTCACCCCGCAGGCAGAGGGGAGACACTGAAAGGCTGTCAATGATGGAATGGTTTTGTTTTCTTGTTTGTTTTTGAGAAGAATTCTCTGCGTCCAGTGTGGAGGACTGATGAGTGGGCATGAGCAGTTAGGTAAGGGTTGTCATAATAGCCCAGATGAGAAAAGAAGGGCTGGAGAGAAAAGAATCTGTGAGAAGACTTGTTATAGCTCCAAGATTCTGTGATTCGAAGAACATCATGATTACCAGGATGCCAGAGGAGAGAGGGAGGTGTCAGAAATGACTTCCAGGTTTTCCGGAGCTCAAGGAGGAAAAGCCGGATGGGAGGGAAACAAGTTGTTTGGGACAAGTGCAGTTGAGCTATCAGGTCAGAGGTGCTGGGGAGGCAGGTGGATACAAGGGTCAGGAACTCACAGAGCCTCTTCTCTCTGCCGATACAGACTCAGAAGCACGGAGAGGTATATGATCAGTGACTCAGGCAAACAGACGAAACTGCATAAAACCACACGGAGTGAGAAAAGATTTGAAGGCAGAAACCTGAGGGACCTGGCAGACAAGGGGTTAAAAGAGAAGGGGAGTCAGAGAGTAGGTTGCGGGAGCACCATCACAGAGGTGGGGGGAGCACAGCCCAGCAGCCTCCCAACCGCAAGCCAGAGTACCTACCCTCCCACCATCACCAGCACTGAACACAGCAGTACTGACATAGAGCCCCTACACCTTTTGCCTGACGCTTAGTGTCCTTGAGGGGTGTGTGTGTGTATGTGTGTGTGTGTGTGTGTGTGTGTGTATCTGTGTCTGTGTTGTGTGTGCTTATGTATGTGTGTGTGGGGACTTTCTCCCTTCAAACTCTGCCAAATCCTTGAGGACAGAGGACATAGACCATGTCCTTCTCTGCTTCTCTTGGATCCCTCACAGCTTCTCTGAAAAGAATTTAACACAAAACAAGTGCTTATTGCTAAATATGTGATTGCATGCATGTGTGTGCTCAGGCATGTCCAACTCTTTGCGACCCCATGGACTGTAGCCCATCAAGTTCCTCGGTCTGTGGAATTTTCCAAGCAAGAATGCTGGAGTGGGTAGCCATTTCCTTCTCCAGAATATGTGATTAACTGTAAGTAAATAAACCGCCATCAAACACTTACTTAGTATGTATTATAGATGAAATTCTCCAACACCGACCTAATACACGACACTAACACGAGTGCTCCGTAAAGGCTAATGGAAGGAAAGTGGGAAGAGGAGTGAGGGGAGATGACCAGCTAGCAGTCAGGAATCTGTGAAATAATAATGGTCAGAGGTTCCATGGAAGGGCTGCAGGGCCATGTGCCTGTGACATGGAGGGAAGGACAGGGGTACAGAGTGAGCTCACCTAGATTCGAACTCCGCTCTCACAGTCATTCAGCTTTCTGGGCTGTTTCTATAAACTTAGAGGTTTAGGATGTATATTTTTCCAAGGTCCTAGGCCTCTAGGAAATCAGTATTGAAAGTCAGAGAGGGTTTTGAGGCAAGATAAGCCCTAACTCTTTGCTACAATTACACACAGCAGTGCCTACATTTTCTCGTGCAGTCATTATCCCTGTCTCACAGAGGAGGAAGCTGACACCCAGAGAAGTCTGGATTTGCCCAAGGACTGTGAGAAGACGGGGCAGGAGCAGACTAGGGTACAGAGTGGGAGGCAGGGAGAGCTGCCTGGGTCCTGGAGGAGGGGCAGTGATGCATTGCAATTAAGAACATGGTCTGTGGAACCAGACCACTGAGGGGAGAATCCCAGTTCAGGCCAAAACATGTTCTATAGAGTTTTGAATTATTGGGGAGTTGGGGTTGTTCCAATAGCAGCTGAAGACACTCCAGCAGGGAAGTGTGCAGCATCGCCACCACAGAGCAGGGCTCTGACCGCAGGCAAGCCCTCCTGGCCTCAGCCTCCTGAGCCTTACTTTGCGCTGCATCAGTGAGCCGTCAGGTCCCTGTCAACTCTGTCATGCTGCAAAACCCCTCACCCGCTGAGGCCCAGGAGCCCAGGGTGGCGATCTGTGCTGCCCTTCGTGCTTGCTTGCGGCTGCTGTTCTCTGGAACAGTCTAAAACATGGCTTCCAGATGCGGGTCTCTGCAACCAGCTGAGCCATCATTCCCTGTGAAGCCTTTAAAAAATGCACATGCCTGGGCCCCACACCAAACCCATAGCACCCGTATCCTGGGCTTGGGCCTAGGCATCTGTGTTGTTACAGATCTCGTAGGGGATTCTGGTGCCACCAGCAAAGCTGGTTGTATAGCAGCCGCACCCGCTTTTCAGATGCAGCACCTGCCACCTAGCACACATGGAAGGTGCTATAGGGACCCACGTGGCTAACTCGGACCCTTGCAGAGGGAATGCAACAAGACTCCAGAGCTTCTCATCTGGGTAACCAGACAGAGATGGGCTTAACTACTCACTCTGACACCCTCCAGCAGTATAACCAGAAGTATATTCAGGGAAGCTGAGCAGAAATCCACTGTCAGATGTGAGTTCTTTCCAGGAAGAGCAACAATTCTCCCCCTTCTTGCTCTTGTGAGTGGGGAGAGTGGTTTTGCTAAGTAAAGATATGTTTCTTGGGGTGATGATGGACATGAGAGAGGAGATGTGAAAATACAGAGAAAAAAGTTAGTGTCTATGTTTGGGTTCATTCAGACATTTTCCTTCAGCAGGGGAAAGGAAGTTACCTAGTAATAGAGGACAGATAACAATAATGGTTAACCCTTGGATAGAGGAGGACATGGGCCAGATATTGATCAAGAGCTTTGTCTATACTGACTCCTCCAAAGGTATAGCTTTGTCTATACCTTGTTCTTCACAACAGTGCTATGGGCTAGATACTATTACTGCTATGGTCCCCCCCAATTCATATGTTGAAACCCTAACCCCAAAAAGTGATGATATGAGTATGTGGGACCTTTGGGAAGTGACCTAGTCTTAAGGACAGAGCCCTGGTAAATGGAGTTAGTGTTCTTATGAAAGAATCCAGAGAGGTCCCCAGTACCTTCTGCCAGGTGAGGCTACCAGAAGGAGTCTGGATCTGGAAGAGGGCGCTCACTCCACCACGCTGACACCCTGACCTGAGACTCCCAGCCTGCAAAACTGTGAGAAATAAATTTCTGTTGTTTGTAAGCTTCCATTGTGTGGTATTTTGTTACAGCAGCCCTAAAGGATTGACAATTACTCTCCTCATGTGACACGTCAGGAAGACAAAGCACAAAGAGGCTAAGTGACTTGTTCAAGGCCACCTACCTATTTGATGTCTCTCACTCAGATGGGGGCCCTGATCCAACCTTTCATCTTCTTAAAATGAATGTTTTCCCATAATAGCCCCTTCCCTCATCTGCCTCCATCTCTGTAGTTGAGCTGACCGGGTGGGTCTCACTAGGAAATGGTTGACAGAACATAGCCTGGGGAAGTGGAACAAACTCTGAAGATAGGCAAAATGTTTAGGAGAGTATCCTGAGTAAGAGCAATGCAGCTGAGTAGAATGGGTTTTCCTTAGACTAGAATGATGCACATGAAATTGTTCCCATCAGTATTTCAGATCTGAAATTTCTACACTCTATATTTAGGCAAACCAGCAGTGTCTCAGTTTACCTCACCTGCAAAATGGAGGAAATAAAATGATAACTCTTGCAGGTTATGAAGCACAAATATGGTAAGCACATCACTCAGTATAGGGCCTGTCTCAATATTTGGGAGCTATCAGTTCTGCTCCTTTGTTCTATGTGATTGTTGTTATCCTTGTATAATCCAGCAGTGACTGTAATAGTGCCTTAATCATAACAAGAATTTAGAAATTTATTCAAGAAATGATACCAGAGCAGCCTATAACCTGATATACTATGCAGAATGGTTTAAAATATGCTTTAACAGAGCTAGGTAAACAAATGTATATCTGACATCTGAGCTCATAGCCACCTTAACTTCATTTTTGTCTAAACAAATCACTGTTATACTTAATGGGGAACCAACCAGCTTGAACTTAAGAAAGAATAATAGGTTTTGACAGGAAAATCTATCAGATTTCTTTCAACAGAAAAGAGATGTTAGATAGGAAACGTCTTTATATCTTGCATTAAAGGAACAGGAGAATGAATTCGCAGGTTTTAGGAGTCCTCTGTGGCTCCTTTGCCTGTGTGTGAAAGGGATTTTGTTGGTGGTTCAGGTAGTAAAGAATCTGCTTGCAATGCAGGAGATCCTGGGTTTGATCCCTGGATTGGGAAGATTCCCTGGAGAAGGGAATGGCAACCTACTCCAGTATTTTTGCCTAGAGAAGTCCATGGACAGAGGAGCCTGGTGGACTACAGTCCATGGGGTCACAGAGAGTCGGATACGACTTTGCCTGTGTGTACTAAACTGTAACTTCCTCCAATTTTAAAGGAAAACTGGAAAAGGAAATGGCAACCCATTCCAGTGTTCTTGCCTGGAGAATCCCAGGGACGGGGGAGCCTGGTGGGCTGCCGTTTATGGGGTCACACAGACTCAGACACGACTGAAGCGACTTAGTAGTAGTAGTGATAGTATTGTTAACAGATCAGATGTAGCCAGTTTACTGAGAAGCCTCAATTCACTGGAGGTATAAATAAAGATCAATTTATTTTCTCCATTCCCTGCAGTTAACTAGCTCCGTCCAGTCTCTCAGTCTCACTGCCCAAGGAACCTCCAAGCAGACTCCAACCATCACTTTCCTATCAATGTCAGTTAGTCAAGTCCAGTCCAGTTTACCACCTCAATGTCATATCCAAGTCTTTTCCCTCTTCAGAGTTTGCCAGACTTGTAACTCAAGTTCCAAGAGTGGGAAGGGGGCTTGATCTTGTCTTCTTGTCTCCTTGCCGTTTACTCCTTCTCCTTCCTTTTCTCAGTCTAGTGCCTCCCACGTGAAGGGAAGAAAGAAGGATAAAAGGAATAGAGGAGGTCACTTTAAATACGTGGCTTCTTATCTCTGGTGGGAAGAGGTCCCTGCTCTCACACTGGCTTAACCTGTTTCTCTCTACTGTTGGTGGCTTCTGGCAATGTGTTAGTCTCTTATTAAATAGTATGGGGCGTGGAGTTGTGTTTTTAGAGGGAGATGTTCATTTTTATGCCACACATTCCACCACCGAGAACCCCAAGCTGGGGGCAACCGTGTCTCCCTTTGTCCTAGAAACAATCTTTGCCCCCAACTTTTCTCCATCTGGATGCCATCTTCCTTGGTCCACAGCCAGCAGAGCTGTCGCCTTCTCCTCTGATTTCGATTCTCTCATTGTGGTGGAGCCAGTTAAATTATTGGAATTGGATTTACCCTCCTGCCTTAAACAAACAAAACATAAAATATTTTTTATAACACACAATTTTCAAGATATTTAACAAAGGATAGTGACCCTTGAGAGATAAGAAACAAAGGAGGTAAGTCAATGATTGCCCCAGCTTGATGCCTTCAGAGTTTCTAGGCTGTGGTGCAGAGAACGAAACTCTGAATGGAAGAGATGATGCTGAGAGTTGGATCACCAAGTGGGAATTCACAGGACAGGGTAACAGAGGAAGCTCCGTTGGCACTTTGCACCCCAAAGATCTGCAAAGGACCACCGCTCTGATATTCAGGAGGGTACTGATCAATAAATTCAGGTGAAGAAACATAGTGGCCAGGGAAAAAATAATCTGAAAAGATTAGAAAACAAAGTCCAACATTCACCCAGGGCTGGGAATACTGCATCGTCCCCTAGCCGGACTGAAAGGAATCATAACTCCTGAGCATTGGGTTGAGTATTCAAGAAGGTTTTGCTCAGTAGTAGGGAACAATTCACCCTAGATTGCTGCAGGTATACCAAATATATCATAAAAGTAAGACCCAAGATGAGCAAATTATTCCCAAGTAGTATCCCAGAACACACTCAAGAAGATTTATAAGAACAAAAATGATCCACCATCCAACAAGGTAAAAGTCACCATTTCTGGCATCTAATTGAGGACTGCCAGGCATACAATGCAGCAGGGAGACACAGTCCCTAATAAGGAGAATAGTCAGTCTATCAAAGCAGTCCAAGAACTGAGACAGATTTTAAAATTAGCAACCAAAATTTCAAAATAATTGTTTTAACTGTATTCTAGGTATTCAAAAAGTTGAGACATGAAAGCTATCAAAAAGACTCAAATAGAACTTCCAGATGTGAAAAATGCATTTTTGATGAAAAATTCTGTGGCATTTAGGGCATATTAAGCATGGCAGAGACATTACTTTGCCAACAAAGGTCCGTCTAGTCAAGGCTATGGTTTCTCCAGTAGTCATGTATGGATGTGAGAGTTGGACTGTAAAGAAAGCTGAGCACCGAAGAATTGATGCTTTTGAACTGTTGTGTTGGAGAAGACTCTTGAGAGTCCCTTGGACTGCAAGGAGAGCCAACCAGTCCATCCTAAAGGAGATCAGTCCTGGGTGTTCATTGGAAGGAAGGATGTTGAAGCTGAAACTCCAATAATATGGCCACCTGATGCGAAGAGCTGACTCATTTGAAAGGACCCTGATGCTGGGAAAGATTGAGGGCAGGAGGAGAAGGGGACAACAGAGGATGAAATGGTTGGATGGCATCACCGACTCAGTGGACATGGGTTTGGGTGGACTCCAGGAGTTGGTGATGGACAGGGAGGCCTGGCGTGCTGCAGTTCATGGGGTCGCAAAGAGTTGGACATGACTGAGTGACTGAACTGAACTGAAACATGGCAGAGAAGATTAGTTAACTTGAAGGCATAGCAGTTTTAAAAAAGAACAAATCAGCATAAAGTAAGAAGAAATAAAACAATATAATAAAGTTCAGTGTGGAAATCAGTAAAATAAAAAACACTAAAACAATTTTAAAAGTCAATGAAACCAAAAGCTGTTTCTTTAAGTTCAATAAGGTTGATTAATCTCTTAGCTAGATTGATAAAGAAAAAAAACACAGATTATTAAATCAGGAATGATAGAGGTAATATCACCAGAGGTTCCACAGATATTTTTTTAAATAAAAGAATATTTTCAATAACTTTATATCTATAAATTTGACAGTTCAGCTGAAATGGACCAGTTCCCTAAAAGATGCAAACTACCAAAGCTTAGTCAAGAAAGAATAGATAACCTTAATAGCTCTGTATCTATTAAAGAAATAGAACTTGTACTTTAAAAATTCTCCCACAAAGAAAACTCTAGACCACATGGAACCACTAGTGAATTCTACCAAACATTAGGGAAGAAGCAATACCAATTCTACATAAACTCTTCCAGAAAACTGAAAAGGAAGGTATGCCTCCCAACTCATTATTTGATGCCAGCGTTGCTGTGACAATGAAACCAGAAAATGCTATCACCAGAAAAGAAAACTGTAAGCCAATATTTTTCAAAAACACAGCTGAAAAAGCCTAAACAAAATTTTAGCAAACCAAACCCAACAACATATAAAAAGGATAGTATATTATGGTCAAGTGGAATTTTTCCAAGGAATGTAGGGTGGATTTAACATTCAGAAATCATTGCAAATACTGGGGATCTGTTGCACAGCAATGAGAATGTACTTAACACTTTAATATGGTTAAGACAGTAAATGTTATGTCATGTGTTTTTTATTATAATTAAACATTTTTTAAATTGATGCCATTTATCATATTAACAAACCAAAACAGGAAAAATACATGATCATCTTAATAGATGCTGAAAAAGCATTTAACAAAACCCAACATGCTTATAAAATCCAATCAATCTGGATACAGACTCAACAAACTAGGTACAAAAGGGAACTTCCTCAGTTCAAAACAAATTATCTACACACACAAAAAAGATACCTAACATTCTACTTAATGGTAAAAAGTTTAAAATATCAGAAACAAAAAAAAGGGACCATCACTTTTTTCAACACTGTATAATATAATAATTAAATAAAAAGAATAAAAGGAATCCAAATTGAATGGAATAAGTAAAATTATTCTCATTCCTAGGCAAAATGAGTATCTATATAGAAAATCTAGTGGAATGTGCAGAAAGTCAACTATAACTAACAAGTAAGTTTACAAAATTGCAGGATGCAAGATCAATATAAAGAATCAACTGTATTTCTATGCACTACAAAAAAAAACTATCAGAAATAAAGATTTTAAAACATTTACAAAGTATTTAAAGTACTAAATAATTCAGGATAAATATGACAAATATTATGAAAAAAAGTACCCTTAAAACTCCAAAACATTACTGAAAGTAAAGATGACCTAAATAAATGAAGATATATCTTGTTCATGAGTCAGAAGACTAACCATAGTTAAAAATGTCAATTATTTCCAAATTGATCTATAGACTCATGAAATCCCAAATAAAACCCCGAAACCTTTTTGCAGATATTGACATTGATATTGATATTGATTCTAAAATACGCATGGAAATGCAGAGGACCTAGAAGAACTAAAACAACTTTGAAAAAGAATAGTGCTAGTGGGATAATTATACGTGATTTCAAGACTTACTCAAAAGTTACAGTAATCAAAAGCGTGGCATTGGAATCCAAACAGACGTGCAGGTCAATGGACTAGAACTAGGAGTCCAGAAACAGATTTACACATATTTAAATAACTGAGTTTTGACAAAGCTGTAAAGGTAATTTGGTGGAGAAAGAGCAACTGTTGTTAGGACAACTGGATAAGCATAAGCAAATAAATGCATATATGTATGTTGAGTGTTCAGTCCATAACTCACACTATATACAAAAATTTAACTCAAAATGCATCATAGACTTAAATGAGGGTCATAAAGCTACAATATTTTTAGGAGAAAGTCTTTGTAGACTTAGGATAAACAAAGTTTTTTAGATTCAACATCAAAGTACAACCCATAAAAGAAATTTTTGAAAAGTTGTTTTTCAGTCACCAAGTTGTGTCCGACTCTTGGTAGCCCCACGGACTGTAAAACACCAGGCTTCCCTGTCCTTCACTACCTCCCAGAATTTGTTCAAATTCATGTCCACTGAATCAATTTGTTAAGTTAGACCTTTTCAAAATTTAAAACTTCTACACCTCAAAAGGCATGAAAAGATCAGATACAGGCTAAGTGCAAATATTTGCAGAGTATATATTTGATAAAAGTTTTGTATCCAAAATCTATCAAGAACTCTAACAACTCAGTAAAAAGAAAATAACACAATTAAAAAAAAAAAACAGACAAAATATTTGAAAAGACATTTTCCCAAAGATATGAAAATGATCACGTGAAAAGGTGATCATTGGGAACTTTAAAACCACAATATGATAGCGCTACATATGTATGAAAATGGCTATAATTTATAACTGATCATGCTGGGTGTTGGCAAGGACACAGAAGGACTGGAATTCTTATACACTGCTGATGGGAATGAAAAATGGTAGGACCACTTCAGACAGGAGTTCGGCAGTTTCTTAGAATGTACAGCTATCATATGATCTAACCATTCCATTGAAGATATAGGGAAGCATGTCTATACAAAGACTGGTACATGAATGGACATAGCAGCTTTATTTGCAACAGCCCCAAACTGGAAACTACTCAAAGTTCCATAGACTGGAATGGATAAGTAAATTGTTGTATACATATACAATGGAATGCTGCTCAGCAGCAAAAGAGAATGAGCCAGTGATACACACAGCAACATGGGTGAATCTCAAAATATTTACACTGTGTGAAAGAAGCCAGATAAAAGGAGTACACACTGTATGATTCCACTTATATACAACTCTAGCAAATGCAAGTGAATTCTGTGGTAACAGAAAGCAGTCTGATGGTTCTTTAAGGGGAGTAATTTATGGAGGGGAAAACTTTTACAAAGAAATACTGGGGATGTGGCCCTACTCACTGTCTTCTTTGTGGTGATGGTTTCATGAATACATATAAATACACATATGTCAACACTTAAGAAATTGCACACTTTAAATATGTGCAGTAGGTCAATTGTACCTCAAAACTCTTTTTAAAAAGAAGCAAGTAAAAAAAAAACCCTAATTACTTTTAAAAAGAAGCAAGTATCAATCTCTAGTTTATGCATACCATCAAATTCCAGTGGACAGAAGTCAAGCTCTTCCTAGAACCCTCTCTCTTGTTCTGCTGTGCTCTCATGACAGGTCTGGGAGGTGCCTGCAGATTCAGCACCTCAGCAAGCATCTCACCAAGGAGTGAACTCCCAGTTCCCTCTTCCTACAGACACTCCCAATCTCTAAGGGTCTTTCTCTTGGAAACTCCTCCATCACTTAGATTAAACTAGAAGAGAGAGGAGGAGGGAATATCCTCTCCATGAAAGTTGCACTTCCCATGATGATTATGACAAATTTCCCTTTCTCTCCTAACCTATCTTCCTGTGCAGGCTTGGGGGTGGAGTGCTGCAAAGCTGCTGTGAAGATTGGATTTGGCTGGGATGTTTACCTGGGAAGGGTGTATCTAATCCCAATTGTTAACAGCTGCAGGGCAATCTCTCGCACAGATAAAAACAGGTCCAGAGGAGAAGCTGGATGGAGGGAGCCTTACTGTTTGCCCCAGGCTGCAGGAGAAGGAGGGGGCTTCTAAATGACGAGTGGGTAGGGGCAGCCGTGGGCCCAGAAAACTTCAGGCTGCATATTGAGCTAAGTCAACAAGTCTTTAATGACGGCTCTCTTGGGGGGATTAAGACTCAGGTCAGCCAGATCCTGAAGCCAGCAGTTTTGTGTCTTCCCCCACATTCTTCCTCCCCCGGTCCTCGCTCCTTTCAGCGCTTGGCATCGCTGAGCAAGTAGAAGAGACAACTCTTTTATGTCTAACGTTTTTCCACTATGTGTTCTTTTTGGCACACAGTTGTTTAGCCTTGACTTAAAACAATTTAAATATCAAATCATGTACAGGTATACCTTGTGGGTATTGAGGTTTTGGTTCCAGACCACAGCAATAAAGAGAGTCACATGAATTCTTTGGTTTCCTAGTACAAATAAAAGTTTTATCTACATTATATTGTGGTCCATTAAGTCAGCAATAGCATTATGCTTGAAAAAACAATATATATTTTTTTTAGTTAAAAATACTTTATTGTTTTAAAATATTAACCATTATTTGAGCCTTCAACTAGTCTTAGTAGTAACATCAGAAATCACTGATCACTGATCACTGTAACAAACACGATAATGAAAAAGCTTGAAATATTGCAAGAATTATCAATACATGATGCAAAGACATGAAATGAGCAAATGTTATGGGGAAATGGTACTGATAAACTTGCTCGATGCAAGGTTGCTACAAACCTTCAAACTGTAATAAAGGCAACATCTGTGAAGCTCAATAAAGTGCAATAGTACAAGGTATGCCTATATATGTCATGTCAATCCAGGTAGATTTTAATGATGCCTGCTGTTGTAGATGAGAAAGGATGAGGAGAAAAATCCTGATAGGGATTCCATAGAAAACTCTAGGCAGTTTTCTCTCTGAGCTGTGTCTAGAGTCTGTCTTTTACTCTCCACGCCCACAGGCTGACCTTTCACTTCTCACCTGAACAGAAATCCTCTGCCTTTTCTTTGAGGCTCTCGAAGAGACCATGCAAAGATGCCTGAGACACTGGCTCCCAGGCAGGCTGGGGTTAATGTAAGACTTAGCATGTAGATTTGCCAGGAAGCATGTCTCTGGGCTCCCAGCTTTGCCCAAATGGACCACATCAATCACTACTGAGACTTCCTTCTGAGGAAGTGAGGATAAGGGCCTGGTTATTTATGACAACCTCCTGAGGACTTTCCTCTGCCAACTGCGTTCCCCAGGAAGGGAGATGGCCATTAAACTCCCTACCTCTGCTATGCCCTTCTTTATGAACAAGATCCCATTCTTCAAGAGGAGACCAATGCCAAGAAAAGGAGGCCAAGAGAGGCACATAAACGGGGCAGACAAACTTACATTGAATCTGAGAGTTATTAGGAAAGTCACCTTGCCAACTGCCCAGCAAGGGCCCTAAGGTCCAGCTCAGGAGTGCCCAAGGCTGCACAGATAGAGAGGCAGGCCTGAAACTACGGTCAAGTGTCTCCCTTATTCAGCCAAGGGTCTTTTTTTTATTTTGGCTGCGCTGGGTCTTCATTGCCTCGCATGGACTTTTCTCTAGTTGTGGCAAGCAGGGGCTACTCTTTGCTTCAGTGCATGAGTTTCTTGCCTCAGTGGCTTCTCGCATTGCAGAGCAGGGGCTCTATAGAGTGCACGGGCTTCAGCAGTTGTGGCTCATGGGCTTAGCTGCTCCGCAGCCTGTGGAATCTTCCCAGACCAGTGATTGAACCCACGTCCTCTGCACTGGCAAGTGGACTCTTCACCATTGCGCCACGAGGGAAGTCCCAACTGAGGGTCATTTTTTGCTGTCATTTTCATTTTCAAAACAAAGTTCTCAGGATTTCTTAGAATCCTGCTTTTAGAAACCATGGATACTGAAATTTCTTCTTGCGAAGGTCTTCCTTCTCCTAGAGCTGAGTTTTGTAATGAGGATGGAATTTAATTTTCTGGAATGCGGTCTCTCAGAATTTTCTTCTGAGCAGACAAAGGAAGGATCACTTGTCAAAATGTAGGCGAAGATAGAGCAGGAGAAACCCTCACAGCAACCCAAGGGAGGTAAATTTTATTACCTCCATTTTGTAGATTAGCAGAGCACCAAAGAGTTAAAGCAGTTTGCCTTAGCAAACTGAAATCGTGGTTGGTCCATCTGAATGACTTAAGAATTAAACGAGCCAGACTTCAATGGTGGCCCAGTGGTTAAGAATCCCCCTGCCAATACAGGAGACACGGGTTTGATTCTTGGTCCAGGAAGATTCCACATGGTGTGGGGCAACTAAGTCCATGTACCACAACTACTGACCCACACTCTAGAGCTCACATGCTGCAACAACTGAAGCCCAAGCATGCTAGAACCCTGCTCTGCAACAAGAGAAGCCACGGCAATGAGAAGCCCACACACCTCCACGGAAGAGTAGCTACTCCTTGCCGCAGCTAGAGATAGTCTGCACACAGCAGCAAAGACCCAGTGCAGCCGAAAAACAAAATTTTTAATAAATAAAAATTTAAGCAGTAAAAGAACATATATTAATAGATAGAGACCAAAACAGTACCTTTATTGGCCAGAGCTGGAGACAGACATGTCTCAAGACAGATCTTAGAGGGATGCTCAGCAGATCTGCTCCCCTTCTTCCTGGCCATCAGCCTTCTACCCATTCCAGTCTTGTTCCCTGTTGGGCGTGGCCATGTGACCTAGTTCTAGCCAGTGGACCGTGGGCAGAACTGCTGTGCACCACTTGCAGGCAAGACTCATAAGCTCCGTGTAATTCTCTATTCCCCCGCTCAGCTCAGTCGGTAAAGAATCTGCCTGCAGTGCAGGAGACCTGGGTTCGATTCCTGAGTTGGGAAGATCCCCTGGAGAAAGAAATGGCAATCCACTCCAGTACTCTTGCCTGGAAAATCTCATGGTCAGAGGAGCCTGGTGGGCTACAGTCCATGGGGTCGCAAAGAGTCGGACATGACTTAGCGACTAAACCACCACCACCACTCTTCTTTATCTGCTGGTAGATTGTCCCAACAGGATTTTTTTTTTTTTTTTTTTTTACCCTCAGCACTATTGACATTTGTAGCCAGACAATTCTTTGCCGTGGAGCCTTCCCATGCATTATAGGATATTCAGAAGCATGTCTGATCTCTACCCATGAGATACCAATAGCTTGCCAATGTGGCAACCAAAACGTCTCCAGACACTTTCAAAGGTCCTCTGAAGGGCAGAATCAGCCCCTGTTGAGAACTGCTGCTCTACAAGATGCCAAAGACACACAGTGGAAGAAACTTGGATCCTGAATGACTGCATGGAGCAGAGCGCCCATCTCACACTTGTCAGTAACATGAGCAAGAAACTTTTACTGCATAAAGCCACTTCAGTTTAGGAGCTGTTGATTCAAAAGTAGCTTCCTCTGACTAATATATTACTCCTAAAGGCTCCCCATAAATAGACAGACTTATCCACCCAGACGGCGTACTCAGACCAGGAACCACCCCTGCCTACACGGCTTGGGCCCAAGAGGTACAGCAGTAAGTCACTTCCTAGGGGAAGACAGCACACAAGGTAAAGAAAATGCCAGAGCTGAGTTCTACACGCTTAGAACTTCTGCCCAAAGTCACCATAAAGTCACTTCTCATCCATAAAAGCAGAAAAATCTGAAATGTGCTTGGAAGAAAAACTTTCTTCTCGAAAACTCCCTACTCATGAAACCAAGAGGCTCTGCACAGGCAAACTCCAGAGCCCACTTGTCTTTTTCTAACCCTAGAAGATCTGTTCAGTACAAAAGATAGCCTATACTCTGCTCAGCACAAAGTATGGCCTGAGTTCTAATTTTCCCTCTAAATGCTTTATCTTACTTTGTTATTGAAGTCAAGGCTCAGGCTTTGGCCAAAGTCAGGGTTGGTCTCACCTTGTGACGGTGGTCCTGGTGTGGCCCCACAAGCACAGGACTTGTTCTGTGACAAAAACATAGAAAGGACCAGAAAAGAGTAAAACCCACAGCCTTGATCTGAATTAACTGGTGAATTTTGTCAAGAGCTCCCATCACACAATTCATTTCCTTTCTCCATTGTCCTTTATACTTCCATTTACTGAACAGCCCAGTGATATACTGCCCGCTTCACATAAAGCTGTCAAAGGAATGCTGTGAGTGACCTTAGTCCAGGAGAGGCAGCTCAGTGGAAGGGAAATAACTGGCTGGAAGTCAAAAAACACAGATTTGTGTCCAGATCTGATCTGTCACTAACTGATTGTTCCAAACTGGACCTCTTCTCAAGACCTCTGTTTCCTCAACATAAAGTAAGAACACTGGGTTGAGCATCTCATAATTTTACTGTTAACTGCACTGGGAAGCATTAAATTGAGATCTTGTTTATATCTCTATTGTTAATAGTAACTATGTGCCTTTTCCTCCCCCATCTCCTGCATGCCCAGCTCAAGCCTTGGATGCTGTTGTATTCAACAAAAGTTGCAATAGTCTCTCACAGGTCTTCATTCTTCCCTCCCAAAACCCCAATCTATTTTACGGTGAAAGAGACTGATTTAGATACAGTCCTAGGCCGCTTTGAGCGATGCTATCCTTGAATTCTAGCATCCTAAGGTTCTAGTACAGTAAGTCCCCCATGTATGAACAAGTTCCATTCTGAAAGTCCATTTGTAAGTCCAATAAAGTTAGCCTAGGTATCCATCTAACACAATCGGCTATATAGTGCTATACTGTAATAGGTTTATAATACTTTTCACACAAACAATACATTAAAAACAAACACAAAAAATAAAGAAAACATTTTTAATATCACAGTGCAGTGCCTTGAAAAGTACAGGAGAACACTACAACAGCTGGCTTGCAGGACCGGGCATCAAGTGAACAGGCAAGAAGAGTTACCGAGTGGAGGATGGAGAGAAGGTGGAAGACGGTAGAGACGAAAGAGTGTCAGCAATAGGAGATGGAGGGCAAGCTGCAATTTCACTCATGCCTGACACAGATGGCACAGGTTCTGGTTCCCTGCTGCACTGAATTCTACTTATCCTCTTGAGCAAACGAACCAGTGATGTCTGACTGTGTGCAGGGTTTCTCCTGCTCTATCTTCGCCTACATTTTGAGAAGTGATCCTTCCTTTGTCTGCTCAGAAGAGAATTCTGAGACCGCATTCCAGAAAACTAAATTCCATCCTCATTACGAAACTCAGCTCTAGGAGAAGGAAGACCTTTGCAAGAAGAAATTTCAGTATCCAAGGTTTCTAAAAGCAGGATTCTAAGAAACCTCTGTTACTTCAGTCTTGTCCAACTCTGAGACCATATGGACTGTAGCCCACCAGGCCCCTCTGTCCATGGGCTTTCTCAGGCAAGAACACTGGAGTGGGTTGCCATGCCCTCCTCCAGGGGATCTTCCTGACCCAGGGATGAAACTTTACCAACAGGCTGGTTCTTTACTAACAGTGCCACCTGGGAAGCCCAATGATTGAGTGGTAGCTCTCTTTCTCTTGTCATAGATGGCACGGTGACACTGGACTGCATTCTGAATGGCTGCTGTGACCTTCATGTACCATTCTATGTTTGAGTCCTTTGCCTCAAAAACGAATAGTGCCTCCTCAGATACAGAAAATCCCGTAGGCATCTCCAGAATCTTTTTGATTCTTCAGTTACTTCTTCCTCTTGTCTCTCTTTGTCCTTTCTCTGGGCCTCCAGTTCCATCAGGTCTTCATTAGTAATCTCCTTGTGGTGCACAGCACGTTCAGTGAAGCCATCCTCTCACAGATCTAGCTTGAAATAAAGATACTGAACTATTGCACTCTGTACAGTACTGTAGGGTACATTACACAAAGCCACTCGTGGAGGATGCACACACCTCACAACGTGCACAAGGCATGTGAAAAAACTTGCGACTGGACACACGCTCGCATCTTTGAAAGTTCACAACTTGAAGTTCTGTACATAGGGGACTTGTGATTTATATCTTTAATATTCCAGATCATAGTCTAAATATCTGGGAGCCTAGAATTCTAAAGGGCTAGGAGTCTTAAATCCTAAAGTATTAAGAGTCTAGAATTCTAAGTATAACTTGAATTTCTCCAGGAAAAAAATTGCAAAAGTGGAATATGCTAGTATTGCAGACCCATTATGCGGCATCGCCGACTCGAAGGACGTGAGTTTGAGCAAGCTCTGGGAGTTGGTGATGGACAAGGAAACCTGGCGTGCTGCAGTCCATGTGGTCACAAAGAGTCAGACATAACTGAGCGACTGAACTGGACTGAATAACTCAAATATTCATGGCTTCTGCCCCTCTAGGCATATTTCTCATAGGCAGTTCATATGGCCTCCTCATGACACATTTGGTCAGCTAGAAGGCAGTACCTTCTGGGCCTTTCACTAGGTCATTTAGCAAATGGAAATACAAAGGACAATGAAGGAAGGAAATGGATTGCCCTTTTTCACCCTCCTGTCAAGTCGACATACATCAGTTAGTGATATAATTTCAACCTCATCTAAACCTCAGAGATAGGTGGAGGCCTGGATGCAATATACTTATCGTTAATATTGAAGTCCTCCATATTTCAGGTTTTAAAATTCCAAGTTTCTCACAATTTATAGTCTGAAGATTCTTAGATGTTAATAGTGTAGGCAGAAATTTTTTTTTTAGATTCTGAAATACTGTGATTCTAGGAGAGTGGAAGATGCTAGCGTATGTCCCACTCCCTCTGGGAGGCTCTGGGATGAAGGAGGCAAGGAGGCCTGAGCCAGTTTAGAGTAAGATTTTAGGAGGCAGTAACGGGCCTCAGGGGTGAATATGATCGTCTGGATAGAGTGTTATAGACACAGGGCAGAAGGAAGGACAATCAAGTGTCCAGGTAGTCACACCCTAGTGGGCTTCCCAGAACCCTGGCAAGCAATGAGAACCAATTTAACAGCTTCCAACCAAGTGTGTTATTTATTTTATAAAAGTGAAAGTTGCTCAGTCGTCTCCAGCTCTTTGTGACCCCATGGACTGTAGTCCATGGAATTCTCCAGGCCAGGATACTGGAGTGGGTGACCTTTCTCTTCTCCAAGGGATCTTCCCAAGTCAGGGATCTTCCCAAGTCAGGGATCAAACCCAGGTCTCCCACATTGCACGTGGACTCTTTACCAGCTGAGCCACAAGGAAAGCCCTATTTATTTTATAAGTAACTGCAAATAGCAAAATAAAACCAAGAATATACATCCATGAGCAGACCCCAGAGTTATTCAAGCTGCTTGCAGCTGTATATTGAAGGGTTCTCCTTCCATGGATGAGGGTAGACCCCCAGCCTCCTGCAGATCTGGTCTCCCAGGGTTTGGAGTTTTGCAGGTTTGACCCTTCCCAACTTGGTTGCTGGAGCTGAAGCTCCAATACTTTGGCTACCAGATGAGAGGAGCCAACTCATTGAAAAAGACCCTACTTCAGGGCTGGACCTGAGAAAGATTGACGGCAGGAGGAGAAGGGGGCAACACAGGATGAAATGGTTGGATGGCATCACTGACTCAATGGACATGAGTTTGAGCAAACTCAGGAGATAGTGAAGGACAGGGGAGCCTGGCATGCTTCAGTCCATGGGGTGGCCAGGAATCTGACACAACTGAGCGACTGAACAAGAACTTGGCCGCAAACTCCTCTGACTCTGGAAAGTGAAAGTGAAAGTCGCTCAGTTATGTCTAACTCTTTGAGACCCCACCGACTATACAGCTGAGAGACAAGGAATTTTAAACTTGGAGTTTTAAACGTTTAAACTCCATATGTCAGGTTTTGAAATTCCAAGTTTCTCACAATTTAAAGTCTGAATATTCCTGGATGTTAATAGTGTGGACCTAACAGAAGCAGAAGATATTAAGAAGAGGTGGCAAGAATACACAGAATTGTACAAAAAAATCTTCACGCCAGATAATCATGATGGTATGATCACTTACCTAGAGCCAGACATCCTGGAATGTGAAGTCAAGCGGGCCTTAGGAAGCATCACTACGAATAAAGCTAGTGGAGGTGATGGAATTTCAGTTGAGCTGGAATTCCAATTCAAATCTTAAAAGATGATGCTGTGAAAATGCTGCACTCAATATGCCAGCAAATTTGGAAACCTCAGCAGTGGCCACAGGACTGGAAAAGGTCAGTTTTCATTCCAATCTCAAAGAAAGGCAATGCCAAAGAATGCTCAAACTACCACACAATTGCACCCATCTCACACGCTAGTAAAGTAATGCTCAAAATTCTCCAAGCCAGGCTTCAGCAATATGTGAACTGTGAACTTCCAGATGTTCAAGCTGGACTTAGAAAAGGCAGAGGAACCAGAGATCAAACTGCCAACATCTGTTGGAGCATTGAAAAAGCAAGAGAGTTCCAGAAAAACATCTATTTCTCCTTTATTGACTATGCCAAAGCCTTTGACTGAGTGGATCACAATAAACTGTGAAAAATTTTGAAAGAGATGGGAATACCAGACCACCTGACCTGCCTCTTGAGAAACCTGTATGCAGGTCAGGAAGCAACAGTTAGAACTGGACATGGTACAACAGACTGGTTCCAAATAGGAAAAGAAGTACATCAAGGCTGTATATTGTCACCTTGCTTATTTAACTTGTATACAGAGTACATCATGAGAAACGCTGGACTGAATGTTGCACAAGCTGGAATCAAGATTGCTAGGAGAAATATCAATAACCTCAGATATTCAGTGACACCACCCTTATGGCAGAAAGTGAAGAAGAACTAAAGAGCCTCTTGATCAAAGTGAAAGAGGAGAGTGAAAAAGTTGGCTTAAAGCTCAACATTCAGAAAACGAAGATCATGGCATCCGGTCCCATCACTTCATGGCAGATAGATGGGCAACAGTGGAAACAGTGACTGGCTTTATTTTGGTGGGGGGGCTCCAAAACACTGCAGATGGTGATTGCAGCCATGAAATTAAAAGATGCTCACTCCTTGGAAGGAAAGTTATGACAAACCTAGACAGCATATTAAAAAGCAGAGACATTACTTTGTCAACAAAGGTCCGTCTAGTCAAGGCTATGGTTTTTCCAGTAGTCATGTATGAATGTGAGAGTTGGACTATAAAGAAAGCTGAGCGCCAAAGAACTGATGCTTTTGAACTGTGGTGTTGGAGAAGACTCTTGAGCATCCCTTGGACTGCAGGGAGATCCAACCAGCCCATCCTAAAGGAGATCAGTCCTGGGTGTTCATTGGAAGAACTGATGTTGAAGCTGAGACTCCAATAATTTGGGCACCTGATGTGATGAGCTGACTCATTTGAAAAGACCCTGATGTTGGGAAAGATTGAAGGCAGGAGGAGAAGGGGATGACAGAGGATGAGATGGTTGGATGGCATCACCGACTCAATGGACATGAGTTTGGGTAGACTCCAGGAGTTGGTGATAGACAAGGAAGCCTGGCGTGCTGTGGTTCATGGGGTCGCAAAGAATCAGACACAACTGAGTGACTGAACTGAACTGAATAGTGTAGGCAGAAAAATTTCTTTTTAGATTCTGAAATACTGTGATTCTAAGAGAATGGAAGATCTCCCAAATCTTCCCAAAGATTTGGGATCTTCCCAAACCAGAGATCAAACCCATGTCTCCCACATTGCAGGTGGATTCTTTACCAGCTGAGCCACAAGGGAAGCCCAAGAATACTGGAGTGGGTAGCCTATCCCTTCTCCAGTGGATCTTCCCGACCCAGGAATTAAACCGGAGTCTCCTGCATTGCAGGTGGAGTCCCTACGAATTGAGCTATCAGAGAAGGGGAGGAAAGGCCTGGAAGGCTTCAGAGTAGCAGAAGTAGTTTAGACTAGTGTCAGGAAACTGAAGCTTGACCTGAATCTCAGGTTTCCTAAGAAGCCCAGGGGGCTGGCAGAGATTCCTGGCCCAACAACATCTCAGAGCCAGGAGCACCCCCTGCAGCCAGAAGCAGTGAAGTCCTAGCTTGGAAGAAGTTAACAGCAGAAAGAGACTTTTCTCTGTTCAGCAAGGCTGGGCCTGCAACAGAAATAACCCCAGTATACTGTCTGGCGCTATGGAGATGTTTTGGCAAATGCCTTTATCAACCAGTCAGTTGGATTTACTAAGTACCTGGTATGTGCCAGCCACCATGGGGACAGGAGGGTCTTTTATTCTTTTTTTTTTTTCTTTTTTTAACAATGGCTCATTTGAAGACATTGTTTTTTTTTTTTTTTTTTTGGCCATACCGTGCATCATGTGGGATCTTAATTCCCCGACCAGGATCAAGTCTGCCCCCACTGCAGAGGAAGTGCGGCGTCTTAAACCACGGGACTGCCAGGGAAGTCCCAGGTCTTTCTTGAAGGCCTCACACAGGCTAATGCCTCAAGAGAAAGCCCCAGACCAGACTGGTCTTCACGTCTTTTATACACCAACCCCATGTTCCTTTCCAATCTCACATCTGGAGCTCTCCGTTGTAAACCCCGCTGGTTCCCCTATAGTGCACATCGTGCCAGCATACCTGTCTGCACTTCCCATTCCTCCAGCTGGAATATCCTCACCCCCTTCTGATGCTCACTTCCTCAGACTCAGGACTAGCTCAAATGTCTCCTCTTCCTCCTCTGTGAATCCAGCTCTGATGCCCCACATGCTCCAGACACCCTTCTTTGAGTTCCCATCATGTTCATTTAAGCGTCATCCTCCCCAGTAGACCTCAGTTTTTCTCTTATCTATAACCTCAGTTCCTCGCACAGGGCCTGGAACAATATTTCATTTAGGATATGTGCAGTCATGGGGGAGCAGAAAGTGTTCAAAGCATGTCTGAATAAAGCGGAAGAATCTGCAGATTTAGTGAAGCAGAGTGACATCTAACTGGATAACAAGAGCGAGGTGAGTGAGACAAGAGAGATGGTACCAGCCTTTCAATCCGAGAGAGACACCTAGGCTTTGATGGCTGGTTCCACTCTTTGCTAAACGGATGAACATAAACAGATGCCATTATTAACTGCATGGTCTCCTCTGTAAAATGGGGGTGGTTGTGAGGATTAAATGAGTTAATACAGATATACTACTTAGAACAGTATCTGGCGCTTCTTAAGAATTCAGAAAATACTAACTTTGGTAGCAGTAGTAGCAATGGGAGAAAGAGCAGTGCTAGGGGCTGTAGCATTACTGTCTGGGGCACGAGGGAAACAGAAGGTCTTTCTGTGGGTGTGCTAAGTCGCTCAGTTGTGTCTGACTCTTTGCAACCCTGTGGATTGTAGCCCACTAGACTTCTCTGTCCATGGGATCCTCCAGGCAAGAATACTGGAGTAAGTTGCCATTTCCTCCTCCAGGGGAAATTCCCAAGCCACGGATCGAACCTGAGTCCCCTGCATTGCCAGGGGGATTTATCACTGAGCCACCTGGGAAACTGAAGGTCTTGCTGGCCAGGGTGGAATAGGGTAGACTTTAGTGGAAAATGGAGCTTCCTCACCCCTTCCAAAGTGCCCTGAGTGGACAAACCTCAAGTGCCTTCCTGAGTCACAGAGTAGGGGTAGAGCTTGCGCTTGCTGACAGGTGCTCCAGCTATCATGTGACAGGATCTGTCTGGGATGCAATTCCTTATCAATTCCAGTCCTGAGCCCCTGAGCCTTTCTCTCTCTTTCTCTTTTTCTCTCTGTCTCCCTCAATTAGTCCTTCAGTCACGCTCAACTCTTTGTGACCCCATGGATTGTAGTCTACCAGGCTCCTCTGTGCATGGAATTCTCCAGGCAAGAATACTCGAGTGGGTAGCCATTCCCTTCTACAGGGGATTTTCCTAATCCAGGGATCGAACCCAGGTGTCCTGCCTAGAAGGCAGATTCTTTACCGTCTGAGCCACCAGGGAAGCCTTTCTTTCCATGAACTCTCCTTTTCCTTACGTTTCTCTTTCACTTGGTCCTCTACCTCTCTCTTCTATCTGAGAACGACAACTAACAGCATCGTGAACTTCAAAGAACCCCAGATGTGAAATCACAAGGCCTGTGTTCCAGTCCTAACCTTGCCTGTAATTGCTGATGGCTCCTGGGCAAGTCCCTTCTCTTCCCTGAACCTAAAGTCCACTTCTTAACAGTGAAAACACTGAGCTGTGTGTATCCCTAAAGTCCTTTCATTCTGAACATCTGTACATCTCTGCCGCGGTGTTCTCTGTAGGAAATTTCTCTGCACCCACAAGAATCACACAGAGAACTTGGTTTAATTCATCATTCAGCTAGTGCTTATTGAGCATAGATAATATGTCAGGCTTTATATCAGGTACTGGGGATCATGGGGTGAAGTCCCTGCACTTACAGAGTTCACATTTGAGAGAGTTTAGAGGAAGATCAGATGATAAACTCATTACTTTGCAATTAATCATGAACCACGTAAGAGGGGAGAAAATTGATATGTGCTGAATGCCTCTTGTAGGCCAGGCCAAGTGCCAGATGCCTCAGTCTAGGTCACTGCAATCGATCCTCCCCATAACTTTATGAAGTAATTATGAATGCGTTAGTCACTCAGTCGTGTCCAACTCTTTGCAATCCTATGGACTGTAGCCCGCCAGGATCCTCTGTCCATGGGATTCTCCAGGCAAGAATACTGAAGTGGGTTGCTGTTCCCTTCTCCAGGGGATCTTCCTGACCCAGGGACGGAACCCAGGTTTCTTGCATTGAGGCAAATTCTTTACCATCTGAGCCACCTGAGAAGTAGTTATGGTCCTTCCTATTTTAAAGGAAAGGGACACGAGGCCAAGACCATTCAGTCCCTTGGTCCACGTCACCCTGCTAGACTTGGTGGAGATGTGTCTGGTACACACGGGGTCCTCTCCACAGGAGAGGCTCCTGAACTCTGAGGCCAGAGCACACCTATCAGGAGAGAGGACCCCAGACCCCCTTCCTACGGAGGCACTCAGGGCAGCCCCTGCAGGCTGGCTGAGGTTTCTGGCGCATTATCCTTCAGACTGCTATAGCTCCCTCCCTCCATCCCACCATCTCGGCGGGCAGAGCTGTGAGATTTGTAGCTGAATTCTACCCTCCTGGCCCATAACCCCATAAAACAGCAAGCAGCCTCTAAGATAGGGGGGGATAAGGGGGGCAAGGCTAAAAAATAAACACTGATGAAGATTAAAAATGACTGGTGGGTCTCGGGGATTTACGTCTCATAAAGTGAGATGGTCGAGGAGGCCAGACAGGGAGCAGACAGCCCTGACGCCTCTGCCTGGTGGATAATTTATCCCAGAAAGTGGAAGCCTCTATTTTTGACTCACACAGGCCAGGGTGGTTCTCGCCATCTCCCCCTGCCCCCGGCTCCACCAACACATACACACACACACACACAAAACCCACTGATGAGGACAGCCAGGCTGAGTCAGAAGTTTTGTTTTCCCAGACCAAACCCACACGTTTGATACTTTTTCAACCCTTTTCACTTCTCTGATCTTGTCACAGTATTGTCTTATACTCTCGGTGAGGCTGGCAGGATGGGGACCCTCACCCACACTAGTCAGATGATAAAACCCATGCTGGCAAAGGCTGATTCATCCAGGATCTCCCAGGGAGTCAGGACTCTGAGCCAAGCCATCGTTGGTTGATGCGACAACCCCCGTTAGGTACACAGTTTCCATCCTTCTCTTTCTCCTTCCTCCAATCCTCGCCCATTCGCAAATGAGCTGTGTTCAGCCAGCGAAGTGGCTAACGCTCTACTGAGTAACAGTATTTATTAAGAACTATTGTAAACACAGAGATGAGTAAGATTAAAACAGATGCTAATAACAAAGTAACACTTTTTAAATATGTGCTGTTGGTGATGATGTTAATGGAAGTCCTCTCTGATATAATAGGGGAACTGAAAGAGCAGGGAAAAAAATTTAAAGAGGAGTTGAGAAGAGGGAGTCAATGTTGGGGTCAAGTGCAGGAGAGCCTTCCAAAGCAATTCCCTGGATGTCAGAAAGGATTTTTGTCCTGGATGGTTTCCCATCAAATGAGCTCCCAGGTTGGAACATGTTTTAAGATGAGTACGCAGCTGACAGTCGCAGAGGATTCTGATGCTGCTGCTGGAGCCCCCGGTCGCTCTGTCCACGGATGCACAGTCACACGTGATGTCTGTCACCCCCTAACTGCTGCAGAGGTAGAGCCGCAGTCTTCAGAGCAGAGTAGGAAGAACTCAGGCTTCACGTTTTGTTTGTCTGTCTGTACCACACGCGCAGCTTGTGGGATCTCAGTTTCCAGACCAGAGATTGAACACGGGCCACCATGGTGAAAGCCCAGAATCCTAACCTCTGCACCACCAGGGAACACTTAAGGAAAGAATTTGGATTTTATTTATTTTAAAAAATTATTTATTGATTCATTTATTGGCTGTGCTGAGTCTTCACTGCTGCTCACAGGCTTTCTCCAGTCGCAGCAAGCGGGGGCTACTCTGCAGTTCAAACGTGCAGGCTTCTCGTTGCAGTGGCTTCTCTTGTCGTGGAACACAGCCTCTAGGCGCTCGGGCTTCAGTAGTCGTGGCATGAAGGTTTAGCTGCCCCATGGCATGTGAAATCTTTATGGACCAAGCATCAGACCTGTGTTGGCAGGCGAATTCTGAACCATGGACTACCAGGGAAGTCCTAGAACTCAGGTTTTAGAATCCCAGTTTTCAGTTCCAACCAGTTGTGTGCTTGAGAGTTAGTTTCTTGGCCTCTCTGAACCTGTTTTATCATCCATTAACTGGAGATAGCAACACTATCTCAAAGTTTTGCCTTGGGAAAAAATGGAAAGAGGATCTTCAAACTTAACTACATTAGTTCAGGCTTCATGGGAGGCCCCCAGATAATGGAGAACACATCCCCAAGTGAAGTGCAAGACCACCAAGCAAGGGCTGCAAAAGGTGGTGTTGAAAACTGTCTTTGTGGTCCTTTGTTGACCACCCAGCTCTGGCACGTAAAAGAGGAGCGGGGGGCCAAGAGCAGGGCAGGCATTAGATGGGGGTTCTGGAATGAGCTGTGAGCACATCGTGCATCTTCCTGTACTCCCTCCTGAGCTCAAGCCTGACAAGAGAGGGTTTTAACGGGATGCTTGGAGAGCCTGATATTTTCCCTTCTTTGGAGGACACAGTGGACTGGAATCTGACCCCACAGCTAAATCTAAAGGGCAGAGGCTGACTGGCCAGGCCCTCTAACGACAGAGTAAAGAGAGGTGACTGTACGAAGGGCAAGCTGCATTCTCGGAATTTATCAGGCAGAAAACACCGAAGTGTTTCCTCTGAACCAGATCAGGCCCAAATGAGAGGGAGATGGCGTAGATCAGCTGGACCCTGACAGAGGACCATGTAGAGGAAGGAAGGACCTCATCAGAAAGAGGCTGGTGGCACCGGCAGCTACCTAGAGCCTGTGAATGAGCGGGAAGTAGCCAGCTGGAATAGAAATGCATTTACCCACACCAAAGAGGAACCTGTATGGGGAGGGGGTGGATTTTCTCCAAAGAACCAGCAAAAACACCCCTTGAGAGAACAAGCAAGGTTAAATGTCTGCCAAGCCCAGAGAGCACTGACCCTGGGTCTTTGAGTTTGTACTAACTAGTCAGGTAAGCACTATGTTGCCCCCCTTTCCTTCTCTTTCCCTCTATCCCTGACAATGGAGAGATAAAAAATCCACGATGGTTAGCAAGATGAAGAAAGAGAAGTAATGCTTTAGGCACAAAAAGAAAGAAGAAACTGAGTCTTGTTCTCACTGCACAAAACTTACCAGCAGTAGCTCCAGGTCCAAGTGGAAAAGTGAAGTTTGAGGTTTATTACTGCTCATATTGCTAAATAGTAGTAATAGTAGTTCATTATCGAGCAGAAATAATATTTTGTGAGTTAAAATAAACAGGGAGCTCTGTATTGTCAAACAAAAAACAGAACGGTCATGTTTTCATGCAATGGGGTGGAAGAGATCTTACCTGCAGGATGACTAGTAAAGGTTGTTTCGTGATTATTCCGTGAGTGAGATTCCACGAGTCTCACTCGTTCATGTGACAGTTACATGACTTGGTATTTGTCATCCCTGACATGTAGCTCGACTTGAGTACACCTTCTGCCGTTTCTCCTGGCGTGGGGGATCAGCAGTGGACAAGGTCTATCACCTAAGGTATCACTGAGTGGCTACTGTGTATCTGACCTATACTCCATTCCAGGGAAGAGCTAGGAGGAAAAGATCCAGTCTTAGTTTCTGGCGAACACACAGTTCACAGGACTGGGGCGCCCTTACAGTGTCCAGATAGGGAGACAAAGACCCGGAGCGGAGCTAGAGCTTCTTAAACCTGTTGTAGAACCAGACATGGAACCTGGCCCTCTTGTGGCCGTCTTCTACACATGGCTCCATATACCTTCCTCTTAGAGTATCTAAGACACAGTGGAATCAAGTGCCTGGGTGGCTAATCTGAATCTATCATTTACTGAGCTCCTACTATGTGTCAGGCTCCTTATGTATGCGAGCTCTGCCAAAATAGAAATATCACTAGCATTGGCACAGATGAGAAAAACTGAGACCCATAAGGTCAAATGACTTGCCTAGAGTTGTATGGCCATTCAAAGGTAGAGCTGGGATTTAAACAGGTCCATCTGGCTCCAAAGCTAGAGGTCCTGTCCCCCAACCATGCTGCCTCTCCCAAGGACTGCTGAAGTCAGGAAAGAGAAATTTCAGCCAGGCTGCTGTCAAGCCTGCATCCTCAGAGCCCCATACGGAGCCACCAGCTGCCCCACAGTGCCATCTTCGAGGGAAGGAACCAGTCCAGACTCACCTACACACTCACTAGCCATCCCAAAGCCAAGACAACTGCAGTAGACTAGCACTTTCCCAATTCCTTTCAAGGAATAAAAAGTGATGCAAAATTTTTAAATTCATAAAACAGTGTGAATAACTTTTTAATTAGTTGGCAAATTATATGGCCAGGGGCCTTAGTCTGTTCTCTGAAATAGGCATTAATTTTATTAACTTGTGTATTCCTTATGCAGGTTAAGTTGATTCTTTGTGAAGGTTGGGTGCATAGGTGTGTGGTAAGCTCTGATTACATTTGGCAAGAATCTTGGCTGGGGTAGACAAGCGAAGTTCCTTGTAGATTTTACTTCTGATGGTGAACTTGGCCTCCATCACTCCCTCCTGAAACCCAACTATTTGCAGGCGGAAACGAGGGATTTTAAAAAAGATAAGGAAAGAAATAAATTAGAGGGGGAAACAACTGGAGGATAAATAATCCTCTTAAAACAGTCACTGGGAGAAGCAATGGAGAGAGTCCTGGATAGGGGGTGGTGTGGTTTCCAGCTGGGCTCCCTTGCTCGGTGGCTTCTGGGCCTTAGGCAGATAGCCATCCTGTTTAGGCCTCTGTCTCCCTGTCTGTAACATGTCTGTAACAGATAATCCACATTCTGAGGTCCTACATCCCATCTGCTAAGAGGATGGAGTGGGACATGATCTGATAAAGTGACTGGACTTTTACAAAGCACTGTCCACACAGAAAGCTATGGCATACCCTTGATGCCTGGACCAAGGTCCTTGGGTGTCAGCAGAGCCAAACCCAGTGCCAGCAAGGGAGGCTTCAGGGTGATGTGAGAAAAGGATATCCCTTAGTGAGCTCCTGGAAGGGACTTGCAGGGGATCTACAGTGTGGGGGCGTGGTGGGAGTGAGTATGCTGGGCCTGCCTAATGCACATCAGCACATGTCTGGGCCCCTGGAGTGTGCATGTGATGGCTGGTACGTGTGGGTGTGGTGTGTGTGAATACCTGTGTTTCAGTAGTGAGGAAGGGAAGTTCATGATTTCATTCACTCCACTGGCATGGTCTGAGGATTTATCAGTCCTCTGCTCTAAGCACTGGGGATTCAGTGATATACAGGACAGACTAGTTCCTGTGAGTGCGTGCATGTACATAGGTGAGCGCATGAGAGGATTTACGTATACTGGTGAGGATATGTCTGTGTGAAAGCATACATCCGCATCTGTGTACATGAGGGAATGTGTGCTTGTGGGAGTCTGCATGTGAGCATTTGGGAATCTGAGTGTTTGTGTTTTTATGCAAAAGAGAGGAACAATTCCATGAGAAACAATTCCCCACCATCCTAGAGGGTATCAAATCTTGATAAAATGCCTTAAAGTCTTGAAGGGCCCTGAGATATCATCTTGCCCAGCCCTGAATTCCAAGATAGAGATAGAGGCCCAGAGAAAACCAGCTGTGTGTAGAAGTCAACCAGGAGCAAAACAGGAGGTCCAGAATTTATACCTGCTGACTCTGAGCCCAAGAGGCTTTTTCTACTGAAGATACGAAAATGCAGATTAACTGAGACTCAGAGGTTTTAGGGAAAAGGCCAGAGTACACAGCTGGTTCAACCTGTACCTGAAAGCAAGCCACTGAATTCCAGTGCCCAGAGTCTTCTAACAATCTTGCATTTCCTTTCAAAATCAGGACAAATATGTTCATAACATGGCTGAGGATGAAGCGAATTTAAGAACTCCCGTCCCTAATGAGTGTACCACAGGCCAGCTGGAAAGATTTTTGTCAAACGCCTGGTGACAGGCTCACGCTGGGGACTAAAGGGCCCCCCTCTTCCCATGGACAGAGGAGCCTAAAGGGCTAGAGCCCACGGGATCACTAAGAGTTGGGCACAACTGAATGACTAGCTCACACACTCCTCATCTTCGGCAGCCACATGGAGGAAGTCAGATCGGGCCTCCAGAGCCCCATTCCCTGCCTGCTCCAGAGACAGAGCAACTGTGATCTCCAGGGGCTCCAAGGACAGCCCCGTGGGGCTGCGGCAAGTCAGGACCCACGGGACATGTGGCCCCAGTAATCTCCTTGTGATGCTCAGGCGAGATTTTTTTCTGTATGGGTCCTTCCAGCCACTGGGGATTCTGTGCCCTCACACCCATCAGAGATGCCGCATATTTTCCCTTCAGTGGCAAAGACATGGACCTTTGCGTCAGTGCCAGCCTGGCTTCCCCCGCCCTGAACTAGTGCAGCCACCCAGAGCCTCCACACTGCACACTCAGACCTGCCCCATCACGAAACCCAGAGGGGATGGCGACCGCTCCCATCAGAGGCTGAAATCTAGACTTTGTCTGGTTTTCCTAAATCTACTGTCAGGTTTATCTGCCCAAGACTGTCTGGCTCTGCCACTCTTTCCAGATATTTCCTGCCCTCACTTCCATTCCTATTTCCTCAAATTGCTGACAGTTCCTACTATAACAAAGGCAGAACACCCAGCATCTGACTTCAAGCACAACCAAACCCTTCCTGGACAACCAAACCCTTTCTGGACATTCCCACTGCTGGCCCTAGTCAGAGGCCCTAGGACAGAAGGGGCCTGGACTCTCCACCCCCTGCTGAACTTTGAACTCCAAGACTGGTCACTCTGCTGACCTAAGGCCATGCCGGCCCTAACATTTTCCTTGTCTTAGCAACCAAGCCTCCCACATGCCTTTGGTCAAGCTTACCCAATTTACCACACTGAGCTGATTTCATCTAACTTTTTGGCCCCAGAGCCTCTAACCTCACTCCACCCTAAACCCTGAAACCGACTCCTGGCCCCACTTGAAAGCCTTTCAGACTGAGTGAAAGTTATCTTCTGCCCCAAGTGTGTTGTCATCAAGACCCCTTGGGTACTTCCTTCCTGACCAGAAATGCCATCAGAGAGTCCAGTAAGCGCTGGGCTCACCACCCTCATCAAGGTCTCCCTAGCGTCTGCTCCCAAAACAAAGTTGTCAGAAAACACACCCAAGAAAATTGTCAGGAAGCCACCAGTCGTCCAAATTATTTACTGTCCCCTGGCACATAGCCAGCTAGATGCTGGCCATGGAGACTCTGGGAAAATATTTATGTGGGTTCTGATGGATGCTTGGCCAGGAAAGACTGCCTGCTGTCATCTTTTCTTCCTGCTGATAAGGCAAAGCAACACATGTCAGACAGCTCTTAGAAGGGCCTGGCGGCAGGGACCTGGCATCTGATCAGAGTGAGGTTAATGGCTGCAACCCTCTGTTCCAGTTCCATCTCTGCCACCACCAGCTCTGCCCTTCCCAGGGCAGAAGTTCCTCCATCTGTAACATCATGGACCAGACTGGATGACCTCGGTGTCTCAGATCCTGTGAGATTGTGACTCAGACAGAATCTGATCTCATTTCCAGATCTGCCATTTTGATGGCATTGGCTCATCACAGAGCTATTTTTCTTGGCACCCTGGAAACGTTCCTGAAATTCCAGCATCCTAGAATTTCTCTTTCCGCTGATCCAGTTTCAGTAACCAGATGGGAGAACTCCATATGGAGGGGGAAGATCTGAGCCTAAAATAAGAGTAAACTGGAAGAGGGGAAATTGAGGTCAAGCAGTGTTGGTCATGCACCCCGTGTTGGCAAAGCTCGATGCTGAGCTCACTGGGACAGAAAAGGGTCCCCAGCAAAAGGCCTCCTGCCCTTTAAGCCACACTGAGCTCCAGTTCTGTCCCCCAAGAGCTCCCAGAAGGCAGTATGTAATGGACCCCAAGGCTCATCTTATTCCCCAATTGGTCCTTATGCACACTTCTTCCTGCCCATGAACTCAGGGCCTCCACGCGCTGCCCTCAGCTCTGCAGTTCTGTCCTTGTCCGAGATCATCTTAGATGCCTCGCTGGGAGGAGTTTCAGCCTCCCCAGCTCCCACCTCTTGTAGATGACCTGACTCTCAGGTCCTTCTCCATTTCAGAGTTTACACCTGTTCCCTCTGAAGACGCCTGCAAAGTAACAAAGTCACAGATACGGACATAGGACAGAGGTTCAGGTGCCCCCAGAGTCCGTCCATTGTCTCCTGATGGCTTCTCTGAGATGTTCCATGACATCTCAGGACCTTCTGCCTACCTCACTTTCCCTGAGCAGGGAGCTCCCTCAGCCTTCCTCTCTCCTCAGACCCAGAGCTCTCCGGGAAGTTTCCATGTGCCAGTCTGAAGGGGCAATGCTGTAGCTGTGCTGGCCACTGGGAAATTAGAATGTAGGAGCCTTCCAGGAAGGGTGAGTGCGTTCAATGGCTATTTCCCTGGGAGAGTGCTCAGGACAGACATCACTGCTGTTTACCTGGTCTGAAGAAGTGCTCCTCTAAACCCTCCTTTTCTCCCTTCAACAGACTCACTTAACTCCCCTCCTGTGCTGGACACTGTACAAGGTGTGATGGAGGGCAGGCGCACAGGCAGACACAGAACTGCTCCCTTCATCTGCCCCAGGTGCCTGGGGTCCTAGAGCAAGACCAGACCAGCCTCTCAGCCTTTACCACCTCATGCCCTCATCACACCTCCTCTCCTCTTCACCTGCCTCACTCCTGGAATCATGATATCATAGGAGGGCAGAGACCAATCTAAGGAACTTAGACAATCTGTGAAATGAGTAAGAATGGAGCTGTATGAACAGAGATGTGGATAAAGAATACAGATAAGGACTAGCTTCTACCTGCAGAGAAGGCAATGGCACCCCACTCCAGTACTCTTGTCTGGAAAATCCCACGGATGGAGGAGCCTGGTGGGCTGCAGTCCATGGGGTCGCTAAGAGTCGGACACAACTGAGCGACTTCACTTTCACTTTTCACTTTCATGCATTGGAGAAGGAAATGGCAACCCATTCCAGTGTTCTTGCCTGGAGAATCCCAGGGACGGGGGAGCCTGGTGGGCTGCCGTCTATGGGGTCGCACAGAGTCGGACACGACTGAAGTGACTTGGCAGCGGCGGCAGCAGCCTCTACCTGGAGATGAATGGAGAGAGTAGCATAGAGGCATATGTAAAACAGATAGCCAAGGGGAATTTGCTGCATGACTTGGGGAACTTAAACTGGGGCTCTGTAACAAACTAAAGGCATAGCAAAGGGTGGGAGATAGGAAAGGGTGGGAGGTAGGAGGGAGGTTCAAGAGGGAAGGGACCTATGTACACCTATGGCTAATTCATGTTGATCTATGGCAGAAATGAAATCAATATTGTAAAGCAATTTTCCTTCAATTAAAAATAAACCTGTCAATTCTAAAGGAAATCAGTCCTGAATATTCATTGGAAGGACTGATGCTGAAGCGGAAGCTCCAATACTTTGGCCACCTTATGAGAAGAGCTGACTCATTAGAAAAGACTGTGATGCTGGAAAGATTGAAGGCAGGAGGAGAAGGGGACGACAGAGGTAGGATGGTTGGATGGCATCACAGACTTGATGGCCGTGTGTTTGAGTAAGCTCTGGGAGTTGGTGATGGACAAGAAAGTCTGGCATGCTGCAGTCCATGGGGTTGCAGAGTCAGACACAACTGAGAAACTGAACTGAACTGAACTGAAATGTAAAAAGACTAGCCTCCACCTGCAAGACGAGGCCCCGTATGGTACAGCCACTTGACCAAGTCTGAAAACCTCTGATAGTGCTTGTTGCAGACAAGGAAACAGAGAGCCAGAGAGAAGCAGGGCTGGGACCCAGGTGATAAGACTGCTAGTCCAAGCCTCAGGGCAGGAAGTTCTACCTTTCAGGGAAGACGTCTCTTACAATCCTCACAAGAAGCCTAAGCGGTAGGCCTTGTTAACATCCTCACTCTTCAAACAAGGAAACAAACTGAGAAAGTCAAAATAACAGGCAAGGTGATGCACTTTGAAGTGGCTGAGTATAGATTCATACTCAATCTGTTTAATTCTAGAGCCGTCTTGTCTAGAACCCAGGTACACAGCTTCGAGAAAAAGCATGCCGAGGAACCAATGACCGGGACTGCTGTTGCTGTAATTAGCTAAAATATGAGTTGACCCTCCCTGGGAAGATGCATTTTAATATGCCTTCCTCAGTCAAGAAGAAAAGCAGCTAAAACCCAAACAATACACTGATGGTACTGTAGCAGTGAGAGCACCAATATGCTACAGAAACCAGGCGGGAGGAAGCCAAAGCTAAGTTCATCAGAGGTTTGTAACAGGGAATCAGGAAGGCGTCTCAGGAAAGGAAGCTGCTAAACATGGCCTTGAAAGATGAGTGGAAATTCACCAAGAGAAAATGGGTGAGGAGCTTGGACATGCCAAACTATATGAGTATCAAGGGTCAGTTTTCTGCATCTGGGTGGAAACTGATGGGTGGGGAGAAGTAACAGATGCAGCTGAGGAGGAATCAGCTGACTGTAAGCTGAAGGGCCTTGGACACAAGGCAAGAGGGTCCTGACTTTATATTCAAGGTGCCAGTATATACAAGTTTTCAAGCAGAGAATCAACCCCTTGTCAGTTGAAAAAGACTGGGGAAAAAGAGGGAACACATCCCAGGGACAGGGGCTCATATGTTAACAATGATAATGACAGCTCACATGTGAGTATCAGTCTAATAAATCTCAAAATAAAACTTTCACTTGAACTCATTTATTCTTCGCATCAGTCCCGTGAGGTAGGTATCCTTCTCCCTCTTTTATAGAAGGGAGAAAAAGGCCCAGGATCATGCAGATCCATCCCGTTAGTCCAGGCAGTTCATCAAGGAGTTCCCCTCTGCATAGTCTGGGGCGAGTGTGCAGAGTGAGCCTGGATTTCTGCCTGTGGACTAGCTGTTCTCTGCATCTCATCTAACTTTGAGGTTGTAAAATTCTGAGACTTGGTGGCAGGCTGGCTGCTTTGTGGGACTGCTGGTCTGAATCGTGGGTGGTCAGGAATGTTTCAGGACTTCCTGGGCTCCGGGTTCCAGGCTGGAGCGCCTGGATTAATGATCCATCTGCTGGCAGAGTCAGCCGGGGCCCTGACGCCCGGTGCAGGGCATCGATTAGACTTTACCCTCTGAGCTTGCTTTCATCTGAGGCTCTCCGGGTGGGCTGGGGCCTAATAATTAACATTCCCTGAGCCCCACAACACGAGTGAGCTGAAGAAGGAGAGAAAGACTCTTTTAGCAGGTCCCCTTCAGTGGTAGGAGTTGCCCCCCCACCACCCCCTGGCAGATCCGAGAAAACCCGGGTATAGCTGCCAGGCAGACGACCACATCGCCCCAGTTGACACTCAGTCCAGCCTGGAGTTGGACAGTGAGTGGTTTTGGTCTCATCTTTGAGATTCACAACATTTTTATGGGGAAGTAACACTAGGATTATTATCCTCACTGTACTCATTGGGAAACTGAGGCCCAGAGAAGGGCAAGCAATTGCCCAAGGGCAGAGGAAACAGAATTAGAGCTCAGGTCTCTGGCTTCCCTGCCTGGCAGCCTTCCAGTGTGGGAGGCTGTCTCCTGCAGGGATGTCTGGATCCCCTGGCACCTCGAAGTGAGAGAAGATAGGAGTGTGCTTTGATTTTCTGTTTCACAAGAGCAATCATTACAGAGTGTCATGTTACTCATTCATGCGTTGGTTCACCAAATACCTACTGAATCCCTAGTCTGGTCCAACCTCTGTGCCAGGAGCAAAGGACAGTGGAAAATAGCCCTTGACACTCAGGAGCTTAAAGCTGGGGAAAGGAGGGGAGTGGAGAGTGTGGTAGGGGAGGGGTAGATACACAAAAACTAAGTTCATGAGGTGCCACAGTGCTTTACTAGTAAACCTAGTTGATAGTACAGAGTGCTTGGAGTATAAGGTCCCATAAAAGGCAATAATAAGTTCTCCCAGCGGAGTGAACACAGATAGTGATGGGGATGTGATCAGAAAAAGCTTCAGAGGAAAGATAACCCGAAAGTGGAACCTTAAAGGAGGGCTTGGTGTTCATCAGGCAAAATGGGAGATGAGGGCAGGATATACAGGTAGGATCATCCCCAAGGGGAAGAAAAGAGTTGATCCAGGCAATGAGATCGAGGCATGAAGTTGTTCAGTTAACTGAGAACAATGGTGTTGGTTGAACAGGAGGATCTGAATAAGACATATTGGGAAATGAAGTTGAACAAATAAGCAAGGATCAGATCAAAAGTGCCTCCTAAGCCAAGGTAAGGGAACTGAAATTTATCCTGAAGGATTCAAGGAAGGAGGCAACATGGTCAGAACTGCATTTCAGAAGGCTCCTTCCTGCTGTAGGGTTAAAGACATAATGAAGGAGTGGGAGATTGAAGTAGACACCTCTGGAAGGCAAAAGTGATGGTTTGTGGCCACAAAGGACACCCAAAACTCTTGTCTGGTCTGGAGAGCCCTCTGTCCTGAGAATTTTCTTATATAAAGAGTGCTCCCCATGGTTGTCAACTTATGCCAAAGCCCGGGGATCTGGCCCCATTCCACACTCCCTGGTCTGCGAGGAAACCACAGCATCCTTTTTTCTCTTTCTATAGGACTTCTCATACCTAGCCTTCCCACTCGGAGAAGGCAATGCACCCCACTCCAGTACTCTTGCCTGGAAAATCCCACGGATGGAGGAGCCTGGTGGGCTGCAGTCCATGGGGTCGCTAAGAGTCGGGCATGACTGAGCAACTTCACTTTCACTTTTCACTTTAATGCACTGGAGAAGGAAATGGCAACCCACTCCACAGTGTTCTTGCCTGGAGAATCCCAGGGATGGGGAACTTGGTGGGCTGCCGTCTATGGGGTCGCACAGAGTCGGACACGACTGAAGCGACTTAGCAGCAGCAGCAGCAGCAGCAGCAGCCATCCCACTTCTGCAAGGACGCGTTTTGCTGCATGGGGCTTCCCACTGCTAATCACTGCCACCAACACGTGGCAGCAAAGCGCACACCTTCATAACCCTCTGCTTCAAACCACTGTTGTTATTTAGTTGCTCAGTCATGTCTGACCCTTTGCAATCCCATGGACTCTAGCCCACCAGGTTCCTCTGTCCATGGGATCCCCCAGGCAAGAATACTGGAGTGGGTTGCCATGTCCTTCTCCAGGGGATCTTCCCAACCCAGAGACCGAACCCATATCTCCTGTTTAGCAGGCAGACTCTTTACCACTGAGTCACCTGGAAAGCCCTGCTTCAAACTGTAGATGACTCCTTGTTGTCCGGTTGCACCCATTAACTCCACAGGTATGTGTTAACTGAGCATACTATGTGCCAGGCACTGCTAGGCTCAGCGAATGCGGCCTCTGCTCTCCCCTCCATGGGCCCCTATGGTTAAAACCTAAACTCCTTAACCAGCATTTCAGGACTTTCTTAGACTGACCCCAGCCCACCTTCACAGACTCGTGTACTCTCTCCCTCTCTGCACTCATCACATTGAGTTGTTTGATGTCCCTTAAATATCTTCTATTATGTTTTCTGAATAGAAATATCTTTTTCATTGGAATGTTAATATATACACACTTTAATTCTAATGCCAATAGTGGAAAGTTGAAAGTAAAAATGTGTCCTCTATCCTCTCCTACCCACTACCCTCCAAATCCCATTCCCTAGAGATAAAAACTGTTAACACTGGGTAAATATCCTTCCTGATTCTTTTAAAAACTTTTGTGTCCTAGGACATCACCTTGTGGAAACTCTTTCTTATCCTTCAAGACTCATTGCAATGTCTGTTCCTCTTCTGCTGAGAAGTTCCCTATGACCCCCAAGGATGGAATTAGGCACCCATGTGTTGTTTCTGCTTGTCATAAACATAGCATTTATTGCCCATTATTGAAATCATCATAGGTATGCCTCCAGCAGGTTGAGTGTGGGACTGTAGTCTGTGATTACAAGGACAGGGCTGTGACAGCCTTCGTCTCCACCGTATTCATGGTGCCTTGCACATGGTAGGTGCTCAGTGAGTGTCTATTATAGAGTACATGGCGGGTGAACAGATGGATGGAAGAGCGGGTGGATGGATGGACAGATGTCAGGTGGAAACTCCTACGGCATGCTCCAGAAGATACACAGGAGGGGATAAGATTGGCACCAAGGAGTGGAAAGGACCCCAGCTGGGGGTTAAGGACCTGGATTCCCGTGCTGGCCCTGCCTCCTCCCTGTTATGTAGCTTTATAGAAGTTCCTCACCGTAAGCTTCAGTTTTCCCACCTGAAACTAAATGGGGAGGGGCGGGTATTTCCCCGGAAACCTCCCAATGGATGCTCCAGAACGCTCAGCTGGCCCTGGCCCAGCACCGCTATTTCACACCTCTGTAATTACCCACCTGCACGCCTTTTATTACAGAGATTGAGGTGGGGGCGGGGCTCATTAAATAAAGGGAAAAAGGAAATTGCTGGCTTGCCGAAATGACATTGTTGGCATTAACTAGATTAACTTCTGAAATGAAAAGCCCACGAAAGCAAAACCAAAACAGAGAAGGAGCCATGGCTTCCGCTGGGGGCTTCACGGTTCCCTGCTTCGGCCTGCCTGACCCCCTACCCAGGGCTTCCAGCCATCCTCCCTGGACAGGCTGGAGAGGCGGCAGGAGCCCCTTCCCTGTCTTCACACAGGACCTCACCTCACGGATCTCAGGAAAACAGTACTGGGCACTGAGCCCCACACTGGGGCTGGGAACTCTCTCAGAAGGTTCTAGTCCGCAGGGGAAATAGGCAGGCATGTCAACACCAGGCAGAGTGGTGAGAGAGGAGTCAAGAAAGCCAAGAAGTGATGGACCCAGAGTCCAGGGATCAGAGAAGCAACACCCCGGCTGAATGACAAGCAGATCTCCAGCCAGAGCTTCTTGGGAAGGCAAGCCAGGAAGAGGGTAAGAGGAAGACACAGAGACGCGAGGAGGGGCCAAGGGCAGTCCTGCGTGGCTGGAGCACAGAGGGAAGGGGTGACACTGTTGCATTTAGTGGTCCCATCAGGTAAGTTTCTCAGGATGACACGATGACTCGATGACTCAGGGAACAAGCCTACAGCACCCTGGGCTGGGGGCTGAAATACAGAATCTCTGCACCAAGTCAAGAATGCTGGAGCACCTGTGAGGCAGCGGTGGGAAGGAGCTGCTGCTGAACTCAGAGCTGGTGTCAGCTGACGCTCATTCACAAAACCGAGGCAAGGGGCAGTAATGGACTCAGACCAAGGCGCTGTCTCAGCTCCCATGCTTACAACCATCAGGAGAGGTGGGCGGATACTGAGGGAAATGGGTCCAGCTCTGCTCTCTGGTTCTGGTCCCCACAAGGGCAGGGCAGGGTGGAGTCTTGATGCTTAGCTAACTGTCCACTCTCTGGAGAGAGAACCGGTCCTTGTAAGCATCCCAGAACACACAAGGAAAACCCTCCTCCCCCAGTAAACCTGGATTATTTGACTGCAGAGGGTCAGCCAAGGCGAGCCAGAGAAGGGAGGAAACAGGAGAAGAAACACGATGCAGTTGGTGCTTCCTCTCGATAAGACACTTCATGGACTTTCTCTTTCCTCCTGAAAAGAGTCTGGATGGAAGTATCCTTTTCTCCACTTGAGAGGCCACAAAACTGAGGCTGAGTGAGGTTTACCCACTTCTCATAGCCAGTGACAATCAGAGCTAGACTCAGCCCTGAGGTCTTTGCAGTTACAAATCTGGGAGTTCTCTCCCCACACATCTTTGCTTCCAGACCCTGCCCCTGGCCATACAAAGCTTCCAGTCTGCTAGTGCTATGGACCCAGTGATGCCACACTAGTTTGCTAACCTTGGACTAAAACTCAGAAATCCTGTAGTTCCTCTGAGCCTCTAGACACCGGGACTGTCAAATCCAATCAACTGTCCAATGAGGTTTTTATTTTTCTCTTTTTTGGACATGTCACGCAGCATGTGGGATCTTAGTTCCCCAACCAGGGATCAAACTCATGCCCCCTGCCATCAAAAGACAGTGTCTTAACCACTGAACCACCAGAACTTTAAACATGATTTCTATTCCTAGCTCCCCTGACCAGGGGCATTTGTGATGTCCTTATTCTGAGAAGTGACGTCTAGCGATAGAAGTCTCAGCACAGGACAGAAGAGGTCCTTTTAGATAGAAGGAGGCTGTTGCAGTGCCCCTCAGCTCCCTCCAGCTGCACCCGAACCCACACCTGGGCCTGCAGGCCACGGCACCCTCATGGGTCAGTCCTGGTCAGGGTCACCAGATGCCAGGCTAGGTCACTGGGTATTAATCATTGCCAAGGGGGAAGTTAAACTGAAAACCGGTTCATTAACGATTAAGCTTCCTCTCTGTAGCCCTCGGGGAAGGGGAGCTCGGGTGGAGGGCAGGTCTTGTGTCAGGAAATCTCCTCCTGTGGAAGTCTTCCCAGAGAGTCTGTGGTGAGCAGCAAGGGTCCTGGGTTCGAGTCCTGGCTCTGCTCTCAACCTGCCAGGGAACCCTGGACGGGATAGTTCCCCTTTCTGAGCGTCCGAGTCCTCCTCTGACACATGGAGAAAATTCCACCGGGTTCCTTGTGACACATTAGCATACATTGTCCTAAGAACAGTGTATATGTATTTGCTCTTCTGCATCTAGAATAGTTCCGTACCCTCAGGGTTCCCAGTGCAAGGACACTTAACTGTTCACACCCTCATGGCCATGGACATTCAGTTCAGTTCAGTTGCTCAGTCATGTCTGAGTCATTTCTTTGTGACCCCATGGGCTACAGCACGCCAGGCTTCCCCGTCCATCACCAACTCCCAGAGCTTACTCAAACTCATGTCCGTCGAGTCGGTGATGCCATCCAACCATCTCATCCTCTGTCGTCTCCTTATCCTCCCACCTTCAATCTTTCCCAGCATCAGGGTCTTTAACTGTTCGCATCTTCACAGCCATGGAAAGTTGGTGGCAAATCACAACTCCACCATGAGACCCGGGGTGCAGAGACTCACACTCTCCTCCTTGCTCCCCACACCAGCCAGGCAGTTCTCTGACCCCCAAACATGCCCTCTTTGCTCTCCGGCCACTGGCCAAGTTCTATCTGGAGGGAGTTCTTTGGAGCCCAGTAATGCACAAGAACCAGAATTCCCCATTTGGCCAATTCCAGGCATCTCCTTTTGGACCATCCCATCCCACTGGGACCTGCTAAAACCAAAGCTTTGCACAGGACCTTCACAAATGTTGATCCAGTGCCAAAGCAATGACACAATATATAATCAAGCAGACTCCTAAACCCTTTGTATTCTACACAGGCACCAGGATGGTGCCAGCACTGCAGTGGCAGTCCCAAATGGAAGTGACACCATATGTACCCTGGTTTGCAACCAGAAATGCCCATTAAGGTGAGACATCTGACGAAAACACTGGTGAACAATGACAGATTTTAAAACATGAGGAGAATAAGATGAGACAGGCAGTTGGGACGGGCAACCAACTTCTTTCCTCTTTTTCAGTGGCTCTTAACCAGGCTTTCCAAGAAGTGAGTCTGATCACTCTTCTGTCTGTAGATGGCAGCACTGGTCCCTTTCACACCCCAAGGGGGACCGTGATTTTCACTTGAGCACATGTGCTCCCGAGAACGGAGTAGACTAAGGATAAAATTAGAGGAACTAGCTTCACAGCTGGAGCAGGACATGGCGGCCCGCTCCAGTGTTCTTGCCTGGAGAATCCCAGGGACGGCGGAGCCTGGTGGGCTGCCGTCTATGGGGCTGCACAGAGTCAGACACGACTGAAGCGACTTAGCAGCAGCAGCAGCAGCTTCACAGCAATTAGCCTCAGCCACTTAAGATGTGAGCATTTCTGACAGAGTCACAAAATTCCCGAAGCCTCGCTCAGGATTCTAGCAGAATACCAAGGTCACCAGTAACTGTCTAAATAACCACTGCAAGGGGTCCATGAAACTCAAGGGTTTTCCCTGAAGTGGGTCAGGATCCACAGAACCCAGCTGGAGCACCCTTGAGCAGGAGAGTACAGACAGATAGCAAGCTGCCCCTGTCTGTTCTGAGTCAGCCTGGAGTGTCTTGCCCCCAGGCATTGTCCCAAACTCCTGTTTACTGATTGCTTTCTATGTGCCTGGCAGGTTGCTGAGAGCATTGCCAGCACTGTGCCATCTACCCCTCAAGATGGGCACTCCTTCCATCTACTTTACAAAGAGGAGACGCACTTGCACAAATGTGGAAACCGAATGAGTGGAAGACTTCTATTCAATACCATGTGTTAGGTCACCAACCAAGCAGGACAGGAACCTATGCACACCCTGGAGTGAAAGCTTACCGAAGCAGCCTGGCAATGCAGGAGTCCAGAGCCACTGAAATGAGGAGGGAGGAAGAGAAACAGGGCTATGGTCTCAGGACACACCTGACACCTCCTCTGAATATTGTCACCCCCAACTAAGAAAGTCCGAGGAAGGGAGTCAGGAACACCCCTCGGATCCAGTACCAGTTCTGCCCTGAATGAGCTGTGTGAGCTCAGGCAAGTCCCTTCACCTTTCTGAGCATCCGAAACCTTCCCCAAGCAGGTGGTGAATACCTAATGAGATAATGGCAAGGGGAAAAAAGCTTTTAAAAGTATAAAAGCTCTCCTGGAGGTATTATTAATTATTATTATTATCATCATCATCATCTTTCTCAGTTATTAATGACCTGTTACCTGCAAGGGATCTGTCATCCAGGAATCTCTCTAAGCCCTTCTTGAATCTGTTTATATTTCTAGTCGGCAGCACCTTCCTTGCTTTTGATCCTCAGCCCCCAACCTGGGGAGCCACAGGCAAAGTCCTCTGCCTAGAAGCCCGGGTTTGAACAGCTTTTCTCAGTCTCTTGTGGATTCTGTCACCACCGACTGAATTTAGTGCAATACAGCCTCACTTCCTCCCCCAAACCCCATTTGTAAGCCCAGATCTGTGTTAGGATCTTAGGAAGACAGAGAGGACGAAAGAGGCCTTGCCTTCCCAAATCATCCCGCATAAGACTACATGTCCCCCATGGGTAGAAACATAGGACTCCCTCTTAAGCGCCTATACGTGAGCGGAGAACAAGGTCCAGACCCCACAGGTCTACAGCCCATCCAAGAACCAGGGCCCCACCTGCTCTCAAAGCCCTTTTTCCTCTTCACACCAGAGGCAAAGGACTTGAAAACCTTTCTCAAGGACTACACGGGCCAGAAATATAAATCGAGCTCAGTTAATTTTGATACCTACCTGGGATGAGCTGCACGGACTTCAAGTCAAGGCAAACACGGTATGGTCCTAGCCTCAAGAAGTTCATCGCCTGGTAGGTGAGATCAAGGCACAAAATAATGATCTTGCAAGTCAAGGTTAGCTGAAGGTGTGTCTAGAGGATTCAAGAAAAACAGTTTAGGGGAGGGTCTACCTAGCTGCACCTGTGACAATCAGGAAAGTTTCGATGAAGGGACACTTGAATTCGGTGCTAAAGAATAAACAGGAGTTTGGCAAGTAGAGAACATGGTGAGCCAAAGGTAAGGGGGTCTGGAGCAGGGAGAACATGAACACTGTGTTCAGCGGTCAGAGCACAGAGTGATCCACCTGGGTGAGAGCCACTGGATGTACAGTGCTGCCTGTCACTGAAATTGACAAATACCCTCCCTGATCTTCAGAAAAAAGCCCTATCAACAACTGTTGTCTGGCCCCCTAAGAGACTTCCTGACTTCCCCTAGGCAAGGTCTTCTCATGTCTTGGGTTGTGCAGACTACAGAAGCTGGGCATCAGTGTACTCTCAACCCCAGGCCAGTGTTGTGTCTTTACTAAGACTGTCGGGCTCAGAACATCCCTAGCGAAAAGGGCTTCTCAAATGTACCCCTTTCACCCCTTAACTGCAGGTGAGGAAACTGGAGAAGAAGCCCCTTCCTCACAAGTCAGGGACAGGGGTGGGAATGGAACCCAGCCCTCCTGCCCCTCCTCTCCCCTCTGCTCCCATGATGAGGTAAATCTCACCCAACCTGACTGGAGGAAAGCTCCAGACACGTTCAAGGTGATTGTAACAGTAGCATCTGTAGGCAAATTATATTCCATGAGCTAATTAGGCAGGGATTGGGGCCCTTGACCATAATTAATATCTTGTCCCTAACAACTTAATCCTGGGTGAGATCATAGCAAGGATCTCCTCTGAATGCCGAAATTCTTTCCTCCAACAAATCACCTATATAAATACATATATTTTAATAGCAGCAATTATAAAGTTCTCTGCCAACTTATGGGGCTGTTTAACATTCCTGGACTGAGGCCACAGTTTTTTCCCCATCTCCTCCCTCCCCACAACCAAAGCCTAATGAATAGTGACTCTTTTGTGGCTCTGCGTTCCATTTAACCAATATCTCCTACCCGATGGGTCTTCGCAGGGAGTTAATAAGCAGTCTGGGAGGACTGCCTGAGGAGGTCCACGAACCTGATCGTTAACTGCAAGGCCTAATCAGCATGTGCTTCCCACCCAGAGTCCCCTACAGCTACACAGCCCCGGTCCCCCAGTAATGGATGGAAAATCGGCGATTTCCTGACAGTTAGCAACCAATTTTCCACCAATTAGAAGAGAGACTGTGGTCCCTGGAGGAAGCTGGATGGGTCCACCGCACAGAGCTGGGACCGGAAGACAGATGATCCTAGAAGCATCAGGGAACCAAAGCCTTGGGGGCAGGGGGCCCCTCCCTCCACGTCTCTTTCTGGATTAGCTTTGGCTTATATCAGGGGAAGGCGACTTCGGGGACAGGGGCTGCCTGCCTGGACACTTCCCTCCAAGCTCGCCTTACTCAGCAACACTGTTATATGATAAACCACCCCCATCTCTTCTCCTGGGCCAGCAGACATGGGGTTTCTCAGTGCCCAGGACACTGAGAAATTCCCCCAAGGCAGTTGATGTGGAGGCTTAAGAAAGCATAAGCTCTGGAGTTGAACAGTTAGGCCTCGAAATTCTGAATTTTGTTTCTTTTCCATTGTGTGTGACCTTGGACCAAATACCTAAACTCTCTGGGCCTCAGTTTCTTCATCTGTAAAATGGGGCTAGCCATATCACTTACCAGATAGGACGGTTATGAGGATTAAATGAAATAATGTGGGTAAAGTCCTTTACACCACAGTAAATAGTGTTTAACATAGAAGGGCTATTATTACTCTTCCTATTACTATGTTGATAATATACAGTACTATTACTAACTGATATCAGCAAGTGTGTGTTGAGCATTGTGCTAAGCACTATGAGATCACTACCCAAGACATCCTTAGACATTTCTCCAGTTTGTTGGCCCTGCCCCCATCATCTTCCATCTGCTCTTGCACCCCACCAGCTCACACCCCCACAAAAGTGCCAGTGATTTTTCTAAAATACAAGCTTGACTGTGTCCTCATCGCTAGCCAGATGAAGATCCCACCATGGCTTTTGCAGCACAAGCACCTTTCCTGGAGCTCACAAGCCCTGAGCCACCTCTTCCCTGCTTACTCCTCAGCTTTAGCTCTCCCCCTTGCCTGCCCTGTTTCTTATCATTCTTTAATGCCCACAGTCCTGGAACATCAGACCCACCATTGCAATGAATGTGAGGATGCAACCACATCACAAAGAAAGCGCACCGAATAGGTGCATAGGAAGCTGGATTCCCCCCTGCTCCATGCCGCAGCATGGCGCCCAAAGGAGCTGAGTGATGGCGTTGCCAACAGGCTTGCAAGTTGTGAGAGAGAGAGACAAAGCCACCCTCAGCATCATTTTGGCATTTATTGGACTTGATTGTGCTCTGAATTCTCAGGTAATTGGCCATTCTCACTTGGTAATTGTAATGGAATCAGACTCAGCCTTTGCCTCAAAGAACTCAGTCTGTGGGGGACAAAATACCAAAAGGGAACTTAACAAATACTTACTCTATGCCAGGCACTCTGCTCAGAAACTGTACATGGATTATCTCACGAGATTATCTGATTTGATCTTCATAAGAGCTTCAGGAGCAGGGTTAACATATAATTTATCACACAAACTAAGACACTTCTGGGAGTGAGGGAGTCCCTATTAATAACTACATGGGACAATAGGCATAAACTTGGGGCCATCCTAGGCACGTCTAGATAGATGAAATAATGGAGGTGAAATAATAATAAAGGTGGCCCTGTCTCCAAGGTATGTGTTCTTTTTTAAAAAAATTCATTTTGGTCACTCTGCTCAGCTTGCAGGATCTCAGTTCCCCGACCAGGGATTGAACCCAGGCCACCGCAATGAAAGCCCAGAATCTAACCACTAGGCAACCAGGGAATCCCCAGTATATCTTTATTTTAAAGGGTTTAGGAAAATAAGGACTTTGCCCACATTTACTACCTTCTCAGAGATGGGGGCTCAAACCAGGCCCTCTGATTGCCATCTATGGGCACAAATAAGACGCAAAGTGAAACAGAATGTTTCCTAAGAGAAGGAGGGAGAGAGGTGGCTCCAGGCTTGAAGGTGAAGTGCGAAGGTTGGGAAGCAAAGGGGAAGGGCTGGGGGGCACCCGTGAACTGAGGGCCAGAGGGCAGTTGGGTTTTCAGAAAGCAGATGGGAAAGTTAAGAAAGTCGTGCAGGAGGGAATGGAACAGGGAGTGGAGGGGTGAGCAAACAGGCGAGGAAGGAGGGAGGCAAGGAGGGTGGAAGCTGGAGTCTAAGTTAGAGACACGGCCACGGACCCAGGCGAGGGCTGATGAGGGAAGTCGGGGATGCTAGCCACGAGGCCCTCGCTCTGCCTCGATCACACCCTCAGGACCCACTGCTCATTCTTGGGACACAGTCACCCCACAGCCCTCAGCGAGCCTCTGATTCTCTCCTTTTCCAAATGCACCTGCAGTCCCCCTGCCTCTCCCAAAGCAGCTAGAAAGCCCTTGGCCTCATGTCCCCGCCAGAGGAGTGAAGGGTCACAGAGCTCCTTGCCCCTTCCTGCAACTCACGCGCTAAGAGTTCTCCAGATTTGGGCAGGGCGAGACAAGTTTGCTTCGTAGAACTGAGACTCCAACAGCATCCTCTTTTCTCAGACTCTGCTTGTTTCTCAGACCCCTAGTGCCCATCCCTGCTTCCCACCACTGCCTGGCTTGCCCATTTGAGCCTGTTCTAGATGCTAGCGTCACCTCCAGTTCCTCATCCATGGAATCCAACACCATGACGTTGCTTTCCCAGAGGAACTTCCTGAGGGTCCAGAGTTGCTGGCTTGACAACTCAGGCAGTCACTGGATTCCAGGCTCTGGAACTGGGAGGAAGGCTGTCTTGTGTCTGTCCTGAGAGAGACTCCACGTGCAGCTTCCGACTGACCGGCAGGCTCAGGCAAGTGATGCTTGTGCTGGTGGAAAAGAAGCCCCTCACCCACGAGGGCCAGGCTTGAGGAGCGCCCAGTTGTGCCTCCACCTCCCGCACTTCCTCCTGCTGCCCAGGGAGCTCAGCTGTGCACCAAGCTCTACCTTCCTCAGCCTTCAGAAGTCAGAACCGGCACCAGCTCTGCCCAGTCCCACTCACCCAGCTCCCAGCTCAGAGCAGAGTGACAACACATGGCTGACGGTGACCCTGCTCCAATCTCACCTGGGCCACCTCCACATCTTTGCCAGAAGGATTGTCCTAGCAAGATGAATCACTCCCTCAGTGGCGTCCCATCACCAACAAGAGAAGCACTCGAGCATCTTCACATATAGCTGTGGGGGGCAGGTCCAGGCACTGCCCAGCTCTCCAATTTTACCTCCATCTAGTCTCCTCACTACCACCCATACATCTTCATTTAACCACTTCTTCATTCATCCAGTATGTGTTGAAGACCTTCTTCATGCTAAGCCCTATGCAGGGTGCTGAGAATCAATCCTGAAATGGTTCTAACACTCAATTCCAACATGGCAGGGGTGAGGCAGTTGGCATCCCACAGCACCAAGCAATTCTCCAACACCATCAGCTGGGTGTCCTACAATCAAACTCCATTCTGACAGCACTGTCTGGAGGCAGTGGCAGATTCCACAGGGTAAGGCTCAGGCCCACAAGACTGCCCCCACTTCGGAGGCCAGCTGCAAGTCTAGGTTTCACTGTGCTTCTGACCATCTGCCTGTAAATTAGAGGTTTCCATGACTTCCTCCTTGGGTTCAGTTACTTTGCTAGATGGCTCACATGACTCTGGGATCCTATTTATTCACTGGATTGCCAATTTATTACAAAAAATATTAAAGAATAGGAACCAACAGCCAGATGAAGAGATCCATAGGGTAAGGTCTGGAACAAAGGAGCTTCTCTGCCTCCGCAGAGTTTGGTACCCAACACAAGGAAATGTGGAAGTGTTCTGGCTCCCCAGCTCTTTGGGGCTATTTATGGAGGCTTCATTAGAAAGGATTGGTTCAGTCATTGGCCACCAGAGATAAATTCAACCTCCAGCCCTCCCCTCTCCCCAGAAATCAGGGGGTGGGACTGAAAATTCCAATCGTGCAATCCTGTAATTGCGCAATTGGTTCCCCTGGCAACTAGCCCCTATCCTGAGGTGCTTTCCAAAATCCATCATATTAACATAAACCCAGTTATCATGGAACAAGGCATCTTGAATAACAGGACACCCATTTCACCTTGACGGCTCTGAAATGTTTGGTTTCAGGACAAGAAACCATATATTATGATAAAAGATGCTCCCATTGCTCTTATCCTCCAGGAAATCCCAAGAGTTTGGAGAGCTGTGAGCCAAAAGCAGTGGATGAAGACCTAAATTATATGGGAATTATACTTTGGTCATTTGAATGTCCAAATATCTATTTCTTATAAATCACAATGGCATGCTGCCCATTCTCCAACATCCCCATGCTGCTTAGGATGCCCCTCCCAATCTCTCCTACCTGCATTCACTTGATTATCCTCTAGGAGGACCTAGGGCAGGGGCCTCCATCCACACCCTCCTCCAGGCTCCCACGGGCTCTTATCATGGTCTGTTTGGATGCTTCCTGATTAGATTGGAGCTCAACAAGGAAGGGGCTTCCTTGGTGCTCAGACAGAAAAGAATCCTCCTGTAATGCAGGAGCCAGGGGTTCAATCCCTGGGTTGGGAAGATCCACTGGAGAAGCCACCCACTCCAGTACTCTTGCCCGGAGAACTCAATGGACAGAGGAACTTGATGGGCTACAGTCCACGGGGTTGTAAACAGTTCGACACAACTGAAAGTGACTAACACTTTCACTTTTTCATATTTTCAATAAGGAGTTGAATTTGAATCAATCCTATGCTTCTCACAACAAAATATATTTGTCATCCTTCTCAGTTCCTTTATCCCAGGGTGTACATGTTCATTATTTCATCACCCTCTCCAGCACCCTTTTGCCTGCTGCTAGAACTTAGAACACGTGTGTGTGTGTTAGGAAAAGGTGCCCTTTCCTCTGGTTGGATGCAACTCCTCGCTGAAGTGTGTGTCTTGTGAGCAGAGCCCTGGCTGCATCTAGCTCCCAGTTGCCGCTGGTTCCAGCATCTTCATGCAAGACACACCCAGACAGTCAGATGCATCATTCCCCACCCCACCAAGATGCTCATCCAGTTATATTTGGGGGACCACTCTCAATTCAAAGTTACATTGACATCAGAAGGCTAATGACCTCCCAGCTACAAACTACTTCTTCTAAAAAGAAATGGTTGTGGGGAAGTTTTGAAGCAATCATGGGAACTGTAGATGTTCTGCACACCGGTTGGAAGGTGTGTCAGACAGGTGCCTGTCCAACCAACAGCACACGCCACTACTTGAGTGGATGCTGCTCCTGGGAAGGGCTGGACCAGTGTCCCATCGGAAGGACTTTCAGTCACGTCGCTTCCTTTCCTTCCCCTCTTTAGTCTTAGTTCTTGGCTTCTGAGATCCAACGTCAAAGCTCCCTTCCCAGCTTCTATGCATTGGCACCCACAAAGGCACACATGTGCGCACACACCCACACACACACATGCTCACTCCTGTAATTATTCACTAAAATGGGCTCTGAGAGTCATGCTCCGGAGAAACCCACTTGCCAGAAAGAACATGATCTTAGACCAAGTCAACAAATGATGGAGGGTCATTTGGAAATGTGTAGAAATATCAAATCACTGTTTTGTACCGAAAACTAACACAATGTTGTAGGTCAGTTATACCTCAAAAGCATACTAACTCATAGAAAAAGAGATCAGATTTGTGGCTACCAGAAATGGGAGTTGGAGGGGAGGGGGAAATTAGATGAAAGCAGTCGAAAGATACAAACTTTCAGTTATAGGCACTAGGGATATAATGTACAACATGATAAAGCTAATTTAGCACTGCTCTATGTTATATATAGACTTCCCTAGTAAAGCATCTGCCTACAATGCAGGAGACCAGGGTTCGATCCCTGAGTCAGGAAGAAACCCTGGAGAAGGAAATGGCAACCCACTCCAGTATTCTTACCTAGAAAATCCCATGGACGGAGGACCCTGGTAGACTATATAGTCCATGGGGTCGCAAAGAGTTGGACACGACTGAGCGACTTCACTCACTTTCACTATGTTATATATAAAACATACATAGAGTTTTATACGGAGAAGGCAATGGCACCCAACTGCAGTACTCTTGCCTGGAAAATCCCATAGATGGAGGAGCCTGGTAGGCTGCAGTCCATGGGGTCACTAAGAGTTGGACACGGCTGAGCGACTTCACTTTCACTTTTCACTTTCATGCATTGGAGAAGGAAATGGCAACCCACTCCAGTGTTCTTGCCTGGAGAATCCCAGGGACAGGGAAGCCTGGTGGGCTGCCGTCTATGGGGCCGCACAGAGTCGGACACGACTGAAGCGACTCAGCAGCAGAGTTTTATATGTTAGAGTGAATCTAAGAGTTCTCAACACAAGGAAAAAATATTTTTGTCTATTTCTTTAATGTTCTATCTCCATGAGACGATGGATATTAAGCATACTGTGGTCATCATTTCATGATGTATGTAAGTCAAGTCATTATGCTGTATACCTGAAGCAAATACAGTGCTATATGTCAGCTGTATCTCATGGAGTACCATCTATAAAAAATACTGAATCATTGTGCTGTACACCTGAAACTAATATAATATTGTAAATCAACCATACGTTCATTTTTTTAAAAGAGACATGAAAAAATAGAATGTTGAAAGCAGATTTTTAAAATAACTTGAAAGAGTATGTATCATTAAAAAACTTTAGACATGTATACACAGTAAGCTGTCTTAATGGATGGACAGAGGGATAGATGGATGGGCAAATGCCTGATAGAGCAAATCTAGCAAAATATTAACATTTGTGCTTCTAGGAGGTAATGTGTATGTAATCACTATATAGTTCTTTCATCTTTTAAGTTTGGAATTTTTAATGCAGTGTTGGAAGAAATATATAAATGTATTAAATAAAACAATGTTTAATATTTAAAACTTGGAAAAACTATGTCTCAATAAAACTAGAAAAAATATATATGTATATATATCCCTCAAAAAAAAAAGATAGTGGAGGATGACAGAAGTCCCTCTGAGCCCTGCCATGGTCAAGCTCACCTGGTGTTCACTCTGGCACATTAGGTGGCAAGGCTTAGTCAGACCAAGGCAGCCCATCACTGACATGATGGAGGCCTTTGTTCTAAGAGAAAGCAGCTCAGGGAAGAGCAGGCAGTGGGTAAACCTGATGCCTCCATCTCGCCCAACCTCTCAGGGGGGAAGCAGAGGCATTCTGGTGGCCCAGAGAGAAACAGGACCAACGGGGGCTGGCAATTTGGGCCGGTCTTTACTCAGTATTAACTTCCTGGGAGGCAACTTTTGGAGGTAGAAAACTCATGGTCATGAGGATGTGGGAGCAGCCACTGGACGGCCAATGTGGGGCTGACCTTGAAGACCTTAAGATGTGAGTATCATTTTGTTTCATAGTCTAGGATTCTGTGACTCTAAGACGCCACATTGCTCATTATTCTCAGATCCATTACTATATGATCTTAAGAGTTTTAAAACTCAGTGCCTCAAAAATGCTAAAGTTTTATTATTCCTTAATTCCAGAACCTGAGAAATTTAGAATTATAAAGCTATGTATGAGATGTAGTCATTTGGGTGGATCTCTTTGAAAGATGTGTTGAGTACATGCTTTTCACCAGGTACTCTTTGGGGGCACTTTACATATATTATCTTATTTAATCCTCACCATGTACCTGTAAGTTATGTACATTTATTATCCCTATTTTTCAGATGAGGAAACTGAAGCACAGAGAGGTTAAGTGACTTATCCAGGACTACAGGAGTAGTATACAGTGGTCCTATAATGAAAACCTAGCGTCCGTATTCATGGCCACTGCCTTAGGCTGCCTTCCTGTATTATAAAAGGAATACACCCAGAAGGATGGAAGGGCTCTGGCCCAGCCCAGGGCTGAGTTATGGGTTCTCTGCTCAGCTGGACTTCACTGGACGCTCTGAGCCCCAGCCCTTGGGGCTTCCCTTCTTTCCCACCTTTCCAGGGAGTGTTCCCTCCACAATCTCAGGTCCTGAATTCCCCAGGCAAAGCCAGCCACATTCTTTGGGCTGGGGTCCAAGTTTATTTAAGAAGAGGAAAATGTTATTATGGAAATTACAACAGCTTTATGAAACAGAGCGTCGCTGTATCAATCCAGGACCACAAGAATGCTCATCAACTTAATAGCTTCCTGTTGGGAGCCTTTCAAGCTACGACTGAAACTGGCAGGCACTGGGGCATGGGAATGGTGCCAAGCAACTGGGTGACACCGTACTCCACCCCCTGCCCTGGGGATGAGTGGCAGAGTCCCAGCAGGAGACCACAGGGGGCCCCTCCCTGCCTGCTCCTGCCTGCATCCCTGAACAAGACTGCAGCTTGGGCTTCCCATTCTCAAAGGTGGAGCCACAGTGTTGATGGTGGTGGTGGTGATGTGTGTGTCTCCAGGTAGCAAGCAGGGAGGAGAAGCCTGGGGCTCCTCCTTCCACCCACCCCATTCCACACCCACAGCCTGACTCAAGTACAAACACAGTTGTGATCCTTAGACATTCTTCCAAAGCCAATGTGGAGGGTCTGTGGCTAGCTCTCTGATAAGGACAGGCTTTAGGAAAGGGACTGCTTTCTTTAACTCCTAAGCCCAAGGAGAGAGAAAGCCAGGACTTAACTCTTTTTATCTTTTTAAAAAAAAAGAGAGAGAGAGAGAGAGAAGAAAAGAAAACCATTAAAGTGAAATTCCTGGGGCTGAGAGCAGCCAGGAGTCTGGCACGTGTCTCCTCCTGGGTAATTATCTGGCATTTAGCACCTCTCTTCCCAGCACTTGTAATTAGCAGGGAAATTAAGATGCTGTCATCCTACCTCCCAGCTTCTTTCTGCTATGCCCAGAGGCCCAGGGAGAGGCCCAGAGAGGGGAGGGTATCAGTACACCAAGAATTGATACTAAAACTCGGGGAGGACTGAGAGGGGACATTTGACAGGAGAGCAGTGGTGGGTCCTCGAGGGAGCACTTCCTGCCGGCTGCAGCCACAGCCATCCCTTTTGTCTGAATTTCTGGAGTGTATGCAAGGGGACTACGTTCTCTCCCATGGGATGCTATTATGGCTCTGATGAAACGACTAGGTTCCAGTGGAGTCTCATTGCCTTCACCAAGATTTTCACAGAGGCTCTTTGGTGCCCACCTCGGTGCTGGACCCTGAGATCAGGGATGAAATCAAATCCATCTGGAGTTGTAGATGGTCCCCAGGGGAAGGATACGGCATTTGGTTGGGGAGGGGGTACAACCATAACACAAGGCTGAAAGTGACAAGGGTTGAGGGAGGCAGGATCAGTTATAGAATTTGGAGGGACTTACTGAAGATGTGAATTACTGAAATTCTAAATAATTTCAGACAGCAACAGCAGAAGATTAAACCAAGCATATGGGCTCCTCTAAGGGACTCCGTGAGCTGCATACTCATGAGGCCAGCCCTGGATCGAGGGCAGTGTGGGTATTGCCAATTAAGAAAGATTTCTTGGTTTTTTTCAAACTTTAAACTTTTTATTTTGTATTGGGGTATAGCTGATTAACAATGTTGTGATAGTTTCAGCTGAACAGTGAAGGGACTCAGCCGTATGTATATGTGTATCCATTCTCCCCCAGACCACCTTCCCATCCAGGCTGGCACATAACACTGAGTGGAGTTCCATATGCTATACAGTAGGTCCTTGTTGGTTATCTGTTTTGAATATAGCAGTGTGTATATGACTTGCCCAAACCCCCTAACCTCCCCTTTCCCTCTGGTAACCAGAAGTTCATTTTCTAAGTCTGTGAGTCTCTTCTGTTTTGTAAGTTAATTTGTATCATTTATTTTTAGATTCCATGTATAAGGAATACATATGGAATATTACTCAGCCATTAAAAAGAATGGAAAATGCCATTTGCGGCAACATGGATAGACCTAGAGAGTGTCATACTGAGTGAAGTATGTCAGACAGAGAAGGGGAAATATCATATGACATCCCTTATATGAGGAAGAATTCTCAAAGGGTGCAGTATTTGAACTGGTCTGGTTCAAGGAGTCAGCTTTGCTTAACAGGAAAATTACCTTTACTTTATGTGGCCAGTTTTCTCATCTTTCAAGACCTCAGTCAATGACCCCTCCTCCAGGAAGTCTTCCCTCCTAACTCCATGCTGGAATAGGACTCTCTAGCCTCTCACAGCTCTACTCCTTCACCCCCTCCAAACCTGTGCTTCCCCAGACACCTCACCTATTTCACTCCAGTACAGATGACCAGTTTATACATCTGCCTCTTCGGCTAGCTCATGTGCTCTCTAAAAACAGGTCTATGCCTTATTCCTGTTTGCATTCTTGGTGGCCCATGGAGGGCCTGGATAAGACAGGTGTTCAAAAAGTGATTGAAGAATGAGTGAATGAGTGAATGAACACCCCCAGAAGGAGCAACTTGAAAGAATACTTGATTGTGCTTAGGGAACACAAAGATGAATATTTATCCATGGGCCAAAAAGTTAAATTGGGATTTGATCAGAAAGGCCCTAAATGACAAGCCAAGGGAAGGGTTTGAGCTTTTACAGATGGATCTGGCTGCTCTAGAGAAGATGGCTGGGAGTGGAAGATGGGGGTGGGAGGGAAAGAGCTGTAAGCCAGGCAGAAAGAGCAGTCAGAAAGCTGTAACCATGATCCAAGCCAAAGGTCAGAGTGGCCTGGACCAGATAACAAACATGGGAATGGAGAGAGGGGAAGAGCTGGATGGGAGCTTTGAAGCCCCAGCCGCCCTGGTGGCAGCAACACTGGGTCACCAGCCAGCTATTCCAATTATTCATAGGAAATCAATCCCATTCTGTGGAGACTCAGATAAAACTCATGCACAGTAATGGATGGAGAGCTTAGAGTGAGGAGATAAGAGGAGGCCCCGGGTGTGGGGTGATCAGGTGGGGCTATGCAGGAGGGGGAGGAATGGGAAGAGGTTATCAAAACAGCCCTCAAATAGCAAAGGCTCAGAGCCTGTCTGCCCAGCTGTGACTGCAGAGGGACACACAGGCTCACCCCCAGGCCTGGGAGACCCAGACCTAGTGGTTCTTGGGCATTAGTCCCAGCAGCAGGGGAGACTGATTGAATCTTGCTACCCTGAGATGATATCGGAGGTCTGATACCCTCTATTAGGAGACCGGGGGCAAGGGGCATGGATGTGGAACAGGCGGGGTACCCTCTGGGGCCCCTTCTAGTCCCAGCTTTCTGGGATCCTGAGTCCATGAGTCACCACTGTGGCATTTTGTCTGTAGGATCAGGGAAAGGACGGTCTGTTCTCCAGCACAGGGCAGACAGAATAATGGAGCCTACTCACTCAAGCTGGGCCACAAAGCCTGTGTCCCATCAGCCTCAGTCCCTCCCCCAACCCTGGAAAGCGATCACCGAGCTTCCCTCCCTCTGAGAAGGGAGAGAGAATATGGGTGTGAGAGAGCTTTGCCCCAGGAAGAAAGGGAAACGAGAAGCAGTGGTGCTTCCCAGAGCAGAGAGGGCCCAGGAGCGTCAGTGGGTGCAGTAGAGAGAAACGCTGAAAATAAGCAACCAAGAGTCACATAGTGCCCACCACTGTGCCAGGCATCGTCCTGGATACTTTGCCTGAATTAGCCAGAGTCAGTCTCACAGTCCTCATTTTCTAGAAGAAGAAATCAAGGCTGAACTGAGGAAAAATCGCCGTAAGTTCCCACAGCTGGAGATGCAGAGCTGGACACTTGAACCCAGGCAGTCAGACTCCCTTCTATCTCTGCTCTGTAATGACCTTCTGTTTGCAAAGAGCTCGCTCTGTTCCAGGCACTGGTGTCACTTGGCCCCGGGGAGGGGTCATCATCCCCATTTCACAGATGAAGACGCTGAGGCTCAAAGAAGTCTGCTTATAAACCCGTTTCCCAGAAGTAGCAGAGCCGGGATGTGACCTCACAGCTCCCTCGAGTCTTGCACCCCTACTCTAGGCTCTGCAGGACAGGGGGTCTGTGCAGAAAGACCCTAAAGAAGCAAGCGATGGGGCATCTCCAGGGGAGGGCAGGGCCCAAGGGGTCCCCTTCCCACCCTCTTCAGACAGCTTTTCCTCACAGCTGTGGATGGAGGCAGCCGGAGGTGCGCCCGAGAGTCCCCATCTGCTGACACTCAGGCCTAGGAGGAGATAGCACTTTTTATCTCTGGGGCGAGTTCAAGAGTTTATTCCCACCAGGGCCAGTGGGGAGCCTGGTGCCCATTCTTGGAGGGTGTCCAGTGACAGGACAGAAGGGGGCACTTGGTGTCCTTCCCTGCCGACACTCACTCCCCTCCAAACCCCAGCATCACCCAAGGCCAGCAGGAACATCTCAGAGCGCTTGGGTGCAGGCGCTGGGCCTGGTGGAGCCTGAGGCTGGTTCGGAGCAGTCAGGGGTGGCTGGTGGGAGGGGCAGAGCTCTGGGGTCAGGCACTTGGGGGATACAGGTGTGGTCCTGGCTTCACCACCTTCTCACTGTGCCACGTCACACCGGGTGCTTTAAGCTCTGAGCTTCCGTTTCCTCCCTTGAAAACTGAATTAGCATTTCTATTTAAGAGAGTTCTCCTCAGGGTTAAAATAGCAAAGATATGTATTTCAGCCACCTGGCTCACAGCCTGACCAATAGCTGGGTCCCTAAGATCACCCCTCCTTTCTCGTTTGCACAACATGAACTGACTCCAGTCACTGAAGCAAAGTCCGCTCCAGGATCCCAAAGACACAGGGAAGAGCTCGACCCCCTCCTCAGGGTTCCTCGGGCTCCCCTTGCCCTGCAGAGGACGGAGCACACTCTCAGGGCATTCAGGGCCCCCAGGGGCCTGCTAGCTACCTGTGTCCAGGCCTCATTTCCTGCCTCCGGCCCCCAGGTGACTCATTCTCCCTGAACAAAGCAGGCCCTATCTTCAGCCTTCAAGGACTGGATCATCAGCGCCTCCTTTCTGAAGCCGCCCCCGGGTCCCTGAGGGAGAATGAATCACTGGCTCCACTCGGCTCCCACAGCTCTGAACTTACTCTGCTTTTTGCTGTGGGTCCAGCTCCAGTGATCTGCCCCCCAGCACACAGTGAGCTCCTGCAGGAGAGCACTGGGATCCCCGTCTCCTCATAAAATGCCTGCCCGCCGTCCGAGCTGTGCTCGGAAAATGCTATGTAATCAATCAGTTAACTAATGAAAGAGAATGTCCCAGGACAGGAGCATCTCAGAGCTGGAGGAGCCTTTCGTCCCAGGGCCTCATTTCCTAGATGAAGAGGCCTGGATGTGGAGGAGGCTGAGATCTGGGGCGGGAAGGACAGGCCCTGGGCCCCACCATGAGATAAGAGGAGGATAGGCACTAAGAGGCTGCTCTCCACACCTGATCAAGTGCAGGGTGGTCAGTTCCGGTTCACAGTTAGATAGACATGCACCTATAGGTGGCTCTCCACTGCCCCTTGAGGAAGTCCAGGCTTGTCATTGTGGCCTTCTAAGTCCCTTTGTGAAGTTGTCCCCATCAAGTGCTCACTTCTGCTGTGAGCCTGACCTGCTGTTCTCAATGCCGGAACACCTGCCCCCGGACTGGCCGAAGCCTGTAGTCCTTCAGGTGTCCGCTTAGATGTCACTTTTGCAGAAAATTCTCCCTTGTCCCCTGTGTCCCTCTTCTCTGGCCTGTGATCCCATCTGTCATACGAGGCTCTGACTGTTTACGTGCCTCTTGTCTAGGCAGAGATTGTTCATCTTGTACCCCTAGTGCCCAGCCTGGAAGGAATATATGTGAGTGAATGGATGAATGAATGAAGTATAAGGACTGGATATCTGGGGGGCTCCCCAGGTGGCTCAGTGGTAAAGAATCTGCCTGCAATGCAGAAGACATGAGTTCGATCCCTGGGTGGGGAAGATCCCCTGGCGAAGGAAATGGCAACCAACTCCAGTATTCTTGCCTGGGAAATCCCATAGATAGAGGAGTCTGGTGGGCCACAGTTCCTGGGGTTACAAAAGAGTCGGACACAACTTAGCGACCAAACAACAACATAAAGATTGGAACTCTGGACCTCAGGCCGTCATTTTACAGATGGCCAGCTAACCCCAGGGCCTCGCAGGGGGTCGGGGTGGGGAAGGCACTGACTTGGGAGGAGACAGAGAGCAGGACGTGCTGTAGGACATCCCACAGGGGCAGAGCGGAGAGTGTTGGCCATGGAGGGAGTCACGTTCCCCAGAACCTAGAGAACCCATGATTTGCCTGAGCCCTCCCTTCTGTTCTGCTGGGTTATTTTGGCCCAGTGACCTTTGTTATTTCAGGCAAATCCTTCAGTCACTGGGGAAGCATTTGGAAGGAAGAACACCCTTGGAAAAAAGGTCAGTCTGACCCATGTCCTGAGTGAGCCTTTACTGCCCCAGAGGCCCGTCCTCTGGCAGGCCGAGCGGGGCCTGTTCTAGAAGGCTGCTGGGAAGGGCACCTGGGTGCTGCTGGATGGAGAAGGGGAGGCCAGGGAAGTATAACGGGCAGTTCAGATAACAGCGAATACTCTGGGGAGAGGGAGAGCTGAGCCCTGGGGGTGAGTGGGTATTTACGGTAAGAAAGATCTGGAAGGAATGCCAGGCAGAGAACCTTAGGCTTCCCAGGAGTCCAGCCCCTTCACCACACATTCATTGCACTCCTCCTGCCTAGGCCCCACCTCAGAGAGCTTACAGTCTGGTGAGGGAGAGGAAAAAGCAAGAGACACTCAGGATCCAGTATGAGAAGGGGTGTGGCACGGAGGAACCCAGAGGGGCCTCTAACCCCGCCTCCTGGGGAAGTGGTAATTTAGCTGAAGACTGCCCAACAAAGAAAAGCTGTTTTTATTTTCTTCTCTTTCTTCCTTTCTTCCATTCTCTCGCCCTCTTTTATCCTTTTTTCCTTCTTACTTTCTTTTTTCCCTTTGTTTACTCATTCTTTGTTTCATTCAATTATTAAATGAGTCATCATGAAAGCACAACTTGTGGGCACACCCACTCCTCTTAGGCAGGGCTACACGAGGTGAAGCGATCAGATGTGGCCTCTGCCCACAAGAAAGTTATGGTCTGCTGGGGAGACACATAGAAATGGTCACACCATATATACAGGTACATACAAAACATCCCACAAACCATTGTTGTTCAGGAGCTCAGTTGTGTCTGACTTTTTACTGGGTTTTCCAGTAGTCATGTACGGATGTGAGAGTTGGACCATAAGGAAGGCTGAGCACTGAAGAATTGATGCTTTTGAACTGTGGTGTTGGAGAAGACTATTGAGAGTCCCTTGGACAGCAAGGAGATCAATCCAGACAAACGTAAAGGAAATCAACCCTGAATACTCATTGGAAGGACTGGATGCTGAAGCTGACACTCCAATACTTTGGCCACCTGATGCGAAGAACTGACTCATTGGAAAAGACCCTACAAACCATTAAGAACTATGAATAAAAGAAGTATTTAGCACCATGAGAAAACTTAGCAGGCCTGAGACCTGTGGGAAGAACAGGAGTGCTAAGGCAGGCTGAAGCAGAGCATCCAGGGGAGGGAGCGCACATAAAGGCTAAGCCGTGGAGGCACGTCACATGTTCAAGAAAAGAAAGGCAGTGAGGACTGACCAGCCACTGCCTGGGACCCTGCGCGCAGAGTGTAGAAGACTGCTGTTTCGCTTCCTCCTTCTAAACCTCCAGCAAACCCTCTCCACGTGCCTTGCACAGCCGGGGTATGCAGCAGAGGGAATTCTGAGAAACGTAGTTCTGACTCCATGGAGTCAGAACATAGCTGACTCGATACGCTACAAATGCAACACGGGTATGCAAGGGCCAGATCGTACTGGGCCCTGTCGACTTTGGATGATGTTTTACAAGAAGTGGGAAGTGATACTTGATTTTCAGCAGAGGGATGGAGAACGGCATGACCCATTTTATGTTTTTAAAAGTCCCTGTGGGAGCTTCTCTGGTGGTCCAGCGGTTGGGACTTCGCCCTCCAGCGCAGGGAGTGTGGGTTTGAACACTGGTTAGAGAGCTAGAAGTCTTCCCAGGTGACTCAGTGGTAAAAAAAAATAAAAAAAAAAATCCTTCTGCCAGTGCCGGAGACACAGGAGACTCGGGGTCAGTCCCTGGGTTGGGAAGATCCCCTGCAGGAGGAAATGGCAACCCACTCCAGGAGCTTGCCTGGAGAATCCCATGGACAGAGAGCCTGCGGGCTACAATCCATTTGGGTTGCAAAGAGCTGGACACAGCTGAGCACAGCACAGCACACAGGGAGCTAGGATCTCACATAACTCTCAGCTAAAAAGTCAAGACAAGGTAGAAGCAACGGTGTACCAAATTCAATAAAGACTCTAAAAATGATCCATATTTTTAAAAATATCTTTCAAAAACAGGTTCCTTGGGGCTGCTGTGTGAAGACTGGCATAGAGAACAGCAAGACAGGAGCAGGGATTCCACACAGAAGATTCCTGAAGGGATCCCAGCAAGAGAACATGGGGGTTTAGATTCGAGGGTGGGGGCCTTGTCAGCAGAGTTGGAGAGAAGCAGGTAAATCAGAGTGATTTTAGCATGGAGGTAAGAGAGAGGAAAAATGATGACCAGGGATGATTTCCCCCGACTAGTAGCAGCATTTACAACACTGGGAAGCATTAGGAGATGCGGGGTTTGGGTGACAGGGGTCTGATGGAAGATCAAGTTAGGGCTGTCAGGTAAAATCTGGAGGCTGAAAATCAGGATAGCATTCTGACCGTGAGATGTACTTGAGAAAAAATAGCACAGAGGTAGTATCCTTGGATGTGGACAAGGCCCACTGAGGGACAGGGTGCTGAGACAGGAGAGAGGAACCTGGCACTACCATGGAATTTTAAGGCAAGATCCAATTTTCATTTTAGAAAGAGCCTTCTGACTGTCATGCAGACAACCATGTGCAGGGTGATGCCAGAGATAAGAGAGACCAGATCTTGGTGACCAGCTGCAACTCAGGTAACTAAAATATCAGGTTTCTCTGCTTTAGGCTATATCGACTAAGTGAGGCAAAGTTATACAGGTTCTGATGTCCAAAGTTCTGATTTCCTATTATATGATAGGGGGTGGGTGGTAAGACCAGTTTCTAAAGCTGCACAAATAAAACCTAAATGATTCCATGTTAGTTCCTTTACTGTTACTGTGTTGGTGGATGTAATCATCAAATGGCTTAAAAGATACAGTGAATTCAGAAAATTAAAGGATTCAGAATCCAGAGTTCTTGGGAACGAAGGTCCTGTTGACTCCACCTCCATAGTCTCACTGTTTATCTCCAGCTCTGTTTCTACTATGGCAGCCCATCCATCCTCCGTCTGCATCTGACTCACTGAACCAGTCTCCCACCTTGTGCCCAGACCCCTCTCCCTCTTGACCATCTTCTACACAGCATGGCTGACATGTCTAATTACATATGCAACCGTGTCACTCCAGCCAAAACCTCTCGCTGGCTCCCACTGCAGGATCATGTTCAGCCTCCTCCACCTTCATGGTTCCAGACCCTGCCTGATTCTAGGCCCTTCCTTTCCAGCCTCAGTTCCTTCCCATGTCCTGAACTCCCTTCCCCAACTCCTGTTTCTTGCTCTACACCAGTCTTTCACGTGAGAGAAACAGCCCCTGCAGGGCTCAGAACGAACCCTGCCCTCTCCCTAGGATAGGCTTTTGCAGGCATTGCTCCTTCTCCCCAGAACAGGCCAGTTTCATCCCTACATTCCCTTAATCTAGCAAATTCTTGCTTAGACTTCAGAATTTTGTTCTGGCTCTGCCACATCTGGGTGCCAGTCCCCTCTCTCCCATAGCCTTCTGTGGGCTCCTGTCAGAGAATGGACTGCCTTGTATCATAATGCTTATCTCTTTCTCCCCAAGTGAGACAGGGGCTCTTCCTTCCTCCCTTCCTTCCTTCTTCACTTCCCTCCTTCCTTGTCTCTTTCTTCCCTCCTTCCCTCCTTTCTTTCTTTCTCTTTCTTTCTTTTTCCCAGTTTTCAAAGTCTTTTATTGGCAAGTGTTTTAGGAAGGAAAGATTAATCCCACTGTTTCCAAATCCATGGAATGTAGAGCTGTACCCAAGGACACATTAAGCGGTGTGAAAGAGACCGCTGCTTTGCTTCCCTGTTATTCATAGATCCAGCCAAAAGCAAAAAACTTGTAGTCACCAATTCTTCAGGCTTAAACCATAGGCTGATTTATTTTTCAGCACTTCTGACTGCATCACTGCTCTGAATGATGTTCCTTCTGACTTGTACACAGAAGTCCCCTTGTACTGTGCTTGACTTGGATTCCACTGGTTTGGTCTCCCCAAGCATCAGTCACTCTGCCTTTGCCACGTTCAGTCCCTCCAGATCATGCCCACGGCTGACCCTGTGTTTAAGCACTTCTCCACCTCCAGGAAGAGTGGGTGGTCTTTCAGGTCAATGCTGTGCTGCTTTAGAGCTCCTCAGGGGCCTGAGGGAACTTCCTGGCCACGAGGCAGAATCCCTTTGGCTCTAAACACTTGCAGGTCTCTCCCCGCCTGGCCAAGCTACCTGCCCTCTGGCTGGATGGCAGTGAAGATGTGCTCCACATTGGTGAGTTCCCAGAAACGAGCAGAGGTGGGTGGTGGGGGGCACTACAGGGCCAGAGCCAAAGGCTATTTCTTTCTTTCTCTTTTTTTGGCTGTGCTGCGTGGCATATGGAATCCTAGTTCCCTGACCAGGGACTGAACCCACATCTGCTGCACTGGAAGCATGCAGTCTTAACCACAAGTCCACCAGAGAAGTCCCGCAGCCATTTCTTATTCACTGCTGTATCTCAGTGTCCAACACAGAACCTGGCATGTGGGAGCTGTTTTTTTTTTTTTTTTAATATTACTGATAATTAAAAAGAGACTTCCCAAGTGACACTGGAAGAACCCGCTTGGCAATGAAAATGATGTAAGAGAGAGATGTGGGTTCAATCCCTGAATCAGGAAGATCCCGAAGGAGGACATGGCCACCCTCTCCAGTATTCCTGGGCTTTCCTGGTGGTGCAGATGGTAAAGACTCCGCTTGAAATGCAAGAGACCCAGGTTTAACCCCTGGGTCAAGAAGATCCTCTGGAGAAGGGTACGGCAACCCACTCCAGTATTCTTGCCTGGAGAATTCCATGGACAGAGAAACATGGCTGACTACAGTCCGTGGGGGTTGCAATGAATTGGATACCACTGAGCAGCTAACTGTTTCTATAATTGAAAAGATCTCTGGAGAACTTAGGAAAAGTTTTGGACTAATCTCAATGAGACTCAGAGAGAGCCCTGTGTACCCATATCCTCCCATGGAGCCCGCGTTGCAAGAGGAAAACAGACAGGAAAGACCTCCATATCCCACTCCCACCCACAGAGCAGAGCTCACCTCCGTGACCCCAGCAGAGAGATGCTCCCCACCCCGGTCCCTGGACAGAGGCCGCCGAGCTCTGCGCTGCTGCCATCCTGTCTCTGCACAGGCTGGGGAGCCCATCAGCGTGGCTTGGCCCACTCCATGCTGGACACCAAGGGCCAGCTTTACTTTCTCCACAGGCCAGAGGACAGTCCAGGGTCCTCCATCCCCCCTGCAGCAGCCAGACAGAGCCCCAGCTGGGCCCAGGCCCAGAGCACTAAGATGTAGTCTGTCTCAATTCCCCACAAACTTGACGCTCAGTTTCTGCTGCAGGAAAACAAATCACCTTCCACTCTTGAGATGCCAGGAAACTGCAGTGATTCAGAGCTGTAGGGACCCTGAGAGCACATCCAGTCTGCCCTCCTCATTCTCTGCTCCTCACTGCATTGTGCAAATGCAGGAACTGAAGCACGGAGATGGAGCGGGATTTTGAGCAGGTTCATGCTGACAGGAAGAGAACTGGGGCCAAAAACATGGGCTCTCTGCCTCCCAGCTTCACGACCTTTTCAACCCCCAAGCTGAATAAAGAGCTGGGACTGACATCTGCACCCTGGAGGAGCTTCTACAGCGTCACTGAGCTGACTCACCTCCCTTGACAGGGAGCTCAGCAGTCTAGAGAGCTCTCCAACTTAGAACCTTAGACAGGGCTTCTCTACCCTGAGTCCTAACCTGCCTCGGGTCCACAGGGCCTGGGAGATTCATATGGAAGAGAAAATAGATGAGAATAGTGTGTCATTTGGAATTCTGGGGCCTGGGGAAGGTAGATGGGAAGCCCTCCTCCCTGCAAGAAAAACAGTGGGTTGGGGCAGGAAGGGGCAGGGAGACCCCCTGAATGACATTTCCCAGAAGCCTGGGGAGAGGGATCACAGGTCAAGAACTTGGAGTTTGGAAGGTGGGGAGTTCTGCCTTCTCAGTTGGTAAAACCAGGGGCCCCTCCCCTGTGACACCCTCAAATCTTCAGTAACGTGGTGGCAAAATTCTCAGGGCAATTATGTTTTCGTAGAAAAAGGAGGACAAAATGTTGTGTGTGGGTCTAGTGGCTTAACACAACATGGAGGAAGTTGCCCTCTCCTGAGCAGGGGATGAGAAGTGTGACAAACTGTGGAACAGATGAGCAGTCTGAGGTTCAGAGCAAGTTTTCACCAAATCTCCCAGGAGCATGGCAGTGCCATGTGGCTTAGGGTAACACGCAAAATCTGTGTCAGTCATTCTGTATTCCTTCCCTTGACAGAAATTGACTGAATGCTGGTGATGAGCATTAGTACTGGGGATATTGCTATTAATAGATCAGACATGGCATTAATATATTATCTGCCCTGGGTTCTTAGCTAATAGCTCTTAATGGGTGTTGCCTCTTCCCCTAAAGCTGCAAGTCACTCAATGGCTGGAACTTCTGCTTGCTTCCTCCCCCACAAAACACCCTTCAAGATGACCCTCTAGTGATCAGCTTAAGAATTCATGGGAAGGTACAATTTCATCAGCCACATTCACTCATCAGTCATGTAATCAGCTAAACAAACAAAGCAATTGCCCGATTCTTAAGTGCTCCCAACGCCTAGAACTGAATCAGGCAGACCCAGAGGGGCTCAACTCTCAAGGTCATCGAGTTTATCCTTCTGCCTCCAGACCAGGCTGAAGCCTAGGCTAGTACAGAGGAAGAACCAAAGTCTGGGAGGGAGAGAGGCAGACGGGAGCTGGATCCTGCCACAAGCCCATGCTGTGCTTAGCAGTGATGCAAACGTCCACTGGTGGTGGCGGTGTGTTTTCGTCACTAAGTTGTGTCCGACTCTTTTGTGGCCCCATGGACTTTAGCCCTCCAGGTTCCTCTGTCCGTGGAATTTCTCAGGCAAGAACATTGGGGTGGCTTGCCATTTCTTTCTCCAGGGGATCTTCCTGACCCAGGGATTGAACCCACGTCTCCTACATTGGCGGTGGATTCTTTACCACTAAGCCACCAGGAAGTTTACCATAGGCAATCTGGAAACCCTTTCCCTTGTTTGATCCTCTCAACAACCTGCGAGTTAGGTAAAGCAGGTTCCATTATCCCTGTTTTACAAAGGAGGACCCTAAGGCTTGCAGAAGTCAAGTGATTTGCCCCAGGTCACAGGGCTGGTGAAGTGGTGGCGCCAGGGTTTGAGGCCAGGTCTGTCTGGCCCCAGCGGTCCCTTTCTCCCTTGCATGTACTATACCCTTGGGGTACATACCCCAGATGCCGCTGCACTGGCGCCCACTGACAAGAGCCCCAGAGCTGAGCCGATTCATGAACTGATGACGCCAGCCTCCCTGCACCCCGTGCCTGATGGGTCTGCTGGCTCTTCCAGCCCCAGCACCGCTGGCCAGTGACCAAGGAGAGCACAAGAAGGAGGGATGGGAGCTGGGGGCGTGGACGGGGGCAGGCAGAGCAGAGACAGACAGGAGAGACTCAGCACATCCATCAGCAGGGCCAGTCCCCCTGCCCCGGGACCTCAGCTGCTGTCTGATCTGCCCAAGTTCTCACACAAAAGTCAGCCCCCTGACAACCTGTCAGTCACTACTCCCCATCCCCACCCCCACCCCGGGGCAGAGGCTGCTCCTTCCCAGGCTCCCTCAGCCTCAGGGCCTGCTAGGATCCAAGCAAACAGGCCATGCATAGCTGGGCTCTGACGGGGGAGGAGAAGCAGCCACTCGGACGTCAAAACAGAGGGACCCATGTCTGAGGAGCTGGCCGGACCTTTTCCCTGCTTTGGGGGCCTCATTCTCAGAGCACTGTGTCCCAGGCCTCAATTCCTTAAGCTCCTTAGCAAGGCCTTGCTGAGGTTTACTGGGCTGATGCGGTGCGACTTCTTGTCAGGCGTGTCTCCGGCCCCGGCCTTCACCCTACCTCAGCATGTTCTTGTCCTCGCCTCCGGGGTTGGCCTGCTTGGCTGGACACGTGTGGCCAGCACACATCCTGTCCTGTCTCATCCTGCTGGGCCCAGAGCACCTGGGACAAAGAAGAAAGGAGGTTGAGGAAGGGACCTGGGCCAATAGCATGGGGTCACGCTGCCCAGGGGCATCCAGAGAGAGGAGTGTTCTAATCACAGACTCTGCCCAGTGGAAGTGGGGAGACAGTTGTGATGTGCTTCTGACCCAGTGTCGTCTCAACCAAGGTGCACTGATGGCTGCCCTGTGCCAGACGGACGCTGGGCCCTGGATCAGAGGCGGCATCAGATACAGCCCAGTTCCTGAAGGGCCTCTAGACTGTGGGGACAGTAGCTCAGACAACAAATCATTAATAAGCCAGTGATAACTTCTCTGAGAGGGCCCCAGGTAGAAGGAAGGCCTGAGACAGAGGCCAGTTAGCTTTGTGGAAAGAGGTGGGATCCTGAACAAGGGGATGAATTCAGATGACATCCTGCTGCTGTACCTGACTTCTCCAAGTCCCAGCAATTTATCCATAAACAGGCCATCGTGTTACCCATCTCACAGCATCATTCCAAGCACTGGATGGTAAAGTATTTAGTATGATGCCTTGTGAGAGATCAGGGGAAAGCCTGGATGGCTTCATGGAGGAGGCAGCACTGAAAGGGTGAAGGGAAGCAGAGGGCTTTTGACTACTCAGGAAGGTCTGAGGAGACCTTAAGATCAGTTCAGGCAGCACTTCTTCTTGAAGGTGGTCTTATTTCTGCTTGCTGTGTGACATTGCCCTTGTCTCTCTGTCTTGGCCTTGAGGCCATAAGTTGTTCAAGGACCAGGGCCCACCTCGTTCACCACAGCATCTATAGTGCCTGCTGCAATGGCACTCAGTGAATATCGACCAGAATAATAATGAGTGACTCTAAAGTCTGTCATGGGCTTCCCAGGTGGTGCTAGTGGTAAAAATCTGCCTCCCCATGCAGGAGACATAAGAGACGCGGGTTCCATCCCTGGGTGGGGAAGATCCCCTGGAGGAGGGCCTGGCAACCCACTCCGATAGTCTTACCTGGAGAATCCCATGGACAGAAGAGCCTGCCAGCCTATAGTCCATGGGGTCACAAAGAGTTAAACACGACTGAAACGACTTAGCATGCATGCACAGAGCCTTCATACAGAGTGAAGTAAGTCAGAAAGAGAAAAACAAATATCGTGTGTTAACGCGATATCTGGAATCTAAAAAAAAAAATAGTACTGATGAACCTATTTGCAGGGCAGGAATAGACACACAGATGTAGAGAACAGACACTGGAACTCAGCTGGGGAAGGGAAGGGTAGGACAAGTTGGGAGATTAGGATTGACATAAATACAGTACCAAGTGCAAAATAGATAGCTAGTAGGTAAGGGAGGGAGGTGAAAGAGGGAGGGGATATATATATACACACACATTGAGCTTCCCTGGTGGCTCAGATGGTAAAGCGTCTGCCTGCAATGCGGGAGACCCGGGTTTGATCCCTAGGTTGGGGAGATCTCCTGGAGAAGGAAATGGCAACCCACTCCAGTATTCTTGCCTGGAGAATCCCACGAACAGAGAAGCCTGGAGGGCTACAGTCCATGGGGTTGCAAAGAGTCGGACACGAACTGAGTGACTTCACATGTAAATATATATAGCTGATTCACTTCACTGTACAGCAGAAATGAACACAACATTGTAAAGCAATCATACCTCCAATAAAATAAATGAATTAAAATTTTAAAAAATGATTACTGAGTCTGCAGAGTGAGAAATCAGGAGAAAAGGGATAGGGAAGAAACAGAAGGGAACCACCATGTTTAGTTCCCCATTATGTGTCAGGCATTAGGCTGCTTACTCTTGGGTATCATCAGACTTTGTCCTCCCAAGACTGCTGTGTGTTTTATTCTCTCCGTTTTAGAGATAAGGGAATGCAGGTTCATGAGACCACTAGAGACCCGGCAGCTGGAATGCAGCAGCCCAGAACTCCACGTCCTATTCTTGGGTCTGCAGGCCCCTTTCCATCATTCTGGGCCACTTCCAAGTGGCCTAAGGATATCTGGCCAGAGCCTCAGGACCCAGAGGGCAGCCCCTCCCCACCCATCCTCTACCCCAACCCCAGCTGAGCAAACAGACTCCAGCTGAAAGGTTCCAAGGAGCCTGGGGGGAGGGTCTGGCAGGTCTGACAGGTCAGCATGAACTGGCCTTTCCTGAGAAAGCCGGGGTGGCCCAGAACGCATCCTTCAGCAGGCCCAAGGGAGGGGTGCGCCTGGCTGGGTCTGGCTGACTCCAGGTGCTGCGATCTCAGCCCGCAGGCAGACTCTAAAAATAACTCTACCCACCTCCCTGCTCCAAGCGCAGTGGGGACGGACCCTCCCTGGTCACTTCTGCACTGACTGGACTCCGGGCAAATCCCCGAGGCTTGCAGCAAGCCCCAGGTGTAAGTGACATCAGGGGTCACCCACCTCCCACTGCACCAGAGTCGTGGATGGAGGGAAGCTGGGGACGCCATGGGCTTGCTCTCCCTGCCCAGCAGTCCTTTCTCTCCAGCCTCTCTGCCCCATAGTCTTACCTTTCACTTCAGCTTCATCTCCCACTTTCCTCCCTCCAGGGCTCCTCCAAGAGCGGCTGTTGTTGTCCTAAGGGTCTTGTTACAAGTGCTTCAGTAACCCTAGGATGCATACTAAGCTGTTTCAGTCGTGGCTGACTCTTTGCAACCCCATGGACTATAGCTCTCCAGGCTCTTCTGTCCATGGGATGCTCCAGGTAAGAATACTAGAGTGGGTTGCCTCGCCCTCCTCCAGGGATCTTGCCGACCCAGGGATCCCACCGGAACTTCTTATGTCTCCTACATTTGCAGGCGGGTTCTTTACCACTAGCACCACCTGGGGAGCCCCAGGCAGGCAGTGAGACCTCCCTGCAAAGAGCACAGGCAGGACACCCATTGTCTGACACCCACAGTCAGAACCTCCAGCCTGACATTGCCCAGCACTCATTTCCTTAGTTGAGTGATTTTCTTTCTGAAGAACCAGATAATCCACTTCTTGAAGGCAACAGGCACGAAGATTGATTGTTTCACACTAAGACAAACACACGCTGCCACACATACACCCGGCAGTGGGAGGGACACGCGCTCCCCATCCACCCTTGGCTCTCAGACAAGCCAACCCGTCTTGCCTGTACCACCCAGAGAGAGTGGGGATCCACCCTGCCCAAGGGCTGATACCACCAGAAAGGAAAGCATAACCTCATCAGGGGATCCCCACCACCTCTGCCCTGAGGCTGCACACAGACTCTCCTCTTTGAGATCAGGCCCAAGAGACAGAAGAAGTGTCTGGTGGGGGACTTCCCACCTCAAGAAAACACACCCCATCCCTTCTTTGGGTAGAATGCAGAGAAGTGGTCGGACCAAGGCAGACACTGGAATTCACAAAGATTTCATCAACCACTTTCCAGATATTGAATGCTCACCTACTACATGCGAGACCTCTGGGATGGGGGATGGAGTGGCAAAGGAATCAAAGAGTTTGGCGTCACAAAACACTGGCCTTGTCACTTCATTACTCATGTCAGGCTATGGTTCCACAGATGTTTCTCGCATACTGATTGGATGTGGACCATGTTCACACGAGTTATGTCATTTAACTCAGTTCTCTACACCAGTGGTCCCCAACATTTTTTGCACCAGAGAACTGTTTTCCAGAATTTTTCCACGGACAGGGTGGACGGTGGTTCAGGCAATAATGCAAACGACGAGGCAGGCACACTGAGGAGCAGCAGATGAAGCTTCATGCCCTAGTCCTGCCACTTACCTTTCGCTGTGCGGCTTGATTCCTAACACCATGGACCAGTACCTGTCCACAGCTCAAGGGTTGGGGATGCCTGCCCTATGCTATAAGTGTAAAATCTGGGACCTAGAGAATGTGTCACTTGTTCAAGGTACACAACCACTGCCTCTACTTGCTCATATGTAAAATGGGTCCATAGCTGTATCCCCCTCACAGGGGTGTTGTGAGGATTAATGAGTTAATTTATGTAATTTTCTTAGAACCATGCCTGGCACAAAGCAAGAAGTTAATAAATGTTACTACTAGCTGAAGCCCTTGCCATAAATTCTGTTCAAAAAAGCAGCAGACACTGGATTCAAGTAACTCAAGCCTTATTTTTCTCCCTACCATACCAAGGTTCTTTTGCATTTTGTTGGTTTGTAGTAATTTCCGACAAACAGCTACTGGGCATCACTTCTCTACAGGGGCAGCTCCGGGTCTGGTGTTTAAAGCCCTCTGTAAAGGAGCTATTGGAGAAGGAAATGGCAACCCACTCCAGTGTTCTTGCCTGGAGAATTCCAGGGACGGGGGAGCCTGGTGGGCTGCCGTCTCTGGGGTCGCACAGAGTGGGACACGACTGAAGCGACTTAGCAGCAGCAGTAAAGGAACTGGCTGTCCCTTCCTCGCCCATCCTCCTCTCCTCCCTTGAGCAAAGGCTCTCCTCAGTCACGAGAGAACAATCGCCACTTCTCCACTGAGGTGACCCCACTCTCCTGCTTCCAGGGCTTTGTGCAGGCCTAAGACTTTCCAGCTCGTTTCTGCTGACTCTGATTCCAGGACTTGTCCCGGTGGCACTTCTGCTGAGAGAAAGTTTGAGAGCCAGTGATAGAAGAGAAATCAGCTGGCTTTCAACTTACAGCTATGGCACCACACCCCTGCTCTGCCACTTTGGCTGTGCGATCTTGAATGAGTTACTTAACCTCACTGAACCCAAGTGTTCTTATTTGAAGAGACTGTATGTGATAATCTTCATCTGTATTGTATTGAACAAAAGACTGTAGAGAGAGTAGTCCTCCCTTCAAGTTTTCAATTCACACACAAACTACATGAGGAGGTACAGTTTTTCCAATTTTTAATTTTTTCTATAAGCTTTTCGTGAAGTTTTATGCCCATAATATCTCAACCATACTGAAATCCGCTTTAAAAAGGCATTAATTTCCACCAATATATTTGCTCATTTTGAATTTCACCTCAAAGTGGCTCGTGACATGTTGCAAGGATTTCAAATCCCAGTGGAGTGACCCCTGAACCTCAGTGAGAATTCTGCTTAGACTTATCTTCAGCATGTAGCCACAGCCCTCTCCATGTTTCAAGGCCCATCTCCAAGTTGAATTACAACAGTGGTGTCATCGTCTGTGTATTGTGAGCTCCTTCCTTGGGGACAGACACTGGGTCTGATTCATTGCACGGAGTCTAAGGAAGCATCCTATAAATCTCTGAACGGACCACCATCTGTTTCAGCCATCCATCCTCCAGCCATCCAGTCATATCCCCTCTTCAAATGCGGATTAAGGACTCTGTCTAGGGAATTCACCCTTCACACCGGGGGCTTTCACCCTCCAATTTCTTTGTCCTCTAGCATTCTTCCCTCTTCTGGGATCCTTCCAGCCAAGCCCATCACCCTCACTGGGATCCTCTGCTTTCCTAGGACAGCCTCTTTCATTCCTACCCAAGCAGGTCCTCACACCTCCATGCAGGTGAAAGTTGAGGCTGGCACCTCAGAAGGAACAATGTCCCATGGGCCACAGCTGGAGGTCTTTAAGAACATCTGGATGTACCATCGGTTGCTCGGTCAGCCTTTCAAGCCCCAGGGTGCCAAATCTGAGCCTAGGCAGATAAGGAAGCTAGATTTTCATGTGCACATTTGGTGTGGGGTTGCGGGGGAGGGAAGACTGGGGGAGGGCCGGATCTCACTTAGCCCAGAAAGCCCTTCTTATCTACAAGTCCTTTGAAGTATGGGAGCTCTCGGAGACTGGCAGCCGGAGGGGAGCCTTCGCGCCACACTCCAGTCCCCACCGTCCCTCAGCTGGAGCAGATGGGCCCATTCTGGAGAAACGCTGAGATCTCAGCTCTCACAAATCATTCATTCGCTCTTTCATTCATTCATTCACTTCTGACCCTAGCGAGTGCTGGGCTCCATACTAAAAGCTAAGGAGGCTGAGATGAATCAGACCCACACGCTTCTTTGCCAACACACAGCTCTCAAATGCTCCCCGCCCAAGAAGGGATACAGACATGGAACTCCAGTGCACTGGAGTGCTTATAATCCTAGGTCCTGGTCTGGAATGTGGCAACTGTATATGATGCTTAAACACCCTCTACTATGTCAGAGCAAGCAATGAGGCCCAAGTTCCAACCCATACACCTCCCGAGGTGGCAGAAATCCTTTCCCCCTCTTCCCTCTTCCCCTCCTGCCAGCAGAGCAGCCCTTTAGAACACTGGGCCGTCTGGCTAACAGACTGAGCCAGCTTCCTCAGAGCTGAAACCTGCCCTCGCACTTCTCCCATGGGTCCTGACTCTGACCTCTGTGGCTGCCAGAACCTGGCTGGCTGCACCTGTCCCAGGACAGCCCTGGAGAGAGCTGGAGGCTGCATCAGCTTCCCACAAAGCTGTCACTGGAAGGGAGACTCCAGGGCAATTATGCTGGGCTTTGGGAGAGGAGAGGCTGGCGCAGCAAGCTGCCCAGAGGGAGCACCCCAGCTAATGAGGGAGCCTTAATCCCTCTCTCAGACTAACAGGGGAGATAAGACCAGTGGAAATGAGGAAACAGGAGCAGCTTTCCAGCTCCCAGCCCCTTTCTCCCCCCAGCACCTCCTCCTAAAGCATCTGTACTCAGGTTGGTTGCACACTCATTCTCCTAAGGCTGAAGTCCCTGCCTTAGGAGCTGGAGGGCAAGGGTAGAGCCTGGCTCATCTCTTTCTCACCTCAGCTCCAACCCTCCCTGCGGCTTGCCCAGGATCTGCACACGGCAGAGTCGAAAAATGTACACTGAATGAAACATTGCTCTGGGGTGTGTTAGTTATGGCTGAGGCAGAGGCTATCTATCTAAGGAGTAGGAGTCAGCCAACCTTAGAGTCGGAAGACCCAATCTTACCCTTGGCTCTGCTGCGCACTCTTTTGCTCAAGAGGGACCTTGAGGAGGTCTGTTTTTCTTCCATGGGACTTGGGGTCTCCATCTAGGAGAACCACATAACTAAGACCCATTGAGTCATAAAATGTCCCATGATAGTTCAGGATGCCCTTTCCACCTTTATTTGGCACAGCCTATGCCCTTGTCAGGGACACCTAAGAACACAGCATCTCCTTTCTCCCAAGGCACCTCCATGCCTCCACCAGACTATTTCTGAACCCTGGGAACTAAGGGAGGAATGTGTCTGACTGTGAGTTTGGCCAAATCAAGCCAAGTCACCTTTTCTATTTAAAACCTCTCCCTGGGCAGAGGCAGTCTGTTGAAGCTGGAAGAAGAGGCAAATCCCTACTCATTTAGGAGTCCACTTTACGATGACTTTAAATTCCCTGGGATTAAGAGATCTCCAACACCGGCTTCCCACTGCCCTTTTCTCTAATGCTGCCCTGAGGCCACTTGGCTGATCGGAATGTTTAGCTCACCCCCTCCAGGGCTAGGCAGGATAAGTGCCCTCTCTGGGGACACTCGGCTGGCTGTCGCCTTTCCCAGAACTAATCCATGCTGACAACCCCTGGCCCTGGCATTTCCAAGAGGTCGAGTTCTATAGTTCAGAAAGCTGGGATCCTCTAGGGATCAGGGGGTAGCTGAGGATAAAGCAGGGCAAGACTAGAGACAGTTGAAGATGGATGGTGGGGTCCCACGCCACAAGCTTTTGGGTCCTGGCATGTTCAAACTGGAAGAGGCCATCAGAATAACATGTCACGCACCCCTATTGTACAAAAGGAAAAGTGAGGCTCAGAGAGGGCAGGGCACTTACCAAAGTCAGTGGTAAGGTGAGGACTCAGGTACTTAGGTACTTAGTATTCAGGATTCAGCTACTCCACATCCCCAGATTTCAAAGCGGGACACTTGGAATGCTGAGGTACATTTGTACTCATTTCACAAACACGTCCATGAAACCAGCTATGTGCCAGTCACTGTTCTGAGCACCTTATAAAATATGATCTCATTTAATCCTCCTAAGAACCCTGAAGGTAGGTTTTACTATCCCCAATGTACAAATGAGAAGGCTGAAACGCCAATAGCGTAGATGAAAATAACTTTTCCAGGATCACAGAGCAATTAAAATGTGATCACTTTAAGTCTGAACTCAGGTCTGTCCTGTACCCTTTCCTCTACACCCAGTTGCTTGGTTAGAGGTCAGAGAAGTGAAGCCCCAATAATATACAGTATAGGCAGCAGGGGGTCCAGGCCCCAGGGCAGAAGGGTCCATGCAAATAAGCTCTGACAGCAGCAGTTTCACACAGCTGGGGAAGTGGCCCAGCAACAAAGTGCCCCCACAGCCTCACCCCTGCCCAATGTGGCCACTCTGCATGCTTCCAGGGAAGCCCGTTTGCTTGGCTTTCTGAGTGAAGTCTGCCCCCAAGGCTGTGTGACGCAGCAGTGGCCCAGCCCTCACCTGCCCTGGTGACTGGCTGCCCTGGCAGCCAGGGTGTGAGCCTCTGCCGCCGTTGAGCTGGGGCTGCTGCTCCTGCGTGAGCACTCCTGGGCCCAGGACGGAGGCCTTGCCAGCCCCAGGGTAATGTGCACCAGCTGCTGCCGCGGCCCCCACCAGTTCTGCGAGAGCAGGCCGGGGGCAGCCTGCGGGTCATATGTCTAGACAGTCAGACTGAGAATGGGGCTCGGCATCTTGGGAGAAGTTTCCTGAATTCCTTCCACCTTCGGGAATGGAAACTGAGCTAACAGGGAATTTGTTCTAATTATAGGGAAATAAGGAGAATTGAACAAGAGCTCCTCAAGGTTGAACTCTTCTGTCAGGTTTCTCCAATGCTCTCCCCTGCTCATCTCTCCAGTGAGAAACCCCAGACCACCGGCTCTTGGCCAGCATGAGGCTGGGCATCAGGTACAGAGAGGATGAGATGGGGCCCCGCCCACCAGGAGCACCCATCTGGTCGCGTGGTGAACAGTGGACCATCAAAGGATGGAGTGGGTGGAGGAGAGCAGCGGAGCACAGGCTCCTGGAAACCTGTCCCAAGGCCACCAGAAGCTCCTGGACAAAGTGGGCGCTGAGGTCCTCCTCCCTCGCTCCTGCCTACACCACAGGGCCCAGCGGAAACGCCACCTCTGATTCCCTCAGGACACACTGATGGGCACTCATTCAACAGATACTGATTGAGGATAGAAGGCTGAACCAGAGAGACCAGTCACAACTCGAGGAGTTTAAGGTTGCTCCCTTCTGAAAAGAGTCTTTGCACGTGTTTCACCCAGCAAAGCATCTCAGAGGGGTGTGTGTGTGTGTGTGTGTGTGTGTGTGTGTGTTCTGGCTCTTAAGAACTTCCCAAGTTTCTTTCAAGAAGACCTCAAGTAGCATGACTGACCCCTGGAATCAGACAGTCACACTGGAACCTTGGGTCCAGCCCCTGTGTAATCTTGAACAAGCTATTCAGCCTCTTAGAGTCTCAGTTCCATTTGTCAAATTTGTACAATAGTTATTTGGGAAGGCTATGTGGATTAAAGTAACTCATGGTAAGTACTTAAGCTAGCACTTGGCTGTTAGTGTTGGTATGGACAAGGACAGTCTCCACTGCCAGTCTAATGGCCCACAGGCATCATTTGCTTTGCGAACGCTTGCTGCTTGATTGTTGTTTGGCAGAGAATGGAGAGTAGATATAGTGGCCTTTTAAAATGTGGTAAAACATACGTAACACCAAGTTCGCCATAGTAACTATTTTAAGGTGTACAATTCAGCAGCACTCGGTGCAACCATCACAAATATCCGTCTTGAGAACTTTTTCACCATCCCAGCGGAAACTGTACCCATTAATGACTTCCCCTTTCTTTCCTCCCCTCAACTCCATAGTTGACTTTATTCTACTTTCTGTTTCTATGAATTTCCTAGTTTAGATACCTCATATAAGTGGAATCATATGGTATTTGTCCTTTCGCAACTAACTTATTCAGTTAGCATATTGTTTTCCAGGGGCTTCCCAGGTGGCTCAGTGGTAAAGAACCCCACCTGCCATTGCAGGACATGTAAGGGACAAAGGTTCAATCCCTGGGTCAGGAAGATCCCCTGGAGGAGAGCCTGGCAACCCACTCCAGTATTCTTGCCTGGTGAATCCCTAGACAGAGGAGCCTGGCAGGCTACAGTCCTGGGGTCGCGGAGAGTCGGACACGACTGAAGTGACTTAGCACCCACGCACACATTATTTTCCAGGTTCGTTATGTTGTAGCATATGTCATAATTTTGTTCTTTTTTAAGGATGAATAATATTCCATTTTAGCATCACAAATTCAATGGACATGAACTTGGGCAAACTCTGGGAGACGGTGAGGGACAAGGAAGCCTAGCGTGCTACAGTCCATGGGGTCGTGAAGAGTTGGAATGACTTGGCAACTTAACAAAAATAACAACAAAAAAATATATCCCATTTTACAGGCATATCACATTTTGCTTATCCATTCGTCTGCTGATGGACATTTGGTTTTGCTGTCTAGTTGCTAAGTCATGTCTGACTCTTGCAAACCCATGCCCTGTAGCCCGCTAGGCTCCTCTGTCCATGGGATTTCTCAGATAAGAATACTGAAGTGGGTTTCCACTCCCTTCTCTAGGGGATCTTCCTGACCCGAGGATCGGACCTATGTCTCCTGAATTGACAGGCAGATTCTTTCACCACTGAACCACCTGGGAAGCCCGCACATTTGGGTTGCTTCTGCCTTTTAGCTGTTGTGAATGGTGCTGCCATGAGCATTGGTATACAAGCGTTCTAGTTCTTGCTTTCAATTTTTTGGAGTCTATTCTGACAAGTGGACTTGCTGGATCATACAGTTACTTGTACTTTTAATATTTAAAGGAACTGCCATTCTGTTTTCCACAGCAGCTGCACCATTTTACATTTCCACCAGGGATGACAGATGGTCTTCAAGGAGGAGGTGAAAGGAGTGTCCAATGGTCTCCCAGGGTGCCTTTGTGGAGACTTTCCTCAAAGCAGTGGAACCAGCGCAGTAAAAACTGAGGCAAGCCCAGAGGATGTGTTTCAGGCGTGGAGGGAACTGGAGCTCCACAGACAAGGGGTGGAAGGGCACAGAGCGTGGGGTCTGGTGAGAAGACCCTGGAGGTGTGATGGCCACTGTTGCGCGTCCACCATTCTGCCTGGGAGCAGAGGGGGCTGCCTCGGAGTCAGGGTGAAGTTCAGGCAGAGTGTTCCAGGCAGATCAGATCCATCTTAATACGAGGAAGACTTTCTGAGTGTCAGAGCTTTCCAGCATGTGAGTGGGGAGCGCTCCATCCTTGGAGGTGTGAAAGGAGCCACGGAGGCCCTTTGGAACAGGAGGCTGAAGGGCATTGGAGGTCAGCTGAGAGCCTCCGGAGCCTATAGAGCAGTGTGTTCTGAACATTTGGGATTTCAGAAGTCTGTGGCTGGATTCCCTTTGCAGGCAAAGTCTCTGTAACTGGCTATTCCTGCCCATCCCGACAGTCCTGCCCCAGCCTCTCTGAGGCCCCTGCACTGGCACAGACATTGCTCAGTCCCAGCCAGGGTGAGCTTCATTTTCATTTGCTGATGAGCATATTATATGATAGCCTAAGCTTCTAAGTTTCTGTGGCTCCTGTCTACCTTTTCAATTAGAAACAGTCCTGTGTGCACGCAAAGCAGGGAAGCAGTGCAAAGATGACCAAGGGGCACGAACTTTCCTGTTCAGCCCACTCTCCTGCTGCCAGCCCCTTACCTAGGCTCAGAGCTGACCTTAATTCTCTACTCAGCATTAGACTTTCTGCCCTGGCCTTGCTTTCCCCTGCGCTCTTCTCTCCTTCCAACCATTCATCTTGTGCTCCTGGCTAGACTCACTTCCTGGGACACCATCTCTGAATCTCTCTACCTACACAAATCCCACCATGTTCTTATGGCTCATCCAGGTTTCCTTTCCTATAGAAAGCTCACAAAGATCTCCTTCTTCCATAAGGCTCTGTTTGCCAGGATACTGCTTAAGGCAGTCCTTCATATAAGTTTATTATTAAGCACCCATTTGGCACCTGGAGTGTTTCATACGCTGGGGACACATCAATAAAGAGAAGCACAGCTCTGCTGTCACTGAGCTGCTGCTGCAGCAGGAGACATAGAAAATAAATAGGGAAATACATAAAGTCACTTATATAGAGATGATTGCTGCGAAGACAATAAACGGCTGACATAAGGGAGGTTACTCTGGAGAGAATGGTCAGGGAAGATCTCTCTAGGAAGTGATTTGAGCCGAGACCTGAGTTATGAAAACAGTCAACTGTGAGAGAGAGGCTGGGGTTGGGGAGCCTTGCAGGGACAGATGAAGGCATTCCTAAATAACCTCAGTTTGTTCAGGAACAAGAAGGCGGTCGCTGTGGCTGGAACATGGAGAAAAGGTGGGGAATGGATGATGTGACAGTAGAGAGACAGGCAGGGGAGGTGAGGTCAGCCACAGTACGGATCGCAGTGGACAGCCATCGAGGGTCTTGAGCACGAGTCACGTCTGACCTATGATGCATGAAAGATCACCCTGGCTGCTGCAGACAGAACAGCTTGTGGTAAGAAAACATTAGAAGCAGGCAGGCCAATTAGGAGCCTACTGGAGTACACCAGGCAGGGGATGATGGTGGCTTGGAGGTGGGAGTTGGCAGTGCAGACAATAAAGAGTCAGGTTTGAGATATGTTTTGAAGGTACAACTGCCCAGGAATTGGGAGATGGAAAACCTGACAGAGAAGTGTCACCTTCTTTGTTGGGCTGCGGGGTTAGAGAGAAGAATGAGGAGTTCTCCAGATAAAGAGAAAAGAACATTCCAGGCAGTATTTGTTAAAGATTCAGAAGCAAAAGAGTGGCTGGTGCTTTCAGAATGATGGTTGTGAATGGTATGAACTGAGTTTTCAAAAATGACACGTAAGAAATAGGACAGATAAATCCATAAGGGTGTTGAGCATGGGAAGGGTTTAAGCTCCATTTCTTGCAGGTAATAGGGAGCTACTGCAGGTGCTAGCACATGAGAGTTGCTCAAAATACATTTACATAAGAACCACATGTAGGAGCCCCAGAATTGATGTACAGAAAATGCTTTCACAGGTATTTCAAGGGACCCTGTAGAAACAGCATGGTGTTTGGCAACTGTAGATTCTTGTCTCTGCCTGCCAAAGGCAACTTGTGCCCAGATTGGGCTCTTTTCCAGGATGCAGTCTGCCTATGAGTTCTGTGGGCATAAAGATACCTGTGAGACACAGCCAGGTGGCCAGAGGCAGGAAGACAAGCATCTGGCTATGCCTCCCAACTAGCCTTCACTGTCCTTCTAGACCTCAGCAGCCCATGCCCAGCATTATCCAAAGATAGGGCAAGCCCAATCCATGTACCTGTGGCATTTCTACCAGCCATTACAAAGAGAGGCTTCTGGATATAATTCCTCAGGGACATTCGTTTATCACTCCAGCTTGCCCAAGATTTTAGAGAGACATCAATGTATTCCCTGCAGCCACAGTTCAGTCTCCAAGAAGCTGTCTGACACTAGGCCAACACCTCGCTCTGGGCCTCAGTTTCCCTGTCCTGAAAGTGAAAAGAATGGGCTTAGTGACCCAACATGCTCTCCATCCTTGGAACCTTCTGTTTGCTTTTCTCCCTTCCTGCTCCCAACCCACTGGCATGTCTGCTCCTCATGCAGGGAACAAAGCCACAGTGTTTCGATGGAACCTGGTCCATGGTTGGTCTCAGTCCCGGGGGCCAAGAGGCCCAGTTGGATTTCACTGAAGGGAAATCAGAACCCTGTAAGGCCTGCCATGCCCATGCCTTCTGGAAAGTGTTTGCAAAGCCTGAATTCCCAGCCCACACACTGGGGCAAACCATCCTCCCTTTGAAACCTAAGCAAGTTTCAGGAAGAGCCATTTACCTGTCACATGGTTTTCATAATTTCCCTGGCACCTTCGCTAATCATTGAAGTGGGTGTTGGCAGGCGGAGGGTGACCTCTGGGTCTGACGCGGACGTGCTGGACCGCAGTTCACTTGGAGGAGAAGAGCTGGAGCTGAGATCTTACAGGGCCCTCCTGAGGGTGTCCAGCTACAGGGATCTGCTCATGAACATCGGGGGGTCCTGCAGGAGTCCAAGAAGCAAGCTGAATCGCAGGAGGTGAAGTGGATGATGCCTTGGCAAACCGAGTCAGTTAGCATCTGTGAGGCCAGCCCATGTGGTGGAGAGAAGGGTGGAGGGTTGTGGTGCCATCAGAAGATGCTGAGCAGCTTAGGACTTAACAGGGATGCAAAGCACCAGGTAGGTCTGTATACTCCCGAAAATTATACTTCTTCATCCCTTCTCTCAACAGAGATTACTGTGTGAGCTGTACCAGGCACTAGGGGTACAGGGTAGGGCATCCATCCAGTCCTTCCCTGCCCAGAAAGATGGACTGACAGGAGACGTGCCTTGTGGTTTCAACTGTAGACATTCAGAAGGGGAGATAAGCATGGCCCTGGGTGACAACCAGGAGGGCTTTCTGGAGGTGGTGACATCTAGTTTCTAGACAAACTAGGTAAGTCCCAAAGAGAAATAATGGCTCCGGAGCACTAGTGGAAAAAGCTTGGACTTTGAACCAAATGGACCTAGTTTCAAGCTGACTCTCTGAGCCTTTGTTTTCTCATCAATAAAATGGAAACTATTATGACAGTTTAGGAGATTAAATGAGTTAGGGGGGAAATATGCCTGGTTCAAAGTGGTGTCTCCTGAAATGGTTGGTTGATAGAGGTCAGGGTTCAGGGGTTAATACAGAGTCTGGGGAGAAAGCCTCCAGTGCTGCTTCCTCCTCAGCTTTGAATGGACTCCTCCCACCTACCCTTGTGACCAAGGTTGGGGAGGTAGGCTCCGGGCCAGTATCCAGGTCCTGGTGGCTTCTTGCCCTGAGCTCCCTGAGGGTGTCAGTATAACAGGCTTCTGCGGGCCCAGTGAATTTCCACAAGTCAGGAGGGCCTCACTCTGAGGCTCACACCTCTGGAACTTGAGCCGTTGGCCAAGTTCAGGCAGTGCGAAGGGAAGGTAAGTGCTGTGTCAGCTGGATTTGGTGGGGAAATGGGCCTCCAGGGTGGAAAAGAAAAATAAAGGAAAGGATTCCTGCTGCAGCTTGCTTGTAGAAAAAGAGAGTTCTAAAGGTTCCCCTCCTGCCTCTGCTGCCCTAGGTCTTTACTGGAGAACTAGCTTCAGAATCTGGGCCAGCAAAGATCGCTTCCTCCAGGAAGCCTTCTTGGATGGCCCAGTCCCTTTTGAGCTCTCATTCTTTTGACCTTGCGGATTTGAGTGTGGTTTTGGGTACTCACCCTCACAGGCTGAGTACTTGGCGCACAACCAGGCATATTTTGACTCAGATTGAAAGCTTCCACCAGAAAAGAAAAAGATAGAGAGGAGAAAATTCACATTTATTAAGCCCCTTACTGTCTATCTCACCCTGGGCTGTGCATTTTTTATGTCACCTCACTTAAATGTTGCAACAACCTTTCAAGGTAGGGATCACTCTCCATTTTATGTATGAGGAGCTGCTAAGTCACTTCAGTCATGTCCGACTCTGTATGACCCCAAAGATGACAGCCCACTAGGTTCCCCCGTCCCTGGGATTCTCCAGGCAAGAACACTGGAGTGGGTTGCCATTTCCTTCTCCAATGCGTGAAAGTGAAGTTGCTCAGTCATGTCTGACTCCTAGCGACCCCATGGACTGCAGCCTACCAGGCTCCTCCGTCTATGGGATTTTCCAGGCAAGAGTACTGGAGTGGGGTGCCATTGCCTTCTCCCATAAATGAAGAGACTGAAGCTCAAAAAGTCTGAAGATGGGAAACACAAGTCCGCTGGGCTCTGAAGTTTATTTAACTCTGGGTGGGATGGTGGGAGCAAGTGGGAGGGAAGTCCAAGTGAGGGGGGATATATGTGTATATAAAGCTGATTCACTTCGTTGCACAGCAGAGACTAACACAACATTGTAAAGCAGTAGTACTAGAAGAAAAAAAAAAAAAAAACACAGTAGCAACCCACTCTTTAAAAGAGTAATAAAAATTCTAATATCCAAAAAAGGAAAGGTCCTCTGTGGAAAAAGTATGCACTTTGTGGAGAAAGGAGTTTGGGAAATGTTTTGTTAAGTATCCCTCTTGGATCTTCCAACCCACCTCCAATAGTATGTTCAAGGCTCTGAGAAGTCCTGCAGAGAAGATATCTGATTGACTTTACTTAGTCCAACACCCGCTGAGGGACACCTCAGTCACATGACAGTTGTTAACATTCCCTGAGGCCCATGGGCACACACTTTGGGACATGCTATCTAGAAAGCAAAGACTACCAAAGTGGGCATGCTGCTACTGCTAAGTCGCTTCAGTCGTGTCCGACTCTGTGCGACCCCATAGACGGCAGCCCACCAGGCTCCCCCGTCCCTGAGATTCTCCAGGCAAGAACACTGGAGTGGGTTGCCATTTCCTTCTCCAATGCATGAAAGTGAAAAGTGAAAGGAAAGTAGCTCAGTCGTGTCCGACTCTTAGTGATCCCATGGACTGCAGCCTACCAGGCTCCTCTATCCATGGGATTTTCCAGGCAAGAGTACTGGAGTGGGGTGCCATTGCCTTCTCCAAAAGTGGGCATACTTGGGAGCAAGTTCTCCGAGCTGGACTCGAAAGCTGAATTAGACCTGGGGCAGGGAGGAGGGGTGAAGAAGGAAGGGCATAGCTTCTGGGAGTGAGTACCATGAGGATCTGGATGGGGAGGCCACAGCCTCAGGTGAAACCCAGAACCTAAGTACCCAAACTGTTAACACCTTTGACCACAGAAGTCTGTCTTTAAAGCCAGAAGCCTGGAGAGACACTAGTCACGCTCTCAGCCATTGCAGGCAGGGGGCAGCACTTGAAATGAGGAAGAGTCTGTCTCTGCTGTGTAAGGTTACGGGCAAAAAGCTTCAGTCAAACTTCAGTCAGGTCATCAGTAGAAGATCTAACTTGTCTCCTAAAATCGCATGCATGGTCCTGCCACAGCACTTTGCTCATGTTCCACACCATGAGATGCCCTCCTTCCTGTTCAACTCCACCTTCCCAGCATCCACCAGGCAGCGTATCTGTCAAGAAGACCTTGAAGACGTCGTGCTCTCTGCCTTCTCCGGCATCAGAAAGCCCTGATGCATTTCGGCTTCTAAAGGAGATGCTGGTGACGTCAGAGACTTCTGATCAACATCAGGACCTAAAATCTTGGTTAGAAGATGAGGCAAAGAAGTGGTCCTGCTGAATTCTGCCCCAGATTGATCGCCCCTGGAGTACTCTCCACTGGCTGGCCACTGCACAGCCAGAAACAGGGGTGTGTCCACGTGTGGATAGCCCATGTGGGAGACCCCTGGAAACTATCAGATGAGGCACAGGTGAAGGAAAGAGGTTGGAGTTAATTTATAGATGGGAGTGCAACCCAAATCTTCAAGCAATACCTCACACCTGTCTAGAGCAGGGCTTCTCCAAACGTGTCCCCGAACCAGCAGCATTGGCATCTCTTGGGAATAAGTTAGAAATACAAATTCTTGCACACCACCCCTCCCAGACCAACTGAGTCAGGAGCTCAGAAAGGAGCCCAGTCAAGAGTTCTGATAAGGCCTCCGGGTGATGCTGAAGCACTCTAAATTTTGAGAACCGATGACCTGCAATTCTTCTTGTTATAAGAATCACTCCTCCGGAAAACAGTGTTACTCTCCTTTGCTGTGGAAAGCAGCTCAGAGAGGACATTTGTTCCATCTGAGGATCCATGGCAGATAAACTGCAGACTGGGGCTCCCAGTCCAAGGCATTTTCAAGCCTCTCAGCAGCTGCGTATCTAAGGTAGTAAGAGTGCTGGTTGCCTCGGCCCCAGAGAAAGCCTTAATTGGCTCATTAATAGATGTGATTAGAAGGAATGGAGAAGCCGTTATCTTTGAAGTCCCCAGGCTGTGATACAAGCTCATGCAGGGAGCTTGCTGTAGCTAATTAAAGCTGAGCTGTGTTTCCTGTCAAGAGCCCAGAGTGTTAATGGCTTCAAGCGAGGAAGATCAAGCTTCCACTTCCATTCAGGGGTAATGGATAGAACCAGCAGAATGCAGAGGAGAAGAAAGGGCCTTGTAAAGGCACAGAGCCCCTGGGCCCTCTTCTGAAGTATGTGCCCAAAGAGAAAATGCTGGCTTTAGGGGATCTGGGGGACCCTGGATTCCCCACAGAGACAACCCAGCCTGTCATTGTCTTCATTCTTTTGTTTTATGATTTTTGAGCATTTCAGCCTCTGGTCTCTAATCGCACCTGCTCAGGTGGGTGTGAATTGGAAGTGGTGAGGGAGGGCTAGGTGACAGTCCCAGTGGTAACAGAATCTCAGGGGCTGTGAAGGTTCTGGTCCCAAAAGTCGTATCTATGATCAGCGTCCACTGCTATAACCAGGACTATCTGATCGATCACCTTTTCTCAAGTCCTTACGAAGTGCCAGATGGAAGCTGATAATGTTTTACACGAGCTCACACGATGCCCTCAGTGACCCTACAAAATATGCAGGAGACACAGGTGCATCAGGTAAGCGACTTGCCTGAAGACAGAGCTGACTCAAAGTCCCTTGTCCCTAACCAGCAAGATAACCAAACGTTCTCTGCCCCTGAGCTTTCTTTCTTGGGGCTCGGAGTCATTTCAAGCTGGGAATGCTAATGATGCTATCCCACCTTCCACCTGGCGAGGGGAACTGGGACCCCCATCCTTTCATCTCCTTCTCCCCACCACCCCCTCCACTTCAGGGGAGCTGACTGAAGACGGAACGAACCTGAGAACACCTTGTGGTTAAGTTAGGAAGTCAGACTAGACCCCAGCTGGTGGATATGAGCACAGAGCCGATATTTCTGAACCAAGAATCAAGATAGGTGATATTGAGAATGGCCTAGTCTTATCTGATTGATTTTATTTCTCTGAAAAGTTTGATGAAAGCAATCAAATCATAGAAAGTCTGTGAGCAGATATAGCCTTTAGTGAAACTATTATTACATAAATGAGTACAAAAAACCAACCCCAAGTCGATATTTCCATTCAAATAAGACCCAGGTAGTTTAAATAAGAACTAAAACTGGATACCCAGCAGGTGATCAGTGCAATTCCCCAGGAGCCCATCTTTGTGCAGGGGTCCTGGTTCGATACCTGGTCAGGGAACTAGATCCCACATGCTGCAACTAAGACCTGGAGCAGCCAACAATTTTTTTTTTTTAAATGAACGATCAAGAGAACAAAGAACTTGCATCTAAACAAATTGCCTCAGACACATTCCTTTCTTGGCAGAGAGAGGGTTAACCTGTTTGCATGAGCCTACCTCTCCCTGGCTCAGCCCCCTCTCCGCAGAAACCTCAATCAAATTAGAAGGAGGCCTAGGTCAGAGGGTAGAGCTAGGGCAGGGCCAAGCTGAGAGCCCTGGCAGGGTGGAGGGGGCGGGACAGGGCCACATGAGCATCGTCACTCAGGACCCCTCCACAGAGATGGCTTAGGGGGAGTGTCCCCAGCTCCCCCTGCTGCTGAGCAGCTCAAGCTTACCTTGGTGTGCTAAGTTCCTCAGAGGTCTGTAGGTCCTTGGCCCAGCTATGGAGGTTAGCACAGCAGACAGGAAAAAACACACAGAGAAGCCCTGGCTCCTTTCCTGATGTTGCTGCCCCCTCCACATGTCCCCCACCTCACAAAACAGGGCAATGATAAGGATGCCAGCTCCAGGGTGTGGTTGGGATATGGGGCACAATGACCACTGGGACAGCCGGGGGGAATGGCTATGGGTACTGTTAGGTGGTGCATTGCTCATAACGGCTTCCACAAAATCAGAAAGAGATGCTGAACGTGGAGAGGAAACAGACCAAACCATGCTTTCTTGCCCTCCTCACCTGGCTCCCTTCCTCCTCCTGCAATTGATGGGAGCAGCCTGGTGCAGCAAAGAGAGTGGGTGCTCACTATCAGCAGGGACCACACACGGCCCACTTCCCGAGACTCACTCCTCAACAGACCCTGGGCTGGTAGACACGTGAGCACACAGTACTTCACTAATTTTCACTGCCAATCTTCAGAGATGGGATTGACTCCATGGAAAAGATGGGGAAATTGAGACCAGGGAGACACAAAGATGTAAAACCATGAACAATCAGCTGGTCCCAAATTTCAAGGCTGAGGCAGACTAGAAACCCAGGACTTCATGCCCCCACACTCTACTGCCGTCTCCCCCAAAGCCTTCTGGCTCCATCTCGGCCACTCGCTTGTCCTGTTTCATTGGGCAAGTGCTTCCTGCTGTGCCTGCTAAAGTCCTACCCCTCTTCAAGGTGCTGCTTGCTCAGCCACAGTGGCTTGGTCAGGTGCCCCATCTCTTCATGACCACTGGAACTGTGATGCCATTTCCGCTATAGTCAGAATTGGGATAGCAGCAGGGGTTGAAACCTGCCTTCTTCTGGAAAGGGTTGTGTGAGCCTGGGCCTCTCCTCCCAGACTGAGACCTATGGGGAAACAGAGCCTGTATTCTATCAGCAATATGCTCCCCTACACCACCCAACCACACAGCCTAGTTCAGAGTCTTGTGCAAAAGAGGGAGGAAACAGATGTGTCTAGTCAAGTGTCCCTTCTCCAGGCCAATTTCCTCACTAAATGCTGGATGAGTTGGACTAATGGTTCAAAAAGGCCAGGATATATGCCTTATACAACCCACCTGACCCCATAGCCTCTCTGACCATATCTCCTCGATTCCAGCAACACTGACCTCCTAGTGCTCCCTTCAAGACAACAGTCAGCCCTGCTTCAGGGACTTTGCACTTGCGACTCCACCTGAGGGGTCTTCCTCCAGATTTCCCTATGGCTTCCTCCTTCAGGGCTTGTAAAAACACAATTTGAAGCTGTGCCGCCATCTGCCTTCTCGGACTCTCTCATCTACTTTCTTTTTCTCCATCGTGTTTATCAATGACTTACATTTTTAAGAAATGCTGGGCTGCTCAGCTAGCTACCTCAAAAACTCCCAGGCCAGCTAAGTCTGGAGCTCAAGGGTGGGGACCATTTGTATTGTACAAAATCTCTTCTCTAGGTATTTCAGATGCACAAGCAGGGTTGGGAACAGCTGTAAAAACAAAAACACAGAACACTGGAAAAAACTAAGATCCCCCGTCCCCAGCTGGGACAGGGCTTGAGTTGACCAAGACTCAGCCTCAACTCTGGTTTTCATTCCACCCCTACCCTCCACCAAGCATCCATGCCCCCTCACAAATACACGGAGCACCGCCGGTCTCTGATCATAGCAGCCCTTTGGTATTTCTGTTCAGCTTTTCTCATGCTCTCTCCCTCCCTCTAACTTTCCTCTCCAGCGCTTTGAACTCATTCTCTAAGTACCACCTGATACCACCTGCTCTTGAGCAATCTGTTACCCCCTCCACCAACCCCACCCCTGCCAAGAGTCCCTATGCCCTCCTCTGCACTCAGAGGAGCATGCACGTATCTTTGATAAAGGACTCATCGCACCATCTTGTCAATTTTTCCAACGTGCGTCCTTCCCTGTTGACCATGACTTTGAAGAAGGCCACAGTGGAATCTCATCTGTCGACATTCCCAGTATCCGGCAGAGTACCTGACACACTGGGTGCTTCCTAAACATGGGAGTAGGTGCCCTAGGGACTGGACAGCTGCTTAAGCACTTGCATGCTTGGGAAAGGGAGTAGAGTGGGTACAATTTGTCTTCAAACAGTCCCACCATTTTCCAGCTTCATCTCAGCACAGCTGACCATGGACTACTTTCAGTTCAAGCCTGCTGTTAGGACAGACCCTAACATCAATCTCATACCCACCTGTCGGTGAAAGCACCCCCTTCCCCCGCCCCTGCCTTCCTAGAGTGCCTGGCTCTGTTTCCAGGGGGAATCCAAGCCTTGTGCCACAAAGGTTCTAGACACGGAAACAGCACTCAGGAGATCTTGCGTTCCTGGGAAGGACTTCCTCTTAGTTCCCCCAAGTCAGATGACAGGCATTCAGCCCTCTGCACCACGGGATATAACGAGATTTACCCCCAATGGTGCTCCAAACAGAAAGGAAAGACATCACATGCTCTGAAGCAACAGGACAGCTCCACAGTTTGGCGTGAACTATCAGAGATCACTGTGTACGGCCTCTTAACTCTTCAGATGGATGAAGACCCCGAATGGTTCAGGACACTTGCTAAGGTCACTGGGACTTGGTGGGACTCAACCCCTTTCTGTGGGGGGTTCTCATCCTGCCATCCTTCCCATCTCTGGCCCCTCGCCTGCCAGAGAACGGCTGGACTTCCTTTTAACGAGAGCCCTGATTTACGTCGGCTGGGCCCAATTAGCGCCAAGCTCTTTCGGGCCGCCAAGTGCCCCGCCGGCAAGCAGCTGAGGCCTGTCTGGCAGGACATACTTGGATGATGAAGCCATGCTGCGTGCTAAACTCGGCGCAGGAAAGAGCAGCTCGACTTGGACGCCCACCAAAGGCTGCCAGGCTTGGCTCCTGCCCACGAGTTGGGCAACCAGGCTGTCTGGCAGGGGATGAGGGCCATGCTTCCCAGGCAAGAGGGGCGAGGCTGGCCGGGGAGAGCACGCGCCCTGGCGGGACGCCCTTCCTGGGGCTTGGCGGGGCCCAGTCAGGGTGGGTGGTGGGAGCCCTGAGCTGGGAGCCAGGAGACCTGGACTCCGACGAAGGTCCTCCCCCAGCTCCTTCCTGGGTGACCCAGGTACACTGTGCCTCAGCTCCTCCTCTGTAAAGTGGGAAAGACTTCCATGTCTGCCTCAGGAAACACATGAGGAACATAGCAGATGCCAAAAAAGCGCCCGTTGTCTTTAAGCCTCAGTTTCCTCATCCATAAAATGGGAGAAGCATGGTGCCTCCCTCCCGGAGCTGGAGTGAGGATTGATATGTAGTGCTTGACACGGATGAAGGCTAAAACTTGGCCAGGACTTAACCCCTTGTATGATTAGTGTTACATCCGGGCTGCCGTTCCGCCTCTCTGATGTTTAGTTTTCTAATAGGCCTTCTTTACATGGGTTGGTATGAAAATCAGATTCAGGCACCAAGGTCCAGAAAGTATCGGCAGCTTCTGTAAGTTGGTACAACTGAGAATTGGTAGATCTGGGTTCTGAATTTCAATCTGTGAGTCTGTGTTTCATCTCTAGTGCCAATATCTGCTCACGCCCCACCCACTGGCTTTCAGATTGACTTTTGGTGGTGGAAGTGCAGCTCAGAGCTCGCATGGAGAGGCCTAAAGTCCCAACAGATGCAGCCCTGGGTGCTCCCCACCCATCAGATCAGCCCTGTTATTGAGGGTAGCACTTCTAAAAAGCCCAACATTCCAGGAAAAGAGACTAAACCAGAAAGCAAGACAGGACTGGCCTGACCACTCCGTGAGTGACATACCAGCCTGGACACCATGACCATGGGCTCCAAGCGCTGTCCTGGACTGCCTACGTGGACGTCTGGCCTAGGCCACTCTTGTTACAGCCTTCTTCTTCAGCTGTCCTAGGTCCTCCCTGCAGTACACAACAGAAGCTCAGACTGGGGAAGAGACCCTTGATTTTAATCTCAATTCTGCCACTGACTTTAAAAGACTTTGGGTATGCACTTTTAAGTCTGGGAGAGACTCGCAGGGGAGAAGGGGAGGGTGGGATGAATTAGGAGAGTAGTGTTGGCATCTATACACTATTATGTGTCAAATAGACAGCTAGCAGGAAGCTGCTGTATAACACAGAGAGCTCAGCCCGGCGTTCTGTGATGACCTAGAGGGGTGGGATGGGGATGTGTGGGAGGGAGGCTCAAGAGGGTGGGGATATACATGTAGGTATATCTGATTCCCTTTGCTCTACCGCAGAAACTAATGCCATGTTGTAAAACAATTATTCTCCAATTTAAAAAATTAACTTCTACTAACCAAAGAATAAAAGATATTTGGGGGCCTGAGCACCTTTCTGAAAAACGGCAGTACCAGGTAAACTGATGACTGTGGATGCCTTTCTCACAATAGAGTCTTTTTGGTCTCATAAACTCTCGGGTGGTGAAACGACTGACTCCTCTGTGCTTTATGCTTCCTTCTGTTTTTCCAATATCTCTGCCTTAAATAAAAGCAAACAACCCCTTCTTCATCTGTTAATGTCTCTGGGATATCCAGCTGGGGGATAAAGAATGCAAGGAAGATGGCTGTGAAGTCCAGATAAATCTGCAGCTCTTTGTCTCCACTTGGAGGAGGACAGACCAAGGCCCTCGCCAAGCCCTGTGAACGCGAGAGCCTGCAACTCCCAGAGAAGTAAACACGCTTCAGGGCAAGAGGGGAGCCAACAGACATCAATAAGCTCAGAGGGACTAGAGAGGGTTTTGAATCTTTAGGCAGACTGTTCATTCATTTGGGGGAAGTTATGTATTATTAGATCCCAACCTGGTCTAGATAAATTACAAGATGCCCGTGAAATGCCTTAAGTTTCTGTCCCAAACCTGTCACCATGCCCTCATCCTCTTTCCTTCTGAGGAGCTCCAGGTCTCTTGATTTATTCTAATTCCACCCCATACACAGCCTCCACCCCAGTGCTGAGCATGCAGAAGGCACTCAATAGAAGCCCCATCCATGATCCTCAACCCATGCTGATTGGGGCCCCAAGTAGAGTCTGTAAAGATGTGATCACCAGCAGTTAGTTCTGATTTGAGTAGGTGGCAGGTGCCCACTTTGGCTAAACTCATGTCCATTGCAGTCCTTGGATTCCAGGAAGGATGGTCAGCTCAGCTGTGATTCATTCCAGCCACACAGCCTCTGGGTGTGACCTCAGATAAGTGGTGAAATGTATGAACATTCAGATCACGGACTTCAAGACACCCTGATCCAATCAGCTTATAAACGAATACATGTCTGTTTATTAACCAGCAGATGGTGTCTTTCTGATCTCCCAACTGCTGGGTGTGGGTAGCCCAGAGGAGCTGGGACAGAAGGAAAAGATATGTGAGAATGGAAAGCACAATAGTTTATGAAAATGTTAGTCACTGGATGTGGAAAACAAAGGTCAAAGACAGAAAGCAAATTTAACTCTTGGTGTTATCATACAAAATGATACACTTATATTTCCTCACTCCATAGAAATCTCTTACTTTCCTAGACTCAAATTTCACATTCATCACAGCCTCATCAAATAAGCCTTATCATGCCCACTTTTCAGATAAGGAAATTGAGTCAGTGAGGACTGAGATGGCTTTCTCCAGCATCTTGTTAACAAAAAGACTAAAAATCAGTGCTATATTTTTGAATCGTAGAAGGCCATCAATTTGACCAATTTCCTTCCAGAGTGAAGATGATGTAAAAAAGAATTCTAAAAGATTATGAGTCATAAAACTTCCTTCCAAAGTGTCTTTGTTGTTATTATTTAGTCGCTATGTCTTGTTTGACTCTTTCGTGACCCCATGGACTGTAGCCTGCTAGGCTCCTCTGTCCATGGGATTCTCCAGGCAAGAATACTGGGGTGGTTTGCCATTTCCTTCTCCAGGGGATCTTCCTGACCCAAGAATTGAACTCACATCTCTAGCATTGGCAAGAAGATTCTTTACCACTTGGCCTTATAAAAATAAGCCTATGGCAATTTTCCTCTGAAAGACCTTTCCTCTCTCTAATTTTACTTTAAATGACTCTTTGGTTTCTATTCTTAATCCTTCTCTCTCTTTTCTTATTTTATACACTTTTTCTAAGTGGTCTTACATAATGAGTTTCAGTGTATCTTCTCATCTGTCCTTCTCCAGCATGAATTCTACTCCTGAGTCACACCTGCATGTTTTACTGTAGGCATTTGGTCTGAGCAATTCAACAGCACTTAAAAGTAGACAGTTTTAAGAAGACTAAGCAGTTTCCGTCCCCAAGGTAATACTATTCTTTCCTTCACACTCAATCATGAAAGAAAGTGGGAGAGGAAAGTGAGGGAAGAAGGGAAGGAGGGAGAGACAAAAAAAGAAGGAAGAAAAATGGAGAGCAAGAAGAAACAAAAGATGGTGGATGGAGCTGGAAGAGTCTGCAAAGGTTGCGTAGTCCAACTCTTCATTCTGAAGATGAAAAAGCTGGCTAGATAGAATCAGATCTGGAACTGGAAACCCCGCTTCCCTGACATCTGGCTGGGATCTTTGCAAGAGCAGTGACATGGAGCCCTGAGAAATGACACTGAGAAGGCAGAGGGCCAGGGTGGAAAGCTGGGCCTTTGCTTCAGCACACTCTTCACAATGTGTGGCCATCCATTTGTCTGTTTACATGTGCAATGTCTGTCTTTGCAGAGTCAGCTCCATGAGACCAGGGACAAGGTCATGTTCACGACTATATTCCTAGCATCCAACACAGAGCCTGAACGTACTAAATATTTGCACCATTCGTTGTTGCAACAACAGAGAAAGTATCCAGGAATTCATTTAACCAAGAATACAGCATACCACTGTGAAAAAGAGTATAACACTAGTGTAGGACACAGATTATCTGAATAAGCAGACACATTCCTGTTCTTGGGCCGGGCGGACTTAGCATTTAAAAAAAGCATGTCTCTTCTCTGAAATTAGTATAAACATTTAACACAAGGTCAGTCAAAATTCCAATTGATTTTTTTGAGAACTCAATCTACTTATTTGAAAATATACGGGAGGAATACAAATGGATTTAACCTAAAATCTTTAAACATTGAAAAAAGAAAAATGAAGGGAGGAAAACTCACCTTTCCAGCTACTGGCACGATACAAAACCACAGTATAAACACATTGTGGTACGGATACAAGAACACGTGGGCAAACACGCCGCTGGTACAGCACAGAGAGCTCAGAGACGCAGCCGTTCTCATATCCACGCGCTGTGCTAGCAACTCTATGTCCCCTTCCAGCCCCTTCTCCACTATTCTCTACTCTGCTCTTGCTCTGAGAGGCTGGCCTCTCTGCATGGAGGTAACCATACCCCTATGCCCTGTAATTCCCAGAGAAGTTTGGCCATTGAGAGGGGATATCATCACAGACCCATATGATCATTTCAATAGATTCAGAACGTGCAATATTATGGGAGATAAGAACAATAAACGAAATACAGTTGTATTTTATATACTTGGAAAGTACAATCATAAACTGAAGATTTTTAAAGGCTATTTTTAAGAGCGTCAAAAATGATGAAATACTTAGGGAATGGTTTTACAAAGGACGGCAGGTTGTATACACTAAAAACCTCAAAGGATCACTGAGGGGAAGTAAAAAGAAAAAAAAAACTAAAGAGAGACTAGCCATACTTATGTATCAGAAGACTGTTTTTAAGGTGTAAATCTGGAGAATCATTGCAATCATCATTGCAATCTAAATCAAAGTCTCAGCAAGCTTCTGGCCAAAAATAGACAAACTGATTCAAAAATCTGTATGAAAATTCAAATGATTCAAGGTAGCCATATAAATACATAAATGAAGAACAAGGTTGGAAATTTTATACTGCCCAGTTTTTTGACTAAGTATAAGGTTATAGCAATTTTTAAAAAGTGTGGAGCTCCTATAAATACAGATATCTAAATCAAAAGAAGAGTCAGAATATATGCCATGCATAAATAACCAATGATTTTTGATAAGGGTGCCAAGATGATTCAATACAGAAAGGATGATCTTTTCAACAAGTGATGCTGGAACAATGGATATCCATTTCCAAAAAGAAGGAAAAAAGAAGAAGAAAAAGAAGACCTCGATCCTCACCTCATGCTTCATACAAATTCAACTAAAAATGGATCACTGACCTAAGTATAAAACCTAAAACTATAAAGCTTCTAGAAGAAAACAAAGCAGAGAAAATCTTAATGACCATGGGTTAGGCCAAGATTTCTTAAATAAGATACCAAAACCACAAATTATAAAGTGAAAAAATTGATAACTTGGATTTCTTCAGAATTTGCTCTTCATAAGTCACCATTAAGAAAATGAAAATACAAGCCACGCACTGGGAGAAAATATTTGCAAAACTATGTTTAACAAAAGACTTGCAAACAGAACACCTAAAGGACTAACACATCTCAGGGAAAAGCCAAAGAAACAGCCTGATGCAAACGAGCAGAACATTCCAACAAATGACTCACTAAAGAAGGCATAAGAATGTCAGATAAACACAGGGAAACATGCTTAACATCACTAGTCATTAGAGAGTCGCAGACTGAAACCACAGCGGGAGACCACTTCACACCCACTAGCATGACTATGATTACAAACATGGACAAGACCAAGAACTGGTGAGGAGGTAGAACGGCAGGGAAAAAACAAGACCGGGAGCTGACTGCAGTTCAGATCATGAACTCCTTATCACAAAATCCAGACGTAAATTGAAGAAAGTAGGGAAAACCACTAGACCATTCAGGTATGACCTAAATCAAACCCCTTAGGATTATACAGAGGACGTGACAAATAGATTCAAGGGATATCAATATATTTGATAGAGAGCCTGAAGAACTACGGATGGAGGTTTGTGACACCGTACAGGAGGCTGTGGTCAAGACCATCCCCAAGAAAAAGAAATGCAAAAAGGCAAAATGGTGGTCTGAGGAGGGCTTACAAATAGCTGAGAAAAAAAGAGAAGCTAAAGGCAAAGAAGAAAAGAAAGATATACCCATTTGAATGCAGAGTTCCAAAGAATAGCAAGGAGAAATAAGAAACCCTTCCTAAGTGATCAATGTAAAGAAATAGAGGAAAACAATAGAATGGAAAAGACTAGAGATACCTTCAAGAAAATTAGAAATACCAAGGGAACATTTCATGCAAAGATGGGCACAATAAAGGACAGAAATGGTCTGGACCTAACAGAAGCAGAAGATATTAAGAAGAGGTGGCAAGAATACACAGAAGAACTGTACAAAAAAGATCTTCACGACCCAGATAATCATGATGGCATGATAACACACCTAGAGCCAGACATCCTGGAGTGTGAAGTCAGGTGGGCTTTAGGAATCATCACTATGAACAAAGCTAGTGGAAGTGATGGAATTACAGCTGAGATATTTCACATCCTAAAAGATGATGCTGTGAAAGTGCTGTACTCAATATGGCAACAAATTTAGAAAATTCAGCAGTGGCCACAGGACTGGAAAAGGTCAGTTTTCATTCCAATCCCAAAGAAAGACAATGCCAAAAAATGTTCAAACTATCACACAATTGCACTCATCTCACACACTAGCGAAGTAATGCTCGGAATTCTCCAAGCTAGGTTTCAGCAGTACGTGAACCAAGGACTTCATGTTCAAGTTGGATTTCAAAAAGGCAGAGGAACCAGAGATCAAATTGCCAACATCTGTTGGATCAAAGAAAAAGCAAAAGAATTCCAGAAAAACATCTACTTCTGCTTCATTGACTACACTAAAGCTTTTGAATGTATGGGTCACAACAAGCTGTGGAAAATTCTGCAAGACATTGGAATACCAGGCCACCTTACCTGCCTCTTGCAAAACCTGTATGCAGGTCAAGAAACAACAGTTAGAACCAGACAGTTTTAACAGACAGTTAGACAGTTCTAACAGTTAGAAAAACAGACCAGTTCCTAATTGGGAAAGGAGTATGTCAAGGCTGTATATTGTCACACTACTTATTTAACTCATATGCAGAGTACATCATGCAAAATGCCAGGCTGGATGAAGCACAAGCTGCAATCAAGATTGCTGGGAGAAATATCAGTAACCTCAGAAATGCAGATGACACCACCCTTATGGCAGAAAGCGAAGAGGAACTAAAGGGCCTCTTGATGAAACTGAAAGAGGAGAGTGAAAAAGCTGGCTTAAAACTCAACATTCAGAAAACCAAGATCATGGCATCTGGTCCCATCACTTCATAGCAAATAGATGAGGAAACAATAGAAACAGTGACAGACTTTATTTTCTTGGGCTCCAAAATTACTGTGGGCTTCCCCAGTAGCTCAGCTGGTAAAGAATCCATGTGGCAACCCACTCCATTACTCTTGCCTGGAAAATCCCATGGACGGAGGAGCCTGGTAGGCTGCAGTCTGTGGGGTCGCTAAGAGTCGGGCACGACTGAATGACTTCACTTTCACTTCTCACTTTTCACTTTCATGGATTGGAGAAGGAAATGGCAACCCACTCCAGTGTTCTTGCCTGGAGAATCCCAGGGACCGGGGAGCCTGATGGGCTGCCACCTATGGGGTCGCACAGAGTCAGACATGACAGAAGTGACTTAGCAGCAGCAGCAGCAGCAATTCAGGAGACCCTGGTTCGATTTCTGGGTCAGGAAGATTCACTGGAGAAGGGATAGGCTACCCACTCCAGTATTCTTGGGTTTCCCTGGTGGCTCAGCTGGTAAAAAATCCACCTGAAATGCAGGAGACCTGGGTTCAACCCCTGGGTTGGGAAGATCCCCTGGAAAAGGGAACCGCTACCCACTCCAGTAATCTGGCCTGGAGAAATCCATGGAATGTATAGTCCATGGGGTTGCAGAAAGTCAGACACAACTGAGAGACTTTCACTTTCGCAAAATCACTACAGATGGTGACTGCAGCCATGAAATTAAAAGACGCTTGCTCCTTGGAAGAAAAGCTATGACCAACCTAGACAGCATATTAAAAAACAGAAGCCTCACTTTGCTGACAAAGGTCCATATAGTCAAAGCTACGGTTTTTTCAGTGGTCATGTACAGATGTGAGAGTTGGACCATAAAGAATGCTGAGAGCCAAAGAATTGATGCTTTTAAATCATGGTGCTGGAGAAGACTCGTGAGAGTCTCCTTGGACTTCAAGGAGATCAAACCAGTCAATCCTAAAGGAAATCAACCCTGAATATTCACTGGAAGGAATGATGCTAAAGCTAAAGCTCCAACACTTTGGCCACCTGATGCAAAGAGCTGATTCACTGGGAAAGACTAAGGGCATAAAGGGAAGGGGGAAGCACAGGATGAGATGGTTAAATAGCATAACCAACTCAATGGACATTGATCTGAGCAAACTCTGGGAGACGGTGGAGGATGCGGAGCCTGGTGTGCTGAAGTCCACGGGATTGCAAAGAGCTGGACACAACTTAGTGACTGAACAACAATAACAAAGGTCAGTTCAGTTCAGTCGCTTTGCGACCCCATGAACCGCAGCACGCCAGGTCTCCCTGTCCATCACCAACTCCCGGAGTCCACCCAAACCCATGTCCATCGAGTCGGTGATGCCATCCGGCCATCTCATCCTGTCGTCCCCTTTTCCTCTTGCCCCCAATCCCGCCCAGCATCAGAGTCTTTTCCAATGAGTCAACCCTTTGCATGAGGTGGCCAAAGTACTGGAGCTTCAGCTTTAGCATCAGTCCTTCCAAAGAACACCCAGGGCTGATCTCCTTCAGAATGGACTGGTTGGATCTCCTTGGAGTCCAAGGGATTCTCAAGAGTCTTCTTCAACACCACAGTTCAAAAGCATCAATTCTTCGGTGCTCAGCCTTCTTCACAGTCCAACTCTCACATCCATACATGACCACTGGAAAAACCATAGCCTTGACTAGACGGACCTTTGTTGGCAAAGTAATGTCTCTGCTTTTGAATATGCTATCTAGGTTTGTCATAACTTTCCTTCTAAGGAGTAAGGCAAGCATTAAATATTTGAGGAAGTTTGCAGGCCGGTGTTATCAGAGCCACTGCCAGCCTGAATTGTGCCTTGTGGAATCAAACATAGATGCAGCCCCTTGCCCCTGGATTTCACTGCCCACTAACCCCCTCAGCAGAGTGCCCTTGTGCAAGGCCCCACCCGCCCAAAGGCTCAGTGCAGTGGCTCTGGGTGCCACTCTTCCATGGATACTCATGACCTCTTCCAAAAGGCATCTGTGTCACAGATGACTCACGCTCTTTCATAACTTCTTAGAAGAGCATGAAAGCGTTTATCAAAGGAGAGGAGATATTTTAGAAGCCTCTTGCTATCAATATAATTAATAATCATCATAAAAGTAACATCCATGCCCTTGACAGTACACAAAGCACTTTCACATCCAACAGCTTGATCCCCACAACACACCTGTGTGCTATGTGTTGCTACTGTTCTTATTTCACAGATGAGGAAATTGAGGTCTCAGGGATTAGGCTAGGAGTTGTGAAGCCTCTTCTTATACGGCATATAATTAAGAGTTATAAACTCTTAATTACCATATAAATGTATAAGCCTATTTGCACAAGCAACATTAGTCCTACAAGGACCCACAAAAAAGGGAAAAGCTGCAAGTCACTCGGTGTTCCTAGATTTACTTGACCATCAATAACCCCACTTAACCCACTCTTCACTCTGCTTGAGTCCTTGTTGACAATCTCAGTAACATCTTAGGTCAGTCTGGGCCTCTCATTCTAATGAAGTCCAACCTTTGACCCATTTTGAAAGGCCTCTTGGCTTGTTGTTTTTGTTACTTAGTTGTTAAGTCGTATCAAACTCTTTGCGACCTCATGGACTGTGGCTCCTCTGTCCATGGGATTTCCCAGGCAAGAAAGCTGGAGTGAGTTGTCATTTCCTTCTCTAGGGGATCCTCCCAACCCAGGGATCGAACCTGCATCTCATGCATTGCAGGCAGAACCACTTCACTGCTGAACCACCTACGAAGCCCCAGTCTCTTAGCTATCCTCCTATTAAGACACTCCTCAAAAATGGCTCTACTCTTAACAACCCTCTCCTCTCAAGTCCTGGGGATGCCACTTCTGGAAACTGTCTTAAGGCAGCCTTCATCTATTGATCCTTCCTGGTTGCGGAATATCAACTACTTTGCTTCCAGCGGTCTTTTCAGCTGTAGAGATGGGTTACATTGAGTCATCCATGATCATTCCCAGGGTCTCCCTCATGAACAAAGGGTTAGATATCCAGTCAAGGGGCCAGAACTCAGTCTGGATCAGCATCCAGGGCTAGGGGCTGACCAGTGGCCCACGACAAGGCACTGATATTTCTGAGGAAGAAGTATTTCAGAACAGCTTTCTGAACTACTTAAAACATTCACATGCTTGCTGCCCACGCTCCTGTAATAACAGAGGAAACATCCTAACAAGGATGGGATCCTCCATTATCTCTGTATCTCAAGCCTCTTACCTGCTCTAGTGCTTCTCAAGGACTCCTCCACAGAGCCCTTCTCGCTCTGGGAGCCCTCCTCACTAGCTTTTAAAAGCGCGTCTAAACCAGCTTTTAAAAATGTAGATCAGAGTCCAAAAGACTGTTCTATACATCTGTGTCTCTTTTGCTGTCTCGCATACAGGGTTATCGTTACCATCTTTCTAAATTCCATATATATGCGTTGGTGGGAGAGGGAGAGGGTGGGATGATTTGGGAGAATGGCACTGAAACATGTATAACATCATATATGAAACGAATCGCCAGTCCAGGTTTGATGCATGATACTGGATGCTTGGGGCTGGTGCACAGAGACGACCCAGAGGGATGGTATGAGGCGGGAGGAGGGAGGGGGGGTTCAGGATGGGGAACACGTGTATACCTGTGGCGGATTCATGTTGATGTATGGCAAAACCAATACAATATTGTAAAGTAATTAACCTCCAGTTAAAATAAATAAATTTATAAAAATGTAGATCAGATTGTGTTGCTTTCTTTAAAGGCCTCCTATGGTTTTTTGGGCTTCCTTGGTGGGAATGCCTGCAATGCAGGAGACCTGGGTTCAACCCCTGGGTCAGGAAGTTCCCCTGGTGAAGAGAAAGGCAACCCACTCCTGTATTCTTACCTGGAAAATCCCATGGATGGAGGAGCCTAGCGGGCTCCAGTCCACAGGGTTGCAACTGACACACTCAGACATGACTGATCAATTCACACACACACACACACACACACACACACACACGGTTTCTTAGTAAAGCTGGAATTCCAACTCCTTACTTTGACCTTCAAACCCTTACTTCACCTGGCCCCTCCCACCTCTCTAATGTGATCTCTTAGAATCTCCCCCTCGTGCAGGCAAGCTTTGCTGGAGCCTTGTTTCCTGAGCGCACTGAAGTGGTCCCTCCCTCTGGGCTTTGTGAATGCTCTTCCCTCAGCTCCTCCCACAGCAGACTCCTCAGCATCCACGAGGCACACTCTCTCCCACTGGTCTCGGTTACTTCTTCATCGCTTTTCTTCGTGAACTAGAAAGTAAGGCCATTGTGGGTAGATCTCTGCCTATCTTGTTCACCAGCGCTTTAGCATTGATTCGACTCTCAGCACATATGTCACAGTAACGAATGGCCAGATCCTCTTTCCCTCTTTATAGAAGTCGCCATCCTTGCCATGCTCCACGTGCTGGAGCCGGTACATGAATTTTGTTCAGCTTGTGTCAGCCTCTGAGGTCACCCTGCCATGGTTCAAACCTGGCTCTGCCATGGACTGGCTGGGGGATTTTGATCAAGTTTGGGGCTCCAATTTCCTAATCTGTATTGCTGTGTTTAGTCGCTCAGTCATGTGGGACTCTTTGCGACCCCATGGACACCTTGGTAGTCCGCCAGGTCCACGAGGGATTCTCCAGGCAAGAATACTTGAGTGGTTGCCATGCCCTCCTCCAGGGGATCTTCCCAACCCAGGGATCAAACCTAGATCTCCTGCATTGCAGGTGGATTCTTTACTGTCTGAGCCACCAGGAAAGCCCAAGAATACTGGAGTGGGTAGCCTATCCCTTCTGCAGAGGATCTTCCCTACCCAGGAATCAAACCAGTCTCCTGCATTATAGGCGGATTCTTTACCAGCTGAGCAACCAGGGAAGCCCTAGGTATCTAGAATAATCAAATTCAGAGAGACAAAGTAGAATGTCAGCTGACAAAGGCTGGAGGGAGGGAAGAATGGAGTTGCCCTTTAATGGATACAGAGTTTCTGTTTTGCCAAGAGGAAAAGAGTTCTGGAGACTGGTTGCACAACACTATGACCACGGAACAATGGGGATTTGAACTGCTCAGATCCACCTATATGCAGGACTTTTCCGTAGTCAATACTGCAAAACCACATGATCTGCGGTTGGCTGGATCCCTGAATGTGGAGCCATGGATAAAAACCGATATTATACTCAGATTTTCAACTGCATAGAGGGGTGGCACCCCTAAGCTCTACATTGTTTAAGGGTCATCTGTACTTACTGCTATAGAACCATGTACTAAAAGATGGTAAATTTTGTTATATGTATTTAAGCACAATAAAAAATGCAATCATGATCAAATCACCAATACATGCTCAGGAGCTAATGTCTGAATCATCACTGTTCGAATCATCAGGGTTCAGACAATCAGCATTTCTCAAACTGCTGTGATTCAGCCTTTGCCAGGAATTATTAATTGAAATATTTAGATGTAATTTTTTGTTGTCATTTAGTTGCTTAGTCATGTCCAGCTCTTTGTAACCCCCTGAGGACCATAGCCCACCAGGCTCCTCTATCCATGGGATTTCCCAGGCAAGAATATTGGAGTGGATTGTCATTTCCTTCTGCAGGGGATCTTCTCGACTCAGGGATTGACAGGTGGGTTCTTAACCACTGGCCACCTGGGAAGACCATCCTGTGCACTGTAGGATGTTTAACAGCACCCCAGGCTCTGCCTACTAGATGCCAGTGGCACCTTCCCAATTATGATAACCAAAAATATCTTCAGATATTTCCAAATGTTCCTCTAGGGGCAAGAAGGGTCAAACCATTTGCAATAAGGCATATACTTTTACACCTATTGACAGATATGAAACTGGAAGTTCGCAGAGTTTAAATAAATTGCCCAAGGTCTTACTGCTGCCACGTGGGCAGCAAGGATTCAAAGCCCCATCTTCTTGGTCCAACAGCACATGTTCTTCCTTCCAGCTCACTGCACCAGGGGCTTGAGCCCCCCTTCCCTCACCCTGGTCGGCTCACACACTCACAGATCCGTGCTAATTACACAGCTATGTAAAACGTTATATGTGGTTTGTTATTTTATATCCAGGAACATGGTCCACAGCCTTCATGACATAAAGCAGCTGTGTGTATACTTGGGGTCTAAGTGCTATTTAGTGGTCAGCTCGATGGGGTATTTTGTTTCAAGCATCACATTTCTTTTTTCCCTTTCCATACTTCTACTAATGCCTAAATGGAGGACTAGAGCCTCAGATGGCTCGGGCTAAAGAGAAAGGCAAAGGTTTCCTAAATGACAAATGTCCCACTGTCCTAATGAGATCAGGAGACAGCTGAGGATGTGCCACGTGTGGTGTGAATGTGTCCCCCAGTGACCGTGTGTGTGTGTTCACAGATGCACCCAGTCTGGCTCTAACACCTTTCACTACCTTCCCACGGGCGTCTTAAAGGAAGTGAGTGGTTCAGCAGAAAGAACCAGGCAGTCTAGAACTTCAAATTATCAGCTGTGTTACTTGAATACGTCATATGTCTCCTCTGAGACTCAGTTTCCTTGTCTTTAAAATGGAGGTAAAAACACTTGTCCCACAGTGTTGCTGAGATCCTTTAGATCAGTGGTCCCCAACTTTTTTGGCACCAGGGACCAGTTTCGTGGAAGACAATTTTTCCATGGACCTGGATCAGAGGGATGGTTTTGAGATGAGTCAAGCACACTGCATTTATTGTGCACTTTACTTCCATTATTATCACTCAGCTCCACCTCAGATTACCAGATTCTGGAGCCTGGGGTCCCCCGCTTTAGATGAAGAGTCTGGCACATAACTGGTCTACGATAATCCCCAGCTCTTACTCCTCCTTCACTTGCAGAGACCTGGTCCATATCACCCCATCCCCGCTACAACCCATTCTCAACATCACCCCTCTTCTTCAGCCAGAATGTCCTAGCCCCTGACCCTCCTCTGCCTCTTCGCTTTCATCATCCCCCTTAACTGGGTTGCAGACAAGGCTCTTTTCACCTATTTAAATCCCATTTTCCTCTACAGCTGAATACAAATCCCATGCCTCCTGGTTTAATACCCATGACCTTCCAGTTCTCACTGGCTTTTCCTGAACTTTTACGATTACTACATGATTCACCTGGCACTGAAATGCATTTTAACTAGTCACCTGAATAATTTTTGTGTTGTTCAACAATTGCAAGTAGCCAGAGGTCAGGACTGTATTCCTTCATGCCTGCAGACATGGGGACCCATAACTATTTGTGAGTTAACACAGTCAATGCAGATCATTTTTCTTCCATCACTGATGGCTGCACACAAAAGGCTGTGAGTGCATCGCTTCAGGAACCTGACATGTTCACTACCCTCAGTTAGCACAATTTATGGAGAACAGCCCAAGACGATCGCATCCTCTGAAGGGCAAGAGGAACGGCTTTCCAAGGTCATACGTGGCCCTTCCCGGTGCAGTCTTATTTCTGATCCTCCCCAATGGTTCTCAAGTTCTAGCTTATGGCATTCCCAGTAAGCCAAACACTTATACCTCCTTGCCTTTGCGCACACTGTTCCCACTGTCTGAAATGACCTTGCATTCCTCACACTCCCTGTCCAAATACTGCTCATCCTTAGAGATCAACTCAAACATCATCTTCTCAGCAAGACCTTTGCTGGCCTCCTCCCTCCTAAGCCTGACTTTCTTCTCTCCTAAGGTTGCTGCTCTCCCTCAGCCCTCATCTGTTTCGCAAAGTGCCATTTGTGGGTACCTCTGTCTCCCTCCCTGGGTGGCAAGCTCCCTGAGGACAGGACTCTGGGCTGATTCCTCTGTGTCCTGCTCCCCCACTGGGCCAGATCTAGTAGAACTTTCTGTTTTTAACGAACACCATCTAATCTGGTGAGCCTGCTCCTCGGTTGCACTTCTGTGGTGTGCATTTCCCCACTCCTATGAGAGAATGAACACACTTTTGGAATCATCTCAGCCTCTGCCTTTTTTCTGGTTCTTTCTACCACTCTAGTGTATCGAGCACTACTGATCCCCGCATGGTCTCAGAATCCTCTTTCTGTCTTTCCCATCTCCCAAGGACATCATGACCTTCAACGATTAACTTCCAACCCACTAAGACCAGGGTAAGGGCACTTTCCTGGTGGTCCAGTGGCTAAGACTCTGTGCTCCCTGTGTCTGAGGCCCGGGTTCTACCCCTGGTCAGGGAACTAGATCCCACATACTGCACATGCTGCAACTAAGACTTGGCTCACCCAAATAAATAAAAATATTTTTTAAAAGACTGGGGAAGACAGAGCTTGGGCGTGGGTAGAAGTAGGGCATATCTGAGACAGAGCTGGAGCTGGGAGTCAGGCCATGCCACATCCACTGGAAAATACCAGTGTGGCCCACGACCAAGGCTATGGCTGGACGAGAGGGCAGCCCTCTGGCTCAGAGCAAAGCTTCTCCTTTGGTCCAGCCCAGCAGGGGAGCCCCTGGCCTCCCTGCCTGAGAGGCACCCTTCGACAGGATTGGGGCTCCTGGATCTGCTCAAGAGGCAGACTTTGTTGGTTTAGTTCCGCTACAAGGCTTCTGCTTCTGCCTCGGCTGTTACAGCCTTCAGATTCCTGGTACCCACCTGATTGAACAACTCAATTAAAATGCAATCAAAGGAAAGTGGGCCGGATATGACCGGGGAGAGAAGGCAGGCATCTGAGTCCACTGCCTGCCTCCTGAGCCCTGTGCCCCTTCCCATCCTGCCTACAGGTCCCTGGGCAGGCAGTGGCATGGACCTCTGGACTCAAGTGTTGGGCACAGAAGACCCTTAAAGGTCTCTGATCCCTGTGCTGTTCATCTTGATGACTGGGCAACTGAGGTCTAGCCAGGACAGCTCCACCACCTGAAGCCACTCAGGGAGAGGTTAGCAGAAGCCTGTGGAATCTCTAGGACTTTAAAGATAGCTCATATGCTCACCATATACCAGGTGGGGGAAAAAATTGTTTGAAAACACAGAAATCCCTATTCTTGGGGACCACCCTCTCCTGGGGCCTCAAACTAGTTTGTTCTTCTTTGGGAGTAACAAGTTTATGGAAATAACTCCCATACCATACAATTCACCCATTTAAACTATACAATATACTCGGTTTTTTAGTATACTCACAGAGTTGTGCAACCATCACAACAACCAATTTTAGAATAGTTTCATTAGTTTCCAAAGAAATACAGCTCCCTTTAACCACGGTCCTTTCTCCCCACCGACCTCCATCTCTGCATTCCTCCTTGGCTGAAGCAACCACCAATGGACTCTCTGCCTCTACATATATGCCTGTTCTGGACATTTCATATAAGTGGGATTATATTATATATATGCCTTTTTGTGACTGGCTTCTTTTATTTAGCATAATCTTTTCAAGATTGAGCCATACTGTAGCATGTATCACCACTTCATTCTTTTTTATGGCCAAATAGTATTCCGTTGCATGATCCGACCACATTTGGTACAGCCACTCGTCAGTTAACAGACATTTGGGTTAGTTCTCCCTTTTAGCTATTTTGAATAGTGCTACTATCAACATTTGTGTACAAGTTTTTGTGAGAACAGATGCTTTTTGTTTTCTTGGCTAGGTACCTAGGAGTGGAAAAACTTGTTTCTTCTTGCATCTCAGTAATAGTATCAGTAACCATACATACCGGTGAGGATCCTCAAGTGTTATTGTACACACTGACTCAGAAAAATAGTGAGGGCAAGGAATGGGGTGAAGCAAGAAAGGCACAGAGAAGTTGATTGTTTCGACCTGGTCACACAGCCACAGTAAAGGACCATGGAGGAGGAAGTCATAACTGGCTCTCGTGATAATTAGCCAATGAAACGTTCATAATTTTAGCAAAACATTCCCGGAACATTTTAAAAACTCATACACATAGTCACGTGCACCATCACTTCAACTACATGGGTTCCTTTGAATTTCATCATGTCCTTTGTTACCTACAACTTGTGCTCTAGGTCCCTGTGAAGACCATCACACGCACTCTCAGTGGAATTAAATCCTCCTCCCACTCCCCAGGCTTTTCACCTCATCCTCGCCGCAGGGAGTGCTGACTTTGCAGGGAGTTTTGGAGCCCTGAGGAGTGGAGGCTCTTTCAAGGCCTCTTTGGTCACAGCTGCAGGTCTCAGAGCTCTGTGTGTGGGAAGCACGGAGCCTCGCTGTTCTCTCACACCGTCCGGACCCTTTGGCCTGATCTGCATCTGTCACCAGAGGTGTGCACAGCAAAGAGTCGAGGCGGCTTTGACACCCAGCAGGTGGAACCAGATGAAACTGCCCACCGTCATTATTTCTGACCTTCAGAAATGACAATCTCAGGTGAGTCAGCCTGGAAGTTTCTGGCAGCCCCTCCTTACCCTCTCGGTTCCCCACCAAATATCCAGGTCCTGAGCTCCAGAAACTTTTCAGCCCCTGCAGCCCAGTGGGTCTTCCCTGCTCAGCTTCTAGACTGGCCATTCTCCAGCTGCTCTCACTGCTGCCTGAAGCTGTGGGAGGCATGGGAGAGCCAGGAGTCTGGGGCCCTCTCCACTCACTCCCCTTCTATCCAATGATCTGTCTACCTTCAGCTTGACCCCTCCACTCCAGGCTTCCTAAAAGCATATCGGCCCCAGCCACCTTCTACTTCAAGTCTTGCAATGATTCCCCATCACCTAGTACATACCAAGGGGAAGGCAATGGCACCCCACTCCAGTACTCTTGCCTGGAAAATCCCATAGACGGAGGAGCCTGGTAGGCTGCAGTCCATGGGGTCGCTAAGAGTCAGACACGACTGAACGACTTCACTTTCTCTTTTCTCCTTCATGCACTGGAGAAGGAAATGGCAACCCACTCCAGTGTTCTTGCCTGGAGAATCCCAGGGGCAGGGGAGCCTGGTGGGCAGCCGTCTATGGGGTCGCACAGAGTCGGACACGACTGAAGCGACTTAGCAGCAGCAGCAGTATGTACCGAGTACAACACCTGGCCAAAGGACACAACTTAAGTTCTTACCACTGGGTTTTTGCTCCAGCCATGCCTAACTGCTAGCAGTCCCCTGCAGGTACCCGTGCTCTCCCACCTGCTCCTTTACTCAGCTACCCCTGACTTACCCTTCAAGACCACTCCCAGGAGTCTTCCCTGAGCCCTGAGGCTGAATGAGGACACTTTTCTCTCTGTTCCCATTTTTCCGAGCTTCTGCCTCTCCTGGCACTTACCGTCCATATTTTAATTACCTGTTTGCATGTTTGTCCCCATCTACCCTCCTCCATAGGCTGAGGGCTCTGACAACTTCACCTCATTCTTCCTCCAGTTTCTATCCTCAGGCCAGAAAGAGTCAGTGAACTCTTCTTAACATAAGTAAGCAGTGGTGCCCATGACTCAGTTTCCCTCTTGGCTGGAAACCATCCAGAGGCTTGGGTTTGCCTCTTGGCCTTCTCTAAGTTTCATTTGCCTCTCCAGAACTGAAGGAGGCTGGTTTTAAGGGCTCTTTCAACTTTTAAGGTCTAAGGAACTGGGACATTGATACTCACCCTTGCAGGACCCCTCACCAGGATCCTGTGTGGTACAAAGATATAGATGGAGAAAGCTGTTTAAACGGTTTAAGTCTGAGGAAATTTTGAGGAAGATCACTTTGTTGTTCTGTTTTAATGCAACTAGTGTCCGCAGAACACCTACTAACCACGTGCCAGCATCGGGAACAGGGGTATGATACAAAGTTGTAGATACCAGCTTCCGGGGATTTCCTCTGAGTGCTGCCTTCCAGCCAGTCTGGGAGCGCCGACCCCCTCTTGTCCGTCTCCTCTCTAGCTGTTTACGGCTCCAGGACTTGTCCGGTCCATGTGCCCACGTTTGCCTCTGCCCGGGCCAGTGGAGTCCAGAGCAGAGCGGATTGAAGTTGGCCCTTCGGATATCGGCCCAGGCGCCCTCTGGCGGCCGCGCGCGGAAGCTGCGGCCCGGAGCGGAGCTGGCGAAGGGAGGAGGGAGGGAGATCGAGGAGGAGGCGCGGGCAGGGGAGGAGAGGAAAAAGTTGCGCTGGGAAGTGTGGAAAGTTGGGAAGTGGCTGCTGCGGGCTTCGCCTCCCTCCGCGCGTGTGTATGAGGGAGCGAGCGAGGGAACAGGAGAGGAGCGAGCGAGCGCCTGCCATGCCCATCAGACCCCGCCTCGCCGCGCCCGGGCGCAGAGCTCGCCCGGACTCCCTGCGGCCCGGCCCGGCCCGGCGCGGCCCCGGCCCCCCGCCCCCCGCGCCGGGTCCTCCCCTCCCCCCGCCCCGGCGGCCCCAGCCCCCCGCCCGGCCCGGCTCCGCGCCGCTCTCCCGCCCTCCTCTCTCCTTCCCTCCCGGCCGCGGAGCAGCATGGCGGAGCCCGGGCAGCGGCCGCACGGCCGCCCGCCGCCCCTCTGAGCCCCGCTCGGGGGCCACCGGGCGCCCCAGACCCGCCCCCCGCCCCCGCCGCGCCCGCCGCCGCACTTGTCCCACGGCGCGCCCCCTGGAGCACCGCGCACCCCTGGGACCCTTGCGCGCCCCGGGTCCCCAGCATAACCCCGGGTCCTCGCGCGCCCGCCGTCCCGGTACTGCTCCGGGAACACCGTGCACCCCTGGACCGCGACGCAGCTCCGGGACCTCCGCGCGTCCCGGGACCCCGGCGCGCTCTCACAGCCCCGGGGCTCGTCCAAGCGGGCGGCGCGCCCCGGTGAGGGGGCCCCGCCCCAAAGGATCCCCCTCTTACAGCAGGCGGAGCCCCGCCCCAAAGGGACCCCCGGGTCCGGCAGGGACATCCAGCCCCGCCCCAAAGGGCTCCCGGCGTCCCGCGTCCGGAGCCCCGCGCTGCGGAGGAACCTCTGTGCCCAGCCGGGGGCTGCCTGCCCCGCCGAGGGGGCGCCTCCCAGGACGGTGCCCCGCGCCCCGCAGGCCCGGCAGGATGCACGCCGCCCTGGCAGGGCCGCTGCTCGCCGCCCTCCTGGCCACCGCCCGCGCCCGCCCGCAGCCCCCGGACGGAGGACAGTGCCGGCCGCCCGGATCGGTGAGCGAGCGCCCGCCCGGCCACTCTCCCGGCCGCCCGGCCACTCCAGCCCCGCGGGGACGATGGTTTGGGGGTCCTGCCTTCCGCACCCACTTCGGCCCACCCGCTCCACCTCTCCGCTCCGGGCGCTGCCTCGGGCGCCCCGCCCTGGCTTCTGCCGCCCGAGCTCCTGTCCCGTGCTGGGAACCGAGTTGGGGCGCTCCCTCTCCAGCTCCTTCCCCACCCGCTGGCGCTCTCGGGCTCTCCTCGGACTTTCGGTCCCGCTTGGAACTTTCGTCTCTGTGCCCTTTTGGACTCCCCTCTTACTTTGATCCCGTCTTTACCCTCTGGTTCCTCTCTTCCCACTTCTGACACTGTTTCTGCCGTTCCGTGCCTTTCTCTTCTCTGCCCCTTCCTCTCGTTCACACGCCCAGACTCCTCGCAAGCTCCGCTCTCTCTCTTGACCCCCGCCGGTGACCTCAGGCAAACTTTCTGCATCTCTAGCCCAGGCCCCAGCACCCACGCTCCCAGGTGCCCCCGGTTTCACGAAAAGGATGAAGATTCCAGAGGAGAGGAAAAGAAAGTGCCAGGACATGCTGGCCTAATATTTCTTTGGGGATTGAGTAATTACTAGGTTTCCTAATTTTCCTTCCAAACTAAGGAATCCCTTGATTTCCCTCAGTCTTTCTCCCTCGAAGTGTAAACTAGTGCCTTGGAAGTAACCCTGGTTTGGAGACCAGGGAGCAGGAAACCGTCTGTAAGGTCCTCACTGGCTGCCCAGTTAGTTGACCTTGGGCAAGGTGCACCTCCAGCGACCTGACTTGTATGGAAACAGGGAGCTTGGCGACAGGCAGAGTCCTCAGTGCCAGTCTCTCACCAGGATGCTGAGATTTACATTTGTTGACTGTTGGTAAAGTAAGGTACTATTCCCTTTCCCCACCCCAACAGATACTTTTCTTTGGTACTAGAATCAGGCAGAAAAAATTTTATGAGTTGACAGAAAGCTTGTAGGTGGTGGCTGGCAGTGGATGGTCCAGGGGGTGTTCCAGGGTCGATGGCAGTGATGGTTCAGAGGATGTTCCTGGGTGGACAGTGACTTTGCCTGAGAGACAGGAGAGACCCTTTGTCATGTCCCTTGACCCCTGGACCTAAACTGGATTGGAGAAATGACCCATGTCTTCACGACCCTCCTTCATCTCTACACACACACACGCGCGCACGCGCGCACACACACACACACACACACACACACATTCCTCTTCAGAGCCTAGGTGACGGCAGACAATTGGACTTGGAGCCCATGTACACCTTTTAAAGGGAGGAGCCTGGAAAGCATGTACATTTCTTGGGACTAATTCTGTGGAATCTTTCCCTCCCAAACCAGGGCCTGAGACTTTACTTAGCCTGCAGGTTTTAAAGCACTTTCTCATCTGTGGTTTCAGCTGGTGGAGCAGAGTAGCTGACACCCCAGACCTGCCCTCCAAAAAGAAAACTGCATCCGCCCTGCTGAATGGGGAAGTAGCTGTTTAAATAGGCTATTTTTAATAGGTGTTCTGCTTTCAAAGTGCTCTTGGCGTATATCTTCTAATGGTTGGATTTAAAAGTTATATGACTTCCTCCCTTCTTGCCAGAGCAGGACTCTTGGTCCCCCTCTCCCCACCCTCCACATGAAGCACCGCCGGTGAAGGTTTGGCTTGGCCAAGATTAAATATTCTCAGGTGGTGTGGCAGTCCTTGGCACTCACAGCTAGAGCCAATCATAACGAGAGCTTCCTTCACTGCCTTCACTCCTTCTGAGCCTGGCACTGCTCTCTGGGCTTATTTACATAGATTGTGTCTTTTCATCCTCCCAACAATCTTTGAGGTGGCTGCTCTCAGCTCCCATTTTACAGATGGGGAAACTGAGTCTGTGGGAAGTGAAACCGTGTGCTTAAGATCATACAGCCAAGACAGGCCAAAGCCAGGATTTGAATGTGGGTCTCAGTTTCCAAAGCCCTCGCTCCTTCCCATCGCCCTAGGTCGGTCTCTGTGTTCTATCTGTTCTAACCTTCTAACCTCTGTTCTAACCTTCTGCTGGCTTCAGCCTGACGGCCTTCCTTCACCTCTCCTTCTGCAGCAGAGGGACCTGAACTCCTTCCTGTGGACTATTCGGCGTGACCCCCCGGCCTATCTGTTTGGCACCATCCATGTCCCCTACACCCGCGTCTGGGACTTCATCCCGGACAACTCCAAGGCAGCCTTCCAGGCCAGCGCCCGCGTCTACTTCGAGCTGGACCTGACCGACCCCTACACGATCTCAGCGCTGGCCAGCTGCCAGCTGCTGCCGCACGGGGAGAACCTGCAGGACGTGCTGCCCCGCGAGCTCTACTGGCGTCTAAAGCGCCACCTGGACTACGTGAAACTGATGATGCCGTCTTGGATGACACCTGCACAGCGGGGCAAGGGGCTCTACGCCGACTACCTATTCAACGCCATTGCGGGCAACTGGGAGCGCAAGAGGCCGGTGTGGGTGATGCTCATGGTGAACTCGCTCACGGAAACCGACGTTCGCTCCCGTGGTGTGCCAGTGCTTGACCTTTACCTAGCCCAGCAGGCTGAGAAGATGAAGAAGAGCACCGGGGCCGTGGAGCGCGTGGAGGAGCAATGCCATCCGCTCAATGGGCTCAACTTCTCCCAGGTAAGCACGGGGCACCTGGGTCCCAGAGCCCAGCCGTTCCCATGTGCCTTCCTCCTCTTCTCAGATTGTCTTCCTCCTGCGGCCAGATCCTGTCCTTCCCTTAAAGGGAGAGGATCTTTCGAGCTGTGGGGCAGCTCTTGGCTGCCTTTGTGGTGGTATGAAGACAGACTGGTGTGTGCTGGACTTGGGGGTGAGAGTTCAGGTGTTTGCTTCTGTCTCAGTGTGCTACCTGGCGGGGATATATACACTCCCCACCTGCTGTGCCTGCCCGAGAAGAAAGAATTTCCCTCGGAGCATCACAGTGATGAGAAACAGAGAGAGTTGCCAGTTTGCATCTGACTTTCCCTGAGGCCCTGGGGTTTCAAGAGCAGGAGGCTGTCCTGAGGCCATTGGGAGGATGCATCTGGGCAGCCGTTGTGTGTGTGTGTGTGAGTGTGTGTGTGTGTACGTGTACGGAGGACACATAGAGGGAGATGTGCTTCCTGGGGTTGCGAGGCAGGAGAGGTGCAATGGACCTGGGGTCTGGTGGCCCTGGCTTGCAGGTTGAGGTTAAGAGCTGCCAAATTTCCCAGGGTCTCTGCAAAACTCCATGTACCCCTTGGACCGCCTCCCTAGGCTGAGAGAAAGTCAGCAAGGAGAGTTTGGGGGTTAATAACTTCAGAGAGATGTGTTCACTTCAAGGTTGACAGTTCTGCTTTCTGAACCTCAGGCATGGGGGCAGGGAGGAGGGTGGAGCTTATCCAGCAAAGTGTCGTTAAAAGCCCTGTCTCCATGGGCAGAGGTCACTCACAACTCACTGGCCCCAAACTCAACTCTGAGGCCCTGGGAACAATGAGTTCACATCTGTGCCTTGAGATGGGCTGTCAATCCCAGAACAGGCCCTCCGAGTCAGGGGTTGGTGGCTCCTGCAAGCAGAACCCTAGGCAGGGCCCCGGGCCCATGCCCTAAGTGAGGCGTGGTCCCCAAGACATGCTTTTCCAGGAAGGAGCCAGCCTGGTAGACTGGCTGGACTACAAGCTCTGCTGCTGGAACCAGACCTGCTTGTGCTCCCGGGATGCTGCAAGCTCTTCACCAGGGAAACAGGAGCAGAAACTGATCCCCTGTCAGAGATCTCTGCTTTTGTTTTTCCAGGGGAAATGCAATATTGTCCCCAGGGAGGTAAGAAGCCAGATTGATTTGCCGGCCAAATGAAAGGCGGGTTTGTCGGTTCTCCTGCTGGCTCTCCCATAATTGTGGAGTCCTTCCCCAGAGGGCCCGGTGGCAGGAATATTGGGGCAGTTAGTCACGCCCCGCAGGGTTCTGACTACGCCTGACTCCTTCTCCGCGGGGAAAAATCCTGTGCATTCTCTGGCCCGGTGCTGATTCCTCTGAACGTACCGGCTCACTCCCTCTGAAGTGACTTTTCCCTTGCTAGCCTCAGGAGCTGATATTATCTGTGTTAGGCTCCCCGATGCTCACCACCCATCTCATTTTGGAGACAGGTTTGTGGGAGGCCTCTCTGTTCAGAGGCCTCATGTCTGGCCTCGATGTCTCTTTTTAGGCCGGGAAGGTGGGCGACCCACCGTCCCTCTCAACACCCTCTTTGTACCAACCACAGAGGAATCTGACCAAAGCCGAAGGGAGCACACAGACCCTCTGGTTAAACAGCCCCTGGCTTTAATCTGTCTCTCTTAAAACAACAAAACTATCTTTCTTCGAGGTCTGGAAACACTGCTGTGCAACCAAAGGATGGCTCTGGTAGGTTGAAAACATTTGCTGGAAAGCATGTGAGGTTATGTTTTAGGAAAAGTTCCTGAGAGCCATTCATCGGCCAGCAAGAAGCCCGCTGACAGTCTCCAAAGCCCATGTTTGAAGATCAAACAGACTCAAATTTCTGGTTTCAAAAATGCACCCACCCCATCACCAGCCTGGGCTGTCTCTTAAAATTGTTCTTGGGTCCAGCTCCCTGAGAGGGCTGCAGGAAGCAAGTCCTGAACAAAAGAAAACAGGACTCCTCTCGGTTCCCTAATCTGCACACCCTTCACCACCTGCCAGAGTGCCTGACCTCGCCAATTTGTCCTGTTATCATTTTGGAGCAAGGTGATGAAATCTCTCCTCCATACTCGTGGGCAGACATGGGCTAACTGGGAAGGGAGCGATTCCAGAGCCTGGGCAAATGGAGTTGTTAGGGCTCCCCAACCCAAAAGTCAGAAATGCAACAACAGCCTTCTCAGTAAAATTGTATGCACGCGTGCACAGTTTGATATGAACATCTGTGATGCATTATTGTACTGAAATATCTGTTAAGTGCATCAGATTTTTATTTTTTCTTTCCTCCCAGCATTACTGTTATTGCAAAATATTTGGGGAGGGGGGAGCAAAGAGAAGATGGTGAGGGAAAAAAAAGCTTGAAAAGAGTGCGTTTTGTTAAGACCTGGGATTTTAATTTTGATTTTAGTATTTCTCAAAATTCTTATATTTTCCTCTAGTCAGATTATACCACATTTCCCCTAGCTAAATGGAGAAAGAAAGCTATACTGGCTGAAGGTAGGACTTATGTAAAAGTTTCTTCCATCTTTGCACAGCATGCAAGATCAAACTTCTTGGCCCTGGTCTCTAATTTTAATATGAACTGAGCGCACTGAACCCAACATCACTGTGTGCTTGCTATGTGACCTTGAGCAAGTCACTTCCCCTCTCTGGCCCTTGTTTTTCCCATCTGTGAAATGAGACACCGGGATTAGGTCATCATTCAAGCCACTCAACCCTGACATTCCATGGGACCATTATAATAAACTCCATGTGCCAGGCACCCTGCAGGAGGCTCTGCACGCTTTTTCATCTTGTCGGAGTCTCACAACCCTATGACTTTCTTAGGTGGGCACTCCGAAAGCCTGGATGACTTGACCAAGGCCACATGGAACAGAGCCAGTCTGCCTGACCTAAGGGAAGGACACAATCCCCTTGCTGCCCTGGGTTGATTCCCGGGACGTCCTGCGTCTGGGTGATTCGTGTCTTGCAGTTCTTCCTTCAGTACTTTCTTTTTACCCTTCTTTCCTTTAGGGTAAAGGGCTTAACAGTTTACTTCTTGGAGAATTTACCCTTGTAGAGAAATTATTTCCTTTGGCTCTGTGGCTGGAGCAGGGGTGGTAAAGGCAGGTCCTCTAAAGATTTCTCTGATGTGTTTATAGGCAGCTCAGGATAGTGGGCTGAGGGATGGGAGTCTAGCTTCTAGGTTTCTGTCCCAGCTCTGGCTCCAAAGCCAATGACTTGTGTATAACTTTGGTGTTCTTGTTATCTATTGAATGGAACAGTAGTGACTAGCCTTTTCTTTTTTTTTTACAACTGAGCTGGTTTTGTGAGGATGTGAACCAACGTGACCTGTGGGGGGGTTGTCAGGAGGGTAAGAGGACTACCTAGACACAGGGCCCATGCTTGGAAGAGTCTGGGAGGCTTCAGGACAAGGAAAGAAGGCTGCATGGGAAGCATCACCTTCACCTGTTGGCACCTTCTTCCAGCAGCCATGCCCACTGCCTGTGCTTTGCTGAACAAAGTAAAGCTGGAGTAATAGGAGGGGGTGGTAGCCCCTGCGCTCAGGGACCGGGGGATGCCTGAGTCTCGAGTCTAGATCTTGTGACAATCTTGAGACCTGCCCATTTCAATCAGCTCTGCTGGCTGCCTCTGGGGATTGGTACCAGCTGCCCCGAATGCAGTGGACTGATTAGGGGACCTTTTTCTCCCTCTAGGGGGCCTCAGTGGCCCCCACTCAGTTCGGTGGAGGCACTGGATGAGGAGCCCTCTAAGTTATGTGGTTCTCCAAGGCAAGATGAAAAAAACAAGGACACTGCCATTCTGAACTTGGCTGTGATTTAACTCACACGCCGACGCTGTTCATCTAGTGTGTGTGGCTTGGGCGTGGCTGCCAAGGGTGTCCAAGATGTTTGTAAAATTCTACAGCCTCCTCTCAAAGGAGTTCGAAAGCCCAAAGCCATCATTTATTGAGCTGTGTCTCCATACAGGGCGCTATATTAGACCTCGTAATTACATCATCTCTAATCCTCCCAGAGATGTGACAAGGCCTGTCATTGTATCTCTTTTACAGACAATAAATTAAGGCTTAATAGGTTAAGTCATTCGGTTGTGATTATACAGCCAGGTCAGGCGGACTCAGGATTCAAGCGTGAGTGTGTCTGATGCCAGAGCATGTTTTTCAAGATTCCGAGAGCTGACGTAATTTTGTTTTTAACAGTCAGATGGCATTATCTGGTGATGTGTGTATTGTAATGCAGGGAGATCATCGTATCTTGCTAAAAAATAAAATAAAATATTAAAAAAATGTATTGAAAGAGATTATTGGAAAGTGCTGAAACTGATTTTCTCCCTGGCTTAGAAATTGGATCTGATTCTAAAATAGGAGTTCTTGCCTGGAGGATCCCATGGACAGAGGAGCCTGGAAGGCTACAGTTCATGGGATCGCAAGAGTTGGACACGATTTAGCGCACTATCTTTCTTTCTTCTAAAGGTTTGCCCAGCTTTCCAAGGGACCAAGGTGAAGACAGCACCCTTAACACAGGCTCGGCAACACAACTGAATAAAGGGTCTCCTTCGTTATAGCCAGAGGTCCTAGTCTATTAATATATCTGAGGGAACGGCACGTATTATAGGGTGCTTAATTAGGATTTAGAGAGAGAATGAACGGTCAGAAACAATAATATGACCATCCCTGCTTCCCTTCCTTCGTCCAGCACTATGGAATGAATGAATGAAGAAAGTTGGCACAAGCCGCAGTGAAGAGCTCCCTCCTTGAACTTTAATGGTTCCTCACCATCCTACAAGGACACAAAACGTGGAGATAATGAAGCGGGCAGTGGAGTACAAAACAGGCTCCAGGCCTACCCTGTTTCTACCTTGGCCATGACTCGCGGCTTGTCCTGTCCCTCCCCGGGCCTAGATTGCCTGCTCTGTCCCGCAGTTTCCGGGACCCGCCCACTTCTGACTTCTGTGTGCTCTTCTGCAGTCCTCGTACTTTGGAGGGGCTGGGCCACCCTGAGATTTCCAGGCTGAGTTCTCCACAGTTGGGAGGGGCTGGCCAGCTTGTCTACGGCGGGCTGCTGCCTGTACCTCATCTACTTGTGCTGGAGCCTGCTGGTTCCAGTGGGTGGCCTGCTGCTTCTTGCTTCCAGCCTGTCAAGCGGATGGAGCCCCAGCCTGTCGTGGCGCAGTCTGGTGTACAGCTGCCCAGCCTTGCAGCCTGCCCTTCCCCAGGACTCCTCCCTCACTGGCTCCCCTATTCATTCAGCCAGAGCATCTTAGTGTCAGCCAGGATAGTACGGGGAGCAGCCTGGATTTTTCCCCTGGGGAGTTTACTGCCAAGCCAGGGGCGATATCAGTGCTTTCTTCTTAACAGCCGTGGAAACCGAGGCATGAAGAGCCTGTGTGTCAGTCTCCCCTGTGTCCTGCCTGCACGTCACCTTTCTGTTGCTGTCATACATTCCCATCTTATGGAACCCACCTCTCACTTCCCATCCTCCAAGAATGGCTGTTCCTACCCCCACCCCCACCCTCTGGGCCTCCGTGGCAGCTATAGCAGCAATAGCAGCAGTGACCTTTGGCCTCTCACGTCCATAGCACTCATCCCTATTTGTGGCTTCCTATCAGATCCGTGTGCCCTCCCCAGATCGAAAGGGTAAGACACTTCTCTTAAGACCAGCTGGGCACCCCTAAGGACCTGCAACCATACTGAGCCATCTTCTCCCCAGGGTCACCCACAGAGAGCCTCGGGGTCAGTGTTGGCTCTAAGCACAGGCTGGGCTAGTCCACACCTGTAACTGCAGATCCTGGCCTGGGAGCAGGTGCAGCCTGCAGCACCCACTGTGGCTCCCATCCCAGCCCTGTGGTCAGGAGCTGTTCAGCAAATACCTGTCACATGGTGTGGAAGTCACCTGGAGCACCCCCAAGGCCTGACCCCTAGACATGTGTACTCTCATTTTCTTTGTGTGCCCAGAGAGCTGTTTGCAAAGAGCCCCTGCCAGCACAGCAGGCTCTGTTCTTTTTTCTTTTTTCCCCTGACTTGGTTAATTTCAAACTTTAACATTCCATGTTATTAAGCTCAGAAGCAGACACATAGGATGGCTCAGGTCCTTCCATCAAAGGAGAGTGAGGCCATAAAGCCGGAGGTGTGACCAAGATGTCATGAAATATTCTTGTCTCTGAATCAGAAGTTCACAGCATGAAGTCTTCCTGATTTACAGAATCTCTGAGCTGGGACTTGGAGACTCAGGGAATCTAAGAATGGTGAAATCTTAGAACATTAGCCTCAGAGGCATTTTTGGACTCGAAGAATCTTCACATCGTGAAATCCTAGCCCTTTAGCTTTGAAGACTTTTCAGCTCACACACACAGACTTCTAACATCTTAGAGTTGGAAGGGACCAGTTCTCAAGAATTCCAAGAAGTCCCATCCTCAAACACAGTGATCTCCTCCCTACAAAGCCTCCCGCCCTCCCCAGGCCAAAGAAAAGCCTGACTTTGTGACGGAGATAAAAATGGGAGCGTGCCTTTGTTAATAGTTCCCATTTGGACATCTCTCAAAGCCAGGAAGAGGTCGCCTGGTAATGCAGCTTTCCGAGGGAGGAAACTGAAGAATAGGACGAGCCTGCAGCCAGCCAGCCAGGCGGCCGTGTTTCTTTCCCCCTCAAGTTTGCTTCTAAATATTATCCACTTCACTCCCTTTTATCTCCCATCACTGGCTCTCTGTCCGCCCACTTAATCCACAGGCAGCCGGTGGCCCAGCCTTCAGCTCTACTCAGCGGCTGCCAAGCTGTCTGGCCTAGCTGCTCCTCCAGGATCCACAGGCTTTTAAATCTGCGCAGAATATCCGCTGGAACACAGAACGTTGCCCCAAGCTTGGAAATGCTGTTGCATGTGCTGGGCCCCCTCCCTCTGCAGGAATTTCCTTCTTTTCTCTCCTACTCCTGAATCCTCTGAGATCTCTAAAACTCAGCTCCATGCTGTACCTCCTCCAGGAAGTCTTCCCAGAATGCTTCTAAATCTCATCTGCTTGGGAGGACTTGGGGCAAGCTTTTCTCTGATGATGCAGCCACGTCTATTCTTTCCCTCTGTGAAACGTGTGATGGCATTTTATGATATTCTTTCACCACTTAGATATTTTACATTCTATTGTGATTATTACTGCGGCTGTCTTTTCTTTCCTAATCAACCCAGCTTCAAAACCTAGCTCAAAATATGCTCAAAGTTGATTACAAAATGAGACTGGATGTTTTCCAGTTCTGAAGTTGGGGCCCTGTGTTGTATCCTGTGGTTGAGGTGTTGGCAGCTCTGGATGCTAACAGGAGGCTGCGTGTTGGCCTCTGGATTCACAGAAAGCCTCAGACTGCCCACCTGAGACATGGAAGCAGTTCGGTGCTATCGCTAGTCCATTGGTGGGGACTCTATGACACCACAGGTCACTGTTGAATGTCTCTGTCTCTCCATCCCAGAATGCTGTGGTGTCTTCTCTTCCTTGTCTGTTCCTTGCAAACAAAGGCCTCTTTTTTTTTTTTTTTTCCCTCCTTCTCTCTATTCAGAGTTCATGTGAGCTTCTCCAGGGTCACTACATCCCCCATTTTATTTTCATTTAAAAATGTTTAATTTCAACCATACTTGCTACTTTGCTTGGGCTCCCGTGCTGCCAACCTGTTCTAGGCCTCTCTCCTTCCCTCTCTCTGTCACACAGTCCCTGATCAGGCCTCCATGCATTTGCTTATGCTGTTCCTCTACCTGAGAGCCCTCCCTGGTTTTTATGGTCTGGCTTTAAGGGTCCCTGAGGGCAGCCATTTGAAAAGCCTGGACCCTTCAAGCAAATGATTCCTTATAGCCAAACTTTCATCCGAGAAGATGAAAGTCACAAGATTGGACTGTCCCCTTTCAGCTGATACTGCCTGACCATAACTCAGGCAGTCTGAGTTTAGGTGCAATGATGTGATTGGCTTTCAGGGTTGTAAGTTTTATTTTTTTCCTTTTCGTTTCTGATTTTTTTTTTTTTTTTTTTGAGGCTTACTTGACGACATGGGAACCCACTCCAGTATTCTTGCCTGGAAAATCCATGGATGAAGAAGCGTGTTAGGTGACAGTCCATGGGGTTGCAGAGTCGGACACAGCTGAGCGACTTCAGTTTCAGTTTGACGACATTTATATTAGAGATTGAGAAGGAGTTAGTGCGCTGGTGATGGGCACCTGTCCCATCATGAGGACCCCACCTTCATGACCTCTTCTAAACCTAATTCCCTAGTAAAATCTCCATCTTCAAATACTGTCATAGTGGAGGTTAGGACCTTAGCATATGGACAGAGTGGCACAAATCTGCAGTCCCTAATAGCGAGTGAGTCATACCAGGGCCACTCTGCATGCTTGACTACCCTTGAAAAGAGCCAGAAGGCCATCAGACTTGGCCCACACAAGTCACGGCCCTGGAGCTGTCTCTGGTGGGGGCCCAGGTCCTATCCAGTCTCTTCAGCGGCCCCTGCTGCTGGCCCGTGTTCCTCCCCCGACTAGGCAAGGTGACTTCTCTGGGGGCCGGGGGACCTGCAAGTTCTTTCAGATCAGACCCTAACCACCATCCACCCCCCCGTGCATGCCAAGTCACTTCAGTCATGTCTGCCTCTTGGGACCCCATGGACTCTAGCCCACCAGACTCCTCTGTCTGTGGGAATTCTCCGGGCAAGAATACTGGAGTGGGTTGCCATGCCCTTTATAGGGCATGTCCCTATATATATGATTCCTGTCCCAATATATATATGTTCCTTTTCTCCCCATCAGGTCAGGAAGAGCAGGGGAAAGCACTCAATTTTACCTCTCTTACCTGTGAGCCTGTTTCTTTGCATAAAGCTTCCTCATTCCGAGGAACATCCTGGCCTGACTTAACCTTCAGAACCAAGCATTAGTCAGTATTCACCCAGCATAGCACAGACTCAACTCAGAAGCCCCCTAGGATGCCTCCAGGCAGGGCCCAGGACAGGCCAGTGCTCTTTCAGGCAGGGCCCAGAATCATTGCACGCATCAGGGATATAGGTCACCTAAGGCTAGTGACCTAACCTTCTTGGGTCTTAGTCTCCTATCTGCCAGTTTCATCTGATTGCTATGAGGATCAACTGAGTATGAAGTACCAGACACCCATGGTTATTGCATCTTTAAATTAACATCATCATATAATTTTTCCAGAAATGTTTTTTAGTTCCCATTGTGTGCCAGATAGTGGGATTTGTGCTGAGATACAAAAGTGAGCAAGAAGGACGAGGCTGTGATGCCTTCCAGTGTGGGGAGGGGAGGGAGCAGAAGCACCTTACACAGTGGGGGACGGTGGAGGGGGGAGCAGTAGGCAAAGATGGGGGGTTGGTCTTGGCAGGTAACGTGATGTGCTCTGGGAGCCGGCTTCCCACTCCTGCCCACCTCTGCTCCCAGTCAGGGTCAGAGTGCGGTCGGCTTTGCTCAGACGAGATTCCGCTACTGAAGATACATGTTTCCTAGAAGCGCTGCACATGGCCCCGCCTGCCCCTCAGTCAGCCCTGGCGACTGTGCAGGAGACAAGGCAGGCTGCGCCCACGTCCCCTGGCCGGCCCTGCCCTGGGAAGCCAAAGTGCACAGATAAAAGGCCAGCTCCTTTCCAGTTCCTCTTCTGTTTAAAGGACTTACCTGCTTCCTCCCTGTTATGGCTCTGTGAAGTTTCCTGACCAGTTTTACCTCCTGACGACTTAGGGCGCCTTCTAGGCGGTTTGTAATTTAAGCCTCCAGCCCCATTTGAAACCACTTTTGAGAAAAGAAGCTGTGGGCAGAGAAAGCCTTTCGGATACCTCCCTGTCTCATCTTTTTGCCCTAGTTCTCACGGTTTCCTTTCCTTGAACTGCTCTGCTTTGAGTTTGAGGAGAGACAAAAGCCTAATTGGCAATGATAATTCCAACCATTTGCATCGAGGTTTGCAGTTTCCACAGTCTTTCACATGCAATAACTCTAGCTCGAAATTCCTCCCGACCCCCCAGACAAACACCTTGAAGGGGGCTGGACCAGTTTCCTGTCTCTACCCCCTCATCTCCCCTATTTTGACTCCCAGTGCCCCCCCCCCCCCAGGAGAACTAGTTGGGTGGCTATAAATTCTTCAGGATTATGGGATATTTTTGAGCTCCAGACCCTCTGCTGGGGATGAGATGCAGTCTGAAGAACTGTGTATGGGCCATGGGTGGGTGAACTGAGTCACTTTGGGACCTCAGGGGCCATAACTGGTACAGTCACTGTGTTTGAGCTTGACTGTTTAGTTGACCCAGCACTATATAGCCCCCGTGCCAAGGCCTTCTGGTGGTCTTGCAGGTGACTTTTCTATTATTCTGCTTCCATCAGTGTAGTTTTATGGAGAGGGTGATGAGAAAGGGAGGCGGGATTCTTGATGGAGAACTTGCAGTTTCAGCAGGACCAGGCAGGGCCCATGGAGATAGGAGTGGGAGAGGCCTTGCCTGGGGGAAAGAAACTGCTGGGCAGAAGTGCCAGACGGGAAATGCAGAAGGTTTGCAAGGAAGGTCTTTCTACCCCTCCTTCCATTGACTGTTCTCTCTCCTTTTCCTCTCCAGCTCCCAAGACAGCCATTGTTATTTAGTGCCTATTATGTGCTAGACCTCGGGTTTATTACAGTTAATTTCTAAAATACTCCTGAAAGGTAAGTATCATTTCCCCCATTTTAGGAGCTGAGACTAAGTACTTTGTGCAGAATGATGGAGCCAGGATTTAGATCTTTTGATACTTTAAGAAAGGGACTAGACAGAGCTGGAGTTAGAATTCTAGCTCCACCAACTCAGACTGGATGACTGAGGGTCTGTTTCCATATCTGAAAAGCTGGGGCTCATAATAGCACCCACCTCCTGGTGTGCTGAGGCGTGAATGAGGTAATGCATATCCAGCACAGAGCTGACCGCCTGGCACACACTCAGAGGCAATGGGTGTTAATTGTGGTGGTTTAAGTCATGGTCAGTTTAATTATTGTTACTGGCCCATTTTCACACTGTGTCTGGAGGTGAAGCCCATCCCATAGAGAAACTGGTTCTCAATCCTAGAGTCTCCTCTTTACTGAACGTCATCCAGAGCAGGGTGAGGGATTGGCCTGATTGGGACCCTGCAACCTGATCACCCAGAGCGTGGTTGTTTTTTTCTGACCACCTAGCCATACTTGTTCTAGTTCAGCTTGCCTACGATTTCCCACCACTCCCTGGGGTGTGGACACGTCATAAACGAAAGAAAGTTTAGGCTGAAGACTGCTACGGGCCCAGCTCTGCCACAGGTTGCATGCCTCATGCATGACCTGAGGCCATTCCCTCTCTGAGGGTCCTGTTTGTCTTTTGCACAGGGGTTGGTATGTTAATAGCAGGGACCCAGAGTGATAGGGAGAACTGGGGTTAAAGCCTGGGCCGGACTTTATTAGCTCTTCAGTGGGCTGTGTGCTTTGTGCTGCTCAGTATGTATTTCTCCTCTTCTCTTTCTCCCAAAGTACCCTGTGTCTACTCAGTGGATTGAATTAGTTATTACGGAACTCTTCACCCATCCATTCCTTCCTTCAGTTGTTTGCCAAACCCTGCTGGAAACTACACTGTGCCAGGCTTACTTCCAGGTCACAAGTCTGGGGCTGGTGAGAAAGGGAGGGATTGAAGAGACCCCAGAGAGAAGTGCTCCACAGCAGAGCGCCAGGAATGTGTCTGAGTCTTATATGCACTGCTCTGCTGAATCCTCGCGACAGTCTCTCAGGGACATAGTATAATTCAACCCCATTTTACAGGTGAGAAAACTGAGGCACCAATAGGTGATTTCATTTACCTGAGGTCACACAGTTGGTGAGGGGAGGATCTAGAATTCAGACTGAGGCAATCTGGCCGCAGAGTCTGGGCACTCACACTCTCTGCATCTATGAAAAGGGACTGAAATCTGACAGTGGGAGGGGTCAGGAGTGGATGGGGGAGGCATAGCTCTTCTTCTGGGACTAGAAGTAAGAAAGCTTAGGAGCAGTAGGGAGTTGGTAGACAACTGATGTTCCCTCCTAAGAAAGAATGCCACATTGGGAAGGAGAGAGGGAGGTGGTCTGTTGGCCAGGACCTGAGGTGAGGAGGGAGGCAGGGGTTGAGAGCAGAAGCTGACCTTGGCAAGTAAAGGAATAGCAGGGCAGACTGAGGGCCCCACAGGAGTGGAGGCCGTGAATGTATAATGGCACAGGCTGGACAACTGGGATACTTCTTTGTGTAGCTCCCTAGGGCAGGAGCAGGAGGAGGAAGTGTGGCAAAGGGCCACCCCCAAAACCCAGCCTCAGGAGCCCGTGCTGGGTAGCATAACAGCTCCCATCTGCCTTGAATGCTGACCCTGAGCCCCCAGCCCCACCTGCAACTGGGGCTTTGTAGGGCCGTGGGAGGCCTTACACATGGTATCAAGATGAATGAGACAGCATCCTTGCTGTCCCGGAGTTTTCTTTGCTGGTGAAGATGCTCATTGTATACAATAGACAGACCTCCCCTCCTTATGAGTACCTGGCTGGGCTAGGAACTCATACCTATGCTCATACTATACTTGGCAGTACAGTGCCACCTTAGATCAGTATAGAAAAACAGATGTTCCCAGGGTTCAGGAGGAGCACCAGTATGGGGTTGGGAGCTGACGGTGATATTGACTCAGACTGAGGGGCCGTCTTCACTCACTGTCCATCCTGTACTCTTGGAGTGCGCTTGCTGGTGGAAGAGGAGGCTCAGGGGACCGGCCAGGGCGGCTCGCGGGCCACATGGTGGCGTGCTCTTAAGCCGTGTTAAGAAACTTAAGACTCCATCCTAGGAGCACTGGGGGCCACCGTTCCGCACTTCTGTGTTCTGTAATTCACTCTTCTTACTGGAGCACCTCACTCAGGCTTGCTTGGAAATTCCCAAGCCCCTTGGCTTGAGGGAGGAGCTCCCGTGTGAAGGTCTTTTCCCTCAATAATTCCAAGTTGATCTCAGTGCTGAGCCAGAGGAGAAGGACTCTCAGCTTCTGGAACAGGAACATGGGTGTGTTGTCTTTTTGAAATGGGCCCGTAAAAATGGTCCAGTTGCCGAGTGAGACTAGTGTGTAAAGATCAGCTCTTTGTGAGGAGCCTGAGACCCTGATCACCATTTCTAAAATAGTTACCATGGCATAACATGGCCTTGGATTTTGTATGGCCCATTTGATGGCAGAACTGGGGGGAGGGATTCCAGCTGTTCAGTGTGGAAGTGGGATGATGCAGGTGGTTCTGGGAGGTTGGGGGATGGGAGGATCTGCAGTCCGTACATGGTCTGTCCATCGTGGGAGCGCCGGATCAGGAGTCCAGCAGCATGAGCCTGGGCAGGTTCCTCCCTGGCCGAGCCTGCTCCATGGATGTGAGCACTTGCTAGACGCACGTGGCATCCCGCTGCTGCAAAGCCGCTACCTCTGCTGGCTCTGACCTCACTGGAAAAGGGCATTTGTTAATTTTACTGTCTTTGATGTGTTTACATGTCTGTCTCCTCCGTAGACTGAAGTTCTCTGAGGGCAGGACCCTCATCTGATGACCTGAGTTTGCCTGGGGCCTGGCTCCCAGGACACACCCAGGGATCCTGAGGTCAGCTGTAAAATTACCAGCTGTACCCTCACATCACCACCTGAGTATCTGGGTGGGAAACAGAAAGTCCCCAGCTACCCCCACTCTGTTCGCAGATTTCCAGATGTTCAGTTCTAGGAGGTCAAACATCTAGGGAGACGCCCATGTGTCCCATTGTGGCGCCCAGGTGTTCAGCTTTGGCAGCTCTGCCCACTGAGCCCTTTCTCACCCGCTATGCTTTCCTGCTGATGCTTCATTCCCATGGGGGCCCTCAGTGCTTCTCATGGGATTGGAGGCATCTTCCCAGCCCTCCCCCTGCCCCCTTTCCTCACACTTCTGTGTTTTTTCCAGGACACGGATCAGAGCTTCTGTTTGCTGGTCATTCCGTGATCCTCACACAATATAAATGAAAGCTGCTAAAACCGATAAATTCAAACCATGTGTGGGCACCGGGGAAGCACAGAGACGTCAGAGGGCCGCAGTGTGAGGTGGCGTCAGCTCTGACGGCACCCGAACTGATTTGTATATGAGAAAAGTAAATATCCCAAGTGGTAAACAGCCCTGGGTCTCTCATCATCGCTGCGATTCAAAGGCATTTAATAGGAACACACGCTCTCTGTCTCTTGTAAACAAAGCGAGCTTCTCTCTGCCTGCTGACCTAAATTCTGCATTTTCATCTTTGGGAAAGCCAGCCAATCGTTCTCGTCGGGAGACAGCAGGCAGTCTGGGCTGTCCGGTTGGGTCGCCTTCTTTCTGGCTTTGGCAGTTGGTCTGGCACTTCAGTTTTGCCAGAGGGCTACCTTTTCATCTCTCCTTGGCCTTGGAGCAAATGGGTTGGGTGGCCATTCTCATCCTGGTCTCATTGAGGAACACAAAGTTCGGAGATGTAAATCCACTTGCCCAAGATTGCACACTGGGTCCGGCTGAGCCAAGACATCCCTTCGCTCCTCTCTGAGGACTCTCCAGCTCTCCATCCTTTCTCATGAATGGTACTTCTGTCTCCCTCACGCAGAATCCCAGTGACATCCTCATCAACTCCTCCCTTCTTTCCTCTCCTTTCCTAGAGCCAGGCCTTCCTCTGGGTCCCTGCTGCTTCTCTCTCTCTCTCTTTTTCTTTAAATTCAGGTGATTCTTATGTGCAGGAATGTGCCCCAGTGAAGGAACCAGACAGTCACGGGTCGGGGGTTCTGGTTTCTCCACCTGTCAGCTGTGTGCCTTTCAACAAGTTCCTTTCTCTGAGCCCTGCAGTTGTCAGTCTTCACGTCTGTAGAATGGGGATAAGAACCCCTACTCTTTTGGAGAGCTGTGAGGATTAAACAGAACTCCCGTGTGTAGAAGTGCCCAGCCTGCTCCATCCCACTTTCCTTCAACTCTTCAACTGGCCTCCTAATTGTCAGAAAGAGATTGGGCCTTAAAATTACATACCACTGAATATACCGTATACATATACACAAGCAAGGAAGCATCAATTGCACACCACTGAGTATACTGCGTACATATACACAAGCAAGGACACATAAAACTCTGAAGTCTGAATCACATCAGAGGATTGTGTTAATGTCGCAGTCCTGGTTTTGAATTTGAATTCCAGTTACATGAGATGTTACCATTGGGGGAAGCTGAGTGAAGGGTATTATTTCTAACAACTGCTTATCTCTCTACAATTCTCTGAATATAAAAAGTTTAATGAAAAAAATGAATTAACTGTTTCAACACACTCATTCTTCTGTGCCTGCTGCCAGTCAGGTACTGCTGCAGGTACTAGGCATGTATCAGTGGATGCGAAAGAAAAAAATCCTCTCTCCCACCTCCTTCAGGTCTTTGCTCAAAGGTAGTCTGTCTCCCTGTGACACCTGTTTATGATGGCAGATCACTCCCTTCAACTTCCTGTCCTTTCCTGCTGTTTTCCTCCATAGAAGGTGTCATCCGTTGGCATTCTGTATATTTTACTTCCTTATTGTGTTTATTGCCCTTCACTCTCTCACTAGAATGTCAGCTCTGTGAGAGTAGAGAATTCTGTCTGTGTTATCTGTATCCTTGGCACCTAGAACAAGCCAGGCATGTAGTAGGCACTCAGCTAAAGTTTGTTGAATGACTGAGAGGTCATTGACAGATAAGACATGACAGATAAGAAACAAGTCAGGATAGGCTAAGTATTAAAGGCGAAGAAAGCAGAGAAGGGGCTGGTGAGATGGGGAAGGAAATGTTGTTTTGATCGTGTATTTTTCTGCAAATTTTGTAGGCTTCCCTATTGTGTGAGGGGTAAAGTCCTGGCTTCTTAGATTGTCATCTACTCATTAATTCACTGTTCTTTTTATTCATTCACCAGATGTTTCTCTGAGCCATTTCGTTGTGCAGGGCTCTCTAGAGCAGGCTGAGAGGAGGCAGAAAAGGATCCTGCCCCTAGGAGGCCTACAGGTGGGCAGGAAGGAGGGCACGGGAATGCACACAGCACGTGACAAGGAAGGACGAAGCTGGTGTGAGCAATGAAAGAATGCTAGGCGAGGGGCGCTGAGAGGGAGGGCTCACCTGGTGCTTGGGAAAGGCTCCCTGGAGGAGTGCTGACTCCTGGCCTGAAAAGCCTGGGAGGATCTCCAGCCTCTACTCAGCAGACCAGCTTCCTCTTCCATGGCTTCCCTAGGAGGCCCGGCAAGTCTGCTCAGACTACTCCCTGCAGCTGGGCTTGGACGCCCTGACTCTGCTGGTGCTGTGGTCCCTGGCTACCTCTCTCCTCTGCTGGTGCTGTGGTCCCTGGCTACCTCTCTCCTTCATCCTGCTCTCAAAGTCCTGTTTCCTTTTCCAGATCCAGTCTGGCCCTTCCTACAGGAAGGGTTCCTTGATTGCTGTAGTTCCCATGATCTGTTATCTCTGAACATCTGTGCCATTTATAGTCTGTATCACACCATTTGAAAGTGAGGGGACCAGCTTCACTGTAGGTGGGACTTGGTCCTCTGTCTGGTGCAGGAGCTGGCTACTGAGCTGATCTTGGGCTTGGGTGCACAATAGGCCCTCAGCAATGCTTGTGGCTGGATGGACTTGAGAGCACTGGAAAAATGTGATTCATCTTCAAAGAGAGCAGGATTTGTTATTTTTGTTGTTGACCTAAGTGCTTCTAATCTTGAACCACTGGAAGTCCACTTAGGAGAGGGCTGAGGTCTTCCTTGACAGTGTTCCTGAGTATGTTGTTAACAAACCAGTGCTGTAAGCAGAGCAGCCCCGGTGCGTCACAGACTCAAGAATTTGCTCTTTCCTGGCATCATACTGGAGCCTGTGTTCAGTGTATTCTTACAAAAGACATGAAAATATATTTATTGCTGTGCATTCACTCATAACAAATGTGTTTTTTAAATAAATATTTAAATTAAAACAGTTTCTGATTTACAGAATTATTAAGAAGATAGTACGGAGTTCTCTACCCACTTCCCCTGTTGTTGACATCTCACATTAGTATATGGTACTTTCTAACAATGAAAGCATCAATGTTGACATCTTGTTGTTAACTGAGGTCCATTCTTCACTCAGATTTCCTCAGTTTTCCCCTAATGTCCTTCTTCTGTCCCAGGATCCCATATTACATTTACTTATCATCTCTCCTCCAATTCTTCCTGGCTGGGACAGTTTTTCAAACTTGCCTTGTTTTTGATGACCTTGACATTGAGTAATAACCAGGTATTTGGCCCTCGCTTGGGGTTTGTTTTGCTGTTTCTCTTATGATGAGTCTGGGGTTATGCTCTAAGGAGAAAAAGACTAGAGATAAAGCCATGTTTATCACATTCTGTTGACGGCACATACTGCCAGCCTGACTTATCACTGCAGATACTAACCTTGGTCACCCGGCTCAGGCACTCTGTCAGTTTCCTCCACTGAAAGTTACTCGTTTCACCCCATCTTTCCATACTATCCACTTGGGCAAGAAGTCACTGTGAGCAGGCCATACCTAAGGCTTGGGGAGTGTTGCTCCTCATCCAGTCAGTGTGTTTGGGCACTACTCACACGCATGCTCTGTGTTTGTCAAATACTTGCTCTGTGCTGGGCACTGCCACAGATGCTAAAAATATAGCTGTGAATGAGACAGAATTTTTTTTCCTGCATGGAAGTGAGGGTTTAACAATGAATGAGTAGATCATTTTAGAGCATGGTAAGTTGTATAAGGAAAGGGCAATGGGCCAGAGAGGGACCTGGGTGTTACGGGGATAAAGGAAGGTGGGGAGCAGCTGCTGGTTTCCTGGGGGTTTCGGGAGAAGGTGCTTTTCAAGCTGAGTCTGGAGTGATGAGAAGGGGCCAGCCATGAGAATCTGGGAAGCACATTCTGGGCAGAAGGAGGAGCAGATGCCAAGCACTGAGGCCTGCTCAGGGAATGGAGAGGATGTCATGATCAGAGCCCTTTGTATACTGGACAGTGTCAGGAGATGGAGCAGAAAGGAGGTGGTGTGAGATCTCATGAGGCCTTCAGATCACAAGAAGGCATTTAGATTTTGAAGCCATTGGTTCAGAGCAGGGGAGATCAGATTTTCTTTTTTATACATAAGTGGTGGCTTTGGGTGTGGTATGCAGAATGGGCCCTCCTGGAGTTGAGAGAGGAGGAAACTGGGACACCAGTATGCGTGATGGTGCTTTGGACCTGGCGAAAGCAGGCAGAGGTCAGTTTGGCTCTGTTTTAGAGGCAGAGTAGTCGGTGCGTCTGATGAGTTGCTTGTGGAGAGATCAGGAAGCTGAAACATGCTTGCGTGCTTTGGCCCCGGTGGTGCCATTAACTGAAAGTAGAGGAGACAGAGGAGCACGTTAAGGAGGTTAACATGCAAATACTTGGGGGCGTTAGAGTGGCTCCCACAGAACCCCACTTGCTAACACTGCTGTTCGTGGCCCGTCTGCGTTCCACCGCACGTTTGGAGGGATGGGGACAGCATTGTTTGCTCATTCAGTCGCCACCTTTCTCCTCGGCAGCCCACACAATTGAGGGGTGAGTGCAAAGGGCAGATGTCCTTGGCAGGCGATCCGGATGTGAAGGGTGGGCCTGGCCTGGCCGCCTGCCGCGCCCTGCTGGGCATGTGCCAGGCAATGAGCGGGGCGCCTTCCTGCCTCTCCCCATGCCCAGCCCATGGGAAGTTGCTTTTTCCTATCCCAGCTTCCATTAAGCAAGCACGTGTTAGTTTGTGTTGAATTATGTCCACGGTAAAGTCAGTCAACAAGTGTTAATTTGGCACCGATTACTGTGAGGTGTCGTGGTCCCTGCCTCTGTGGAAATTAAGATGTAAGCACAGTGAAGGGACTGAGCGTGAGTAGCATATTTAGCAAAGAGTGTACCGCCATCCATGTATGGGAGGGAAAGAAAGCACAAGTCTCCAGGGATGCCTGGAGGTATCAGGCAGGGCTTCCTGGAGGAGATGGAAATAGAGCTAGGAATTGGAAGGGCATTGAGGGGACTGGGCCATGTGGCCAGGGTCTTTGTTATTGAATTGGAAGTAGATAGTGTTGGAGGGGCACAATTATGGCCCGTCTGCCAGCATACGGGGGCTTTCCAGATGGCTCAGTGCGTAAAGAATCTGCCTGCAGTGCAGGGGACGCAGGTTCGATCCCTGGGTCGGGAAGAGGGCATGGCGGCCCACTCCAGTATTCTTGCCTGGAGAATCTCATGGACAGAGGAGCCTGGCGGGCTACAGTCCATACAGCTGCAAAGAGCTGGACACGACTGAAGGGACTAAGCACCTGTGTACCAGCATGTGGATCAGAATAGGTGCTAAAAATGAAAACCTGCTGGATGGGTGAGTGAGTGGAAACTAGGCTGATAGCACTGCCGGGAGGGCCTCTGATGCTAGAGCGAAGGAGTCCATTGTCTCCTAAGGGCCGCAGGGAACCGCTGTCTAAGAAAACTGGAGGGAACTAGATCCTGAAGAAAGATTTTTGAATTTCTAGCCAGCATTTAATTTTTTATGATAATAATGATACAGCTCATAATAACAATAATTTTTATAACTACTTAATTAGCATTATTTTTGCCGGAAAGGAACTGTTAGTTATATGCTTGGCCTCGTCTGTGTGTGATTAGAGGTTATTGGCTGAGATCAAGAGGGACTTTTTATCTTGAGGTTTTGCTGTTTTCTTTCCTCATTGGTCTCTGCTGATTGTCCATCTCACTGTTGGCTCTTTAATCTGCTTGTGTTCCATGAGGCACCACAAAAGCACAATCTTTGACAAGGTAAATATGCCAAATCCTTCTTATAACATTTAATCACTTAGGGAGGTTTCGTCCTGGGGTGGGGGTAGGGGGTGGTGGGAATGGGAAGAGAAGTCCAGATTGCTTTGATTAACTGCATTTTTCTTTCTGGGTGAATGGGAAGGCTTTGGTGCAGATCTCAGCCTTGGAGGCTATTTCCAGAAAGGAGTGAGAAAAGTGATTGAGAAGATTCTGGAGTCTTGGACAGCAAAAGGGGTGGAACACCGAATTGGGCCTGGTGCTGGACGGGTGCTGTCGGAACGCAGGAAAAAGGCCCCTGTCTTCCCATCAGGAGATGTGTCTGTGGGGAGAACAGGGGGTTTTGACTGGGCAAGCCTAACTGGCTAGTGGACCTCAATAAATTCCCATTGATTGGATGAGCCTTCAACCACACAGTAGTTAATTGTTTTAAGGATTCAGACTGATGAGCAATCGCTTCCAAAAGGACTCGCTAGCCTGGGTGTCACAGAAGAAATGGTGTTTGATATAGGACTTGGCCCACTTGTGACCGCATTCAAAGCCGGCCAGCTTCCCACAGTTTTCTCATGTATTTTAAGGTTGTTTTTTTCCACTTTGTGGATGAGGGAGCCCTCATTCATATCACCAGGAGATCGGGGCGGGCCTCTTTATTCATCAGTCTGGCTCAGGGTCCAGGTGGTATGCTTACACACAGTAGGGTTTGGGGGCATGTGCATTGAATTAGCGGAGAAGGCAATGGCACCCCACTCCAGTACTCTTGCCTGGAAAATCCCATGGGTGGAGGAGCCTGGTAGGCTGCAGTCCATGGGGTCACTAAGAGTCAGACACAACTGAGCGACTTCACTTTCACTTTTCACTTTCATGCATTGGAGAAGGAAATGGCAACCCACTCCAGTGTTCGTGCCTAGAGAATCCCAGGGACGGGGGAGCCTGGTGGGCTGCCGTCTACGGGGTCGCACAGAGTCAGACACGACTGAAGTGACTTGGCGGCAGTGGCAGTGTTGAATTAGTGAAGTCTTTGGGGAACACACTGTGTTGGAAGGCTTCAGAAAGTAATATGTGCATGATACGAACTCAGGCCTCCTGTTTCCAAAGCTTGCTTTCTTTTACCATACTGCCCAGTTTCATTAGGCAGAGTTGGTGTGTTAGACGGCTTTCCTGGTGGCTCACATGGTAAAGAATTTGCCTGCAGGTTCGATCCCTGGGTTGGGAAGATCCCATGGAGAAGGAAATGGCAACCCACTCCAGTATTCTTGCTTGAAAAATCCCATGGACAGAGGAGCCTAGGGGGCTTGGCAGGCTACAGTCCGTGGGGTGTGTTAGACTATTGTTCAGAAATACTCACAGCATCCCCCTTCTGCCACTCTCCAGTGATGCCGGGTTTGGCCACATGCCTTGCCTTGGCTTCCTGTTGGGCAGAGTGTACTTACTGGCTCCTTGATTTTAGGCTCTGTCATGGGACTTGCTTTGACTAATGGGACATTAGCAGACTTGAAGCAAGCAGAACCTTGACGTGCTTGCTTAGTTGGGCTCACACTCTCACGTGTCTGCCACCACCATGGAAAGAGATTCCCCATGTGGCTGCTGGCTGCTCAGCCTGGATCCCACGGTGAACACAGTAGACCTGAAACCCAGCCTGCAGTGAAGAACCAAGCCCAGATGGACACACAGCTTGGCTTTAACCCAGACCAGTCAACCGCTCACTGGCCCACAGTGAAAAGAAGGGATTGTTGCTTTCAACCACAGAGCCTTGGGGTGGTTTGTAACACAGCAGTAGCTGACATTCCAGGCAGGGCATCCCAGGCAAGGGCTGGCCCCCAGCATATGTAGTGGAGGGAAAGAGGGAGTGAGAGGCAGGAGATGAGGCTGGGAGTATAGGATCCAGCTAAATCTCACGTCTTGAATGTCAGTGGAAGGAATTTGGTCATTTTCCAATAGGCAGTGGGAGACATGGAAAGTTGTTGAGCTCAGAAGGGTGAGACCCAAACCCACTGAAGAAAGTACACTTGAAAATAAGTGCAGAATAGTTCCAATGGAGAGGGGAGGAAGTAAAGGTCAAAGGGCTTGGAAAGCTGCTGTTACTTGCTCTCCACTCTGTCCCAGAGCCCAGCATTGTACCCTGTGTACGGAAGGTACTTAATAAATATTTGTTGAATGAATAAATGTATAACATATTGTCCTAAGGGGGATTGATAATGAAGACTTACATAGAAGTCCCTGATTATTCACTTATTTACCCATTTATTTGTTCACGTTTGTTTGCTGAGCCCTTGAAATGGGTAAGTACTTGAATCCAGGGAAGAGCTGGGTGGAACTTGGGGAGGGACCCTTCCCATAGCTTTTGGAAAAGGGGTCAGGCCGACCAGGAGGTAGGGCTAGAACAGGAGAGTGAAGAGGTGAGGGGTCATGGCATTTGGGTGTGGGAACGGGGCGGTGGTGCCCTCGAGGGAGGGGATGTGCCCGGCTCCTAGTCATGAGGACACAGCAGGTTCAAGCGTCCTCTCTTCTGGCTTCATCTGGGACCAGGACAGTTTCCCTTGTCTGCTTGCTGAAACCTCACAGGACTGGTTCTGCAGGGGTTACTAGGTTTGGGAATTTCCATTATGTTGGACTTCCTCTGTTTTTGCACCAGGCTGCCCATTCTTTTAAGGCTTCATGTCCACACTTCATTCACTCATCTGCTCTGGGTCAGCCCCTCACTTGTGCTAAGTCACTTCACTCGTGTCCAACTCTTTGGAACCCTGTGGACCCTATATCCATGGAATTCTCCAGGTAAGGATATTGGAATGGGTTGTCATTTCCACCTCCAGGGGATCTTCACAACCCAGGGATCGAACCTGCGTCTCTTACATCTCCTGCATTGGCAGGCAAGTTCTTTACCACTAGCACCACCTGGGAAGCCCCTTGCTTAGAGGAACACAAAGTTCAGTGGTTCATAAATCAACGTGTGACTTTTGGCACAGCCTGGCCTTCTCCCGATCTGTTTCCTCATCTGTAAAATGACCACTGAGAGGCCTGGATTCAAATCCCAAGTCTGCACCTTTCTGCCTGTGTTTTCTTAACTGAGTCGATACTTGATCAAGGCTCTGAAAGGTGACCTCATTCCTTGCCTGCAAGATGGGAGGGTCCCTCAGGGTGGCACGTGGTAGAGAAGCTGAGGTGAACTCTCAGAGAACAGGGGCTTTTTAAAAAGTGCCTGATGCTGGTTGAGATGAAGATCAGCCCCCGATGCAGGGCTGCACCTTGCTTGTATGAGCAGACTCACCTGCTCTGGGTCAGGAGACATCAGCTCCTACCGGTGGATTCTCTAGGGAAAGAGAAGTAAGCACACAGAATCCCCAGGCTTCACTGAGAACAGCCTGGGCCAGGAAGGGTACCAGAACCTGTTTCTGGTGTTAAAGAGGCGCTAATGGTAGTGGCCTCCTGAAATCTTGGGTTGAGAATGACTCTGAGGCTCCATTGGACTTGCTAGGACACTGGGCTCTGATGAATTAGAAGTTGTGGGGGGCACATGTGCCAACTGCTTGTGAGGGCTGAGCTCTTTCCTCAGGCTGCAGGATCACCCATGCACTTATCATTCATTCGACAGATTCTTACTGAGCCCCTGCTTGGTGTTGGGGAGTGTCCTAGGTGCTGTGGCTCCAAAACCAAGCAGTGTGAAAGACCTCTGTGCACATTACATTCTAGAGGGGACAGGAAGGCAGCAAATGGCAAATATCCTAAGTAAATATACTGGTAAGCTGGAGAGTAATGTGTGCTGTGAAAATAGGACCATGTGTGCGTGCATGCTAAGGCACTTCAGTCGTGTCTGACTCTTTGTGACCCTATGGACTGTAGTCCACCAGGCTTCTCTGTTCTTGGGATTCTCCAGGCAAGAATACTGGCTGGAGTGGGTTGTCATGCCCTCCTCCAGGAAAACAGGACCAGCTAATGCCAAAACAATGGTTAATCCAAAGTCATACATCTTGAGGATCAGTCACATCCTGGGGTCATACCCAGGTGTGCGCACGCCCACACACACACATGAAGACAACCAGACTCCATTGGAATTGCCTCAGTTGCTCAGCAGTATTTCTTCCAGCTGCCCAGACAACTAAGAGTTGCTGTCCCTTCATGGCCATTCATGCCCAGAGTCTTGGTCTTCTGGCAGCTGGTCTAGGAATTAAGGGCCTGAGGACGGAGTAAGATCACAACTTTTGTCCTAGGAGCAGCTTGTAGTTTACCTTCTTTGGCTTGATTTACTGAACACATTAGAATTAAAAATAAATATTCATGAGGAAATATGCATATGTGTCATGAACATGCAGTTATCACAAGGCAGGAATGTTACTTGTTTTGAATCCAATATTAATAAGTTAATTTCAACAGTTCTTATCTCTGTGAAAGCAGGTAGTGTAAGCATCTCTATTAGGCAGTGCTTTCTTGCTTAGTTCCAGTTACCATGGGAATCAGTCAACCAGGGTGGGTCCCACCACATGCCCATCACTGATTCTGCGTTATAATCATCAGTACGGTCTGTCCCTGAAAGCCACATTGTATACTGTGAGATAACACGCAGTGACACCTCATTTAGGCAACGTCAGTTTTGTGAGCTCTTCCACCAGAATTGAATTATCTAGGTCATTAAGTACAGGTAGATAATTGTCTAGATAACAGAATCATAACCCTTGGATCTCATGATGTTAGCTGACATACCCACTTGGGATGGGAAGCTCTTTAAAAGTATGTTTGTCACACATGAGGGCAGGCGCTTCCATTGGTCTACCTTTTGCTTGGAGACTCAGGGTCATCCCCAGTGGCCTGGACAGTACATGCCAGTGCCTGCCCTGTCTCTGGATGACCGCTGGCGGCTTCTGTCTTTCTGTATTTTCTGGGAGTCCTGCTAACCATTTCTCTATCTCTCCCAATAGAGTCAGACTGAAGGTTTTGACTTGCTTCCTGGAGCTAATATCCTTTGCAACTTTTTGGCTGCTTTAAATATTTCATGGGCTAGGAAGCCAGAGGACCAGATTTATTAAAAGCGAGTCCAAAGCTAAACTAATTTCAGATGAAGATGCTGAGTTATTCTTCAAGGAGTCAAGTGCACGAATGCGATGTGGTGCCAATTCTGTTATTTGAACACGTGTTCTAGACACGGGAAGTTACCAGATATGGAACTTATAAATTCATGAAGTATTACTCTGTGGTGTGTGCGTGTGTCTATGTTCATTCACATATACTCAAGACCCATGGGGTGGGGTGGGGTGGTTAATTTAGTTTCTGAAGGGCTCTCTTTCGATACAGGGATTCAGTGTGTTCTTTATGACCCTGTTTACTGGATGAAAGCTTTTAGGGGGCTGATTTCAGCTTAGCAAGAGAAGAATTTGCTAGTAGAGAAGTTTGGTCACGGGATGCCTGCCTTGGGGGCTGCTGGAACTGTTCTAATGAAGGCCAGGTAACTATACATCTAAGGACATGGTTGAGGGGATTTAAACATCCCTCAAGTGATTAACCTGATTCTTAAATTTAGAATTTCTTTTCACCTTTATTGACGTATAATCAATGTATACTGAATGTATATATTTGAAGGGTTGACATAGTTGACTTTTAAAATCTGTTTTTAAAATTAGACAAAGCTATGTTATCCAAATGTAAATATACGCTTCACTGCAATCTATAGTTCAGCTTAGTGACTATTGTGAACTAAATGTATCCTCCCAAAATGTATATGCATGCATGCTAAGTCACTTTAGTCATGTCCGACTCTTCAGCTTTATGGATTGCAGCCCTCCAGACTCCTCTGTCCATGGGATTCTCCAGGCAAGGATACTGGAATGGGTTGCATGCCCTCCTCCAGGGGGCCTTCCCTACCCAAGGATCGAACCTGCGTCTCTTATGTCTCCTGCATTGTCAGGCAGGTTCTTTACCCCTAGTCCCATCTGGGAAGCCCAAAAATTGTATGTTAAATTCTAAACCCCAATGTGATGGTGTTTGGAGATGGGGCATTTGGGGGGTAATTAAGTTTAGATGAGTTTGTGATGGCAGAGCGCTTGTGATGGGATGAGTGTCCTTTTAAGAAGAAACACCAGAGAGCTTGCTCTTTGTCCTCTCGGTGAGGACACAGCCAGAAGGTAGCCATCTGCAACCCAGGGAGAGAGGCCTCTCTGGAACTCGGCCATTCTGGCCCCTTGATCTTGGACTTCCAGTCTCCAAAACTGTGAGGAAACACATTTCTGTTGTCTGAACTCTTCACTCTGTGGTGTTTTGTTGTGGGAGCCCAAACTGACTAGGAAAGCTGCCCTGGTCCCAGGTGGGTCTGAATTACTGAGGTTCTGCCAGGAAGTTTATCAGTCTGGGGAGCACTGCCTTCTGTCATTCACATCGACAGCTGAGTGTCCTTGTGTCCCGCCCTCCTTGGCTCCCAAGGTGAGACCTTCGTCTTAAATAACTAGAGATGGGCGATGCTTCCTTTGATGTCAGATGACAGCGGGGCAGGTCAAGAGCCCAGCTGTAAGGCTGTAAATACTGATGAGTACAGTCCAGTGCCTCCAGAAGGCATGTGCGCGGTGCTGGGCTTCATGTGTCTGTGCTGGGAGCAGCCGCCTGGCTCCCCATGGCCTGGCCTGTGCTTGCAGATGCCACATGGACAGACCTGCCACCTCTCTACTATTTACGGCCAAGTCACTGTGGAGGACTCAGACCCTAGGACCCTGTGCTGGTGTTCAAAAGGATTTAATAGGCCTCTTTGTAAACAGCGCCAAACAGTCGTTCTAGCGACATGCAGAGCTCCACGTGGCCATGGTGCCGAGTGCAGCTTGGCCTTTTTTATTTGTCTGGGCTCTTCCCCGCTTTATAAACAGAGAGGAGTGTCTGCCTGCAAAATTGTCTTCTTGGCAGGATGGGAAGGGTAGAGAGAGGAGGATTCTTCCTTCCCTGCTCTGTTCTTCATGTCTCGGGGGCCACATCTCCAAAAGCTGTTTTGGAGAACCTGGCTCTCAGTAACCTCGAGTCCTGAGTGTTTAGAGGTGGGAGGGACTCAGGCTGACTCAAGCCAACCCCAGATCACATGGTGTCAAGAAAGAAGGTGGGATCCCATTTTCCTATGTACTGAAGTAGAAAGGAGGTGTGATGCCACATTTAGGTCTCAGGCACCTTGTCAGAAGCCCTGCTGAAACAGACTCCCCCAGAGGTCTGTTGGGTCTGGGTTGGGGAAGGGGAAGGACCAGTGTCAGTTGAAGAGCCATCCTCAGGACATGGGAGGGAGAGTGACGTCAGATGTCAGATGCTGCCAAGGCCGGCCTCCCTCTGCCCCAACATCCTGCACAGCCATTCATTAGACCTTCTGGTCAGGAAGGCAACCTTTTGCAAGAAGAGGGATGCTTAACTGCAAGTCTGGATGTGTAACCTGGTCGTGGGCCCTGCCAGGTAGATATTCCCCATCACTTTGGAATGCAGAGGTATAACCCCCAAGTCCCCAGGAAAGTCAGACTGTGTCCTCACTGGAATCCCTTTCACCATCCCCCAGCCCCATCTGACAGGGGCATCCTTTCCAGAGGGACTTTGGCTTGAAACCTCAACCTGGCCTTGATGCTTGAGTTGAACCCACTTGATCAAGTCCTGGAAGAAAAATCAAAGGCTATGAGGAGAGAATCGTGTGAGGTGCTTATAGTGCTGAATACATCTGTACACAAAGAGACGTATTCTTTGAAGACTGAGTCAGTTGGCTCAGTGCCCTGCTTGCTCTAAAGGGAAAAGCTCAAAAGAATTAGGTAGAGCCCTGAAATGAGGAGAGGTGGTATCTGCCTGCAGTCCTGGGCAGCACCCCGCCCCGGCCTAGGCAGAGCTTCTGAGGGGTCCCTCCTGTGCTGTACCCAGTGGGTGTGTTGTCTTCTTCCCAGGACTTCCATCACTTCATCTGCAACATGAGAGATTCTTGATAAAGTGACCAAGCCCTGAGTTCCCCAGCTGTGTAGAAGGTGCTGGTTGAAATTCCAAGGCTGTTCAATGTTAAACAAACAACTGAAGGAATATGATAGTAATTGGAAGCCAACTGCAGAGATTACTCAAACAGCAAGTCTTTAACCCCCGCATACATCGGTATCCTTGGCTTAAACTGTTAATTCTTTCCTGATCAGAAGATAGGACTTGCATTTTTGACAGCATCATTAGGGACAGGGATGTCGTTTGTTCAATAGGGAAAATGTTTCAAAACACGATACTCAACAGGCTATGAGTGGAAAGGGGAGGTCTTAGTAAAAAGTTTGGAAACCATGTTTCCAGCATTTCAGAATTCTTAATAAAGTTTGGTTCCTTCCCTCAAACAACACTGTGGGTGATCTTTCAGACTCTTCCAAGCCTAAATTTGTAGAATGGTCGAGATTCAGGTCTGGAAAGTGCTAAGCCCACTCACAGGAAGCTCCAAGGTACCTTTGCCTCCGCCCCCTGCACTCACTCAGGTAGTAATTCCATGTGTAATGTAACCAGAACACTCCCTTTCCATTTCTGTTAATTTCCAGATTGGCTCATTAAATCTATACATTCCAGAGACTTGGTCCAACATTCCAGGGAACCTTTCCATGGATAATCAGAGCAGGAGTTCTTTTCAGCAGGGTTTGTTCAAGCAGAGGGAATGTGAGAAAAAGGAAAAACAAAAAAACAAAAAACCCTCCAGAACCAATTACCTTCATCTTGCAAAGTGGAACTCAAATGGCAGCCTCACTAGCCTCACGGTTACCCCGGCCACATCTCTGCCTGAGTCTGCCTTGTACCCTTCACTTCACGCAGTGTCTCAGTTAGCCCACCTTTGGGCCTAGCCCCAGTTTGCTTCCATTTGTTGAACTCCTACTGTAGACAAGACATGGTGAACTAGCAGCCCTGCCAGAGAATCAGTGCAGTAAACTCCAGGGTATGCTTTCCTGCATTGTTGTTGTGACACAAACATGTAAGTGTGTTTTAAACTTCAGAGTGCAGCTGCCAGGGGAGGTGTCTGTTTTGCTGCCAGATGGGTATATAATGTACCACACATGTGAGCAGGGCGCTGGGGAATTTTCGCTGGAATTAGCAACTGCATAAGAACTGGAAGCAAATAAATAAATAACCTGAGTGTTCAAAGGCCGTTTATCAGCTCAGTTCATCTCCACTGCTAAATGCCAACTTTTTTTCTCGACTTACCTTTTGCATTCCTCTGACCTTCACAATTCTTCCGACATTCGGGATTAATTGAAGTTGCTCTCACGGCTCTTCAGGCCCCGGGTTTTCCAGCCCTTGTTTAAAGGACTGGCCTGCTCTTTTTCTCTGATGTGCTTTGGTGGGGCGATAACTTTTCTATTCCCCAAAAGGAAGCTCCAGGCAGTGGGGAGTCAGGAGGAGAGTTCTGGTCCCCAGGCTTCCGGTCTCTCTGTTTACCACCTGTAATGTGGGGGCAGAGGCAGTAGAGGCCATCCAAGCCTCATCCATGTGTTTGTTATTGGAAGGATCCTCAATAAACACATCTTGAACCCCCAGTGAATGCATGTAGCCAGGCACCTGTCTGTGAGGTGGCTCCTGCTCTCAGGAACCTGTCAATCCCTATTTGGAGAGAATCCAGCAGGTAAATGCAAACGGATGTTTAAGTCAGTCTATGCTCACTGCCCTGAGACCAGTGCAGCTAGTACCAAGCAGTGGCAGGCATATAATCAGTAGTTACTGAATGAACAAATGAATTACAAAAGTTCAGTTCTCACTCACAGGTAAAGCAGCAACCAGACTTCCCTTGTTTCGTGGCCAAGCAGCAGGCTCACCTGCATGATGTCTCTCTGTGACATGGAAGCAGACAGCCTTCCCCTCCATGCATGGGGCCCCTTGTGGGATGCATGGCTCATTCTGGCTGGGAGCTTTTGGGCAAAGGTCAGATCGCACCAGTATGTGCAGTGGCCCTGCTGGGTGAGATAGGAAACAGAGAGTTAAGAGCGCACACTTTGAAGCTGGAGTGCTGAAGCTCCTGTGCTAATGTCCCCTCTTCATCTGCTCATCTATAAAGTGGAGGAAGAATAGTACCTGCTTCAAAGGTTGCTATGAGGCCTCACTGAATCAATACATGTGAAGTGCTTAGAACCGGACCTGGCACAAAGTACTAATTATTTAGCCCTTTCTAATGTTATTATTTGGAGGAGAGGCGGGGGTGTCAGGACCTCTAGGCAGCTCAGTTTTTAGAGGGGTGAAGGGTAGGAGGGAGGGCTGCTGCAGTTGGAAGTAGCTTGTTCAGAGGCTGTGGTCAGTTTGAGTGTTTCTAAAGCCTGGTTCTCTAGCCCTCAGGTCCTGTCTCATGGGCAGGTTTCTACAGTAGTGGAGGCAGGAGGTCATAGGTGAAAGAGGATAGCAGCAGCTTCCTCCTGGTTCTGGTTTTAAGCAATAAACATCTACCCTCTCAACACACACACACACACACACACACACACACACACACACACACACACACACACTCTTTCTCTCTCTCTCTTACTGAATGGGTGAGAGTTTAGCAAATAACATCCAGGCAACAGGCAAGCTCAGGTGGAGTGGTCCAGAGCCAGCTAGGTAGGCCAGAGCTGAGGGATATATTTGAGTGCTTAGTAGGGAAACTAAGGCAGAAGCCTAGTAGATACAGGTTTCCCAGAGTTCCTGGCAGGCATACCTGAAATCAGGTCTCTGGCAGCCAGACCATAAGCCTCTGCTACTGGCATTGCTAAGCAGCAGGCTCCTGGCCTGGCAGGGCTTGGTCTGAGGACCACAGAAGCAGAGTCAGCAGTGACCCACATCCCAGAAAGGAGAGACGTGAAGAGGGGCTTGATGAAGACCTGGAGTTGAGATGGGGCCCTGGAGGATGACTTGGATGACCAGAGTTGAGGCATTCCAGGCAGAGGGGGAGAATGGAATGAAGATGCAGGTGGGGTGATGCATAATGAGGTCCAGGAATCTGAGCACACTTGTGAGGATGGAACGGAGTGGAGGCTGTGTGTGGAGGGGAGAAGCCCCAGACGAGAATCAGGAGCCAAGGCCAGGGGAGGGGAACCTTGGAACTGAGCTGGTAACGAGGAGCACTGGCCATTTTGTGAGCCCTGTCACAGTGCATCTGATGCAATTAGAGCTTCTGTATGTCTATACTGTGGAAATGGTGGCAGATTTTATTTTCTTGGGGTCTAAAAATCACTGAGGACGGTGACTGCAGCTATGAAATTAAAAGATGCTTGCTCCTTGGAAGAAAAGCTATAACAAACTTTTATTGTTCAGTGGCTCAGTTATGTCTGATCTTCGTGACCTCATGGCCTGCAGCACGCCAGGCTTCCCTGTCCATCACCAACTCCTGGAGCTTGCTCAAACTCACGTCCATCAAGTCGGTGATGCCATCCAACCATCTCATCCTCTGTTGTCCCCTTCTCCTCCCACCTTCAGTCTTTCCTAGCATTGGAGTCTTTTCTAATGAGTCAGCTCTTCACATCAGGTGGCCAAAGTATTGAAGCTTCAGCTGCAGCCTCAGTGTTTCCAATGAATATTCAGTGTTGATTTCTTTTAGGATTGACTGGTTTGATTTCCTTGTAGTCCAAGGGGCTCTCAAGAGTCTTCTCTAGCACTACAGTTCGAAAGCATCATTGACAAACCTAGACAGCATATTAGAAAGCAGAGACATCACGTTGCTGACAATGATCCGCAGAGTCAGAGCTATGGTTTTTCCAGTAGTTGTGCATGGATGTGAACGTTGGACTGTAAAGAAGGCTGAGTGCTGAAGAATTGATGCTTTCGTGTAGTTCATGGTATTGCAAAGAGTCAGAGATGACTTAGTGACTGATCATAACGTGGCGGAAGGAGCAAGAGATTGACAGAGGAGCTTTCTTGGGAGCCATTGTAGTGAAGAGCCTGGACAGTGCAGAGGCCTGGGTGGAGGCAGCAGGAACAGTGAGGGAAGGAGAGATGGGAGAAATGCTGTGAAGCAACAAGCTCTGGCTCCTGAGATACAGAAGGAGCGGGAAAAGGGGGAGGCCGGCTGTGGACCAAAGTGAGTTCTGTTTCCATCTCGTAGGACTCAAGGTGAGTGTCAAGGATAGGCCATCAGGAAGGGGCCCTAGGGAGTGGGGCCTGGGCTGGAGAGCAGGATTCTGGAGGCCTTGGCAGAGCTGGAGCTACCGATGGGGAAGAGATGGAGCACAGAGAGAAAGAGAGGAGACCAGCGACGGAAGTGGGGACAGCAGCCATCCTCAGGGCCAAGAGGGCAGAGAGGGGATGCAGGATCTCAGAGCACGGGTTCCTGGTGTCCAGAGATGTCATCAGAGGCAAACAGGAGAGCCCGGCTCCCCCCATGCCCAGTCTCAGGCTGGACCTTCTGCCACAATCCTTGTCCCCAACACACACACACACACACACACACACACACACACACACACACATGTTCACACTCACACATGCTTGTTTACACACACACATGTTTATTCATAGACACACAAGCACCCAAGCACACATGCTTGTACACACACACCATAGCTCAACCCCAAGACCTATCAGATGCAGGCTGAGGTAATTTCTCCTCTGGAAAACTCTGGGCAGCTCCCTGCCCCAAGCACCAGTTCTTCCTCCTCTACATCCCCACAGCCCCTCCCCGACCTCTCCAGGCACCTATCGGATGACGTGGCAATGACCTGCTTAATGGAGGATCACCCCATCAGATGTGAGCTTTGCAGGCTGCTTCCTCCATGGAGCCACAGCCCTGGACAGCACACAGGGCCCCTGAACTGGTGTCAGATGGTTGAGGAGAGTTCTTGTGAGAAGGGAGCTAGGGCAAATGGAGGCCTGAACAGGTACCCGAGTGTTCGGCTGTGGCCTTGCAGGCTGCAGCCCATGTGGGAAGTGGAAGGAGAAGAAGTGTGATGGAAGGAATACCTGCCCATGACTCCAGCTGAGAGAACCACCTCCTCCTCTCCAGATTGCCCATCACCTACTGTCCCCCTGTACCCGGGCTGTGCCCCTCACCTGACTTTCCTTCTAACTCAGTTTCAGCAGTCTTTTGAAGCTGTGACCTGAGCTCCTTCTGTAACTGCTAGCTCCTCAGAAAATGCTTGTTTAAATGGATTGTGGCCAGTTGTCAAACGAGGACTGTTGAAAGAGGAGAATCCGACTGCCGCTCAGAGCTCCTTCCAATGGAACTCAGATTGCTCAAGCCTCTGAAATCATTTGAACGCCTAAAGGAGGCTGAACCATTTACTAGAAAGAGCGCTGGAGTCAGGGGTGTAGTGCTAGGCAGCCACTGACCCCAGTCGAAACTTAGTTTCCTGAGTATCTTCTGAAGCCAAGCATAAGACTTGGCACCTTCACAAACGCATTTTGTTTCATCAATCCACAGAGCAACCTTGGGATACTGACTCATACACTGATTCATCAGCTTCATCTTATTTAATAATATCAGGGAACTCAGAGGGGTGAAGTAACTAGCTCAAGCTGGTAGGTTACAGGTTGCCTGATTGTTTATTTCTTAAATGTCACTGACACTGATTCTCTGCTAAGCACGTTATATATCTGGCCATCCCACAGCCCGGGAGGCCTCTGGAAATAGAAGAGGTTTGCTTTTGTCTGAGAAGAGCAGGAGTGAGCCTTCAAGGAAGTCTGGAGTGGGAAGGGATGTCGTGTTGAGCCCTAGGATTCCAACAGCAAAGGACCGTGTGACTTGAACACAGAGTATTAGGGCCAAACTCAGTCTTGGGTGTCTGGAAACATCTGACATGATGTCATGAAAAGCTATGAAAGTGTCTCTCCAAAACTCCAAGGGAGGAATTAGGCTTTTGCACGTACGTATGTGTTCAATTTTCAGCTGTCCTGATTTATCTCAGAGAGCCGCTGGTTCTTCCTTGGGCTTGGTCCAGGCCCCTCTGTGCTTTGACTGCACTGGGACCAGTCCTGCATGCCCAGCTCCTTTGTCCCATTTTTTTCTGGGCTGCTTGGGCTGTCCTCAGGGGTGTTTTTGAATCACACACGGTCAGGAGCTAAGAAAATGAGAGCAGAGTAAACCTTGCCCCTCAACCGTCAGCAAGAGCAGGGGATTGCCAGGTGGCCTGTGGATTGAGCAGGAACCTGGGGTGAGGAATGAGGACCCAGCATCCCTTTGCTGTCACTGAGGAAGGAGAGGATGCCCAGGCCGCCCCTCTCGGAGGTGACTGTAGAAACAGTCCAGAAAACAAAAAGTGGATCTGCACTGGGGCGGTCACAGTGTCCTCTAGGGAGGAGACAGGTCATGTGGAAGAGCAATTACATAAATATAAGCGTAGGGTCCTTCTGGGCTTCCCCAGTGGCTCAGCAGTAAAGAATCCGCCTGCAGTGCAAAAGATGTTGATTCGATCCCTGGGTCAGGAAGATCCCCTGGAGAAGGGAATGGCAACCCACTCCAGTATTCTTGCCTGGGAAGTCCCATGGATGAGTAGCTTGGTGGGCAACAGTCCATGGGGTTACAAAAGAGTTGGAGACAACTTGGCAACTAGACAACAACGAGTCATCAGGGTCTCAGCAAATCCTAGGTGAGCAGAGCCAGGTATGGGTTGTAGAAGCCCCAGATGGCTCTGTAGTGGGTATCCTGCCCTGGAGGGGCTCACCATGTAGGGGGAGAGACAGGCATGCTCAGGAGTCCTGGCATGGGTGATGGGTGTTGAGGTAGAGGGTGTGCCCAAAGGTCTTGGAGGAGTTTGAGTTAAGGAAAAGAAGGAGAAAATGTCTTAAATACAAATAACAGTCAGTGGCAGGACCAAGACCTGGAGCTGCCTGAGATACTCTGGTGTGGCGAGGGTGTGGGTGTGGCTGCCCTCTACACCCCACCTGAGGGCTGACTCATGTCTTTGCCCGGGGGTCTCAGTGGAGCCCAGCTGTCAGGACAGGCAGCAGAGGCTATAAGGAGGGTGAGGTGTGTGGAGGTGGGAGTAACCTGGGAGGCTTCCTGGAGGAGGAGGCATACCTGAGGCTTCAGTGGAGGAGAGGGTTGGACAAGTAGGAAGGAAAGCGAGAGGACACCTAATAGGAGCACAGAACCAGGACCAGATGGGAACATGACGTGGAGGGGCCTCAGACGGGGAGAGGCCTCATGGTGTCACGTGACACAAAGTCTGGCGCTTTCAGAAGGGGCTGGAGCTCACTTCTCTGGGGAGTGAGTACAGGGGAGGAATCCCAGGGGAGTGCTTGGGTCAGGGTGACCACTCCACGCCGCAGTCTGACCCCCTGGGAAACAAGGATGCTGGCCTCCTGTGATGACCTTGTCTCATGACCTTGAGCAGGACACGTCACTTCTGGGATTCAGACTGGGGAGGTTTGTCGACTGGGGAGGGTGGAGCACGGTGGCTCTGTCACCTTGCTGAGCACCTGGGAGGATGGTGAAACCACGCCAGAGCAAACCTCCCACCGGGGCCCCGCCGCCTGTGATGTGCTTCCCGCCCTCTCCATCACTGGTCCCCGTGGGCTTCAGGACCACACAGGCTTCCTCAGGCCGCTGCCTGGAGCCTGCCCCTGCAGACTGGTCCACGTGCCTGGCAGCGGGAGCGCAGGCGAGCCGCCTGGCACCGGAGACGTTTGCCCTGGGAGGACAGCAGCCAGCCTGCTCTGCGCCCAGGGTCCTGGCTCCTGCGCTCTGAGCTCACCAAGGTTTATTTATTTATCATTTGTTTGGGGCGAAATGGGAGAGAATCAAATCCAGCGAGCTATTTTAGCTGCAGTTGGTAGAAAGAAAGGCATGTCTGTTTCTCCCGAAAGAATCCCTTGCATTGTGGCCCTGGCCCCTTAGTTGGGTTTCGGCAGACAATGCCCTCCTTTCTCCCTGTGCCCAGCGGCTCGCCCCCGCCTGCCCGCCCGCCTGTCTGCCCTTGGTCCAGTGGGCCTGCTGCTGCCCGCTTGACTTGGCTGCTGGGAAGGAAGGGAAGGAGACGCCTGGGGCCCTAGCTGATCAGCCCAGTCCAGCCTAGCAGGCCCTCAGGGGCCACCATGCCCCTGTGGTCCTCCGGTCTCTCTGCCTGGAGCCCAAGTCCCTTGGTGTGTGTTGAGGGCATGCTCTGTGCCAGGCACTGTACCCACAGAACTGAAGCCCTTCTCCTTGTTGGATCGAGGTCCGAGGTTCAGGTCTCGGGTGAGCCCTGGTGGCCCCGCACCTCTGCCAATTCACAGATGGGAAAATGGAGGCGCTAAGAGTGCAGCCAACCTGCCAAGTGCACACATCGAGGTTTTATTGACTGAGATTTGTTGGGGGGGTGCCTTTCTGCTGCTCCGGGCGGGTCAGTAGAGGCCGAGAGTGACTAAGGCAGCCTCTGCCGCTGCCCTCAGGCCCCTGCCTCCTTGCCTGCAGTCTTCTCTTCTCACTCCGCTTGTAACCTGGTGCAGCCTCTCAGCACACACAAGAACAGAACCAGAGTCCAGCCTGGCCCCCGTGTAGCTGGCTCCTGTCTGCCGCCCCAGCTTCACCAAATGCTGCCCCCCTTCTTCCCCTCTCTGGTCTCACCCTGTGTCTGCTGTGTCTTCAGCCCCTCAGACTCATTTCTGCCTCAGGGCCTTTGCACTCGCGGCTCATCTGTCTGCAGCTCTCTCCTCTGGTGACTGGTGGTCCTTGACATGTAAGGGGGCCTCTGGTTTCTGCGGTCTCCCCTCACCCGCACTCTTTAAAGCCTTGCCTTACTCTCCTTTGTATCATTTGTCCCTTGCTGAAGGCAGGTGCTGGTGTGCTTGTTGGAGCTTTGTCTCCCCCACCAGGATGTAAGCTCCATGCCTGGTGCCCTGGAACTTAGTGAATATATGTCTTTTTTGAATGAATGAGTGAAATCCAAAATGTTGTGTCTTGATTTTCAGGGACTTCTCGGAATATTTTATTGTTTCCTCTAGTGTGTTTCTGGGTCCTTGGGAACACAGGTCGGAACTGTGGTCTAGGAAGGTATAGAGAGGTTGCTGGGGAGAAGCGGCAGAGGGGCAGAGCAGTTAGGCAACCAGGCTTCAGAGTCAAATAGACCGTGGCACTATAGGCTCCCTGCTTCCGTTTCCTCATCTGTAAAATTGGACTTCCGATGGCACTGCCCTCAAGGACTGTCTTGAGAAGTAAATGGGTCAATATATAAAAAACACTTAGAACAATGCTGGTGCTGTAGCAAGCATTATGTTAGTATTCTAAACTATTACTCTTGATATTATTTATTAGCTATTTTTACTATTACTTTTTAAAGATATTTAGTATTTTTTTAATTTCTCTTTTTGGACACATGGTATGTAGGATCTTAGTTCCCCATCCAGGGATTGAACCCACACCCGCGGCATTAACCGCTGGATCACCAGAGGTGTCCCTACTATTACTATTCTTAGTGGTAATACAGTTATTATTTGAATTCAGCTCCGACATTTACAACCTTTGTATCCTTATATTAGTCACCCAACCTCCATAAGCCTCAATTTTCTTACTTACAAAATAAAGTTAATGATAGAATACTAGCCTCATAGGTTTGTCATGAGGATATAATGAAAAAATGCACATCAGATGCTTAGTAAAGTCATGGGAGTTGGAGCCTTAATGGCCAGAAGAAGGGAGACTCAAGGGGTGAATGAGAGGGTGAGCAGGCTTGGCCAGAGGTGGGGTGGGGCAACAAGAGGGGGTGATTCAGGGGCAGGGAAATAGCAGGAAGGGGAACATCATGAAATTTCAGGAAAGGATTACAGAGGATAAGGTGCCAGAAGAGGGGGAAGGGAGCGAGGCTGTCTTATTCTCTCTCTTTGGGGGGCTTTTGGAACCTTGTAGAGGGATAGGCATTTTACATTCCTCTTCCCAACAAACTAAGTGCCAAGAAGTTGGTGTGAGGTCTTTGAGCTGGGCTTCCTCTCTGTTTCCCTCCTGAAAATCCAAATATGATTCCATTTGTTTTCAAATCCAGGGAGTAGAGAGAGGCAGGAAAGTCTCCACCCTTGGGGTTCAAATCTGGAGGCTGTCCTTTACGCCTTTGGTCCAGGACACCAAGAAGTGAAAGGGTGATGACCTGAAAGAAGTGAATTCACTGCTTCCTGCTCCAGGGACTGCAAGTTGGCTGGGGTGACAGATCTGAAAGCTTAATGTTGAACTCAACCCCTTTTACTTTTCATGACTCCATTTGCTTATAGGCCTTAAGCCGATCTCTCTGCTCCCCACTGAAGGGCAGCTTGCCATGGACAGGGAAGGCTTTTAGGATAAGCTTTGCCCCACATATCTGCGGCTTTCCCAGGTGGCACTAATGGTATAGAACCCACCTGCCAGTGCAGGTTCAAGACACAGGTTCAGTCCCGGGGTTAGGAAGATCCCCTGGAGGAGGGCCTGGCAACCCATTCCAGTATTCTTGCCTGGAATATTCTATGGACAGAGGAACCTGGTTTAAAAAGAGGCAGACAGGACTGAGCAACTTAGCACACACGCAGCTGCCTACATCTTTGTCCCCACAATCTCAGAGCCCACTCCCGACATTCACCGTCTTGGACCGTAGAGCCTGTTTCATTAGGATTTCAGAACTTTTGACCTCAAGATTCCAAAGCCCATGGCCCTCAAATTCCACGCCTTTGGGTGCTTTGGTCTTCAGAGCCCGCATCACCAGTCTTGGAGCCTTTCAGGCGCCTCCTTGACTTTACATCCCTATTGTCTAGTCTGCCCGGTGCCTGTCATCCTGCCCCGGCAGAATCCTGGACCAGGCATCAAGTCTGGTCCTGGGGCTTATGGTCTGCAGGGCTTCGTTACCAACAAGCTGTTCACCTGGATAAGGCTCAGTTTCCTCACCTTTAAAATCTGAGGCGCAAGCAGCCTCAGAGGACGCTGGCCAGGGCTTGGAAGATAACGTGTTGGAATGGAAAGTGCTTCGCAGATGTGAGCTATTCCGATTTCAGAGCCTGTCAGCCCTGCTCAGCATCAGCATCGTGACACTGGAAAATCCAGCTACGTGCCCTGCTTGTCTTGGCTTCCATTTACTCCGTGGGCCGTGTCTACCCTTGCTGTTTATTCAGAATTTTAACTCAATCTACTCTCCAGTTCCTCCAGCCCTCTTGCCTGGTTTCACTGTTTTCCTGCTTTGCAATGCGTTTTTCAGAGAGCCCAAATCAGGATCATCCCTCCCTGTTTCTCCCCCTCATTCATGCCTCTACCCTAGTACTTGCCACAGTGACTCTGTACATCTACATGTTAACTATGTTATTAAACGGATACCTCCTGTCACCTGTCACTCATGAGTCTTTGGAGTCTAATAGCATTGACTGACCTCCGAACAGGGTGCTGGCCTTTCTGAATCTTAATTCCTCACTGTGAACATGGGGAAAGGAACACATACCTCATAGAGTGGCTGTGATTAGCAATGAGCAGAACACTAGGCTTAAAGCATTTAAAGTAGCTGGTGCTTAGTTCAGTTCAGTTCAGTCGCTCAGTCGTGTCTAACTCTTTGCAACCCCATGGACTGCAGCACGCCAGGCTTCCCTGTCCATCACCAGCTCCCGAGCCTACTCAAACTCATGTCCATCACGTCAGTGATGCCATCCAACTATCTCATCCTCTGTCATCCCCTTCTCCTCCCACCTTCAATCTTTCCCAGCATCAGGGTCTTTTCCAATGAGTCAGTTCTTCACATCAGGTGGCCAAACAAAGTACTGGAGTTTCAACTTCAGCATCAGTCCTTCCAGTGAATATTCAGGACTGATCTCCTATAGGATGGACTGGTTGGATCTCCTTGCAGTCCAAGGGACTCTCAAGAGTCTTCTCCAACACCACAGTTCAAAAGCATCAGTTCTTCAGTGCGCAACTATCTTTATAGTCCAACTCTCACATCCATACATGACCACTGGAAAAGCCATAGCTTTGACTGATAGGTGCTCATAAATATTAGGAGAGATGGTAAGTTAAGGTGAGAAGAACATAAACTCTGAATGTGGGTTCAAACCACAGCTGTACTCCTTGAGTGCTGTGTGATTTCAGGCAGGCTACTTAACTCTCCCGAGTCTCAACCTTTTCATCCTTAAATTCCTGCAAACTGGTGTCATGGGAGTACAACAATTTTCTCATGCTAATATTAGTAAAATGCACGGAGAAGAGCAGACACACAGTAAATGGTATCTTTTATTATTGCTTCCATTTACCTCCTTAGGGAAGAAATCTAGTCTTATTTTTTTCTGCACCCCTTTGGCCACTGTGTATAGTCCCTGAAGTGAATAAAATTAGCAAAACTGATAACTCAGATGGAAAAGATGACAAAAAGAAATGAAGGGAAAAAGACAAAATTTGAGAGGAGAAAGGACTTCTCTTCCTAACTCACTTCCTAACCTTATAAGACCAGCATTATGCTGATGACCAACTCCAGACAAAGTCATTATAAGAAAACTATAAAGCAGTCCTCCTTGTGTCGTTAATGTGGATGGATGCAAAAATTCTTAACATCTGAATGGATTCAGAAAAAGCCATTGTCAAAATTCAGCACTGTTCATGAAAAAAACTCTAATAAACCAGGATTAGAAGGGAGCTTTCTTGATCTGATAAAGGACATCTGCAAAACACCTACAACTAACATTAAACATGATCATGAAAACTGAATACCTTTCCCTAAGATCAGGAACTGGTCAAATCATGTATCTGAAAAAAGACTTGTATCCAGAATATAAAAGAACTTTAAAAACTCAATAATTAGAAAATAAATACAGTTTCATAAGTCATAAGTTGCTCAGTCATGTCTGACTCTTTGCGACCCCACGGACTGTAACCTACCAGGCTCCTCCATCTATGGGATTTGCCAAGCAAGAATACTGGAGTGGGTCACCATTTCTTTCTCCAGGAGATCTTCCCAACCCAGGGATTGAACCCGGGTCTCCCACATTGTAGGCAGACGCTTTACCATCTGAGCCACCAGGTAATGAGCAAAATATTTGAATACTTAAGATACATGGGTGGCAAATAAACACATGAAGAAAATGTTTCAGTTCAGTTCAGTCGCTTAGTCGTGTCAGACTCTTTGCGACCCCATGAATCGCAGCACGCCAGGCCTCCCTGTCCATCACCAACTCCCGGAGTTCACTCAGACTCACGTCCATCGAGTCGGTGATGCCATCCAGCCATCTCATCCTCTGTCGTCCCCTTCTCCTCCTGCCGCCAATCCCTCCCAGCATCAGAGTCTTTTCCAATGAGTCAACTCTTCGCATGAGGTGGCCAAAGTACTGGAGTTTCAGCTTTAGCATCAAGAAAATGTTTAATGGCTGTATTTATTAGGAAAATGCTAAATAAAACTACAATAAGGTACTAGTACATGCTGAATAGAATGGCTAAAATGAAAACTGGCAATACCACATGCTGTCAAGTTTGTGGAGCAACTATAACCCTCATACACTGCTGCTGGGAATGCAGAACGGTACTCTGCAAAACAGTTTTTCAGTTTCTTATACAGTTATTTCCCTCGTAGCTCAGTCGGTAAAGAATCTGCCTGCAATGCAGAAGACCCAGGTTCGATCTCTGGGTCAGGAAGATGCCCTGGAGAAGGTAAATGGCAACCCACTCCAGTGTTCTTGCCTGGAGAATCCCATTGACAGAGGAGCCTGGCAGGCTGCAGACCATGGGGTCGCAAGAGTTGGACGTGATTTAGCAACTAAACCAACATACAGTTAAATGCTTGCCACACCTGAAAAGTGTTTACCCAAGTGAAATAGAAAATCTCTGTTCACACAGAAACTGTACACAAATGTTTATAGTGGCTTTATCTAGAATAACCCCAAGGTGGAAACAACCCAGATCTCCCTCAGCTGAGGACCTGATACTCAAACTGGGGTATGTCCATAAATGGAATCCTGCTCTGCACTGAAAGGAGAGGACTCCCGGTGCAGGGGCACAGGTGAGCTCGGATGTGTGAGGCTGGGTGAGAGCAGTCAGTCTCGAAAGGCTGCAGGCCGTGCAGTGCATTTCTGTGACATTCCGGGAAGCGAACAACCAGGGGGACAGAAAACAGCAGCAGCTGTCGGGGTGGGGGTGGGGTGGGTTTACTACATATGACGCAGAAGAATTCTTTGGAGTGTTGGAACTTCTTTGTATCTCAATTTAGGGACTGATGGAGCTGTATGTGTTTGTTAAAACATATACACTGTACAGTTATTTTCCTGTATGAAAACTGTCTTAATAATGAAAAAAATTAAAGCCCCAAGAATTGATTAGTAAAGCTTTAAGATCTCCAGAATAGGTGAGTGGCATGCAAATATGTACTGGACCTGGGAAATCCTGTCTTTCCCAGGTTTTTCTCTGACCTGTCTTTCTCTCAGACTGCATCCCTGTCCAATCCAGGATTTGCTGTGGAGTCGCATCACCTCCCTGGAGCAGGGTGGCAGCCTCCTTTTGTATCCTCCCCGCCTTCCACTGCTGCACGTGCTGCCCCAGGATCTAAGATGGAAATGTACACACAACCCCTCCTTTCAAGGGCGCCCCTTGGCCTTGCTGTGAGGTCTGAATCCATCCCACGGCCCCAAAGGGCCCTCACAACTGGCTCCCCCAACCCCTCACTCCCCTGGCCCTTGCTAAGCTCCAGGGACACTGAACTACTTTGTATTTGCTGCCCAAGTCAGACCCGGTTCCACCTTGGTGCCTTTGAGGGTGGTCTGTTCTCTGTTCCAGGAATTCCAGCCCCCTTTTGTCTCTATCTTCTCAACCTCCGAGGTTCCCTTGAGACACTCCGTCCAGAGGAGCCCTCCTGAGACAGAGCTGCATGCTTCCTCCTCAGTGTGCTCCAGTCAGTCCACTTATCACTTCTCTGACTGCGCAGGGTCCCTGCTGCCAGGGAGCACAGAGCCCCGAAGGCCTCCAGAGGCAGCAGGGCCTTGGGGATCTGTCTGCCTTGCCGAACCAAGTCCGTGCTCTTTGCAGGAGGCCAGCCAGCAGAGCAGCGTTTGTGCTCCAGCAGGACGTCTACCTCTGTCCTGGCTGCTGTTTCCTAGAGGACCTCTCCTTGGTTATTCCCTTTTCTCCTGTTAGCCTTTCCTTCTTTCTCCACTGGCTCTTAATTCATGCATTTACTCACTCGTTCCACAGATATTTCTCAAGGCCCCCAGTCCACAGTGCCGCCTCCCGCGCACCCGTAGCTCAGTGCCTGGGCTGCTCTCCTTGCACTGCCCCTAGCTGTGCCTTCCTTCACCATGCCCCCTGACAACCATGCATAGCCATTCCGTGTCCCATGACCCCTCCATCCCCAGTACACGCAATGCCTGTATTACAGTGTCTTGCAATGGGTCTTGCAATGCCACCTCATTCCTTAAGTAGCTCCTTCCATGTGGGACTTCTACAAGCCTCAGGTTGATGGCACCTGGCTCTGGTGACAGCTCACGATAGTGCCTAGCATATGCTGGGGTGCAGAAATTACTAGTTGAGTGTCTGAGTGACTTTCACATGACTTGACAAGATTGATGAGGAGCGGTAATGTGTGTAAAGCAATAAGCATGCGGCCCGGCAGGCAGTAGGTGTGTGGTAAATGTACATGGTTGATTTCCAGTAAATTCCGTGTGATGGCATATCTCACAAATTAGAGCTGATGTTTCCTTCTGTTGTATTCTGTGGCATTTTTTTCCCCTTGATGCATCACACATATAGTTGGGAAAGAGAGAGAGAGTGCAAACTGCATTGTGTTGTCTTTCCTGAGACACAGGACACAGATGTCCTGGCCTCATTGCCTGGTAACGTGAGTCTGGAGTCAGGAGACCGTGGTGCCAGCCGGGGCCTCTGCCGATAGCACGATGTGTGATCCTGGCCTTCTCTGGGCCTCAGTTTCACCATCTGTAGTAGAAACTCAGACTCTGGTTTCCACAATCCTTATAGAGCTATGCTTTTGCAATAAGGTCCAGAGCCAATAGAGATAAACTTGGGTTTGCTTTTTGTTTTGAGATTATCTTTGCTTTTTCTACTTCCCACATCCTTTCTCTAGCAGAGCTGAGGGTTCATCAGATTGACTTATAATAACAGAGAGCAGATGTTCAACAAATCCCTTAGAACTTGATATTAACTACATTTCACAATGTACCTGTGGAGGAACTTAGGTATGTTTCACCCACTTTTGAAATTTCCTGCCAAAAGTAGGGGAAGAAAACGAACATATATTAATTGCTGGCTGTGGGCCAGTGTCCCAGTGGAGACCTTGTGTGCCTGTCCACATCAAACCTCTAGAAACCCATTCTGGGGTGGCCAGTGTTATCCTCATGTTTTTGACTTGGAAAGCAAGACCAAGAAAGAGGAAGAAGCTTTTCCAAAAGTTGGAACAGCCAAGTGATTGGGTGTTTGAATCCACTGCTTCCTGGCTCCAACACTTGTGCTCTTTTGAGGTTTTCAAAATAAAACAAAAACCCAATAAAAAGTCTAAAATACTTAGAAACAACCAATCACTGAATACTTGGGCATAGAAAGTAAGAAGCATGAACTCTCAAATAGCCTGTCTAGTTTAAATCCCCCCCGTACCCCCCTACAAGCCTTTCTGTCTTGGGCAAGTTCCTCAGTCTCCTTGGTTTCCATCTCTTCATCTGTAAAATGGGTATAACAATAGTCACTGCCTCCTAGGCTGTTGTAAGTATTAAATAAGTTAATTTGCATAGAGGTCTTATGGGACTGCCTTCCTGGCACCCTGGTTAACTATGCAGTAAGCACTGGGAATTACTGTTGTTGTTATTGTTGTTGTCAGAGTTATTTCAGTCCAAGCCTGGGATCTGGCAGGTTTCTGTTGGCTTGTCTGCTCTGGAGGGCACTAGGTGGGTGGCAGGGGATGTCCTTCTGGAGACTGTCATCATAGCTGCTAGGCTGCGGTCCAGCACATGTGACTCATGAAGAGGAGCAATGAGGCGCCTGAGTCCTGCTTGGCCTGAGAGCTTTTCCTGGAGTAATGCTTGATGGTTGCTGGAGCGGGACCCTGAAAATGTATAAACACCTCAGCTGTGGAGACACTGCCTCCCCTGCTCTGGCCCCTTCACCCCAATCCATCCCCTCCCAACCCTGGTCCTGCTCTGTCTTAAGTGCTTAAGTGCTCTGTGCAGCTGAGCCCAGGAAGTGCCCTGCTTATTCTCCAGGAGAGGAAGGGCTTTGCTCAGCCGGAGGTGGGGAGGGTGACATGTGAAAGGCAGAGCAGGAGATCTTGGCGTCCCCAGTGAACCGGGAAGTCTGAGGACAAGAGGGGCCAGAAGAAATTATTTCAGACCAGTTCTCCAGCACTATACTTTTTCCAATACTTTGGTCACCCGATGTGAAGAGCCAACTCATTGGAAAAGACCCTGATATTAGGGAAGATTGAGGGCAGGAGGAGAAGGGGGCACTGAATCAATGGACATGAGTTTGAGCAGACTCCAGGAAATGGTGAAGGACAGGGGAGCCTGGACTGCTACAGTCCATGGGGTCCCAGGGAGTCAGGCATGACTTAGCAACCACACAACAACAAGAACAACTCCAGCACAGGTGGGACTGGTTGCGTCACTCCCTCCCCTGGTCATGTTCCTTCATCCTTTGGACAAACATTTCCCGAACTCCTGGTTTGCACTGGGCCGAACAAAGTTAATACATAATATGACTTTGACAATTATATACCATTGACTAATGTTGAACACATAACATTCCAGGTGCTGTTCTAAAAACTTCCTAATTGTTATTTCATTTAATCCTCACATTAAAACCCAGTGGGTAAATTCTAGGATTATCTCTATTTTGCAGATGAGGAAACAGAGGTGAAATAACTCACTCAGGGTCACATAGATGTTGCGTGGCAGAGAAGGGATTTAAGTCCAAGTAGCTGGGCTTCAGAGCATCTGTGCCATTGGCCTCACAGGAGATGAAGGCAGATCAGTTCATCGTCCCTGTCTCATGCCCTTTTTCAGCCTCCATAGCCCTGAGAGATGGGCAAGGCTTATTGGCCTAGTTTATAAATGAGGGGGACCAGAGCTGGGAAATGACATACACGGCCAGGTTTACACATCTAGTTCATAGTCAGATTAAATTGGAACTCAGATCTCCTGGCTCTTAAGGTGATTTACTTTTTTCCTGCACTGGGCTGCCTGTACATGTGTTAATACCTGAGTGTTTGTGCGTGATCACAGGGGACTGTGGGTGTGCACATGCACGTCTGTGTGTGCTCAGAGGCACTCATGTTTCTCTGTGTGCATGTCTGTGCTTGCACATGGATGCTTGGGTGTATGTGCATGCAGGTGTGTGTGTGTTAGGAGGGGGTGGGTGGCTGCTGGTAACCCTGAGGGTGGATGGGGTCTCACCTGAAGACCTCAGCATGCATCCTGGCTCCACCACCAGGGTCCTGGGGCTGTACCCATTTCCTTCCCCTCTCCCCAGCCTCAGTCAGGGTGAGTGATGGGCAAGGAGGGTCTCAAAGTTTCTGCCTTTCTGTGGCACTCTCCACTGCTGACAGGCTGTAGTAAACAGGGAGGGGATGGGCCCAGGGAGGCTGCACCGAGGAGGTGCCCCAAGAACAAGATGTTGGGACCAAGATAGTCGGCTGGAGTGGGGAAGTGTGGGCGGGGAGTATCATTCATACGCCCGACTGCTCTCCTGGGCTGCAGTCCAGGAATAGCTGTGGTGAGAACTACATTTTTAAAGTGGGTCTTAATGTTTTTCACTGCTGGAAAATATGCCATTATGGGCATTTTTCTCCTCCAAATTCCTGGACCGCCATGCCCCCCGAAGCTCCCCTCCCACACTGCTCACTTTATTTCTCTCTGACGAAGCCTATTTTTATTCCTGCATGCCACCTCTGTCCCTTGACTGCACACGGACGAGCCAGCTCAGGTCTTGCTGCTGTCTGTCTGTGTTGGGGACACGTGACTGGGGCGAGGTGACTCGGCTCATGGCTGGGCAGTGGCCCGGGGAGCCAGCCTGTGGCAGATGGGGACAGGGTACATGAGTGGGCCCAGGAGGCTTCCGGGGCTGGCACTGCTGCTCCCCAGTTCTCTAGAGGAAACGGGTAGTGACGGTCAGCAGTGACACACTGGTGGCATGTGGCCTGGGCTTCAGAGAGACACCATCAACTTCACCTCGCTTCTTCCTTTCCAAGTGTACAGACCTGGACAGGCTCCTCTGCCTCTCTGTGCCTCCTTTCTTATGAACGAGAAATGAGATGATAAGAGTAAGGAAAATAATACTGAGAACAGCGATGAGATGCTAATGAGATAATAGTACCTGTGCACACTAACTCCAAGCATAGCCCAGCAGCCTGCTCACTGTTTTTGAGATGCCCACAGCCTGACAGTACAGCAGGGAACCCCCCTGCTACGTATGCAACAAGGCAAGTGGAATCCTGCTGTACAGAGTCCTGTAGGGAACCAGGGGCTGGTAAGCAACACTCACTCCTCCTGGGAGCCAAGGGAGCTTTTCCAGGGCTGCTCTTTGAAGAGTCAGAGTTGATGGAACAGAGAAGAGACCTAAGGACATTATAAACAGAGGCACGGAGAGCATGAGCCCAGTCACCTGGGGGAGTGCTTGGGGCGGAGTCGGGGGGGAAGCGTGATGTTGCTTGGATGGAGGGAGTATCAGGGCTGGTGTGGGAGAACAGACTGGAAAACAAGGACCAGGTTGTGATGGGCCTTCAGTGACAGAGTTTTCCCTGGGGCATTGAAACCCCGCAAGATTTTAAACTGTGCTTGGATCTTGGAAGGACCACTCTGGGTACGGTATAGAAGGATGGAGCAGAAAGGAGAGGCTCAAGGCAGGGAGGAGGCTGTGGAATAGTCCAGAAGAGGGGTCCCAGATGCCTGAGTTAGGCAGGCCTTGATAGATAAGCTCCTCTGAAGAGAGGTTTGGATGAATGACTTGGAAAAGAGGAGATAGACTGTGTGTGACCTTGAATAAGTCACTCATCCCCTGGGGGCTTCAGTTTTTCCATCTGAAGCAAAGCCACTGAGATAGTCTCATGATTAATATCAGAGTTAGACTCCCAGCCTGGTTTCTTACAAGGTGAGTTACTTAACTTCTCAGAGCCACTGTGACTTTTATCCACAAAACAGGTCAACAGTAGAACCAGTCCCAATGCGTTGTTGAGCAAATTAAAAGAGGGAATCCGGACAAAACACAGCTTAGTGCCTGGCAGACAGCAAACCTACGTAACTGGCCGCTCTCATTATTGTTGCTTATGGCTAATTTATGACTATGATTATAATTTAGAATCCTCTCCTTCCATTCCATGATAGCCAAGTGTTTAAATAGAACTTCTCTCAGTTAGATCACAGTATCCATCCTCGTCCCCTGTGCTCTAAGCTGCTCCTCGAGTGTCTCCACTTCATTGTCACACTGGCTTTCGTTGGACTTGAAAACCTTTAAAAGAAGTCTCTGCCTGCTCTTTCTGGCCCATCTTCCCAATTATTTCAAAGTAGAAATGCTTAACAGTTATTAGCGAATCTTGGAGGGGCACTAGGAATTCAAGGTGCTCACTGTTTATCTCCTGGATCTTAGTCCTGGTTCTCTTCCTTGGTGACACCGAGAACACTGAGGTTGGGAAGTTCTTCCCGCCTCCCAAGCTTTCCCTACGCAGTTTTCCCCAACACCCTGTGTCTGTCTGCCTCTTTCCCTGTTTCTATCACACGTGCACACACACAGAGGCACAAAGACACACACTCTGACTTTTTTCTCTGTGTGCAATTCTGACTCCATCCATGTCAGCCTCTTACCCTATTTCTTCCAAGTAGCCTTCTCAGATCTCTGCTCCCAGAAGGACTGACTCTCACCCCAGGCACTCTCACAGAGCTCTGCTTGTCTATTACAGGGACTGCCATGTAGCGTAGCTTCTCTGCAGCTGTGCACATCGTCTCCACCCAGAGCGGCCCAAGCGCTGTGTGCTTCATGCTTGACTTGAGTTGAATCCGGCCCAACTCCATTGTTTTACAGATAAGGACCCAAGGTTCCACTGAAAGGAAGGTGGGAGACCCCGCCATTCTCTTTCCCCCATCCCAGACAGCAGTGGTACCAGAAAGAAGACAGACTGACCCAAGTGTCTTCATGCATACCACCCCCTGCCCCCCACCCACCTGCTGTTTATGTTTACCCAGGATTCAGGACAGAAGAGACCATCGTTTTCAGATAAACAATGGGAAGGGGGAAAAGTTTGCAGAAAACCGCATTCCAAGGAGGGGTAGAGCTGTGACTAGGGTAACCCAGAGGCTTTGTGACTGTGTAATTCCGAGTTCTTCCTCTCTTGTCCCCTCTGCTTCCTCTCTTACCTGCCCTGCTCCCTCCACACCTGTAGCCAGAACCCCATCACATGTGTAACACCCCAAGGAGAGAAGGATTCTGGGAATGGACTGTTCACCCCTTTCTGTGGGCTTCGCGCCTCTTCCAGGCCTGAGTTCCCTTTGGCCTCCCCTAATTTCCCTGCAGCTTTGCTCTGCGTGCCCGCACCCGAGGTTTGGTGGCTATGGTATGTAATTTAGGCCCCATTTGCGGCTGGCAAAATATATAATGAGCGGTAGAAGCGGAGAATGATGATATTGTTGGAGACCACTGTGGGATTGGGGTAGGAGCCGGGGGTTTTTCCTGTTTCCTCTTGGAACAAGGAAGTCACGACAGATGTGTGTGCCCCGCCCCCGCAAGAGCCCTTCCCTGAGTCTGGGGCATGTGCTTCCTCTCCCTGGCATCTGGGTTTGGGATGTTGCCCTCTGCCATCAACTGGAGATGGCAAGAGCTTGGCTGAAGGACAGTTGGCACCAGCAGGGCAGGAGGCAGAGAGATGGACCTTGAGAGAAGGTGCCTTTGCACAAGCGCCGGCCCAGTCTCCATGACGCCTGCTCCCTAGTCAGAGACCTCTGAGCTTCCACTTGTTACAGGAAGCTTGTTTTTTTTTTTAATTCCTGTGCTTGCTGGAAGAATAACAGTGTTGTGGCCTGCTTCTAACCCCCTGAGTCACCCTGAACAAATTCTGGGCCTCAGTTTCTTCATCTGTAAGGAAACTGATGCTGATAGTAAGGATGGTGGTAATAATAATGAAGATGACAATCCTTGCTTATTGATCAACATTCCAGTGTGATGAATACCATTAATACCCCCTTTCTCCAGATGAGAAAGCTGAGGCACTGGATGATTAACTTGGCAAGATCGCGGAGCTCCTACGTGAGAAAAGCAGAATACCTTGGACAGCAAGGATAGTGCAGCGGATTTTTTAAACTTCCTTCCAAGTCTGAAAATACAATGGCAATCTCATTTTTAAAACTTCTGATGTTTTTTCATGTTTTCTGTCTATTTGTTGTTCCTCTGTAACTGGAGACACCCTTTCATGTAAGTTCCACCCATTCTTGAAGACTCAGCTCTGCCATGAGCCTCCTCTGATTTCTCCAGGTCTGTAGAGTCCTCATCAGCATCTGGGTCCCCACACTGTCTGTCCTTTATCCTCACACCTGCCAGCTCCTCTGTTCTTTCCACGCCAGTGCATGTGAGCTTGAAGCTGGGAGGGAGGCAGGATTTTGCCCATCTCTCTCTCCCTCTACCCCGGTTTGGGCTGGTGTTAGGGTGGACTATCATTTGACCCACATTCTTTGTGCATCTGTAAATGATGACGCATCCAATTCACCGTCTCAGCCCGGGTGAGCCAGTCTCCTCTCTGTGTTGCTTGACCTACAAGAGCATCGCGCCCTCTGTGCTCAGCCAAGTCTGTTGCTGAGAATGACTCTTCCGTGACCTCCTCTGAGAGAGAGGGGGAGACCTTGTAAATCTCAAGTCCCTGCTGAGTGCTTTGCCATATGCTCTCCTGTTTCTGTTCCCAGCAGCCCTGCAAGGCGGCAGCTCTTAGCCCCATCTTTGTGTTTGAGCCTCGGAGAAGGGAAGTACTCTGTCCAAGGTTGCATAGCTAACAAGGGGCACAAGTGGACCTTGAGCATGAGTCTGCCTGCCTTTAACATCGGTGCCTTTCTTCCTGTGACTTTATGTCCCCAATCGAAAATTACAAGATGTGGTGGGCCCTTTGGGATGCCTCTTCTGGACGTGAGAAAGTGTTTAAAAAGTACAGTTTAGATTCCTAGATATTGGGATTTCTAGGCCATACCAGTGACATAAGCAGCTCATGGGATATGAAATTTGAAATGAGGACTAACCCAGAACACTCAGGTCCTTCAGTCCCCACTGAGATGGAGCGTTTGTCCCTGCAGTCATGTCCTGCATCCTCATTAAGCATTGGTCCCTTTCTTTTGGAGTCTACTTAAATGTCCCCCCAAAATAGATGCCTACCCTAGTTTTATTACCTACTTTGTACTCTAGTTACATGAAGTACACTCAGCGGTCAATTCCAGAGCCCCACCTCATGTGGGATTAGACCTCCCCCCACCCCCAGAAGCTCTGTCCCAGCAAAGGGATATGAAACAGCTCATTGCAGTGTGGTGATGAGAAGTATGGAAGCATACGCTGAGTTTAAAGCTTTGAGTTGGAATCTTCCGACTTCAAGTCCAACTCCATTAATTGGCAGCTGTTTGAACCTTAGGCAAGTCACTTAACCTCGCTGAGCTTTTGTTCCCTCATCTATAAAGTGTGGGTAACGCGAATGCCTCCCACAGGAATGGGGTGAGGATTAGATGAGATAAGATACATACTGCACTTAGCACAGCCTTGGGCAAAGAGAAGCGCATCAGTAAATAGCAGGTGTGATGATGACTGTGTGTGCCATGCTTCGGGGCAGGGGGGAAGGGGCGTCCGAGGAGGCCTCATACAGGAGCTGAAACCAGAGCCGCCTCCTGAAGGGTCAGTGCGGATTTGCCAGCTGGCTAAGGAGAAGCGTTTTGTCAGTGGCCCCTTCACTATGAGCTCTGTCATTTTCTGCTTTTGACTCAGACTCTGCCTTCTATTTTGAGAGGAGAGCAGTGGGCTTATCTGAGAGCCACCTCGAAGGTTCTTTGGGATGCAGGTGATACTTTGTTGGGACTCTTACTGGAATTCCAGGCCACCAGAGGCCCCCTTTTGCAGCTCCACTCTGAGCCCTGTGTCTGGCCCTGATCTCCCCCTACCCACCTTGGAAATGCGGCCGATGACGAAACGGAGACTTGGGTCCCGTTTGCGGCTCCATCAACTCTGGAAGCAGATCATGGGAATTTTCTGAATCTGGGCCCCTGGCCAGAAGGCATTTATAATCAGACATGGAGCAATCATTAGAGCAGAAACAATAAATTACAATAGCACCGAGAGAACTCCCCAGCGCTGCTCCCGCGAGTGGGAGTCCAAGGAGCAGAATGCTGGCAGGCCCAGGGCCGCCTGCCCCACCGCACACAGGCTGCGTCCCCAGACGTGTGCTAGCGAGTGGGTGCCGTGATTCTGCCTCACACGTGTGTACTGCAGGGACCGTGGCGGCGGGGGGTGGGAGAGTAGGCGGGGGCAGCAGGGTGGGAGGAGTCTCCCACTAAAGCACCTTCAGAGTCAGGCCCTGGAGAGGTGTGGGGTCTGCCTGGGGAAGTGAGGAGTCAGAAGAACCAGAGATTTGGGAATCAGAAGACCTGCTAAGGGATAACGGCAAGTACCCCCTTCTCTCTGAGGCTCGATTTCCTTGTCTGTAAAATGGGAATAATAGTCTTCCCCATCTTCAACTGGAAAACAGTGAAGATTAACGTGTTAAACAGTGTCAGAAGCCTGACACATACTAAGTGCTTCATGATGTCAGCCCTCCCCCAGCTCCTTCCTTCCGCCCTCTATCTGTGTAGTCCATATAGCAGCCATTAGTCATCTTTGACTGTTTAAATTTAAACTCAGTTGAATTAAAACATTTCGTTTCTCCATTGTCCTAGCTCATTTCAAGTGCTCAGTAAGCCGACCTGTGCCAGGTGGTCACTGCAGTGGGCAGCGCGGGTACAGAGCATCCCCATCATTGCAGAAGGTTCTGTGGGCCAGGGCTGCCCCCGATCTACCACCAGGGAGGAGTGTGGTCCAGGAGCCACTCATTGACCTGGCTCTGGGGTCACAAAGATGACAGAGACTCTGCCCTGGCCCTCCTTCCAGGTGTGGTGGAAGCACACCGTCCACCAGCAGAGATGTGCAGTGTGAGGAATGCCAAGAGACTGGGCCAGAGGAAGGGCGTCTAAACGGGCCTCCAGGGAGAAGGTCCGCTGGAGAAGGCCTGAGCTGACCGGTCAGGGCCGTAAGGTGGAGAGTGACATTCTGGGTGGAGCGGCGGGGGCGCAGCAGCACTTCCACACCGTGTCTTAAGGGAAGCCACAGACCCACCAGGATCCACGGGGCAGGGACGCAGACCTGCCTGTTAGTGGGAGGGATGGCGAAGGCTCTGGGGCCACCCTTGATTGGCTGCATGACATCCCAGCATGTCATCTGTTACTCTTATCTGTCCTGTGTCGTCACCATAAGGCAGGCTTCATGAGGGCTGAGACCTTTTCTCTTTTACTCACGGCTTTATCTCCAACACTTAAAACAGTGCCTGGTACATAGGAGGGATCTGAACAGTGGACAAGTGAGTGAATGAATGAAGGAATGGTTATGTGCAGAACAAGCAACTTATGTTAAGTTTTAATTCCTTATTTGAAAAAATGGAGATGCCGTCTCTTTTGGAGTCCTAGAGTGTTCAAGAACAGGGCAAACTTTAGAGGGCCTCCAACTCAGCCCTACTCAAGGCCAGACCTTTCTCTTCCCCTCACCAGTGGCCATACTCCTTATGTTTCCTCCACCTGGACAGGTGTGCCGAGAAGACCTGGGGTCTGTGAGAGCCCCTGAGTCATCAGATGTAGGATCTGGTCCCACCTGTGCTCACAAGTTGCTGTGTGACCCTGGGTCAGTTTCTTTCCCTCTCTGAACCTCAGTCCTATTAGTAAAGTGAGTCTTGGCCCTCAATCCCATTCTAAGTGTCTTGGGCCTTGGAGAAGAGGGCTGCCAGGAGGGAGAAAGACCTGGGACTGAAGCCTCAAGGTGTGTTTTCTCAGCATAAGGGATGCTGTGGGGAGTTGGGGGACCAGAGGACAAACATTAACCTCCATTCATATGCCACCAGCTTTCGAACAAAGATTCGTGTGCATCTCCCTCCCGTCACACTGTGAGCTGGGAGTCTCCTTTGTCCACCAGCCTTCTCTGAGGGCAGAGTGGTGGGCAGGGGATGGGGGGGGGGGGTGGGGGGCAGAGAGCAGTCCTGGTTAACCATCACTGAGACAGCAGTTCCCTTCCCTCCAACCTCCCTAACAGCCAGGGCCCTTGTTCTGACTCAGGACATGGAGCTGGGACGGTGCTGGAGGGAGCAAAGAACATAGCATTGATCCACAGGGATCAAGGTGCAGATACCCAGAAAAATCCCACCCCCGCCCCCCAGGAAGGGACCGCGCACTTTGCTCCTGCCTGTCCTAATCTCAGGGGCTCAGATGTTGTCAGAGCCAACACTTCCCTCATAAATCACCGGCCTCCTGGTCTTTTTCTTCTTTGGCGTCTTCTGTCAGACACCAAAAGGCACTCAGGAAATTGGACCCTCAACCTCGGCTGACCGTGGCTCAGGATCCACCTTCCGGGAGGGAGGAGGGGAAGGTCGTGGTGTGATCTCCAGGAACTGGGAGGGTCTGTGGCTCAAATAGCCTGCACTCCACACCTGAGTGCCCACCTGGCTAGATCCTGGGGAATCGGAGATGGGGGAGGATTGGTCCCCCATTACCCTCTAGCACTGCCGTAGAGGCGGTGAGTATGTGAAAGGGTGGAGACAGAGGGAGCAGGAAGTGAGGTCTGCACAGTAATCTGCTATTTTCATACTGGAGTTCGTGCAGTGAGATGGGATTTTGGCTCAAGGAAGCTGAAGGATGAGAAGCAGCTAGACAGATGAAAAACAGCAGGAAGAGTGTACAAGGGAATAACATGTGCCAAACCCAGAGGCGAAAGAGGAGAGCCAGGGAAGGCTCCCTAGAAGAGAAGGTACCCCCTTGGAGTCTGAATGGGAGGCCTGGGGAGAGGGCATTCCAGATAGAAGGATTGAAGTGGGCAAGGGCACAGGTGTGTGAAATGCCACAGGTGTGTGAGCATGTGTGTGGCAGGGCAGGAGCAGAAAAGGCCAGCAGTTTGGGATTGGCAAGCCAGTGGGGAAGGTAGTTCTCACGGAAAGTCTGGCATGCCGCGCTTGAGAGATCTGGAAGTTGGTTGCAAAAATTTAAGTAACAGGGAGCTATAGACAGATGTGTATTTCCAATGGGCTCCTCTGATTGCAAAGGAGCTGGACAAGGAGAGGCTGGAGGTGAGGAAACAGGTAAGCTGTTGTTGGTGTTGCTCAGCTCCAGCTGCTCTCAACACCCAGAGTGCCAGCACTGAAGCATCTTTCATGTGGCATAGCCCTGTCCAGCCCACTCATGAGCTCCCCTGCTGAGGCAGGCCCTGTGCCGGTCCCCGGCATGTGCAGGTGAGGGCTGGCCCCCAGGCATGCATCCAGGGAGACAAGGGCAGCTGTGTGGAGCAGAAGACAGGTGGTGGTCCCAGGTGCTGTGATACTGGTGCTTCAGTGAGGTTCAAGAGCACAGGAGGGAGACTAGAGGTTTCTGTCCATTTAGCAAGCACAGGGTCAGTGCCTGCTCTGTGTGCTGCACTCCAGGAATAAAAAGCTGAGCAAGTTGCAGGAGTCTTGGCTCTTGAGCTTACAGTTTAGTGGGGGGTAGGGGGTGCGGGGGCTGATAAATTCCCAGGCAATTGCAGTACTCTTTGGGGAAGAGTGTGATGAGGGGATAGCACAGAACAGGGTGTGGAAATAGCCAGGAATTCAGGGAAACAGTGGCGGGACTAGAGTGAGGTGTGGAGACACCTGGGACTCACAGTGTAAGGAGGTTCACTCTCTCAGGATCATGCAAGTGCAGGCTGGGCCCCTGCGAGCTGGGGCCTCTGTAAACTTTGTGCTCTCGGTGCCTCATTAGCCTCACCTTAGTCCTGGCCCAGCAGGGGAAAATTTGTGTCTAAACTAACATGTAGGCTGAGACACCAGGTTGAGCAGGAATTCGATGAAGGGGAGGTTTTATGGAAAGAGCATAATTGGTAAGGGGAATAATCTATGCAAAGACCCCAAGGCAAGAGGTGCCTGCTCAGGGACCTGTCAGTCATCTGGTCTACTAGCCAAAGGGTCAGAAAGTGAGGCTGAGAGGTAGCCAGGGCCTTATACATTATAAGGGAGTCAGCATGAAGTTCCTGACGGTGTTTGGCTGAGCAGAAGCCAGGCAGATGAGAGTGGGAGAAGTGAGCATTCCTGAGCTCAGAGTGAGGGCCTGAGGGACCACTCAGCCACAGCATCATCAGACTGACCCAGCTGGGTGTTTGGGTGCTCTTACCAAGCTGTGGGCACCTGTCTTCACACTGGCTTTTTGCTGGAGGATTTGATTGGGAACATCTCGGAATTTAAAGGATAAAGCAATCTAAATTTTAAGAGCCTTGCTTACCCTGTATCCTGTCCTTCCCCGTCCTATCAGTTCAGCAACTGTGTCTGTGTTGTTGGAGGCAGAGGCAGGCTTTTCACAGACTCATGGTCATAGGGTATGGGGTTTGGAAATAGCGGAGGTAGGGAAGGTAAAATGCGAATGCCAGATGTAAGGTATCTGATATGTCATTTCATCTTAATCCTCAACGTATTCATTCAAGGTAGCCATTATCATACCCTATCATACTTTAAAGATGAGAAAACTAAAGCTCAGAGAAATTTGCTAGCTTTCTCCCAGGTCATAGATCATGTTATGGCAGAGGCAGGATTTGAACTTAGGTTGTCCAGATTTCAGCTACAATAATCCTTCCTTTGCACCACACTGCAGCCAGGGCCTATGTCTACACTTCAGTTGAGTTCAGTTCAGTTGCTCAGTCGTGTCTAACTCTCTCTGACCCCATGAACAGCAGCACGGCAGGCCTCCCTGTCCATCACCAACTGCCGGAGTCTACCCAAACCCATGTCCATTGAGTCGGTGATGCCATCCAACCATTTCATCCTCTGTCGTCCCCTTCTCCTCCTGCCCTTAATCTTTCCCAGCATCAGAATCTTTTCAAATGAGTCAGCTCTTTGCATCAGGTGGCCAAAGTATTGGAGTTTCAGCTTCAACATCAGTCCTTCCAATCAACACCCAGGACTGATCTCCTTTAGGATGGACTGGTTGGATCTCCTTGCCGTCCAAGGGACTCTCAAGAGTCTTCTCCAACACCACAGTTCAAAAGCATCAATTCTTCAGCGCTCAGCTTTCTTTATAGTCCAACTCTCACATCCATACATGACTACTGGCAAAACCATAACCTTGACTAGATGGACCTTTGCTGACAAAGTAATGTCTCTGCTTTTTAATATGCTATCTAGGTTGGTCATAACTTTCCTTCCAAGGAGTAAGCGTCTTTTAATTTCACTTAGTAACTGTATAACCTTCTGCAAGTGGCTTGTTCTGAGTGAGCCTCAGTTACCTCACTGGTAACATGAAGGGGCTAGACTCGATAGACAAGAACAAGACTTCTCAAACTTCGCTCTGCATGGAATCCCTGGGGACTTCAGTAAAATCTGTATGCTCATTCAGAAGAACTGAGGTGGGGTCCCTGACAGGCTCCCAGGTGATGCCGATGCTTCTGGTCCATGGACCACCCCTGGAGTGCCAAGCTCTGGACCATCGCCCAGGGCCCACCTATCCACAAAGAGTGACTCCTGCTGGGGAGAGGAGCAAAAGCGCTTCTCAAACCAAGATCATTCCTGCAAATCCTTTCCACTCCATTCAGCTTCTGGGCAGAGGTCAGGATAAGTAGAACATCTCCTGCTTTATAGAAGAACCAGAGGCTCAGTGAGGGCTCAGGGCTTGTCCACTCCTGGCAATGCCTGGCCAGTGCTCTTCCCCACACTTCCCCACTTTTCTTCTAGGACCTCCCAATGTGGACGGCCCCACATTTCCCCTCATGGGGAGGGCCCTCCTGACGAAGAAGCAGCACCCGAAATGCATGCTGGGTCTTCAGCCTATTCCTCCCCTGCTGCCTGTGGGGCCTGAGAAGGGTGTGACTCTCTGCAGGGAGGCGCTCATGGAGAAGAGTAAGCCTCCCCACTGGGGATCTTGTTCTCAGGCCAGCGAGGCACTGCCATGATCACACTCCAGCCTTGGCTTCGAGTTTGTTGACTTGGAAGGTAGAAGGCACCGGAAGAGTGGATGTTTGAGAATGGATTTGCAGGCCTCGTATTTACCTGTATTGTCAGGGAGACGGGGTTGCAGGACTGAGTCACCCAGGGCAGGAAGGCTGCACCTGGCATCTCTGGTGGTCTGAGCCCACCCAGCCTCAGGGCCACTGTTCACCCGTGCCAGGCCTCCACTAAGGCCAACTCAGCCCCTGCCCTCGCTTTAGCCCAAGCTAGTCTCCTTCCTGGATTGCCGTTCTCAACCTTTGTCCTTCCAGGCTCTCCAACATCCTTCCAGGGGGCTTCCCCCGCTCCCACCTCCGCCTGCCTTCTCTGTGAACTCGGCCTCCGTCCAACAGTCCAGCATCTGCCTGCCATTGTACCTTGTGTGTATACGAACTTCATGGGCTTGCTTGTGGGTGGATCTTGGTTTCCTTCCACTTCCTGAACCTCGGGACTCATGTTCAGACTGCCTCTGCCTCTCTCAGCCGAGCACACAATCATCACTTAGGAAAGGCTGTTAGGAGGGGATCGTTGAAGCACAAGGAGCTGGAGGAGGGTGGGAGCAGGGCAGAGAGGTCTGCACCTGCAGCCTGTGGTGCAGCATGCCCTGGGGAAGTCAGCTTGGCCTCCTTCCTCTGTAAATATGTTTGGAAGCTGTGGCCCACCCTCCACCCCCTTCCCACTCCCCAGTCCCTCTGTACACAGGGCTGTGGGGTAGCAATGGCTGTACCTCTCCACTGGGAGGGACCTGCCATCCTGCTCTGGGAGCAGCTGGCAGCTTCTCAGTGCCCTGGCAGGCTCAGATGTGGCGTGGGTGGTGTGCAGTGGCGAGGTCACAGAAGGACAGGCTGGCCTCGGTCTGTTCCGGCCGCCGAGCGGGGGCGCCCTGTGCTCTTCTCCAGATGTGGGCACACCTCTTCCTGGCTTCTGCAGCCAAGGAAGGGGCCATGCCTTGGCTATGGGGCAAAATCACAGAGAAGGAGAGCTCAGGCCCTATTGGTGCTAAGTGGCTGGGTATCATCCAGGTCCTGAGGACCCTGGGGAAGCAGCATCTGATGCCACCCAGATAGGCACCCAGGGCCCTTCCATTCTCTGACCAGTTCCCACCATCTCCTCCTTGACCCCTAGCTGGGGTGGGTGCTCTTGGAACCCCAGATGAACTGCCGGACAAATGGTGCCTTCAGAGCAGTAATTTGCCTGCACTTTTCCCGAAAGAGGAAAAAAGTAACCATGTACAGAACACGTCAACTCAAAGCCTCCTCCCACTCTTCCACTTGCACAGCTGCTTCTTTCAGTGAAAGAAGGTTCTTCTGGGTCTCAGCAGAGGGCTGGTGCTCCCCTGCCTGGAGGTGGGAAGGGTGCGGGGAGCCTCCCCTCCCGCACTTTGTGGTGACTCAGAACCTGCGGTGGTAAAAAGGGCAAGGCTCTGCCTGCGACCAGAGGCAGGACTCGGGCTCAGTCTGGGGTCAGGGTTGTCAGGTTGTGACCCCAGATGTCCTTGATTCCAGGGAAGTCATCTAGCCCAGGAAGTAACTAAATCATTCCCTTAATATTTCCAGCAAACCAACCTGGCTCTTTTGAAATGTCAGCCTCCCTACATCATAGAGTAGGGCAGAAACCTCTCTTGATTCCAGTTTTTATCGCCCCCCACCTCCAGTTTCTTCTTACTTTCCCTCAAAACATCCCTGTGCCATCTCCGTTTTCTCACACGTTCCATGACACAGCATGAAAACCGACTTCAAAGCCATATTGGCACTTCACAGAGACATCTTTCCTCTTTAAGAGGAACTGAAAAAGCATTAGGGAATTATTAATAAATTGAAAAGGGAATGAGAAAGAACAGGGGTTTGAAGGAGGACTTTTTGTACTTTATATTGAGAATAATCCTGGTCACTATTTCTCTTTATCAGAGTCAAGCACCGATCTCAGAGTGAAAGGGGAAAATACCTGCACTGTAGCAGCAGCAACAGCGACTAACACTAAGAGCTAATAGCCTCCTAAGTTCTATCTTCTGGGAATTCTTTCATTTAGTCATCACTGAACACAGTCCAGAGATGTAGTTTCCCCCGCTGTCCACGCTGCAGATGAGGCTGGAGCCTCAGGGCCTGGTTGGGTTTAGATTAGATCTCAGAGGGCATGGGAAGAGTCAGAGCCCCTCAGCTTATTACCTTTGCTGTAATATCAAAAATAATGTTTGACCAAATATCTGAGTATCCAGCCAAAAGTAACACAACAAATTAGCATCACATTGCTTCCCATCTGAAGAATCAGTGGCAATGAAAAACCCTTCTCTCAGCCGTCCTGTCAACATGGTCCTCTGGCAGCCTTGAGGAATAGTCAGAATGGGCAGGATTCATTGTTTCATCCTGTAAACATGCTGCCTTGAATTCCGACTTTGCACGAGGCCCTAGGTTAATCTAACAAGTCACCTGTAATCCTTTCCCTCCTGAGAATTCAGTGGTGAAGACAGACAGTGAATGAATAGCTACCCAAATCTGTCATTGTGTTTCCAGGTGGTGAGTCCCATAAAGAAGTAAGACAAGGCGTATGGGGACAGCTGGCATAGGACCCGGCCCAGGGTCAGGATTGGAGGGGCCTTCTCTGAGGAGGGGACTTCAAGGTCCAAGCTGAGACCTGAAGGATGGGCCAGGACCATGGTGGAGGAGAAGGTATCAGGCCAAGGAGCCATGTGTATGAAGCTGGTGAGGTATGAAAGCGTTTGGAGCATTTGAGACTCAGAGAGAAGCTGGCAGTGAGCACAGGTTGTGCAAGGGAGGGAGGTCCTGTTGGAGGCTGCAGAGGAAGGCAGAGGCTGAACCTTGAGCTCTCTAGGCCCTTCCAGGATCTCTACCTTCAGCTGAAGGGCACTAGGGAGCCTCTGAAATGTTTGAAGCAAAGGAGTCACATGAGCAGACTGGTCTTTTTGAAAAAGTGACCGTCACTAGACTGCAGGGAACAGACTGGAGGGGGCTCAGAGTGGATACAAGGAGACCTTGGGAAATGACTCTAGACTCCCAGCAGGGAGACCATAGGGACTTAAGCCCTTTGAAGCACTGTGCAGATGGATGGAAGAGGATAGATTTGAGGAACACTTAGGAGGTCCCATCCACAAAGCGTCATGTTTGTACAGATCTGGGAAGAGCAGGGAGTGATCACAGGTGCATGTGATAATCCCCATGTTATGAATGGGCAGCTGAGGGTCAAGGACCAGCGATTTGCCCGAGCTCGTGGACCAGCACCTTCGAAGCTCTGCAGCCCAGGCCTGCTGTGCTCACCTCTGTCTCACTTCTAGCTGGCTCTGCTCCACATGGCTGAGTTCTCCCTGGTGCTAATAAAGCCGAGGCTTAGGTTCCGTTTGTGATCCATCTTGTCCATTCCAAGTTCTTGACCACAGGCTTCAGCCCTAACCCTGGGATTAAGCTGTGGCCTCCGCCATAGACTAAGCAATCCCCATCTGGCTCCAGCGCAGGCCCTGACCCTGGCCACCCACTCAGTCCCGGTCTTGGCCTCTGGTGGAGTCCTGCCCCCGACCCCTTGATTCTGCCATCCTCCAGACAGACAGCGAGCAGCTGCTCTGTGCCCAGCACTGGGCTAGTGACACTCCAGCCCCTGCCCTGTGGTCAGCTCACACTGCTGTTTATCCAGGGAGCCAGAAGAGAGTGGAGACGCCAATAACCCCACCGGCTAAATGGAGAGCTGGTGGCTGCAGTACAGAGAGCAGATAAGATGTGACTTTGCCCTGGATCTGAACCCAGTCCTATTAGCTCTGTGGCCTTGGGCAGCTTACCTTACCTCTCTGAACATGTTTCCTCACTGTCAGCTGGGAATCCCAGGCCGTACGTTTCTAACTGAGGTGTGGGTTAGAGATATTGTTTGTATAGGGTATGTTGCACGCTCAGTCATGTCTGACCCCCTGTGACCCCATGGACTGTAGCCCATCATACTCCTCTGTCCATGGGGATTCTCCAGGTGAGAATACTGGAGTGGGTTGCCATGCCCTTCTTTAGGGGATCTTTCCGACCCAGGGATCAAACTGGGGTCTCCTGCATTGCAGGCAGATTCTTTACCAGCTGAGCTACCAGGAAAGCCCACTATAGATATGATATCCCTTACTATAATAGATTTGGGGGATGTTCGAGGTGACAGCCAGCATCTCCTGGCATTGAGTCAGTATTTCCAGCACACTCCCTTGTACAAAGTCGGTGCTTTGCAGATGACGGCCATGGAGCCAGGGAAGGTTTCCTCAGGAGCATCTTTGCACCGTCCAGCTCACATCATCCAATCAGTTTTAACCTCAAGGGGATACAGCCAACACGTAACATCCAGTCAGTTTCAAAATGGAGTGGACACAGCACCATGTGGGTGAGTGGGGAGAAAGCCCCCATCACAGAGACTCCATCTGGGACACCAGGAGGAAGACAGTGACTCTGTGTTTTCTCTCTTGGGATGAACGCTGTGCTGTCAGGCTGGCGTGTGCTGAGAGGAGTCCAGGAAGGGATTAGCAAGCTTCTTCTCAACCTGCCAGCCCTCCATGGGTTTGTCTTCCTGGACCGCCAGCCCTGGAGGCAGAGGGAGCTTGTGTTTCGTATCTTTAGAGGTCATCGTCTGCAGCCTGGAAATGCCTCCACTTCTAGAAGTCCGTCATAGGTCAGACTGACCCAGCTGTTGGTCCTGGCTGACTTTTCATGCTTGGGAAGTCCAGAGATGGGAGATACGGAGGAGTTTCACAAGCTCCGAGCACAGATGAAATGCTGAGGTCCAGTTCAATAGGCACTCAGCAAGTGTGTGGCCGGCCATGTGCGGTGCTGGGGATGCAGACGTCAGCGGCATCACTAGATTTCTGAAATAAAACCAGGAGTGTCCACGGCCAGCGCAGGTTGGACGGTGGGAGAGGCACTGCGCTTGGAGTCCGGGAGGGTAGATTGGGGTTCTGAATACAGCACTGACTCTGTGACCCGAAGGGAAGCCCCTTCTTCCTGGGCCCTCCGTATAAGAGAGGTAGACCTCGTGGCGTCTCTCAAGCCCCTCAGACCTCCCCCTGTGTCATTTGTTCATTAATTCTTTCATTCCCGAAGCCCATCAGGCACAGCTCTGTGCTGAGCACTGTAGAATACAGGTCCTGTCCTCCAGGGACAAGGGAGCTGCTGGGAACTCTGCACAGTCACGGCGTGACTGAGTTCTGCTTCTCTCTAAGCTTTTGACTACAAGAGTCTCGGCTACTTCCAGACACCAGAGTCAGGCCCAAACCCCTCTTCAGAGCCATCCTGAGGATGCTTTCCTGCTTCCAGAGTGGCTTCCAAAGAGGCCACAGCTTCCCCAGTAGGTGGGTGGCAGCCTCCTAAGGGAGTCACCCTGCTTCCCCCAGGGCCACCTTGCATGGGAAGATCTCTTTTGGGAGGAAAATGCTCAGACTCAGAGTCATAAGGTCTAGGCCATACATCATTTTGACAGGGAAGGCTAGGGTCTTAAAACTATGGCACCTTGACCTTTGATTTTTCTGGGGATTAGGTCTGAAGGCAGGAAATCCAGAGACTTAGGGTAGTTGTGTGACCCTGGGGGTATTGCCTCCCCTCTGAATCTCACTGCATTCACTGCGCAAGAGAGGTGGTGACGCTGCTTTCCCTGCCTTCCAGGGAGGCTGAGCTCTTACTGTGCCTGCTGCTAGGTCCACATAATCTCACCCGGTCCTCAGGAAAACCCTTAAATATAAGCACCATGATTATTCCCATTTTGCTATAAAAATACCAAAGTCTCGCACACAACTGAGGGCTTCCCTGGTGGCCTAGATGGTAAAGAACCCACCTGCAATTCAGGAGGCCTGGGTTTGATCCCTGGGTTGGGAAGATCTCCTGGAGAAGGAAATGGCAATCCACTCCAGTATTCTTGCCTGGGGAATCCTATGAACAGAGGAGCCTGGTGGGCTACAGTCCATGAGATCTCCAAGGGTCAAACATGACTGAAGCAACTAACACACGCACAACTGGAAGTTGCAGACCAGGGTCTCAAAGGTACTTGAGTTCTGTGAAAGGGCTGTTCAGGAGGCTGAGTCTTGTCTGTTTTTAGCTCCCTTTCCATCTCCCTTGACCTCAGGCATTGCTTGTGCTCCATACCTAAGAGCCTTTGCAACACCTCTGTACCCATTTAACTCCTCCCAAACTTCCTGGCCCAGCACTGGCACGCCCTCCTCCAGGAGGCCCTCCTTGATATCCCACCTTCTGAGCTTCCCCAATTCCTGAGAGTCAGTTGCATGTGGTAACACAGGCTGTGCATTAAATGTGCTATGGTGGAAGGACGGATTACACGAGCTGATTGGACCAGTGACACGGCTTGGGCACAGGGGCTGACATTGAGATGTAGGTGGCATTCTCCCTAGGGTTTTTGCCCTGTGCACAGGCCCTTAGGAACCGTCTAGTCCAGTCCTCTCATCTTACAGGTGGGGAGTCTGAAACCCAGAGACAGGCAGTGATTTCCCCCAGGTCACCTGACAGGGAAGACCAGACCCTGACTAGCATTCGAGCTCCTTTCCCTAGTTGCCCTGGAAGGGTCTTTAGAAAGCACCTCTCCCTCTCACTGCCTCCCATGGACAGGACTGCAGCCTCAGACAGCCTCAGGAAAGAAGTTACTGTGTGGCTTGACATAGATTCTCTACGATGGAAAGATTTTCCCGTCACCTTGGAGAGCTTGCCATGGGTAAGGCTAAGCGCAGCCACTTACTCCTCATCACCCTTTCATCTCTCATTCATCTCTTATTTACTTTATTTTCCATTTGTTCATGTAATCATTTATTCATCCACTTACTCACCGGCCCACTTATTCACTTACTGACCCATTCATTCCTTTAACCAGCAAACACAGCCAACACAGAGCACTTAAGCGTGTGCTCAAAGGAGAGGCTGATAATCAAACTGATACTAAAAACTGTAACCAAGCACAAAATGATTGTTTTAGACAGTGGGCAGGCCAGAGGGAGCAGCTGACTCAGGGAAAGTGGGCTTCAGGGAGACCCCCCAGTGGAGGGCCTCCAAGTGGCCCCTGAGGATGAGCGGGAGAACTGTTGATGAGAGAGAAGGGAGGACTGTCCCTTAGCTCCTGATGAGGAACCACCTAGATCTTGAGCTGCCCAAACCCCTCTGTCCCAGGCAGCCTGAGCATACGGAACTTGAGCTTCTGGATCTGCTCGCCTTTGGCCCTGACTCTGGCCAGGGTCACTGGTTCTCCCCGGGCTGTGGAGATGCAGGAGGTGGTGAATCTGGTTGAGTGTAAACAGCTGGATCCTCTCTCTCTCCAGCCCCATCTTGGATATTATGGCTGTCTTCCAGCTGATTACCTGGGGCACATACTTCCACGTAGCCTCCTCTACTACTGGAAAGGAAGAAGGAGAGAGAGGGAGGATTAGTAAAGTCAGTAGCAGTGTCCTCATGCAGGAGGATGGCGGTCAAGGCCACTGGGCCACTGCGCTTGGCATCAGATAGACCTGGATTCAAATCCTGCTGGACTTGTCATGTGACCTCAGATGGGTTCCTCTGAGCACGTTTCCTTCTCTGTAAAATGTAATAGCATCTAACTTGCAGGATTGATGAAGGTATTTGTATGTCCATTCCGACTCACTGTAGGTACTCAAAATACGATGGCTAATGTCTTAAGATGCACTTGCTGCATAATTGTCGAGCCCTTCCTGCGTGTTACATTGCCTGAAAGGTGCTCAGGGTCCAGATAAAGAAAGCTTTCACAGCCCAGCCACTGGGAGACACCTGGCCCTGTGCTTTCCATGCAAGGTGACTGAGCCTGGGTCTGAAATCCCTAGAAGGCTCTAGAGAGAAGGTGACATTGTAACTTGAACTTAAGTAGGAGGTTTTCTTTTTTCTGAGTCCAAACAGCACCTTGGACTGCTAAATTATCTTATTCTGACTCAACTGAATGGGAATAATAACTATCAAGAGAACAAGTCAGGACAATTCATGTTAATAGGCTGTGTACTGGGAAAGAGCTACTTATCACAAACAAGTAAGCAAAACCAAACCTGCTCATCCTGACCCTAAATTTCTTCCCCATAGCACACGCATACATGCCAACACACGTGTCATAGATCATAACAGGAATTCAGGAGGATTTGCCCAGGAAAGGTCAGAAGGGAAGCAGTAACACTGGTTTTTCAGTCACTGGAGCTTGGGAAGAATATTTCATGAACACTGAGGCAATGGCTTCTCTCCTTGCTGTAAAACCCCCCACCCCTCAATGGGAGGGAAAGGATGCTGATTGTAGCAGGAAAGATAGGCCCAGAGGGGCATCTTGGACATAGGCATTCAGCATCTCAGGCTCACCATGTGTGCCCTCTGGAGTCCAGCATCCATGCCCCTACCTCCCGGAAGCCCTTCCTGACCTCCCCCAGGCCCTCCTTAGAGATCCTACATGAAGGCTCAGACTGGAGCCTGCTTCGCCCAGGCTGCCTTGCCCTGACCAGGCACCATTTCAGGACCGCTGCCCCTTTCTAGGACCGCACTTAGGGAGCTTTGGCCCTGGATCACCTCTTGTGTGGCTGGTGTGCTCATCACAGGATCAGATCCAGGGCCTGTGGAACTGTTTCTTCTCAGCGTCTTGGTCCACGATTGTCCAGGGAAGTCTTGGGGTTGGCCCTTTGGGGACTGGACTCAGTCTGTGATACCAAAGCTGGGGCTTCTGACTGTGATCCTGACTCTGCTCTGCAGAAGCTATGGGGTGATCTTGATCAAATTACTTAGCCTCTTAGAGCCTGTGTCATCATCTGTAAAAGTTTTAATGCAAACATTAAACTGTGTCAAGAGCTGTAGCCAGCACCTGAGTCACAGAAGGTGCTCTCAAGATGTGACTCGTCATCACCACTGGGCTGGGGCAGAGGAGAGGACTGGAAAGAGAGAATGCAAAGGAGAAGAAAGAAGAGAGGGGAGTGGACACTAAAGGAGGGGATAAAAAGCCCCCCAACCTGCCCCTTTCTCCTTCCAGCCCTGAGTTCTGGCTCTTCTCCAGCCATGTGGAATTTGTTGCCATGCATGCAGTTTTCTTCCACAGCCATTCCCTCAGCCGTTGCTTCTCACCCTGTTTGAGACATCATTTTGCAGAGGCTGTACAATGCCCCCTCCTCCAGAAAGCCCTCCTTGACTGACCTTGTTCCTGAGCCCCCGCGCCCTGCATGCCTCTCCCAACTCCCTGAGCTGCTGCCCTTTTCACAGCACTCATAACATGTCTGGTCTGTTTGCTCAGCTGTCCCCCCACTCCAGACAGACTGTGAGCTCCTTGAGGCCAGGGGCCTGGGACTGAGACCTCCGCACAGTACTGGGTCCTTGTGGCAGCTCAGTGGATGTTCCCATTTTGAATGAGTGCACAAGTAGATGACTCTGACGGGAGACGGGGAGTCAGGAGAGGCTGCCCTAAGGCCTGGCCTCCACAGTCTCGTCTCCCTCCCACCCTGCCTGTGACTGCTCACTGCTGTGCCCCACTGTCTGCAGCCGCTCGGCTGGTGAGGGCAGGAGTGAGGCCAAGGTCTATGCTGCACCGGCTGCCCTCCCAACGTTCATTTTCCTCAGGGCCGGCTGTGGCCTCCCCAGCAACCCCAGGGCCTTTCAGACCTGCAGAAACAGCTCTCCACTCCCACCCTGCCCGCCCCTTCCCCTCCAAAACAAACACAGTCGTTGCCAGAGAGCCAAAGGGGCTTGCAATGAAAAACAGGTGTCTCCCAGAGACCTGTCAGCCGTGGCTGTGCTGCAGCTCAGGGTCACTGATGTGGAGCAGGGGAGGGGCGGTGGCACTGCAGGGTTCCCCCGAGTGTTTGGCTCCCAGAGCCTGGCACAGGGCGCAGCGGCCGCTTCATGCCCTTGTCCCAGGAGGCTGTGACTCCCAGGACCGCCCCCTCCCAAGCCAGCAGAGCCGGGGAGCTCTGGGTCCAGATAGGCCAGCCCTGAGGAGACAGCTGAGCATGAATGCAGGCCTGGCTCTTGTTCCCTCTGCCCTGCCTTACCTGGAGTTCTGCTCCAGGGAGTGAAAGTGTGGATGTCCCAATCACCTGGCCTTCATCGTTGCTTAATCCAAGCTGTGGGGGCCTAGGACCTAATTGTTCCTTTAGAGTCTTATTTGACTCACCTGTAAAATGGGTCCGTAAAGAGTCTCTCAGTGGGTCGTGGAAGGAGACTGCGCGAAGCCGCTTGTGTGTCCGCTTGTGCAAGTGACCCAGCACAGGGCCTGGAGTACAAAACACAGATTATTAAAAGTAAGCCCCGTGCCTCTGGCTCTGAATCCATCCCTGAGGGACTCTCTGAACTCAGGCAGGCATTTTCAACTCTCTGGGGCCTTTAGGAAGAGTCTCTAGCCTCTGACCCCTTCCCTGACCCCCTGAGGCCTGGCCTCCTGCACAGGTCACTGTGTCTCTGGCACCTCCCAACCTCTGTTTGCAATACCCCTCAGCATGGAAGGCTTTCCCCGTGTCTCACTCCTTTCACTCCCAAGATGTGCTTCCAGAGCAGCTGCTGTGCACCAGGGGATGTTCCGAGGACTCCGAGTACACCTCCGCACAGACCCTGCCTGCCCCAGGCACCCCTGTTCTGGCCACCCTGCCCCGTGGTTTATCTGACTGTATTGGGGGTGCCGCACGTGAGCCTGTTCTCCCCACGACCGAGCTCCTGAGGGGAGGGACCACATCTAACCAGGTCTGTACCCTCAGCACGGTACAGAGGGTCACGTCTGTCTGTTCACCACCGACCCCTCAGCATCCAGCCGAGGGCTTGGTAGGCTCCCAGCCAACTCAGCTCCCTGCTGGGGCCCCTGATGGAGGGGGTAACTCCATCTCCATCCTCCCTGCAGGGCCACTTTGAGGTTCTTCTGACTTGGTCTCCTCATCAAAGCCAGCACTCCTTCTCTCCACAGTGGGGGCCGAGCCAGACACCCTGGAAGATTTGGCTGTGGAGGGAGAGAGGGTGGGGGGGTGCTGGAGTGGTCGTTGATATTTGTATTGGAAGCTGGTGCCTTGCATACCGGTGCTCACCCCTGATTTCAATTATCCAATTGCACACTGCTGCTAAAATTGCCGACGGGCAAGCACACTGGCTCCGAGCCCCTTCCTTCATTAATTCCAACCGTCCATCATGCAGCGCCCGGCACCCTCGCCATCCCCAATGAGGCCTGCTCCTCTCCCATGGCTGGCCCCGCAGAGTCTGTCCGGGTCACGAGGACGGGAACCCAAGAGAAGAGCTGAGAGCAGGAAATGCCCTAGGAAACACCTCTGCGATTGTGAGCCGTCTCGGGTCAGAGCCCTCCCCATCCTGATGCTCTGGTGTTGGCCTCACGCCTGCATCCCTGGGGCTAGTTCTGGCCTTTGGAGGCCTGGGCCAGGAGTCACTTTGGTAAGGTGACCATGAAGGAAGGCTTTTGTGGTCACTGGCTGGCTTCAGGGACACAGCCTGGGGTCGGGGCTCCCAGCTTCACCTGCTGGGTGCCAGAGTTTTTCCAAAAGTGAGTGACTTCCCCCCATTTTCAGTTATCCAGGTCCTGCCATAGGTAGGGTTTGTTGGGAACATTGGACATATACAAAGAATCTAGAAGCCTGGAAACAGGAGTTTTAGCACTTTCCTGAGGCAGGAGGGCATGTGGGGTGGTGGAGGTGACACAGGATAGACAGGGAGGGAGGGCTGGGTTCCAGCCTGGCCTTGCCATTCAGTCATCTGCTGAACTTGAGCAGATTGATAGACTATGCCTCAGTTTGCTCGTCTATAAAATGGCAGCGAGGATGATATGATGATTAAAAGGTAACATTTGGCAGTGTAGGCACAGAGAGAGGCTCTGGCTCCTTCTCCCCCTGAGTTCCTTTACTTCTGTACAGCTATTCTCTAGATGTTTTCAACCAAAAAGGACATGTCCACTCTGCTGCTGGAGCCAGGCAGTGGGGCAGCGTGATGGGAGACAGGAAAGGGAGAGGGAAGTGATAACTCTGCAGTGTATCTCTTGCTTTGATAGGAGCTCACATCCATGGGGTGCTGGCCACCCTGTGTGTTCCCACCTGGGTCTGCGCTGGGGTCTCAGGGGACAAAAAAGCAGCCACTTAGAATTTCACCTGTCGAGACTTCCCTGGCAGTTTGGTAGTTAAGACTGCACGCTCCCACTGCAGAAGGCATGGGTTTGATCCCTAGTTGAGAACAAATATCCCACATGCCACAGGGTGTGGCAAAAAAGAAAAAAAATTCATCTGTTAAGGTCAGGTGGGAAAGGGGGACACCTGGTTTGAATATGATGGGCACGGTAATGCCAGGTCAGCCACCAGCTGGATCTGCCAGACCAAAGGCATCCTATCAGGCGTCTCTCTACCTTTAACAGTGTCACTTCAGTTCAGTTCAGTCCAGTCGCTCAGTCGTGTCCGACTCTTTGCAACCCCATGAACCGCAGCACGCCAGGCCTCCCTGTCCATCACCAACTCCCGGAGTCCACCAAAACCCATGTCCATCGAGTCGATGATGCCATCCAACCATCTCATCCTCTGTTGTCCCCTTCTCCTCCTGCCCTCAATCCCTCCCAGCATCAGGGTCTTTTCCAGTGAGTCAGCTCTTCACATGAGGTGGCCAAAGTACTGGAGTTTCAGCTTCAACATCAGTCCTTCCAATCAACCCCCAGGACTGATCTTCTTTAGGATGGACTGGTTGGATCTCCTTGCAGTCCAAGGGACTCTCAAGACTCTTCTCCAACACCACAGTTTAAAAGCATCAATTCTTCAGCGCTCAGCTTTCTTCACAGTCCAACTCTCACATCCATACATGACCACTGAGAAAAACCATAACCTTGACTAGATGGACCTTTGTTGACAAAGGAATGTCTCTGCTTTTTAATATGCTATCTAGGTTGGTCATAACTTTCTTTCCATGGAGTAAGCGTCTTTTAATATCATGGCTGCAGTCATCATCTGCAGTGATTTTGGAGCCCAGAAAAATAAAGTCAGCCACTGTTTCCACTGTTTCCCCATCTGTTTCCCATGAAGTGATGGGACCAGATGCCATGATCTTAGTTTTCTGAATGTTGAGCTTTAAGCCAACTTTTTCACCCTCCTCTTTCACTTTCATCAAGAGGCTCTTTAGTTCGTCTTCGCTTTCTGCCATAAGGGTGGTGTCATCTGCATATCTGAGATTATTGATATTTCTCCTAGCAATCTTGATTCCAGCTTGTGCTTCATCCAGCCCAGCGTTTCTCATGATGTATTCTGCATAGAAGTTAAATAAGCAGGGTGACAATATACAGCCTTGACGTCCTCTTTTTCCTATTTGTCCCTTCAAAGTGTCCCTCTTTCCATGGGATCACCACTGGATACCTTACTGGCTTAGCCTGGCCAAACCCTGTCTCCAGCCTACAGGGCAGTTTGAAGAAAAGGCTGTGTGCTCCTCGGTGCTCATGGGTGGCGAGGAGAGAGGGGGTCTGTGTCCAGAGGAGGCGGTGGGAGTGGAGCAGGGGAGCTACTGAAAGTGCGAGAACCTGGAGTCGGACCCGGGAAAGAAGCTTGGGGAGGACGAGGTCACTTTCTCCAGATATCTGCAGGGCTGTCCCGCAGCAGAAGGGAAAGACCAGGTCACGGAAGCCAGAGCTGGGCCTGGTGGGGAAGCAGAGGAGAAGCGAGGAAGAACTTCTCAGGGTCACGCTGCCCAGCCCCTGGGAGCGCTGATCAGCAACCTGCCGCAGAGGGCGTGCCCGCGGGCGTCAGTCGCCTGGCCCCGTAGGGAGGCGGGGGCTCTGAGGGTAGCCATGCTGCCTACTTGTCCTGAGCTCGTTCCTGCTTTGTGGCCTCAGGCTGGTCATTTCCCGGCCGTGACCGTCCATCCTCTCCCTGCCCGTGGTGGGGCGGCAATGGTTAGGAAGCGAGCAATGTGCCCTGGCCAGCCCTAGGACATGGCAGGCCTGGGTAGAGGGAGTTCGGGGCCCAGCACACAGAAAGGCTGCCTGGAGCCCCCCTACCTCCCCCAAGTGACCAGGATGAAGCCCAGTGTCCCTTCTCCCCAGCCCTGAGCTGCCCCTTCAGCCCTCCTAGCATTTGGTAAATACCCTCCCAGTGAGTTGGAGCTGGACTGCTCCAGGAAATGTTGTTACAAATTGTTTTTCCACCAGAGCACATACTAGATTTTCCATGCCACCTCCAGCACATTTTCGGGAAATCCCAGGTGGTGGTGATGGGGGCTGAGACCCTCCAGAGAAGCCAAGGCCCCGGCAAACCAAAAGACGGCTGGGTTTTATTTAATCATAAATGCATATATGTCTCAACCTTTGAATACTGGCAAGGGGGAAAAAAAAAAGCCCGGGCAAACCAAAAAAACACACACATCGCTTTACTTTGCAGTGTAATTACTCTGAATTCAGTTAAACCAACTTGCTGTAGCTAACTAGATTAGTTTACATCTTGTGGTAGAAAAAGAAATACAAATTACTTAGATTGCAATAAACCATGTTTTTCTAACTAAATAGATTAGTTTATATCTTGTGGCAAGAAACAAGGAGAACGGCTCAGAAATACCTCTTGCTCCCTGCTGTCCCCTCGCTCGTCCGGGCAAGTGTGTTTTCTATGTGAACTATAGCCCCTGAACCCTGTGCCTCCGTCAACCCCCTCCTCCAAGAGATGGCAAGGACTGCGACTGGGAAAAAGAAAATCCAAACCGCCTCCAGCCCAGCTGCCTTGAGGAGGCCAGAGTGCTCTGTATTTGCACGAGCCACACAGATTCCACTCATTTTTATGGTCGTTTGCTTGCTGTCTGCCTACTCTGTGCTGGGCACGGGGCTGGGCACGGAGTGGGGCAGGCCAGCTCCACAGGCACGAGACTACCCCCACCCTGCATGCTTGTTTAAGGGCTTTGCTGTCACTGCTTTGAAATTCTTAAGAGTTTATAAATAGGGGGCCCTATGTGTCCATTTTGCACTGGGTGCTGCGCATTGGGCAGCTGGTCCTGGAGGAGAGACAAGGGATAGAGGAGGTGAGGGCCTGCCCTCTGAGAGCATGTGACCTTACTGAGGACACATGGCGCTCACAAGAATGCCTCATCTCTTTCTGAGGCAGGGTCCAGGTTGGACCCAAGACCGAGGCCTTGCCTACGTGTGGCTGGTGTTTGTCAAATGGATGTTTGTCATAGAGAAGTGATGGTATATTGCCCTATGTGATTCCAGAGGATTCTTTGGCCTTTTTCCCCACCTGGAAATAAAAGACATTTGCCCCCTACCCTTGTCTGTATTTTTCTATCCTAAAGTGACCCGGAGATGTAAACAGTGTATGCGTGCTCAGGAGCGTCAACCTCAGTTTCCTCATCTGTAAAATGGGGCTGTGAAGAGTACCCACCTCACACATTAAAGTAAGGATTATAGCAAGTATCTGTAAGTAATAATGTTAATATTATTTAGAGCATACCTAGCAGAAGAAATGGCTGATCCACCTACTGTCGCCTCAGGAGGCTGGACTGGAAGATGGGGCTGGGGCAGCAGGAGAGGAGGCAGAGAGGTCAGGAAGCCCTCCGACACCTCCAGCCCCTCTCTGCCAGCTTCTGCTTGTGCCCTCAGCCTTGTAGAGTGAGTCTGCTCCTCCTGTCTGGAGGCTGCATTTAGGGTAGAGCTGGCCAGGTGATGGCCTCCTTGCAGAGCAGGCATGGAAAAGGGCAGCAAGGGGCAGAGTTCCAGAATACGGGGACTGTCGTCCCCAGGACTGCCTCAGAGGGAGGGTGGCAGCAATCGGAGTGCAGGCCAGAGGAGCTCAGAGGAGAGGAGACCGCATGAAGCGGGAAACCAGGGCCGAGGCAGGGAGAGACAGGAGGTGAGGCCCGAGAACAGGAGCTGGACAGCACACCGTGAGCGCTCCTCAGACCGTCAGGATGGAGGCAGCCGTGGTGGGGGGGCTGTGAGCCCCACTGACAGGCGAGGGAGCTGAGGCCATGGGACTGAGACCGGCCTAAGTTCACACAACCAATGATGTGATTCCAGAGGATTTTGTTTTTCTGCTCTTAAAAAAATGATATTAGTATGTGTTACTACAGAATATATAATCTTTATAAAAAGCAAAAACAAAAAATTATAAAATTCTACCATCTAGGGAGAAATTTCAATAACCTCAGATGTGCAGATGACACCACCCTTATGGAAGAAAGTGAAGAGGAACTAAAAACCCTCTTGATGAAAGTGAAAGAGGAGAGTGAAAAAGTTGGCTTAAAGCTCAACATTCAGAAAACTAAGATCATGGCATCTGATCCCATCACTTTATGGGAAATAGATGGGGAAACAGTGGAAACAGTGTCAGACTTTATTGTTTTGGGCTCCAAAATCACTGCAGTTGGTGACTGCAGCCATGAAGTTAAACGACACTTGCTCCTTGGAAGGAAAGTTATGACCAACCTAGACAACATATTAAAAAGCAGAGGCATTACTTTGCCAACAAAGGTTTGTCTAGTCAAGGATATCTAGTGGGATAACTGCTGTTCAGTCCCTCAGTCGTGTCTGACTCTTTGCGACCCCATGGACTGCAGCATGCCAGGATTCCTTGTCCGTCACCATCTCCCGGAGCTTGCTCAAACTCATGTCCATCAAGTCTGTGATGCCATCCAAGCGTCTCATCCTCTGTCGTCCCCTTCTCCTCCTGCCTTCAATCTGTTGTTAACGTTTAATGAGTATCCTTCCAGACTTTTCCCCATGCCCATTTGCATCTCTGTGTATGTGCACGTAGATGAATACTTAACTGTAAAAGCAGAATTATTACTGTACATACTGTTCAGAAACCTCCTTTATTCAGTTCATCATATATCAAAAACATGTTTCTACTCCAGTCAAAATATATCTGTGGTATATTTAGTAGCCACAGGACACATTTAGATTGTTCCCAAGCTTCCACAGTCACCCAGGAGAGAACACTTATCAAGGTGACTTTTTAGTAAGAAAGGAAAAGAAATCAAGAAAATTTGAAGTGAAAGAAGAGGCCGAAGCTCTAACTAGTCCGTCTTCCCTTTTCCTGCACACACCCAGCTACCTTTCACCTGCCCTGGCTTACCGGCTGAGTTCTAAGCCGGCATTGTGTCTCCAGTGAATCCTGCAATTACTTAACTTTATTGCTGGAATGACTGTCACAGCTCATTTCTTTCAATCGGTTATTGCACAGAAGGCAAACAAGTTCAAATGAAACATTGTGAGTTTTCTCCTGCTATCTTGCTTTCTGTGATAAGGACTCCTTCCGCTGCTTTTCTCATGGCCTCTGGGGCCTGTGATCTTCCACCCTCAGATGGATAAGGAGTGAGAACAAACATGAATGCACTGGGAAACCAACCACTCTCCACCCTGACATAGTGTGATGGCCCCAAAGTCAGAGGAACCAGGTTCAAATCCCTTCCCTCCTTATTTATAGGGTCCTGATTCATGCCTGAGCCTCAGTTTCCTCATCTGCTAAGTGGGTGCAAAACAGGGACTCTGAAGGATGGTTGGTGAGCATATGGCACCAAACGGAATGGTACTCAACAGATAATTTTTGAAATTAGACACATGTTTCTATCCTCAGAGAATTTTCTCTAAGAGAAGTAGGCCCACCTGTTCTTGGTTAAATGTCCCCTCTATTCAGTGGCTGAGGAGAGCTTAGAAGTCAGAACCCAGTGACCATAGACTCCCTTGTAGAAAGCTGTGTTAGTGGCCCAGCCCATTGTTGTTGTTTAGTTACTAAGTCATGTCTGACTCTTTGCAACCCCATGGACTGCAGGTCGCCAGGCTCCTCTGTTCATGGGATTTCCCAGCAAGAATACTGGGAAGGATTGCCCTTTCCTTCTCCAGGGGATCTTCCCAGACCAGGGATCAAACCGGAGGCTCCTGCTTTGGCAGGCAGGGTCTTTACCACGGAGCCACCTGGGAAGCCCAGCCAACTAATGAACAAATTCCCTACCATGAAAGAGTTTCCAATAAGCACGAAAGCGTGTTTGCCACGGCAGCCCAGGCCCTGCAGCGTCAGCTGCTGGAGGTTGTATGTAGTATTCCTGCCTGAAGAGCCACACTTTTGTGTCTGGAACCTGTATGTTATTGGAGCCAGACTCTGCCCATCTCCTCCCCACACCAGCGCTAGCCAGTGCTCACATGGGCTATCTGTCCTGTGCATGCCTGAGATTCGTAAGCCAGTTCCAGGGGACAGTTCCTAACTGTCTGTGGAAGGGGCTGAAACGAGGCAGGCACGAGGTGTTGTGTTTCTAGGGCGATTGTGCCTGTTGCCAGAGGGGGACCGACAGAGCAAGGGATTGGCACTGGCAGCTCCCCCCTCACCAAGCTCCTGACTGCCCGCGAGAGCCAGGCTAAGAGACGTGTTTTCTTTGCTGCATTATTAAGCTGTCTTTTGCTTTTAGGGTTCTGGGACCTGTCATAATACAGGCCATCCTCGCCAAGATTCTGGGCCCCTGTTCCTTTGAACTGCAAGAGCAGCTGTGGAGAAATGCTGCTTTCCCTGCAGGGTGGTTGACAGCTGGCTGACAGCCCCCAGCCAGGCTGCTACCAAGTAGGGTTGCAACAAAGCAAGTCCAGATTTGGGGAATCAGTCCTGTCCCCACAGGGAAATTGGATGGAGCCCTGTCGCACTCAGACCCCATCACAGGGCAATAGAGCTGAGGACTGGAGAAGGGCAGCACAAGGCCTTGATCAGAGAGGTATTAGCAAGGACTTCCCTGGTGGTCTGCTGCTGCTGCTGCTGCTGCTAAGTCACTTCAGTCGTGTCCGACTCTGTGTGACCCTATAGACGGCAGCCCACCAGGCTCCCCATCCCTGGGATTCTCCAGGCAAGAACACTGGAGTGGGTTGCCATTGCCTTCTCCGCCCTGGTGGTCTAGTGGTTAAGAATTCACCTTGCAAAGCAGGAGACGCAGGTTCGAACCCTGATTGGGGAGCTAAGAGCCCATATGGTGTGGAGTAACTGAGCCCACACGTCCCATCTAGAGAGTGTACGGGCCACAACAAAAGATCTCACATGAAGCAAGATCCCATATGCTGCAACTAAAACCTGAGGCAGCCAAATAAATAAGTAAAAATATTCTTTTATAAAAAGAAAGGTGTTAGCACACCATGACCAAGGACATGGAGCTTGGTGCTAGGTGGCCCATGCGAAGTCCAGCTCCACCACCCACCACGTACTTGCTGTTGACCTTACCAAGTTCCTTCACCTTGCTGAGCCTGAGGTTCCTCATCTGTGAGATGAGGGAGATACTGACACAGTATCCACCTCCTACAGTCATTTTCAAGATGAACTGAGTCACAATCTTCTTTGATGCAAAGCAGTGAGTCCAGTGCCTGGTCTGTGGCAACCGAACTCCACTCATACATTTCCTTCATGGGGGTCTTAGTGCTGTAAGTGGGCCATTGGGGGGAAGGACAACTCAGAGCTGGGAGTCAGGACACCTGGTTTCTGATCTTGGCTCGGCGGCCGTCCCTGGTATGACCTCAGGCAAGTCCAGGCCACTTTCTGAGCCCTTGTTAACTTTTTCCTGGTGACAGAAAATTGAGAGATGGTGATAGTGCTGTGATGACCTCTAGGCCCAGGAGTAACTGGGAGCGCCTGGGTCTAAGAATGGCAGGTGCAGGGGTGGGGGCTGGCAGGATTCCAAGGAGGATTGGACCTCCCAGTAGGGAAGCCATCCTCAGAATTAAAGCTTTTCCTTGCACCTGCCAGGAGTGGGGAGGTGATGGCACTTACTCCCCAGGAAACAGGCCTGAAGAGGGGAGCTGAGCTGAGGGGATCTTCAGACATCTTCCGGTTTATGGGGCTAGTGCCGCTTTTCATCCCCAGCTGCTACTTGGCCGAGCCTGCTCCTCTGGGAAGCTGGTTCTCATTGCTCCTCATATATTCTCCCGAGACTTGGACCCTTTGAGAAATGAAGGAGTGGAATTTCAACACAGCAACCGGAGACTTCCCTGGCAGTTCGATGGTTAAGACTCCAAGCTTCCTCTACAGGGGGCAGGGGTTCAATCTCCGGTCTGACAGCGAAGATCCTGCATGCTGTGTGGACAAAAAAGAAAGAAAATGTTAAACTCAGCAACCGTTTATGGAGAGCCTCACACTCTCCAGGCATGAGCTGGGTACTTCAGCATGCCTTGTCTCACTTAATTTGATCTTTCAAGCTCCCTTATCCTATGAATCTTCATCTGGTTCTCACGATTTCTCCCTCCATCCATGGTTATTTGAGCCCCATGCCCTCTCTTCCCTATTGACTGTGAGCTGCTCGAGGACAGGCTCAGCCCCTGGTCCCCCTTGTGTCTTTGCAGCCCCACGCTCCAGCCTGTGTGTTGACTGGTTTCTGTTGAATTAAATTATGTTGAGTCAAATCTGATTAATCTGGAGGGAGGCTTACTGAATTTAATTTATGTGATTTGCAGAGTTCAAGAGTTAGCTCTGTTGGGAGGGAGGAAATTATATTTTGAAAGCAGAGTATATAATATATGGAGGGCAATGCTTGCTTAAGTGGAAGATTGGCACTAATGGTGGGGTTCTGGCAGGAGGCAGGTATGATGGGGAGATGGACTGGGAGCATTTTGTTGGAGGGAAGGACAGGGATGCAGGTTAGAAGAGAATCGTCCGCAAGGGTGTGGGTGGACCCACATGGCTCTGGGACCCTCCACTCTGTGCCAGGCTGACCTGGAGAAGGAAGAGGTGATGACGCATCCTAGGCACTTGGTTGGGGAACTTTGTGCAGCCGGGGTTTCCTGCTCCACTGCTGTGACCACAGTAACAAGGCTTCCTGCAGGGGATGGGGATTTGCCCCGTGAGTTTGCCCTGAATGGGAAAGGACTTGACCTAGTGATGTCTTCGCCTACAGAATGAAGCCTGGTGTCCCAGGACCTGGACTCTGCCAGCCACTGCACCCTTATTTCTTCCTGCCCCCATGTTCCACTTCCCCCATCCCAGCCTTGAGTCACCCTATTCCTATCTCTTTCAGTGGCCTCCCTGACTCTGACCCATTACCACATCCTTTCAGCCCATCCTTCTAGGTTAGACTCAGATCCCTCCTCCTCCAGGAAGCCTTCTCTCACTTCTCCACGGCCAGTACCCACCCCCCACCCGCTTCAGTGCCCTATTGTAGCTTCTTCTGTGTGTATCATGCTGTTTTATGCTGAAGTTAGGTTTGGGGGGATTGGACTCATCTCCTTCGTTCCCCAGAGTGAGCTCCTTGAGGGAGCTCTGAGTCATGGGTTTGTCGTGGCGGGCCTGGCCCAGAGTGTGTGCAGTGAGTGTGGGGGAGGAGGACAGCCCCAGGAAGTGGTGACCTGTAGCCTTGGCCTGCTGCAGCCTCTGGTGCAGCAGGGGTTAATCAGGGCTCCATGTGACTAATAAATATTTACTGGGTGTTAAGTTTTTAGCCTAATGCGGGATTTAGCAGCCATTCTCATTTATGGTAATGGCAGGCATGTGCTACCCTGGGGGATTAGGGCAGGGAGCTCACTCCACCTGCCCTCAGAGCCCCACCCCCCACCAGACTCAACTGCCCCCACCAGGAAGCCCCAGAAACCTCCTGCAGGTGGAGCTTGGCTTCCTATTGATTTTCCTGGGCTCTCCACTGTGGCCTCTACCCCAGGCAGCTCCCAGCACCCCCTCCACTCCCTCCTCACCGAATTCTCACTCCCTCACTGTACCTGCTTCTCTGCGGGGCACTGGGGGCACACCTGAGCAGATGCAGCTTCTTCTCCCAAAGGAATCCCCTCATTTTTCATATCTTCCCTGAGAAATGATTCCCAGACCTTGTTCTTGCCCAGCACTTCACAGCGAGTCATCAAAACCGTGGGGAATCAGCTGGGGAGGAGGAAAGGCGCAGCCAGGTCTTTGCAGAAGGCAGGGCACAGGGACGTGCCGAACCTCCAGGTGTAAGAGTGCAGAACCTCCAGGTGTAGGGGTGCAGAACCTCCAGGTGTAGGGGTGCAGAACCTCCAGGTGTAGGGGTGCAGAACCTCCAGGTGTAGGGGTGCAGAACCTCCAGGTGTAAGAGTGCAGAACCTCCAGGTGTAGGGGTTCAGAACCTCCAGGTGTAGGGGTGCAGAACCTCCAGGTGTAGGGGTGCAGAACCTCCAGGTGTAGGGGTGCAGAATCCTTCAGGTGTGGTGGTACAGAACCCTCCAGGTGTAGGGATACAGAACCCTGCAGGTGTAGGGGTGCAGAAGTTCCCAGGTGTAGGGATTTAGAACCCCCCAGTTCAGTTCAGCTCAGTTGCTCAGTCGTGTCCGACTCTTTGCGACCCCATGAATTGCAGCACGCCAGGCCTCCCTGTTCATCACCAACTCCTGGAGTTCACTCAGATTCACGCCCATCGAGTCCGTGATGCCATCCAGCCATCTCTTCCTCTGTCGTCCCCTTCTCCTCCTGTCCCCAATCCCTCCCAGCATCAGAGTCTTTTCCAATGAGTCAACTCTTCACATGAGGTGGTCAAAGTACTGGAGTTTCAGCTTTAGCATCATTCCTTCCAAAGAAATCCCAGGGCTGATCTCCTTCAGAATGGACTGGTTGGGTCTCCTTGCAGTCCAAGGGACTCTCAAGAGTCTTCTCCAACACCACAGTTCAAAAGCATCAATTCTTTGGTGCTCAGCCTTCTTCACTGTCCAGCTCTCACATCCATACATGACTACTGGAAAAACCAAAGCCTTGACTAGATGGACCTTAGTCAGCAAAGTAATGTCTCTGCTTTTGAATATGCTATCTAGGTTGGTCATAACTTTTCTTCCAAGGAGTAAGCATCTTTTAATTTCATGGCTGCAGTCACCATAGTCACCATCTGCAGTGATTTTGGAGCCCCAAAAAATAAAGTCTGACACTGTTTCCACTGTTTCCCCATCTATCTCCCATGAAGTGATGGGACCGAATGCCATGATCGTAGTTTTCTGAATGTTGAGCTTTAAGCCAACTTTTTCACTCTCCTCTTTCACTTTCATCAAGACCCCCCCAGGTGTAGGGATTTAGAACCCTCCAAATGTAGGGATTTGCAGAACCCTGAAGGTGTAGGGGTGCAAAAGTCCCCAGGTATAGGGGTTTAGAATCCCCCCAGGAGTAGGTGTGCAGAAGTCCCCAGGTATAGGGGTGTGCAGAAGTCCCCAGGTATAGGGGTGTGCAGAACTCTGCAGGTGTAGGGGTGTGCAGAACCCTCCAGGTGTAGGGGTGTGCAGAACCCTCCAGGTGTAGGGGTGTGCAGAACCATCCAGGTGTAGGGGTGTGCAGAACCCTCCAAATGTAGGGGTGTGCAGAACCCTCCAGGTGTAGGGGTGCAGAAGCCCCCAGGTGTAGGAGGGCAGAGCCTGCAGGAAGTTTGTTGCACACTGTCAGAGGGCACTCTTTCACAGACATCACAAGGCTGGAAGCGGAAATGGACAAATGCTACACACAGAGGAGATGGTGTATGTGTGTGCTGTGACCAGAGGAAGCTCAGGGGCTGTGGGGAGTGGAAGGGTCCCCTCACTCAGCCTGGAGAGGCTTCTCCAAGGAAGCAGTCTTGAACTGCAATGTGAAACCAAACAGAGAAGAGGGAATTGACATTTTAGGCAGAATGAATGATGTATACCAAGACCCAGAGGCACAGAGAAAAATCTGAGACTATGATGTGTTTGTGGCTAGAGTGGTGCTATTCAGTATAGCAGCCACTAGCAGCATATGGCCATTTACATTCATTAAAATTAAACAAAATTAAAATTCAGTCTTTAAGTCACACCAGCTACCTTTCAAGTGCTCAGCAGCCAGGTGTGGCTAGTAGTGCTGATGGATTAAAGAATTTCCGTCATTAGAGGAAGCTGGATTGTCCCGCACTGGCACTAGAGTGTAGAGGAGTGAGGCTCCCCAGAGAAGAGCCCACAAGGTCACTGGGGTCAGACCGCAGGGAGCCTGGAGTGATCTGTGAAGGACTCTGGGCTCCTTCCTAGGGGAGGGAGAGAGTCCGTTCTTCCCTGGACCTCCGTGCGCTGGAGCACAGAGGTTGCTTCTACATTCCACAGCCTTGTATGAAGTTTTGCTTTGTGCCCTGTGTCCCTGGTTTACAAGAGAGGCATATGCCTAGGAGCCTGGAGAAGGATCAGATGCTTCCTCAGAGATGTCAGGGCTCTGAGATTGTCAGGGTCTGTGAGCAAGCAGCCAACACAGCACATGTCCATCACACCACCCTGCCAGAAAACTCTCGGCGGAGGCTGGTCAGGGCCAGCACCAGAAGATGCAGCTTGTGGGAGGCTTGGTCAAAGTTCATGACAATTCATGAGCCACAGGGAACAGAGCAGCCCTGGGGAGCCAGCCGAGTGCGCCATGCGGTGGGGGAGTGGGAGTGGGTGGAGGTGATCAGGAGGAGGACGTAGCATGGAAGAGTGTCTGTCTGTTCCTGAGCTGCCCTATGCCTCCTTGCCCCACAGATCAGTTTCTCCCTCTGTCACGCTCAGCTCCAACGTCACCTCCTCTAAGTAGCCTTCCCTGATTCGTGAAAGTGCCCCAGCTGCCCGTGTCCTGGATTTTGGCACTTGTCTGCTGCCATGTCGTTGTCCGTAACTCGACCTTGGATGCTTTGAGGACCCAGACCTGCCTTAACTGTGCTCATTCCCTGGCCTGACTGTGCTTCTCTATGAGTCGGCCCCCACTGCTCCCCCTCTGCATCAGAATTACCTGTTTATGTCTCTGTATCTGGGCTTCCCTGGTGGCTCAGCGGTAAAGAATCCACCTGCCAAGCAGGAGACCCGGGTTCTATCCCTGGGTTGGGAAGATCCCCTGGAGAAGGAAATGGCAACCCACTCCAGTATTCTTGCCTGGGGATTTCCATGGACAGGGGGGCCAGCCAGGCTACGTGTCCATGAGGTCGCAAAGTGTCAGTCAGACACAACTTAGTGACTAAACAGCAACAACCATCTCTGGATCCACCCTTAGACTATGAACTCCTTTCGGCTCAGGGACCGTCTCCTTCAGCTCCCTAATTGCCTGAACGGTTGAGTGAAACCAGGAGGAGAGGGGTGGTTCTGTGTCAACTCTGCCTGGAAGCAGAGGACCTGTGGGCAGAGGGAACCAGGAAGGGGCCCAGGCGGGCAGAGGGAGGTGAGAGGAGGCAGGCCGGGCGCACAGCACCCTGCTTCTGCTGCTGAGCCCCTCTGCTTCGACCTGAGCGGCCTCCGTTGGGAGGGGCATCCTGTCTGCTTCCCGGCTCCAGGTTTCCTCTGTGAGATGGACCCACTCTTCCCCCGCTGCTTGACTGCTGCCTGAGAAGATCATGGCAGATCCTTTTATTTCTTGGGCCGGCCTTGAGGTAGAAATCCTTGTTCAAAGTGCCACTTGGTGACTCTCGCAAATTGTTCCTGACAGCCCCGCAGAAGGCTGGGCCATCTGCCTTGCCCTTTCGCAGGGCGGAAGGGGCTGTGAGGAGAGAGATTAGGTTTCCACTTCAGTCAATACTTTGATGTTCAAAGCTGTTTAATATTCATTAAGCCAGCCCTTCAGTTGTAATTGCAGTCATTACCCTCCCTTTTATGATTGTCCATAAATGTTATGGGACAGACAGGCACAGCTATTCTAATGATGGAGGGTTTTGATGATGGATAAAAGGTTGAATGGAACCCCTTCAAATCTGTCTCCTTACTCTTCGGTGCCTGCTCCCGCCCTTTTCTGCTTTTTTTAACGCTTAAAAGATGGTGTTTGGGATGAGAGGGAAGGATGGCTCCAGTAAAGTCACGGTTTGTTAATTTTACAGACACAAACATTGTCCTGTGGTCTCAGACTGAACCTGAACTCCCACACACACCTGGGCTCAGCCCTTAGTCAGGCACTGAGCCCTGACCAGCCACAGCCTCAGCCTTGACCCTGGCCATAGTCTGCACTCTTGGAACCAGGAGAAGAAAGCTAGGTTTTCACTCCCTCCATTTAGAGAACACAAACTGTTAGATCAGATTTGGACGTTAGAGACCATGGTGCTTTTGCTCTGTAGAGGGGTAGGGGCCACCTTTGGGGAAATACACAGATTTGGAATTGGACATGCATTTAAATTCAGGCCCTGCCACTTTCTAGCTGTTTGATTTACTGAATGTGTCTGGTGTTTAGGTTCTTTTATCTATTAAGAATAAGGAATTATAATACCTACTAGCCAAGCCATTGTGAAGATCCTGTTAAATAACAGGTGTGCAAAGAGCATGTGCTCAGCCAGTGCCAATTCACAGGGTGAGACTGGCCTCTTGAATTCCTGTGAGAGCTGGTTGGCCCTATGCTAAGAATCCCAAACTTGCTTGGAGATGTGGGCATTATGGGTGGGTCCTATCATTGGAAGGGCAAGGTGCCTTTTGCCCACCTCTCCAGCCTTAGGTTCTGACAGTCCTCTCATGCACCCTCTTTTGAGCCCCCCAGTGTCACAGGTTGAGGTCGCCAGGAAGCAGACTCTAAGACAGTTTTGTGTGCCCAGTGTTTATGAAGGAAGCCCTTGGGATCAACCTTTGGGAAAGGAGTTGGAGAGGAAGCATTGGCAGAGGAGATGCAGGTTAAAGCCTTTCCATGGGGAAGTTTGGATCTGAAATAACTGCCTGGGTCTTTATACACCTGTCTTGATCCATCATTGAATGTGAGTGCTTCTAGAAGGGCAGGACCTTGAGTGAGGTGACTTTGCAGCTGAGGTGAGCCCTGAAAGGGCTGACAGTTCCAGCGGCAGTGCTAGCAACTGGAAGCAAGTCCTTCACTGAAGTGGGGTCCGGAGCTGCATCACTCTCATACTCCACGACCAGGATTCGTGGCTGTCCCCAAGTGCTTCCCTTAGGATGCTATATCTGCTCAGCACATATTGGCACATGTATACACCCACACAGGACCACCATTACACAAGCATGTTAGGCTTCTCAAAACCCTTTCTTTAAAATGCTCTATTATTACCTCCTCCTGAAAGCCTGCCTTGGTTTCCCTCCTTCACCCACCTATTGGAACAAATTGGTTCTCTCACTACTCCTAAGATTCATGGGGAGAATGCCAGGAAGGTGGATTTCCTTCTGCTGAATAGCAGAGCCTTTTGTAACTGGCCTCGTGTGGAGTGGAGGGGGCCTTAGCAGTCAGTGTCCAAGTGACCGTGGCTAGTCCTCCTTGCCCTGCTAGTCTGTGATTCCTCTAGGTCTCATTCTGGGTGACTTGCTTCCCCAGCTGTGCATGAACCTCATAGGAGAGCAGGGCCTGGGCCTTCTCTGTTTCTACGAGAGGATCCTTGCGGGCACTTGATTTGCTGAAATCCAAGTACCTGCCACACTCCAGTGAGCAAAGCAGAAGATTCAGCGCTGTGGGCATAGGAACTCTGGCCTGGAGTGGAGGTCAGATGGAAAAAGAACCATAGCTCTGTGGGGCAAGTTCAGCAACAGGGAAAAGTAGAGGAACCCCTCAGGGCCTGTCTCAGGGGCTCACCCCCAGCTGATTCAGCGTGCGCTTGAGTGAGTGGATGGCCAGGGCCTCTGTCTCCAGCAGCAAAGGGACAGACATTGGATGGTAAAGACAGTGAAGACGTGCTGAACGAATGAATGAGTAGGTTGAGTAAATGAATGACTGTTTCTGCAAAATGACATTTAGTTTTAAAAAATGACATTTATTAGTGGAGGCTTCCATCTTGCCAGCCTCCCTCCTGGGTCTTCTATCTGTGAAAGAGTCTATTCTCAGGATACACTCCTGAGCTTTCCTACTTCCTGGCCCAGTGAATTCCTCAGCCATCAAAGGCCATTCTGTGCCCTTCTTCAGGGATGTTAGAAGCTGTAGAGTCATCTGGGCTGGGCTGTGCTGTGTCAGTTCAGTTGTGTTGGACTCTGTGGACCTCAGCCTCCCGTATCCTCTGTCCATGGAATTCTCTTGGCAAGAATACTGGAGAGGGTTGCCACGCCCTCCTCCAAGGGATCTTCCAGACCCAGGGATTGAACCGAGTCTCCTGCGTCTCCTGCATTGCAGACGGATTCTTTACCACTGAGCCACTGACGAAGCCCATAGTACTCGATGGTCTAGGAGGCCCAAAATACTCAGCTGCCCTCAACTTACGCCGTGTCTTTGGTTCATTGTCTCAACCCCCGACACACAATAGACTGTAAGATCCAGAGAGCAAGGACTGGAGTCTGTTGTACATTGAATATCCCAATACTGGTGTTTGGCTCGATAGGGACTCAGTAAATATTTGTTGACTTCATATGTGATGCCCTGCTGATGTCCCATAAATTTCACTTAGTGCCTAACCTCTGCATTTTCAGTGCTTTGTGTGTATGTGTAGGTCTTCAATTTTCCTGCCAACCTTGCTAACTCACTGTAGGCTGGGAACTCTGGGAGCTGAATTAAATATCTCAGCTTATTTAAAAATCCTGATCCATGGAGAAGTGTAAGAAAAGAAACCCAGTATTGAATGCCTGCTATGTGCAGTACTCTCACTGCACTCTCTTACTCAGCCTTCATGATGGATCTTTTCAATTAGTTCCCATGATCCCTAGTTTTCAGATGAGGAAACTGATGCCAAGGAAGATGGAATTTCTTGTCCCAAAAATGGCAGTAGCAGGACCAAAACTCAGGTCAGTCTGAATCTGGGGCTGCATTCCCAAGCTGAGAGGTGGAGGCACCTCAGAGAGGGCACAACGCAGCCTGTGGACAGGATGCAGGTAAACCCTCCTGAGGAGTTCCCTGGCCCCCCAGGCTGGCCTCTGTGCCCACTCTTGATACACCATCTTTGGTAAGCAAGTCCTGGCCTCTGAGACCTTGTCCACCCCCATCTCTCTGCCAGGGTCCCTGCTTGTATTCCTGGGGGCAGTGTAGGCAGTGTAGACCATGGCTTTATGGACAAGTGTGGGAAAGGCCAAACCCGAGGTCACACTCAGAGGGAGCCCTGGTGTGCCCATTAGCCCAGAGTGGGCTGCACCGCCTGGCTGAACCCAGAGTTTCTTTGTTAGCCTTGAGTCTCCACAGTCCCCAGCCCTGCCTCTCCTCAACCCGCCCTCCTGTCTGTAACCCCAGAGCCCCAAGCTCCCCATCCTCTCTTCCCTCTGGGCCCCGAGCCAAGCCTCCTCCGGCTCCCCTCTGCCAGCCTGTGAATGTCCCTTTGTGCGCAGCCCTGACGTGAGGTCCTTCCTGGGGAGGTGTTATTTTAATATATGGAGGGCAGTCATTTCATTTCATAAAGATAGCTTGTTTGGAGGGGCCAGCGGCAGCCCGGGAGAGATCGCACTTGACAGACGCAGGGACGGCCTGCGGTTTGGGGCTGGAGATCACAGTGTGCACCTCTGCAGCCCTGTGCCAGGCACTGTGCCCCAAGAGCCGTGGCTGGAATAAGTCCTGCCGCCTGGGGCCCAGGCACCAGGTAACTATTTTCCCTCCACTGGTGTGGCAAGGCCCGGCAATGGGAAATCTGGGCAGGCTCTGGAGAAAGGCAAAGCTGAGTATGAGGGGGCAGGGCTGGCAGGTAAGGAGAGCATGGGTTCTTCTCCAGCTCCATCCTTGCCCCCTCCCCAGTCACAGGACCTGTGGAAATCTCTGAGAGATCCCCATCAGCAGAGAGGATTACCCAAGGGCTTTCAGACACTGTCACTGCAAGAGACTTTTACTCCAGTGCCCCCCACCCCCAGAGGGGAATTCTGAAAATAAATGAGGAGTGAATTTCACCTCCTGCCACCTTGAGCCCTGCAGCCAAGCCAGGGTGATGGACGGGGTGACAAAGCCTGGACAAGGTTGGTTCCAGGACAGGTCTGGTTTGCTGCCGAGCAAAACACCTGGTCCTTGGGGGTGAGTGAGACACGGAGGCAGCCTTACAGCTCCTCTCTGCAACAAGGATCCTTTCTCTGACGGTGGCGGGAGGGGCCAGTGGGGTCCAGGGCCAGGCAGTCCCAAGGCACCCACTGCCAGGCAGCCAGGTTGTTGAACTTGGAAGTGTGTGTGCTTCCCTCAGCTCAACAGGGCAACCCACAGCTCCTGGCAGTGCTCACGTGGAGTGACCGGATGCAGGCGGGGCATAATGGTAACTCCAGTGAGAAGCGGGTGTTGGGCTAGGTAGACCACATGAGTCTGTCCACTCTCCTGGGCTCATCCTCTGTGTCCAAGAGGGGGTCCTAAGCTGTGATAAGGATTATCCACAGAAATTCAAGTCTCTCGTCTCCTAGGAATTCCCTGGAGAAGGTCAAATTGTCAGCTTTGGATGGGGCAGGAGTTACGAGAGCTGAGTTTCGTCTGAGGGCTCTTTAAGTTTCTGCCAGCCTCTTTAAGGTGCACTTTTAGATAACTCCTAAGACAAGTAGAACCTGGACTAGACCTGGCTGGTGGCTGATCAGGCAGGAGATCAGGAGCCTCATTCCTGTCCTTCCTTGGGCCCAGCCCTTTGCCCTGAGCTCTCCCTACCTGCTGTTCTGCTTCTTTGTGGTCATGTCTGGCCATTGCCCTGATCTCGAGTCTCATCTGAACCACGTCTGTGCCACCTCTTTGCTGAATGAGTGATATTATGTGCTCATTTCCACATCCACGTATCTTGCTTCCATTTTGTTCTTTCTCTTACTGGCAGTGTCCTCCTTTACAACCGGAACTCTCACATACTGCAGCTGGGTGCAAAATTTATACAACCACTTTGGAGAGCTGGCAGGATTTACCAAAGGCAAGCTAAGTATACCCTTCCCCTTCAGCCTAGGATGTCCACTCCTCAGAGCAAAAAAATATATATATATTTATATTCACCAAAAGATGGTATAGCAATGTTGTTAACACCCTGTTCTTAATAGCTAAAGCTACCCAAGTACCCATCCACAGTAGAGTGGATTCTCACGACTGATACGATGTAGCAGCAAGAGCAAGTGAACCACAGTTACATGAAATAATGTGAGTGAATCACAAACAGAATATTGAATTGTTTTTTTTTTAAGAAGCTCCGTACAAAAGAATACACACTCTCCAGTTCTAACCATATAAAGTTTAAAGACAGGAAAAATTAATCAATGGCTTTAGAAGTTAGGATAGTGGTTATGCTTTGGGAAACTTGCTTCTGGGGAACTAATGTTTTGCCTCTTGATCATGGTACTGGTTAGATGTCATCATCCAGCTATAACTGATGACTTCTGCATATTTCTCATGTATGTTCTATGTCAATACAATATTTTTAAAGTGATAGATTTAAGAAAGAAACCACAAATAATAAATGCATAGCATCTGAGTTTGCCTTAACCCTGGAACTAGGCGGGATTACTGCGATACCATTGAGTCTGTGACCACTGCCTGCAGGCTCCTGTCAAGGCTTTCTGTCACTGTATTCTGTGATTTTTGAAAGCTGTACGTGCCTTGAAGATAGTGGAGCCGCCCTGTCCTCACCTCATCAGTGCATTCTGACCTGATGTCCAGCCGATCCTCCTGCATTTCTTTCCTCAAGAACTTTTTCTGTCCCTGGAGTCTGCTTTGCCACATGCTGCTGCAGGCTGGGGGTACCAGGGGCAGGGGCCCCAGGAACACCCTCGTGAATTGACTAAGGGGGATTGACCAGTGAGGACTCCCGCTCCTTGGCCCCAAGAGGAACATAACTTGGAGGTTCACTTTCTCCATGGGCTCCGCAAGCTCCCAGTGGGACTAAAGCGCTCCGTTAGATCCTCTCTTGGCTCCTCCCTCCCCTGTCTCAGTTCTTTGCTTCTCCGCCAGCTTTCCTGGCTTCATGTTGCAAATTTTAGCTCCTTGAGTACTTATCTCAGGGTCAGTTTTGGGGGAACCCAGAGTCAGGGAGACGAGACATCCAGCTACACTATTCACGGGGTCTCCTCCTAGCAGGTACCATGAAATTTCTATTGACTGACTAGAAAGACACACTTCCTTTTCTAATTCTCTGCATCATACCTTCCCTTTCTGCCAAATCTCCTTCAGCATGCTCTTGGTGCTTCTTGTTCTGCGGGGGCAGAACTGGTCCTGTGTTCTGTGCAAAACCAGCAGGACACAGAGCTTCGAATATGCCTACTGCCGGGTGCCCTCCCACCCTGGAGCTGAATTCTTAAGGGAGGGAAGTGCCTCCCCCCCAGGCATTGTGCCATGTTGGTGAGTCCTTGGTGTGCCAGCATCCATCTCCTGACAGAGGGAGCAGCCCTGTTACCTGCTCTTAGCGATTATGTCAAATGATCCCCTACAGTAATAGCAGCTGCTAAGACATGGGAGGAGAAGGCGATGGCACCCCACTCCAGTACTCTTGCCTGGAAAATCCCATGGATGGAGGAGCCTGGTAGGCTGCAGTCCATGGGGTCGCTACTAGTCGGACACGACTGAGCGACTTCACTTTCACTTTTCACTTTCATGCATTGGAGAAGGAAATGGCAACCCACTCCAGTGTTCTTGCCTGGAGAATCCCAGGGACGGGGGAGCCTGGTGGGCTGCCTTCTACGGGGTCGCACAGAGTCAGACACGACTGAAGCGACTTAGCAGCAGCAGCAGCAGCAAGACATGGGAGGCTCTTCACGACCCAAGAAGAAGCACTTCCTACTCAGCTCCCAGTCTTTCCAGCAGCCCCAAGAGCCCGCATTACAGATGCTAAAATTCAGACTCAGAGATGAGATGTGACCAATCAAGAACACACAGCTAGCAGACGGTTTGGACTGGATCCGGAACTGAGGTCTCTGTCCCCAGAGTCATTTTATGCAGTAATACACATCTGGTCTGATGGCATGGAAAGCTTACACAAGGCTGTCACATTTGCAGCAGTTGTGCACAGGCAGTGTCACTCTTATCATTATTGTTGGTCAGCCCTCCACACCTCGCAGCAGGAATGATCATTGCTCCCGTTTTCCAGATGGGAACACTGAGGCCCAAAGAAGGAAAATGTCACACATGAGGGCTCACACTGAGGAGGTGGTGGAGCTGGGATTCAAACTCAAGACTCTCGAGTCCTGCCTTCTCTGCTGGAGATGTAACAGAGACCCCTGTTGTCCTGCTCCTCTGATGCCCCACCCGCCCTGGCACTCTAAGACATCTGTCAGATGTTCAGAAAATATCTGTCACTGGCCGCTCCCTCTGGCCAGACATGTGGAAGCACCCCTGTCCTGTGTAAAGCCAGGAACTGGGGTGAGGAGGACAGTTCCCAAAAACAAGTTTTCTTAGGTATTTGAAAATAGTATCAGTTCAGTTCAGTCACTCAGTCATGTCCGACTCTTCACGACCCCATGGACCACAGCACTCCAGGCCTCCCTGTCCATAACCAGCTCCCGCAGTCTGCTCAAAGTCACCTCCACTGAGTCAGTGATGCCATCCAACCATCTCATCCTCTGTCGTCCCCTTCTCCTGCCCTCAATCTTTCCCAGCATCAGGGTCTTTTCAAATGAGTCAGCTCTTCACATCAGGTGGCTAAAGTATTGGAGTTTCAGCTTCAACATCAGTCCTTCCAATGAACACTAGGGACTGATCTCCTTTAGGATGGACTGGTTGGATCAGCAGTAATACTGTCAACTGAATTAAATCATGAAACAGAAAATAATAAAGAAATCAGTAAACTTATCACCTCCTCCTGGGAACCCTGGGGAGATGAGACCGTCCGCTGTCCGAGGAGCCATCTGGCCAGAAACCATTCCTCATGGGCTCCACCAGACCCTCCACCGCTGATCTCATGGTGGCTTGTGCAGGGTGCTCAGGACCCCAGCACTTTTTATATTGTTCTGAAGTAAGCAGAAACCAGGCCCTGCCTACTGACCTCGTCTCCCCTCCCTATGCTTCTGGATGTCCTCATAAACCTTGAAGAGCTTTGCTTGTCAGACTGCTTCCCAGGGAGCTAAGCTGGAGACACAGCTCATGCCTGCTGTTTCAGTATACTTCCAGGAGCCCCGGAGATGGTCTGCACTCAGATCATGGCTTCAGTTTCCTCCAGATTACGTGATTCCCCCTCCAGCTGTTATCACTTCCTGGCCATTCATCCACATTGATAGATCCGGTGGTCGTTTTTCAGTCCTTATCTTACTCAACCTATCAGCACGCCTGCCTTCCGGAAACACTTCCTTCTCTTACTTTCCAGAACATCACTCTCTTTTGGCCCTCCTCCTTCCTCACCGGACATGCCATCTCTTCTCCTCTGCTACTTCCTCCTCCTCTCCTTGACCTCTGAATTTTGCAGGGTCTCAGAGGCTGGGAAGACTCCCTGGAGGAAGAAACGGCAACCTACTCCAGTATCCTTACCTGGAAAGTTCCCTGGACAGAGGAGCCTGGTGGGCTACAGTCCAGGGGGTTGCAAAGAGTCAAAAACGACTGAGCATGCTCACACACACATCTCAATCCTCAGCCCTTTTCTCTCTTATTTTTTCTTTTTTTTATAAGTTTTTAAGTTGATATGTTGCATTTTCATTTTTACTCAATTCAATACATCTTTTTTTGTTGTTGTTCCTGCCACTTGGCGTGTGAGATCTTCGTTCCCTGACCAGGAATCAAACCCAAGCTCCTAGCAGTGGAAGCATGGAGTCTCAGCCACTGGACCACTAGGGAAGTCCCAAACCTTCTTTTCTTTATCTGAATGTTACTGTTCTTATTTGTGTATGCTGGAGGTTTGCCTTTATATCTTCAGCCTGAATTCTCCCTTCATGTGAACTCCCTGATCTCAGATATCTGGTTTAATCTCCATTTGGATGGTGAACGCATGTCTTAGACTTAACAACTTCAAAACCAGTGGGTTCTCCCTGACACTACATCCCAGGCCTGATTCTCATCCTGGCTTCTCAGCTCAGCAGAGGGCAGCTCCATTCTGCCTGGTGTTCAGGCTGAAAGACTTAGGGTCATCCTTGAATATTCCCTTTCTTTCATATCCTACATCAGTCAGCAGGTTCTGTAGTCTCCACATTCTAAATATGTCCAGGATCCTACAGCTTCCCACCACCTCTCCTGCCTAGCTGTTGTTGTTCAGTTGATAAGTCGTGTCTGACTCTTTGCAACCCCATGGACTGCAGCACGCCAGGCTTCCCTGTCCTCCACTGTCTCCCAGAGTCTGCTCAGATTCATGTCCATTGAGTCAGCGATGCCGCCTAACCATCTCATCCTCTGCTCCAGTAGCCCCACAGCCAAAGCACCAAGCCCGATTGCAGTCCCCTAACTAGTCCCTTATTGTTGCCTTTCTCCCATCTGGGAGTTTGCAGTTCACACAGCAGCTAAAGCAATCATTCGAAAAATTCTCTGATCAATTCACACTTGTTTCAAATCCTCCACTGGCTCCCAACTTCACTCCTAGTAAAATCCAAGTCATTAGTGTGGCCTGAAAGCTTCTGCCTAACCTGGCCCCAGCTACCCCAATGATCTCACCTCCTGCCTCCCCCCTCACTCTAGCCACACTGGTTCCTGCTCTTCCTTGAACATACAAAGCACATTCCTACCTCAGGACCTTTGCACTTGCCATGGCCTCTGCCCTGAACCCTTTCTCCCCAGGTGGTCACGTGGCTTGTACCTCATTTTACCCAAGCCTCTGCTCAAATGTCACACCCTCAGAGAAGCTCTCCCTACCTCCACAGTAGCCCCCATTCCTTTCCATCTCTATACCTTGCTATATTGTTCATAACACCTTTTACCACCTGAGTATACATATGTATATATACATATACATATAATCTGTTTCCCCACTAAAATGTAAACTCCATGAGAGCTTGGACTTGGTTTTTGCTCATTGCTCTATGACCAGTGCCCCAGCCTGATCCCTGGCACCTTTTTACAGCTTACACTCCCTACAATGTTGCTATGTGCATTGAACACTATTCTGAATACTTTACTTGTAAGAATAACTTAGTCCTCACAGCAAACCTGTGGAGTAGGTCCTCAATATCTGCAGTTCAAGAACTGAAGCAGAGATTGAAAAACTTGCCTGAGGTCATACAGAGCCAAGATGGGGACCTGGCTCTTGACCACTGCACCCTATGCCTTTTCGTGGTAGCTGCTCCAGAAGTATCTGTTGGATAGTGTAAATCCAGCCACCGAGTGGCTGCTGTGTACCAGACTCTATGAATATCGAGGACAGCCCAGTAAGCATCCCAAATGCAGCAGCCCCCTGCCCGGACCAGTCCAGGACACCGGAGATCCTGCCTAGACTGTGGCCTGTTTAAAACTGCCTGCCACCGTTTTGTTCTTCTCCAGGGTCCACAGAGAATAATTATTGAATGAATCTGTGTGTGTTAAGGGACAGTGGAGAAGAAAACCTGTAAATTTGTTTGGGGGATTCTCGAAGCTTCCTGGAGGAGGTCCCTGTGGCTGAGCATTTGAGGAGGCATTTGGCAGACCAGAGGCCTGAAACATCAGGTCTGTGGACCTGTGGGCCCACCTGTTGGTGCTCCATCGTCCGGGGTCACCTAGGCTTCCCTAGCAGCTGGAGCCTGAAGGAATGCCCTCTCCCCACCTGGTCACCTTGTAGAGTGATGACTGGGGACGGGCTGCAGGGACACAGGCGTCTCCCAGGAGAGCAGACAGCCAGGGCCTGCTAACAGGAAGCAGGACAGTGTGCTCTGAGCAGAGGGACCACCTCCGCCACCAGCCTGTCTGTCGCTGCTGCCACTTCTATGGAACTGCCACCTCCACCACCCCCTCCGCCCACAGCACACCCGCCCCTGCCACTACCGCTTCCTGCCAGGGCTTCCATGCCCCCAGCGTGTGCTGCGCCCTCCATCACAACCCTCGCTGCTGGACCCACCCTGGCTTCTGACGCTGTAACCCAACTCCAGTTCAGCTCCTTCTGCCATTCTAGCCCCAGCCGCTGGTATTATTATCACCACCACTTGTGGTTATTGTTCTTAATGATCTTAACTTTTAATGCATGTAGAATACCATGAAATTCATCAACAGGGTGACATCATGCTTGCTCTGACAGTCACGGCAAGTTGGTGCGGTAGGCAAGGCATCTTGCAGTGAAGAGGGAAAGGAGACTCAGGCAGAGATGCTGAGCGACTCAGAACGCCATCCGGGTCATAAAAAACTCAGAGATCAAAGTGAAGGAATAACTGAAATTTACGGAGGGCTTCCTCTAGATTAGATACTGTGCTGGGCGCATTCATGAATTTTACCTCGTCTGATCTACATGATAACTTTAAGATGGTGATTTAATCTCCCTTATGTCTAACCCAGGGAAGCTGAGGCTCAGAGAGCATAGAGGTCATGCCTGAGATTGCCCAGATGGTCAGAGGTAGGGCACTGCCAGGCTCCAGAGCCTATGCCTTGGAGCTCAGGAAAGGTGTGTTGATGTGGTGGCATTGCCCTGGTCCAGAATTCCAGAGACCTCCATCTAAATTCTCCCACTGAACTTGGTCACTGAGTCTCAGCAGTTGTGGACCTTTGACCTAGTAGCTCAACCTCTCTGGGTCTTATTTTGATCATCTCTTGATAACACCTGCCTTACCTTCTGTACTGTTTGTTATGAGAGAATGAACACTGCACCGGGCCACCCCGAGGTCCCATCTACCCTTGGCGTTCTAAGATTCAGGTACCTGCATTGATGTGACTGAAGCACACGCTCCTCATTCTTTATTCTCCCCCAAACCTCGGGTGGTGGGAATATTGCCTGTTCCAGTGAACAGATAAGGAAAATTGAGGCTTAGGGAAGGGACATGAAAAAGGAAACTCAGCTCCTGCCAGTTAAGGCTGGGGTCTAAACCAGGGCCCCTGGCTTCATATTCCAGGCAGCTCCCACTAATACCTCTACTTTGACGCCAAGGAGTAGCGTGGGTCTTGGAAGGATTACCATCTCCCAACCAGCTGTCATCCTACCGCAGCCTCCTGGGTTCTTGCTGTGTGCCACATGCTGTATTAGGCCCACATCTTCAGCAGTGAGGGAGAGACAGTCTCCACCTGGGAGAGGACGCTTTAGTGAGAAAGGCAGACATCACAGAGACGCCTCCAGAGAATGAAATGGTCTCAAGGGTATCAAGCATAACCAGGAAGAACAAGAGGCTGGGGCAGGGGAGCTGGTTACCACAGGGACCAAACCTGGGGCAATACTAACCACTGTGATGACAAACCCAAATTTCAGTGTCTTCACAGCCCCAGTGTAGCTATCTGCAGTGGAATGAAGGATAAGTGAGGGTACCCCGGTGGACAAAGGCTTTACCCTGGCTGGGTTCACCCCGGCAGTGTTTGTGGGAAGGGAGGATGGGATGACGCAGGGATGTTTTAGGGTCTGACCTGCAAGTGGCCTGTGTTCCATTGGCCAGCGCCAGGTGTGTGGCCCCGCCTACCTGCAGGGGAGGCAGGAATGGCACCCGGCAGAGGGGGCATGATTTGGTGGGCAGGTGGCCGGTTGGAGGTGGTCAAGAGTGATTTCCCTAAAGAGGTGGGATTTCAGAGGTGTCCAGGGATCCAGGCTCAGCCTCTCTCCAGGCAGCACCCAGCCTGAGTAGGAGAACAGCCTGAACCCCTCCACTCCTCCCGGGGCCCCAGGAGGCACGGCGCCTGCAGATGAAAGCTGCATCTTTGAGACCAAAGCGGGGGCATCCCTCCTAGCAGAAAGGCCCCTCACTCTATTTTCAGCCTGTCTGCGGGAATCCTGCAGGGGCTCTCTCCAGAGAGAACACAGATCATCCTCTCTGAGGGTTTTAAAGGCTCCTTTGCCGCTAGAAGCTGCCTTTCAGACCCGTCAGGCTAAAGATTTTAACCCGAGATTTAAAAGGACCAGAGATCAAAAGCAGATGCTCCTGGAAGACACTTCAGCCTGCCCAGCCGTCTGGGGACACGGCTACGGAGGAGAAGACGATTCATCACGGACCATGCAAGCCCCCGTTCAATAATAAACAGATGTATTATGGGGGGAAAAGAAAGGGATGGGTGTCAACCCCTTGATTCATTTGTCTCCCTCTCAAAATCACCTCCATCCTGGGCTCCGGAGGGCAGGCGCGGGTGCTTTGAAGCGGAGACATCATGTCAGGGAAATGGAAACATTTCACGTTGTAAATCCTGGGGGTTGTCAGAGAAATCCTAATGAGAGAGGAAGCTGCCGGGTGGGGTGGTGGGGAGCACCCTGGACTGGTTTGGGGGGAGGAGTCTAAAGGCAGTTCTGGGAGAGGGGAACCTGGCCCCCTCCCCCTCCAGACTGACCCTTTCTGCACTGCTCTCCAGCCTCCATCTGCAGTGATACCATTGGGCAGTTTGTGACCTTGGTAAGATCCACATGCTTTATTCAGGTTAAAGCTATTTTATTGGCTTTGTCACATAATCACCCTTGGGGCTTTCCTGCTGCTGTTGCTAAGTCGCTTCAGTTGTGTCTGACCCTGTGCGACCCCATAGGCGGGGGCCCACTGTCTCTGGGATTCTCCAGGCAAGAACACTGGAATGGATTTCTGTTTCCTTCTCCAATGCATGAAAGTGAAAAGTGAAAGTGAAGTCACTCAGTCGTGCCTGACTCTTAGCGACCCCATGGACTGCAGCCCACCAGGCTCCTCTGTCCATGAGATTTTCCAGGCAAGAGTACCGGAGTGGGGTGCCATTCCCTTCTCCGTGGGGCTTTCCTACCTTTCACTTAATGGTGAAGAATCTGAAAATATTTTGACAAGTCACAGATTTAAGTGTGATTACCTCCCAAGATAGGATATCTCTAGTTCTGTATTTAGGGGAAACTGAGTCATGATTCCAAAACCCCACACTCTACTCAATATAAAGCCTTTAGCCATAGTAAGTACACCCTTGCAGTGTGAAAGAGCTAGTAAAACATCCAGGTTAAGATCTGGGGCTCTGGCTCAGTCCTGTGAGTGGAATCGCAGTTCTGTGACATGGGGTAAGCCAGTTCACCTCTCTGAGCCTCAGCTTCCGTGTTGCAGAACAGTAATAGGCATTGCTGCCCACCCATGATTGCTGCGGGGATTCTGAGCCTCAGTTTCTGTGTTGCAGAACGGTAACAGGCATTGCAGAACGGTAACAGGCATTGCTGCCCACCCATGATTGCTGCGGGGATTGAGTTAATACATAGCCTGCGCTTTGCTTGTTCAGCACAGATTTCCTCTTATTCCAGGCCTGTCTCCAAGGTAGATTCACACCAAAGTGTAGATTATTGGTTCACTTTACGTTTGAAAATACTGAAGCTTAGAGAATGACTTACCCAGGTTCACATAGGGAGCTAGAGCCAGCCCTCTGAGCCCTCATTCAGGGCTCTCTTGACCCTACCCTACTTCCCCCTCTACATTCTGGAAGCTCTGATCGGGTATGATGATGGAGAAGGCTGGCGGCAGGAGGCAGAGGACCAGTTAGAAGCCCATCAGGGATGAAGAGAACAAGACCAAGGCAGTGGCCTTGGGGGTGTAGAGGGGAAAAACCAGTGTGAATAGCTCTTCAGAGGGTAAAATCCCACTAGACCATTTCTGATAAATGCATCATTTCTTGTGCCCAGCCCCTAGCACATGGCCTAACAGCCATGTAAGCAGATATTACATTGTTTCTTCTGTAATCACAGAAGGAATAGAAGACTGAGTGGATAGGTGAACGGATGAATGAATAAATAAGCGAATGATTAAAAGCAACAGAAGGATGACTCCCAGATGACTTCCAGGTGTCTGGCTTGGCATATTCACTGAACTAGGGAGCACAGGGAGAAGAGAAAATCTACAGAGTGATTCATAATATAACCAAAACTTCTAAACTTCCTTTGTGTACAAGGTCCAGAGGCTATAAATTCACTCATTCCAATCAAATGGACTTTCACTAACGCCAGTAGGTGTCTAGCATGGGGAGAGGAGAAGTGAGACAAGAAGCGAACCTGCCTGCCCCAGGGGAGCCTGCAGTCCAGTGGGATGGCAGAACTCCCAGGGGTGAAGTTCATCCAGGGTGCAGAACAGTGAGTAGGCCTGTGTGCCCAGCAGAGAGCAAGCAGAGCTGAGAGAACAAGAGCTCCCTGGAGGGCGGGCCAGTCATGGAGGGCTCTCTGGAGGAGGTGAGGCTTGAACTAATGGGTTAGATGAAGAATCAGGTTTGGCAGAGGATGGAAGCACCTAAGGGCTAAGGCTTGGATCTAAGGATGGGTCCTGGGTATGAAGGAACCAGTTTGTCTCCATCCTGGCATCTCCAACATCCAATAGAGGAGCTGGCATTGAACAGGCAACAGTGATCTTTGGAAATTCTTAATCTCACTTCTTATATTCTTGACCAGTAGTTGCCACACAATGACTCTTTTTGGCCATATGCCTGAAGGTTGAAGGCATTCCAGACCCATAAATATTATTTCCAAAACCAACTGATGCATGAAACTAGACTTTGATTAAATATTACTACCAGCAATTGGTAATGAAGCATGAGCTGTCATTTATCAGCAAGAAATGTGGACGTAATAATTCATTAAGCCCCTTTAAGCATGCTCTGAGCTGAGCACTTGGGACAGAGGGGGTCTGCAGGGGTTATGTTTTGTGTTGGCTGTTTGAGGGACTCTTTGGCGAACTGCTCCCAAAACTATTACTCCCCAGGCTGCTGCCCTCGCTGTGTCCCAGCCACTGAGCCACTTGGAAGGCCTCCATTTATTAAAAGGACTCCTTGCCTTCCCCTTCAAGTTGGCAGGAGTGGTGGCGGAGGCAGGGTGCACATGGACGCTTCTCCTACATCATTAGACGGCTGCCCCCTCCCACAGTCAGAGGACCTACATGTGGGGTGGGGGGAATTCATCATCCATACATTTTACATTGCTTGATAGTTACGAAGTGGCCAGTACTGTGACAGGTGCTGGGGATAACACGGGGAAAAAACATATACAGTCCTTGCCTTCGTTGAACCCACAGCCTGAGATAGGGAGCTGCTAGTAAGTAGACAGCATGCAGTGACCAACACTATAAGAGTGGAGACACCGAGGAGGCCTTTAGTCTGGCTTGGAAGTCAGAGAGGGCTTCCTGGAGGAGGTGGGAGTTAAGTTGAGGCCCAAAAGAGGTGTAGAAATTGGTTAAGTGAAGACAGAGAGGAGCACTCTGGGTGTTGGGAATAGCACTGCAGGGTTGTGGAAGGGAGAGAAAGCATGGCACCTTTGGATGACAGGGATAACTGGGCTGCATGGGACTGAGGGCGTGAAGCCAGTGGTGGCAGGAGCTGAGGCTGGACAGGTGAACTGGAGCTACTGCCATGAAGGCCTGGAACCTTATCCTGTTGAGGGGTTTTGAGTGGCCTGGAGAGTAAGGGTGACGCTGGCTGCTGTGTGGATAACAGTAGAACTGAGAGTGGACACCATCAGAGGGACTGGGGTGAGCAGGATGCCTTTCGCACTGTACTTGGGGACCCCCAGCAAATGTGTGGGCTATGGGAGGTCAGGGTCAGGATAAGTAGGTTTTGTTGCAGCAAGGAGCAGCCCTGAAACTCTGAGTGGCTTCAAACAGCAGACGCTTATCTCTCACCCATGTGACCACGTGACTGTCACAAACCCACCAGAGGCCTCAGAGCAGCCACTCAGCAGAATGCGGAGAGACAACAAGAGCAGGCAGGTTTCACTTGGTTTTGAAGCTGCTGCCCACGGGTGACACACACCATTTCCAGTCACATTTCCTTGGCCAAAGCAATGGCTGCTTCTGTTTTCAAAGAAGGTAGGGAAGTGCTACCCACTCTGGGAAGACCGGAAAACCAGACAATTTGAGGGTGTAGCCCTAACGACCAGCACTGTGAGGCTGCTGGCTCTGCAGCTTGCCCTTTACATAACTATCACAAGCACTGGCCCACTGCTTCTAGAATTTATTTCCCTGTAGCTGGCCACATTGCTCCCATCGGGCCTGGGAGGCACACAGGGTCATCCCTTCCAAGCCACCAGGCTCAGCTCCCGGAAGTCCCCACAGAGAGAGCATGAATGGTTTGGGAACTTTAGAGCTCCTGGGGCAGTTGGGGGCTGACCTCCCAAATGCTTCCTGCGTATTTTTTACTTTGCCTAAAGTGAGCAGTAAGAGCAATGTGCTAAATAAAGAGAAAGCCAATGGCACTAAGTGAGACGCTGGGGAGATAGAATGGGTTTTGGTTTGTGTTACTCTCTCAGAGCTGTTGGAACATTGGGCCTCCCTGCAGTTGGAACAAAATGACTGTTGAAGTGTTTTGCTTTGGTGTAGATACTACGAGTGCCCCTGGGCATTTTACTTACTCTGGGTCTGGCTGATCAACCAGATGTCCTGCCTTTGTGGCTCAGTTGACGGGTTCAGGCTCCTGGTCCCTCCAGGATCTCAGAGGAGCTGCTCCAAGACACCCCCTTCTTGGGCCAGGCTCGCTCCCAGCTCTGTCCCCATTTGGCCCTCTTTCTCTCCCTGCCCACTAGTCATGTCTCTGTCTTGTTCCCAACAGGTCTGCGTTTCAGTGAGTTAAAGTTCCCACGGTGACTGAACACGAACCGCAAGCTAGCATACTCATGTTTTGAGCTGAGAAAACTGAGGCAGTGTGAGAGCGGGAGGCCTGGGAGAAGCCTGGCTTGGGATTAGCTCTGTTGCCTAACTGGGGTGTGGCCTTGGATAAGAGAGTTGACATCCCTGAACCTCTGTGTCCCCATCTGCAACCTGGGGGATGGAGGCAGAGAGCGGATAGGGGTGCTGTGAAGAGTGAGTGACTTACTTCAACCTTTATGACACTCTAGAATCAACATAAGGTTTTAAAGCAATTATACTTCAGAAAAAAGAAAGTAAGAGTAAAGAAGGGAAAAGTACTCTGGTGACTGTTGAAGTATCTCAGTGCATTTTTTAATTTGCTGATTTCTTTTTTAACCTAATCACTAACACTAGCAAGTACTTATGTCAGAGCTTTTTTATTGGGTTGTTCTTTATTACTGATTTGTAGGAGTTCATGTATTTTAGAAATAAAACTTGTGTCAGATACATATTTTGTGATCATCAAAAAAGTGAGTGAGATAAGATGTTGAAGGTACTGGTTCTGTGTCTTAGGAAGTGAACGCTACTAGATGTTTGTATATATCATCAAACATATACGTCATCTCTGTTTTAAGGCACAGTCACACTTGGGGAAAGATGCCGGTTACTAAGTGATTTGCCCAAAGTTGTACTGTTGGTGCTTGCAGTGGGGTAGGATCTGCCACGTGTTCTGAGAAGGAGCAGCTTCTTCCCTAGACTCCTCCACATCCCTTGGTCCCCGACTCCCTCGAGAGACCTCTTACCTGCCTTCTTCTGATATCCATCCGTGCTTTGGCTCCCAGGTACCTCTTGCTTCACTCCCACCTTCCTCATTCCTCAGAAGAGAACTTTCCCCCCAACCACTCACTGATCACTGTTCCTTTAAGGTTTAGAGACCCGTGCAACCCCTCTCCCCTACATTGCACATATTTCAGCGTTCACAGAGCTTATCCTAATGAAGCCAGCACTGGGCACTGGGGCCTTGAGACTGTGGTGGGGTCCTCTCTGCTTCTCCTGCTGTAGGTGCCCTGTGTTACACACAAGGTGACTATCACGTGTGCAGACACCCCACGTGCATGTTAAGGTCAATAACTGTTCCATCCAAACCAAACATCCCATGAATGTGCATTTAACAAGATTAAATGTGCGTTAAAAAGATGCAAGGTCCTTTCTTGCATCCATTGAGAAGGGTAGACCACTGGAAGGAGCTGGGAACAGAGATCACCAAACCACCCCACCCCCACCCCTCCCCTTAGACTTTGCAGGGATCTAGGCCAGCACTGTGAGGCTGAAACCAGGGTGGGAAGATGGGGTGAGGAGACAGACTTGGGGAGCAGATCCCGGGGAGCTGCTACAGCAGAACCTCCAAGCCCCTCTTGGCAGGCGCTCAGGCACACACGTGCGGGCCCCACAGCGATGTCCCCGAGCAGTGGCAGCCGCAGGGGGTGTGAGGCGGGACTTGCTTCTGCCTTTGGAACCCTGTGTTTGCTGATGTTTACATAGAGAGTGGAATTAATTAAATGCCGCGGGGCCTTCTCGGTTGCTGAAAATAAACCCAGCCAGGCCCCCAGCAGTGAGCCGCCTGCCTGCGTCTGTCGGGTTTCTCCCAGCTTTGCAGGCACACACGGCAGGATTAGAGCCGCTGCCACTCTCCCCACAGGCAGCGTGTCGGAGCCAGATGTGTGCAGAACAGGGGCACATCCCAGCAGCCAGAGGCACATAGAAACACGCTGATTCACAGGAGAAAGCATCGGCCCACCGAGCCTCACCCAGTTAAATACACACAGAGCCGTAGCTGCTCCTGGGTGCACGGTGAAGCAAGCACAACCTGGCAAAGACGTTCAGATAAACCTGGCACATGTGCCACCAGAACTCATATCATGGTCCTACACCCACAGTCATGGAGATGCGCGCATGGCTTCCAAATCAGAGAGCCTTAATCTGCTCCTAGATCTACCTTTTGCTAGAAGTGTGACCTGAAGCTTGTTTTTTAACCTGTTTGTGCCTCTGTTTCCTCCATTATCAAATGGGATAACAGCAGTACTAATCTCGCGGTGTCATTGTGAGGATAAAAATGAGAAAATGAACAGTCGCTCTTAGCAGAGCCCCTGGTGCTCACTAAACCCTCCATGAACCTTAGATAAAAGCAGTCGCTCTCAACACCGTCCCAGGCATGGGCTCACATGGGAACGTGGGCATGTAGACATTCAGACACGCAAAGACACAAATGGACCAAGTAACACACGAGAGCACAGAAAGACCACAGAGGCATCCCCTGGGGCTCACAAATAAGTCTGCCTGGACCTGACCTGTGCAGACCTGTGCTCACACCCGCTCTCTTCTCCCCCCACCACCGGCCCAGCCCAGACTGATGGCAGTACATGGCCACGCCATGCAGAGCTGAGGCCAACCAAAGTCCTTGGCTGAGGAGCCACATGCTGCGGGTGTGGTTTCCAGCCACTAAAACACAGACTCTTCTGTGGCTCCCCATGACCTTCTGGCCAAGAGCCAATCTCCCTTCCTGAGGCTGAAATTCACAGACTTCCATGCTCTGCCTCCCTCCCTCTCCTTGCATCAAAACCCGGCACTGCCCCGTGGGGGCTCCCGATGAGCAGTGCCCCTCCAGTTCTGAACAACTGAGAAAGGATGGCAGATGGGGGCTGAATAGAATCTTGATTGCTGAGAAAGTTCTTGATTGCTGTGGGTTGAAGCGCACAGCTTATTGTGAAAGGCAAAGCCTCCTACTGAGTCCCAGAATGGGGTGGGCCATCCCACGCAGTTCTAGACAAAAACTCACAATAAAGCGACTATTGCAATAAATGAATTTATAGTTCTGGAGGGGACAGGCACCCCGTGTGGAGGGCATGCAGAGGCAGAGAACCTGTGTACATGCTGTTTGCCCGCACCCTTCCCCAAGCATCACTCCTGCTGTGTGCTTTCTTGGCCTCAATTCTGACCTTGCATCAGTGTCCTAGGCATGTAACTATATGTACACTACACAGCATGTAACAGGCATGCACACTACACTTAGCGACGGGACCCAACACCGATTCTCTCACGGTGTCTGTATCAGTACAGACATACCTTGGAGATGTTGTGCCTTCAGTTCTAGAACACCCATCACAATAAAGCAACTATTGCAATAAATTAATTTATAGCCACATGAATATTTTGGTTGCCTAGTACCTATAAAAGCTAAGTTTACACCGTATTAAGTGTGAAATAGCATTTTGCCTGAGAAAACAATGTACATGCTTTAATTAAAAAACACTTTATTGCTCAAAAAAAAAAATGCTAACCATCATCTGGGCCTTCAGCAAGCTGTAATCTTTTTGCTGACTTAAGGACTTATTTCCAGTTTGATGGCTGCTGAGAGATCAAGGTGATGGTTGCTGAAGGTTGGAGTGCCTATGGCAGTTTCTTAAGACACTTATAAAGTTTGCTGATTCAATTGATTCTTCCTTTCGTGAACTATTTCTCTGTAATATGCAATACTGTTTGATGGCATTTTACCTATATTAGAATTTCTTTCAAAATTGGAAAGAAGGTTGAGAGTCCTCTCATAATCTGCTGCTGCTTTATTAAGTTTATGTAATGTTCTAAATGATACTTTGTTGACATTTCAATAAATCTTCACTGCATCTATGCCAGGAATAGATTCTGTCTCCAGAAACCACTCTCTTTGCTCATCCCTCAGAAGGAAAGATATAAGCATCTGAATGCAGAATTCCAAAGAATAGCAAGAAGAGATAAGAGGGCCTTCCTCAGCTATCAATGCAAAGAAATAGAGGAAAACAACAGAATGGGAAAGACTAGAGATCTCTTCAAGAAAATTAGAGATACCAAGGGAACATTTCATGCAAAGATGGGCTCGATAAAGGACAGAAATGGTATGGACCTAACAGAAGCAGAAGATACTAAGAAGAGGTGGCAAGAATACACAGAAGAACTGTACAAAAAAGACCTTCACGACCAAGATAATCACGATGGTATGATCACTCACCTAGAGCCAGACATCCTGGAATGTGAAGTCAAGTCAGCCTTAGAAAGCATCACTACGAACAAAGCTAGTGGAGGTGATGGAATTCCAGTTGAGCTATTTCAAATCCTGAAAGATGATGCTGTGAAAGTGCTGCACTCGATATGCCAGCAAATTTGGAAAACTCAGCAGTGGCCACAGGACTGGAAAAGGTCAGTTTTCATTCCAATCCCAAAGAAAGGCAATGCCAAAGAATGCTCAAACTGCCGCACAATTGTGCTCATCTCACACGCTAGTAAAGTAATGCTCAAAATTCTCCAAGCCAAGCTTCAGCAATATGTGAACTGTGAACTTCCAGGTGTTAAGCTGGTTTTCGAAAAGGCAGAGGAACCAGAGATCAAATTGCCAACATCCGCTGGATCATGGAAAAAGCAAGAGAGTTCCAGAAAAGCATCTATTTCTGCTTTATTGACTATGCCAAAGCCTTTGACTGTGTGGATCACAATAAACTGTGGAAAATTCTGAAAGAGATGGGAATACCAGAGCACCTGACCTGCCTCTTGAGAAATGTGTATGCAGGTCAGGAAGCAACAGTTAGAACTGGACATGGAACAACAGACTGGTTCCAAACAGGAAAAGGAGTACGTCAAGGCTGTATATTGTCACCTTGCTTATTTAACTTACATGCAGAGTACATCATGAGAAACGCTGGGCTGGAAGAAGCACAAGCTGGAATCAAGATTGCCGGGAGAAATATCAATAACCTCAGATATGCAGATGACACCACCCTTATGGCAGAAAGCGAAGAGGAACTAAAAAGCCTCTTGATGAAAGTGAAAGAGGAGAGTGAAAAGTTGGCTTAAAGCTCATCATTCAGAAAACTAAGATCATGGCATCTGGTCCCATCACTTCATGGGAAATAGATGGGGAAATGGTGGAAACAGTGTCAGTCTTTATTTTTCTAGGCTCCAAAATCACTGTAGATGGTGACTGCAGCCATGAAATTAAAAGACGCTTACTCCTTGGAAGGAAAGTTATGACCAACCTAGATAGCATATTCAAAAGCAGAGACATTACTTTGCCAACAAAGGTCCGTCTGGTCAAGGCTATGGTTTTCCCAGTAGTCATGTATGGATGAAAGAATTGGAATGTGAAGAAAGCTGAGCGCCGAAGAATTGATACTTTTGAACTGCAGTGTTGGAGAAGACTCTTGAGAGTCCCTTGGACTGCAAGGAGATCCAACCAGTCCATTCTGAAGGAGATCAGTCCTGGGTGTTCTTTGGAAGGAGTGATGCTGAAGCTGAAACTCCAGTACTTTGGCCACCTGATGCAGAGTTGACTCATTGGAAAAGACTCTGATGCTGGGAGGGATTGGAGGCAGGAGGAAAAGGGGACGATGGAGGATGAGATGGCTGGATGGCATCACCGACTCGATGGACGTGAGTCTGAGTGAACTCCAGGAGTTGGTGATGGACAGGGAGGCCTGGCGTACTGCGACTCATGGGGTTGCAAAGAGTCAGACACGAATGAGGGACTGAACTGAACTGAACTGAAGAAGCAACTCTTCATCTGTTCAAGTTTTATCATGAGTTTTCAGTAATTCAGTCACATCTTCAGGCTCTACTTCTAATTCTAGCTCTCTTGCTGTTTACGCCACATCTGTAGTTACTTCCTCCACCGAAGTCTTGAACCCCTCAAAGTTATCCGTGAGGATTAGAATCAACTTTTTCCAAACTCCTGTTAACGTTGGCATTTTGACCCTTTCCCATGAATCATGAATGTTCTTAATGGCATCTAGAACAGTGAATCCTTTACAGAAGTTTTTTGAATTTACTTTGCTCAGATCCATCCAAGGAATCACTGTCTGTGCAAGCTGTAGCCTTATGAAATATATTTCTTAAAAAACTAAGGCTTGAAAGTCGAAATGACTCCTTGATCCCTGGCTGCAGAATGGATGTTGTGTTAGCAGACGTGAAAACAACTTTAGTCTCATTGTACATCTCCATCAGAGCTCTTGAATGACCAGGTGCAATGTCAGTGAGTAGAAATATTTTGAAAAGAATTTTTTTTCTGAACAGTAGGTCTCAACAGTGGGCTTAAAATATTCAGCAAACCATGTTGTAAACAGATGCGCTGTCATCCAGGCTTTGTTGTTCCATTTATGGAGCACAGACAGAGTCGATTTAATTCTGAATTCTTGAGGACCCTAGGATTTTCAGGATGGTAAATGAACACTGGCTTCAACTAAAATCACTGACTGCTTTAAGCCCCTAACAAGAGAGTCGGCTGATCTTTTGAAGCGTAGAAGCCAGGCGTTGACCTCTGGTCTCTAACTATGGAAGTCCTAGATGGCATCTTCTTCCAGTATAAAGCTGTTTCATCTACGTGAGACTCTGTTGTTTAGTGTAGCTATTTTCATTAATTATCCCAGCTCGATCTTCTGGATTACTTGTTGCAGCTTCTGCATCAGCACTTGCTGCTTCCTCTTGCACCTTGGTGTTATGGAGACAACTTCATTCCTTAAATCTCACAAACCGATCTGATGACTTCAAACTTTTCTTCTTCAGCTTTCTTACCTCTCTCAGCCTTCACAGAACAGAAGACTTAGGGCCTTGGTCTGGATCAGGCTTTGGCTTAACGGAATGTTGTAGGAGATTTGATCTTCTATCCAGGCCACTAACACTTTCTCCATATCTTCAATAAGCAGTTTTGCTTTCTTGTCATTCATGTGTTCACTGGAGCAGCACTTTTAATTTCCTTCAAGAACTTTTCCTTTGTGTTCACAGTTTGGCTAATTGTTTGGTGCAAGAGACCTTGATTTTGGCCTGTCTTGGGTATCTCCATGGTTTCCTTGCTAAGTTTAATCATTTCTAGCTTTGGTTTTTGGCCTGCCAGGCTTCTCTGTGCATGGGATTCTCTAGGCAAGAATACATGCAGCTATTCCTGCCACTTGAACACCTGGAGGCCGTTATTGGATTATTAATTGGCCTAACTTTCAGTATTACAGTGTCTCAGGGAATAAGGAGGCCCGAGAAGAAAGAGAGAGATGGGGGACCAGTTGTCAGTAGAGCAGTCAAAATACCAACGACATTTATTGCTTAGTTCCTTGTCTTATATGGGTACAGCTGATGGTGCCCCAAAACAATTACAGTAGTAATACCAAAGCCCACTGATTTCACCATAACAAATATATTTGCAAGAATTATCAGTATGTGACATACAGACATCTAACGAGCAAAGGTATTGGAGAAGTGGTGCTGGTAGATCTGGTCAACACCAGCTTGCCGCAAACCTTCAATTTGTAAAAGAGAATTAAAAAGTAGTATCTGTGAAAAACAGTAAAATGAGGCATGCCTGTATTATTTCCCAATTTAAAAATAAAAGCTTTCTCCCCAAAGGAGTATTGTGATTGATAGATGAGTTGGTGAATCTATTTATTTCTTTATTCACACCTTGAAGGACCCTCCTTTTCTGTAGAGGCTGAAGGGAGTGAAAGGTGTGAGACAGTCGGACAAGGAACAGAAGCCAGTACCTGAAATAGAAGATAAAAAGTTCAAGAGCAGAGTTCAGCCTGGAGGAGGGGTGCCTCCCTTTGGCTCTCCATCCACAGTATCAGCCTCCGTCCCCAGGTCTCCAAGGGACAGGAAATACTTATGGTTCCAAGGCCGCCTGGGCTGGCGTCCCCCTCGCTGGATCTCTGCTTTGAGTGCTCATGCTCACGGCAATAATAACATTACATTGTTGTAAGACAGAGTTCACACGGCTCCCTATGGGTCATTTTATTTGAGCAGTCCCAAGATCTCAGGGCTCCCCTTGAGCCCTGAGCCTCAGAGAGGGTGGCTGACTTGTTCAGGGTTGCACAGCTATGACAAAACGTGGCTTGTCCGACGCAGGCTCTTCTCTTCCTGACTGTTACTACGTGCTACTGTTACTTCCTGACTGTTCTACCCTGCTCAGTCGTGTCCTACTCCTTGTGACCCCACGAACTGTAGCCCGCCAGGCTCCTCCGTCCATGGGATTTTCAGGCAAGAATACTGGAGTGGGTTGCCATTTCCTACTCTAGAGAATCTTCCCAATTCAGGGATCGAACCCACATCTCCTGCATTGGCAGGTGGATTCTTTACCACTCAGCCCCCTGGGTATCCAGGCTGTTGCTGTTACTGTAGGGGCAGTGAATGGATGAACTCAGTTCCTGCAGTCCTCTTGGGCTGGAGGGAATACCACTTCCTTTGGGTGTCCCATACATCTTGTGAAAGAGCATGTCCAACTGTCTTGGATTTGATTTGCAACATTATTCTTTCAACACATAATTTTGTAAATATATATATATTGAGCGCCCACATGATGCACAGCATGGTAGCAGGTTCAGTGGGAAACAAAAACAGGAATAGTTGTGAATGTATGTAAAGGCCAGATGGTGGCCAGCATTGCTGTTGGTCTCTGACTGGGAGCATGTCTTGGCTGGGTGGCCAGGATCAGAACTTTCAAGGGGCTTGGGACCTTGAGGAGATGTGGGTTCCTTCCCAGGGACAGACTCTTCAGTCAAGTGTGCTTCTGGCTGAAAAGAAAGCTTGGTGGCATCTAAGCTATAAGCTTTAGGCTCTATGGGTAATGTATTCAGGGGTTCTGTGTGTGTGTGTGTGTGTGTGTGTGCACGCGCACATGTGTAGAGAGAGAGAGAAGTAAAGAGCACTCACCTTTTCGTAGCAGGAAAATGTCAGGTATCCCTGGATGCAGGAAGAGGTCTCGGTGGAGTGCTAACAGGCTTCTCACAACTTGGAGCAGAGACTGTTTCCTATCTGGGAGGTACTGATCTCCTTTTAACACCTAAGGCTCAGCCCACCCTAAGGCCACATTCCAAACCTCTCCATCTGAGCCCTGAGCCCTCAGCACTGACCGGCCCTCAGTACAGTCACTGTGAGCAGCTGTGTGAACAGGTACAGAGCTGAGGAGCTCCTGGATTCAGAAGCAGTGATGAGACAAGAAGAACCACTTCCCTCTCTGGACCTCAGGTCTCAGTCTTCTCATCTCTGAAGTGGAAGGGCAAGGAGGATTGAACACTTTTATCTCTGAGACTCCTCTCAACTCTGGCTTTCAACTATTCCGTGTCTCCCTAGACTCTGAATAGCAAGTGTGTTACAAAGACCTCCCATTGTGGTGTTTATATCCATCCTTTTATTTTTTTCTGCAGAAGACCCTAATGAGCTGTGTTTATGCCATAGGGGTGATGAGGTTTGAAGCATAGAACTTGTGTTCCCGTTGTGTGGTTGGGAAAACTGAGGTCCTGCACTGGATCCCATAGCTCCTTGAACAGCAGCTAGGCTTGGCGCCAGGTCTCCTGACTGTCTCCACCCTCCGTACTCTGCCAGACTACGTGGGTACCCATCTGAAGCATCCAGAAGGCAAAAGCCCAGCTGAGAGAATCTGTGGTTTTGTCTCAGTCCAGCCAAGCATCAAACCTGTAGGGGTTCTCGTTCAAGTGCACTCTGATTTATAAATGGCCTGGTCCTCCATCCACCTCATTATCTGCTGAGACACTGCTTTGTCTTGTAAAGTCCATTTCACAGGTCCGCTTCCTCTGACCTCTTCTGCCCAGTAACTTGCTGAGTTGCTCACTCATTATCCACTTTGCCCGTTGCAAATTCTCTCCCCTCCCCACACCCCCTGTCCCGTGCTAGACAAGGCTCCGTCCTGGCAAGTTTCCAGTTTCACAAGTTGTGACCTCCGTCTTGACCTCTGCTAGGTAGGCAGCCTTCTTTTTCTAAGACAAGGTCACAGCCTGGCCATGGCCTGCTCTGAGACATGTGACAACACGTTCTCCCATCACCCTTCCCCCGGCGTCAGCATCCTCTCATAGCCCGCGTTCTCAGGTAGAAATCCAGGCTTTTATCTTAAAAAGGGGAAAAAAGCAAAGACAAACCTTAGTTAGTGTCAGAATGGCTCCCAAACATAGCGCCAGGGCTCTGGACTTGGCCTTCCTTCCTGCAGGGTCTGACCTAGTGATATCGTGTGCAAGGCGACGTTCGAGTTCCAGGGCCCCGGCACACCGTCGGGGTTTGGTGTGGGACATTCTCAGGAGCCACTGGAGGCCCTGTGCTGTTCAGAATGTGTTCAGACCTTCTCGTAGTTTCCCATGGGGAGAGGGAAAGCAGTCGCATGGTCTAGACAGGAAAACCGGGCGGTGTAGACACATCTGGAAGGCGATGCTGTGTTTTGAATCACAATTGACGTCCCACTTCCCTGTGTGTATGCTCCTGCAACACGGTCCCCTCGCACCAGCCACGTGCCTGCTGCTGCCCGTGTGCCTGTGGGTTGGAAAGGCTGTGTGTTTCGAGCTCTTTCGACAGGGAGCCAGAAGTGGATGCATTCCACTCAGTGGATCAGGGAAGAGAGGCATGCGAATTGTGTGTCTGGCATCAGCATCCAGAAAGCTTCCTTCATGAGCTTGGATGAGCCGCCCACTGCCCCCTACCCTGTCCTGGAAATGAAGTGAAGCATTAATTAGTCATGTCCAACTCTTTGCAGCCCGATGGACTATGGCCCACCAGGCTCCTCTGTCCATGGAATTCTCCAGGCAGGAATACTGGAATGGGTAGCCATTCCCTTCTCCGTGGGATCTTCCTGACCCAGGGATCAAACCCGTGTCTCCTGCACTGCAGGCAGGGTCTTCACAGTCGGAACCACCAGGGAAGCCCCTCCTTGTCTTGGGCCTGAACTCAAACATGAGTAGCATTGTGGTCCGGCAGGCGCAGGAGACCTAAGCACCCCTCGGCCTTCCATATACTGCCCTTGACCTTCCTTCCTCCAGTCTTCAGGCTGCTCGAGAATTTCTGTCCGGTGAGGGAGCCAGATTCTCCCCAAGCCTCTCTTTTCCTTTGAGGTCAGGAAGATAACTTCTAAGACTCGGTTCATATGAGAGTTCTTCTTTGGCACCTTCCTGGTACTTCAAAGCAGCACTGAAACTCCTCCACTCTCCACGGGACTTTTACAGCTCTGCTGCCCTTGAGCCAGGTGTCTGACCTTCTAGAGCCTCACTTTCTTCTTGTGTAAATACCACTATGGCCTGTCTGCCTCACGAGGCCATTGGGAAGCCAGTGGAGGCAAAAGTGCGAACACCTGTGGGTACCAGTGACATCGGGGAACAGACATAGGTTGGGGGCTGGCAGCCATGCAGCCTGTCTCAGTCCCGAGGAGGCATGCTGGGGATGGTCCCAGAGCAGGTGTGGCCCTCCGAGAGTGGTCCTGGCGTGTCAGTGGGACCTGCTTAGCACGTGGGGATCACAGGTGTGGGCCAAGAGCTCCATACTCACCTTCTGGTGCCCCTCGGGGATTCAGCACTGATGCTCCGTGCTTCCTCGCTGATCATGAGAGTGCGTGCTCTTCGGACACAGGCGCCAGGCTGTCTCAGTTCTTTAAAATCTCATCAGCATATTTAACTTCATATAAAAAACCCGTAAGGTAGGCAGCGATATTATCGCCAATTTACAGATGAAGAAATGGAGACGCCAAGAGTACATGGGGAGCAGAAGCATGTGCCTGGACCGGGAGCCAGGACCCTTGGCTGCCTGCCTTGCTCCTAGTGGGGCCTAGGACCTGCCATTGATCTCTTTATCCATCCATGCCTCCCTCCACCCCTTATTCTTTGCAGATCTCCCTAGGGTGGCAGGGTAGGTGGCAGCATGGGGTCTGTGAGGTCAAGGGACAAAGCACCCCAGTTAGGGCCATCTGAAGCTACAAGAGCCTGGGTTATCGCAGGAGTGCAGACACAGGCCTAGCAGGACCAGAGCTGTTAGTACATGGAGCCGACGGAGTCAGGGTCCCCTGAGAGGATGGGGACAGCACTACTGGGACCCCTGTGTGCTGCCCTCCTCCCTGTTGTGGCTGCAGCAGACACGCGTCACAGGTATAGCATGCCCAGAACAGCCATGCCTCCCAGGAGCCCACAGTCAGTGAGTCTCCAGGAGACACGGGTTCCCCCAGGGGCAGGGACGTGGAATGACCCATCTCCCAGGCATTCCTGAGGGCACAGTAGTGCCCAAGATACTGGCATCTGTTGCCTGCCCCCCACCACCCTGCCAGCCTCCCCCTCCTAAGAGAAGCCCTCACCACTGCAGATGCCATTTTGCCTTTGTTTGTTCCAAGAGCCAGGATTACTGGTGCTGAGAGCTGACTTCCAGCAGGCAGGAGGGATTGAACAAATGAGGTAAAGGGAGAGCCTGGAATGCAGCTTCATGGTCCAGGCACCCGGAGCAGACTCTACAAGGAACCTGCTCGGGTCTATGGGGACCGCCGCCTTCTCCAGACCTCTCTTCCCCATCTCTGTGAAGCCCAGCAACAAGGGTGCACGCCCAGCCCTGCCTGACACATCTTCCCCCGTGCCCTGCCCACCCCCCCACCCCAGTGTGGGAGCAGCTTATATGAGGCTTGCAGGAAGCAGCCCACCTCAGGTGAAAGGGCCTCACCTGGGAGCCAGCGAGCTTGTTCCAGGATCCAGGTCATTGTCTCCAGCCCCTCTGATCGGCAGGTGCAGAGGGAGCTTCCTGGGTCCTTCGAGTTTTACCCCCACCCCACCTGCCCCTGTCCCTGCCCAGCTCTCTAGCTCCCACCCTGGTAACTTCGACCCCTTACTACTGGTGCACCCTTAGAGGAGTAGCTCTGCCTCAGTCTCCTCAACTGGAAAGTGGAAATAATAGTGCCTACCTCCTAGGCTTGTTTGTGAGGATTAAAAGAGTTATCAAATGTAAGGCACTTAGAATCCTGGCTGGTGTATAGAAAACAGTATACAAAATATCTGAGGGTAGCTATCATTACTACTGTGATTATGCTTATCATATGCAGTGTGCTCTAATCCCAGAGAACATCCTCCTGGCTGTTCTAATACTTTGTGAAATTCCGTCATTCCATGTCTGCCTTTCATGTGCTGTTTTCTCTGCCTAAATGCCCTTCCTTGTCTGATCTGTCTAGAAAACCCCTCCTCATCCTTCAAGATTCAGCTCAGTCTGGTCCATCCTCTCCGACGCCTTTAGTGGGCGAGTTGGCTACATCCTGACCGTTACACTTGCTGTGCCTGGATGGCACGGGGTGTCTATCGAGCAGACTGGTACTTTACCCCCTCGCCTGTCTGTCTCCATAGTGATTAATCTACCTCTGTGTCTCTAACATGGCACAAGTACTGGGGCAGGCGATGTGAGCAATGTTTATTTCTTTTCTTAAGTGTTCACTGGAGGACAGGAGGGTGTATGTGCAGTGGTGACGATGAGCCGAGTGAGGGACAGAGCTGGGGACTCGCGAGAGGGACGGATGCTGATTGAGGTTGGGGAGGATGGACGTAGGAAATTGGGAAGATGAGGTAAAGTTGTGGGCTGTCAGCTATTTATGAAAGTGCTTTAAAGGTGTGAGTTTTTTTACAGATGCTAGTACAGACTTTTCATCCATGTGCTCATTACACCTGATCATGTTTCTTTGTGGTTTCTCTTGTTCAGTTCAGGCTGCTACAAGAAACTACCGTAGACTGGGGGGCTTTCAAACAAGAAAAATGCATTTCTCACAGTTCTGGAAGTCCAAGAGAAAGGTACCAGCAAATTCAGCCTCTAGTGAGGGCCTGCTCCCTGGTTCAGAGACAGCTGTCATCTCATTGTGCCCTCACATGAGTAAAGGGCTAAGGGGGCTCTCTGGAGACCAGTCCCATTCCTGAAGTCTCTGCCTAATGACCTAACCACCCCAAAGCCCCACCTCCAAACACCACCACACTGGGAATTGGGTTTTCAAGTATGAACTTGGGTGAGGGTCCTAATCATTCAGTCTCTACAGTATCTGTCTCTGGATTGGATCCTAACTTATATGCGGGGGCCCCAGTTCTCGTTGGTCTGATGGGTCAGGTCTAAAGAGAACATCCACCTCCCCAGCCTACCCTGCTTCCCTAGAACAGCCGCTGGGACCGGCTCCAGTTGCCTCCGTGGCCTCAAAGTGCTCTTTGGTTTGCCTTGATTTCTCAAGCCGTGTGTGACTTGGAGGGAACGTGTGCCATGTGTTTCTGATTCAACTCCCCTGTGCTCAAAGGCAGTGTGATCTGGAGCGATATCTGATGGCTTTTGAGCCTCAGAAATATGTTCTCTGAGCCTTCTTTTCTGCCCCTTTCCCTGCCTTGACAGAAGCAGCCCTCCTGGCTGAGAATTGGTCTCCACAGTCCCAACCCTTGGCAAAACTGCCCCCAGCTGAATCTCTGAGCCCAGGAGACTGTGGACATCCAGGATGGAGTCCAGGGTGACACCAGAGCAGCATCCCTTTCTCATGGAGACACGCCTGCCTGCCTTGGCTGACTATCCTGGTGGTTAAGTTCACTCTCCAGAGCTCGGTGGTTCTATAGCTCAAAATCAGAAAATATTTTGATGTGTTTCATGTTTGACAAGTCTTAAGAGTTTTCTTTTTCTTTCTCTTGCTGAACATAGCAGTACCTATCTATTTAGTAAACTTTTATTGAGAACAAACTAAATTCTGGGCAGTGGAGATATGAGAATATATAAAACAGCTCCTGTCCTCAAGGCAGGAGAAACAAATGCTTCAGGAGGCCGTTCCATGCATAGAATTCTTTGAGGGAGGCACAATCCTTTGGGGGAAGGAGAGAATGAAGGAAGAGAAAGAGAGACCAATCAGGCCCAGAGGCATGGAACCTGTCCATGACTACTGTGAGATGCACACAGGCAAAGTCAGAGTAAGACCCCAGGGACAGGGAACGATTGGGACCAAGAATCACCTGGTTACTAATGAATGAGACCAGGCATTAGGATTTTTACGAAAGTAACCGAGGATATCTGCCAAGCTGGGAAAGGTGAGGCCCCACAGTTCTAAATCCCCGTCTGTTTCCAGGCTGATTGCAGCTGAGCACAGTAATATCCCCCAATTAGGATCATGCTTTCTGGCTCAGTGGTGAAGAATCCACTTGCCAATGCAGGAGACTTGAGTTCGATCTCTGGGTCGGGAAGATCCCCTGAGGAGAAAATGGCAACCCACCCCAGTGTTCTTGCCTGAAAACTTCATGGACAGAGGAGCCTGGCGGGCTATAGTCCATATGGTCACAGTGAGTCAGACACAACTGAGCATGCATGCAATGCTCTTCTCTTTAAGTTTACAAAGCAGCGTCCCGCTCATGATCTCAGTGAGTTCTTCTTCCCTCTGTCCCTCCTCTCTTCATTCAGAAGTGTTTCCTTAGCACGAGCCCTGTGTCTGGTGTTGTTAGACTCTGGGAACGGTGATGGGCCAGGTCAACAGGTCTCAGCTTCATAAAGTGTCTAATTCAGGATTCACATCCCTTTAAAACTAAAGACTGATACTATGCCTCCAGGTACCAAATGTCAACATTACTTGGGGATGGCGGAGTTTCTCCATGTTGGTGTTTTCTGTGAAATAGTTTCCTTTTCCCCATGTCACATGAGGAAGGAATTCAAGAAAAAGAAGCAAGGAGGTGGTGTTTTCCTGGTGAGCTAGTTCACCTCCGATCTACTTCTGATAAAAGCATTTCCTTTCTCTGCCCTTGAGGTACTAAGGGAAGTCAAACTCCATTTAAGGCCTCCAGAATTGGAACCTCCCAAGCATTTTGCCCCTAATAAAGCATCACTCTCAATGGTTCATCTCCAAAAGTGTTGTTATTGATTCCAGCCATGTTTTGCAACACTCTTGTTTGCTCATATTTAAAAACAGAACATTTCATGTTGGCTTTTTTTTTTAGCCTGATTTCTTGTTATTTCCCACATATTTCCAGTGAATGAAGAGATTAGAGAGTGCATTGGGTTTTTTTCATGAAGGACGAAAGTTAAACATCCTGTTCTGACTGTGGAGAAAATTTCAGGTTTCTGGAATCCATTAAAACCAAAAATGTCACAGGAAAGTTATTCTGGAACCTGCAAAAACACAATTTTACACTTCTGATGTCCACTGGGCATGTTTGCCTGTCCTTGGAAGGAATCACCATTTTCTTTCTTCACTCCCTCCATCCTTCCCTCTTCCTTTCAGAAAGATGGAAGGAAGCCAATATATGTAATGCTAAGTGCTTTGCAAACGTTATCTTATTTAATCCTCCCAACAGCAACCCCAAAGCTCAGAAAAGCTGATGAACTTGACCCAGGTTGTTCAGCAAGGAAACACCAGATGCAGCCTTCATCTTGCTGCATCTTTAGTTACGTGGTCCCTTACGTCCACCAGTGACTTATAGTTTACACTCTGATGCCACGCCATTTTTTTCTTCCATTTTGTAGAAAAGGATGTTGGTGTAAGCCAGAAAAGGACCAACGTTTTCTCTTTCTCTCTCAGCTAAAGACCATGTTTTCTCATTTGTAAGCGGATGTGCCACTGCAAACATTACAGCCAAGAATGATTTCAGAGCATCTGGGTCCGTGATCCAGGGCAGCTCTGTAAATGCAGTTGTCATTACACATTCTACTTCCTTGCAGGAGACAGGCAGGTGGCTCTGAAGTCTGACGGTAGAACTGAGTGTAGGGAAACCTCTTACCAGCTGGCGAGGGGCCGATTGGCTGTGACAGGGCCTGAGAGTGAGGGTCTAGCTGGCTGCAGCCTAGCAGTCAGATCTGGGCCTTTGAAATCCACTAATAGCCCATTCCTGGACGTTGAGGCCCCCAGGGCCTTTCAGCCTGCCTTCATTTGGGCGCTTGTTAGAAAGTCAAGGATAACAGACTTGGACGGGAAGGGTGGGTGGAGAGGGGTCCACTGAATTGCATCACAGGCCTAGCCAAGTTCTCAAGCACAGGAGGAACACAGCCAAGGGGCCTCCTCTGGTGTATCCTTCACCCTCATCCCAGCACGTGCCTTGGGAATTTTCCAGGATTCTCCTGGACTAGGCAGGGTTGAGAGGTCTGTGCTGGTGATAGTGGGATCGCCTGGGCCACTTGCTGGCTCAGAAGCCTCACGGGACCAGCATCCCTCTCCCAGGGCAAGAGCCTCATCTCTGGGAAGTAGGCATGACGGGCCCCCTTGCCTCACAGTATCCTTGGGAGGAAGGAAGGTGTAGAAAAACGACTTCCAGAGTCAGTTTATGTCTCTTGAGCCTTCTCTGATCTCCCAGGAAGTAATGCTCCCTTTTGAGGCTTACATAGTAATTCATTCTCTTTGCTCTTGACAGTCTTAGCCAGCCCTGAGCTGAGCTAACTGGCCTGTGTCTGCCTCCCTCAGACCACGAGCTCAGATGCTGAATTTAGAACTTGGGTTTGCACAGTTCTGCCTGTTGTCTGATGTTTTCTAGTCAGGGCTGACTGCCTGCTAGAAGAGAATCTTGCAAGCATGCGAGCAGGGTTCACCTTCCCACTCACAGGGCTTATGTGAAGGAGTTCCTCGAGCTGTGATGAGGCTTAACAATTGTCATAGCTTCCCAGGTAGCTCAAGCGGTAAAGAAATCTGCCTATAATATAGGAGACCTGAGTTCCATCCCTGAGTTGAGAAGATCCCCTGGAGAAGAGAATGGCAATCCACTCTTGCCTGGAGAATTCCATGGACAGGGGAGCCTGGAGGGCTACAGTCCAGGGAGTCGCAAAGAGCCGGAGAAGACTGAGCAACTAACACTCACTTCAGTGGTCACAAGTCATGCGGGGTGCCGGGCTCTTTAGGTCCAGACCTCATTTCACTTTTAGTTCTTACACAATCCTTAGCATCTCCTGTCAAATATGAGGAGACTGAAGGAGGGAAAGTAGCCATCAGTATGTGGAAAGCTGAGATCTGAGCCCCAGACCTGACAGCTTCCTAACCCGCAGTGCACAGTAGCATCCTTCCACCTCCCAAGAGCGCCTGCCTCTCACTGGTCTGCGTGTTTATTCTGGCCATGGTCTGGCCAGAATTATCACCGCCATGGGCAGGAAGTGACAGGGGCCCGGGATGCTGAAAGACCATTAGCAACCAACTGGTGCAAACTTGTTCCTTGACCAGTGAGAAGATAAGTCTCAGAGAGGGGGTGGGGACCAGAGCAGGAGCCAGAGTCCTGACTTCTCTTCTGAATTCCCACAAGCCTGTTTCCCGGACTCTGGGACACTGCCCAGGCCATAAAATTTTATTCTTTCCCATAAAGGTGAACCATCAAATGTCTAACGAAATTCCATTTAATCATTAAACCTTGGGTGAAGTTTGTTGGGAACGTGAGTGAATAAAGAGTCCGCCAGCAGGTCTGAGTACCAGTGATGCGGTGGACTTCAGTCCCCATAAACCTGAACTTTGGAGAGGGAGGCCCTGAGGTTTCTCACAGAAAGAGAGAGAGTGAAGAAAGGAGGCCTGGCAGTGGTGGGAAGCCTACCAGAGAGGAGAGGTCAGGCCTCCTTTCTCAGACACCTCCTGGTTTCCTGATTCCTGCTGCAAGCCAAGGGGATGGCCTGTCAGAAGGGAGGGCTAGGACAGAGTTTGATGCTGAAGGAGGCTGGCCTCTCACAGAGGTGTTGTTTAAAGAGAGGAGCTTCCCAGGAAAGGGGCAGATTGCTAGGCCTTGTGCCCAGGAACCCCTGTAGCCTCCTCTCCCACAACAGTCAGGCCTTCCTGCAGATCTGGCCTGCCCCACCGTGATCTGAGAGCAATGAGGCCAAGGCCAGGCATCTGGCCCCAGGTGGTGTGCATGGGGCATGGGGGTGAAATTCAGGAATGACTGTTGAACAGGAAAGGGGAGGACCAGAGGCCACCTGTGCCCAACCCGTGGAGAGGGAAGAGAAGGGCAGGCTTTCCTTCCGGGCAGATGGCATGGACAGGTGCCTCCACAGCAGCACGCTTGACTCTGGCAAAGGTCACTTGGGACAGGTCTGTGACAGCCTCTGCCTGGAGTTGGCAGACTTGCCCCTCTGGGAGCGAGGTACCAAGCGGGAAGGGCAGCTCCCCTTGACCCTCAGTTCCACTTGCTGTGTTCCCCCAGGCATGCCTCCTTCCCTCTCTGAGGCTCAGGTTCTTTGTTTGTGAAATGGAGACAGTGCTACCCACCTGCTAGGGCCATCATGCCAGTCAATGCCATGATGTGGGATGCCTGGTTCAGGAAGCAGGATTCTGCCAGCTGCTATTAGTGTTATTGGCCAGATGGTGCCAAGCCTTAGTGCCACCTTGGCCTCCTGGACGGCTTTGTTAGAGAGCCATTTTTGATACACAAAAGAAGTGCCACTTCCGATCACTGGGAAGTTTCTGATTCTTCCCCTTGGTACGTAGTTTTTGTAATAAACACACAGCTCCGGACTCTTGTGAGGGTCAAAGAGAGTGGACGAAAGGTGGTTTTGCTACATGGTAGAATGTGTAACTGATGGTTCATGTCCTCAGCTCTCGCTACTTGGAGGCATCTGTCCAGCCTGCACTGTGCCATGTTCTCCACGGTTCCTGGACACACCCAAAGGCACAGCCCATACCCTGGGAAAGCTCACAGTTTGGGCCCATCAGAACATGGAGTGGTCACTGTGACAGTGATGTCCCCGAGCGGGCCTGGGGCAGCTGGGGGCTGACAGCATCCTTGGCATTGAAGTGGATGCTGCAGGGTGAACCAGAGCCTGACCATGGGCAGTAAGGGTGGGCACGCCAGGCAGGGTGCTGCCTGCTTAAAGTGCTGGCAGATAGGAAAGGCACTGGGTAGTTGCCAGCACACACAGAGAGGCCACGCTCACATATGTCCTGGGACTGGGCTGATGAGACCTGAAGGAGAAGGGCAGAGCCTCCGGTCTGAGTGGAACTCTTGGACTTTCTCCCGCACCTCGGGGCTGGCCAGCAGAGGCTCCTGAACAAGATGGGAGCTCTTCTCAGGGAAGACTAATTGGCCTTCAGAGGGCAGCCTGATGGTGGGAGTAAGGAGGGAGGCCTTCGAGGTAACTGGGAGGGAGAGTTGGGGAATCACAGCTGGGAGCAGAGCGACATGAGGCTGCACAGGGTGGTGGTAATGGGACAGGGAAGGAGAGACCAGCCCCACACAGCCTTTCTGAAAAAAACAAACCCTCAGAACTTGCCAGTGAGCTGGTCAGAGATGGAGAATGGAGGCAAGAGGGGAAGGTGATGCCTTGGTTCCTACCTTTTTGCAAATTCTTTACTTGGTAGGAAATGTGGAAACCCAGGCAAGACTAAGCTGGGAGTGTTGAGTGGGGTGAGGACGGGAGATGGAGTGACCACACGAACAGCTGCTGAGTGCCAGCTTGGTGCTTAGCACAGGCCTCCCCAGCCCCAGCACACAACAGGGGTATTGCACTTGACCTTTACAATAACCCCCAAGTAGAAGATTTCATGCCCAACTGGCAGATGAGGAAACTGAGGCTCAGAGAGGTCAATGATTTGCTGAAGGACACACAGCTGCGAGTGGGAAAGCTAAGATTTCAACACAGGTCTGGCTGCTCACTGCCTTCGTGAGACACCTCCATCAGAACCTCCAGCCCTGCCCCCTCTCAGCTGAAAGCAGGGCCTCTCCCCACCGCCAGGTCTCTGTCTGAGCCACCTCACCATGTCTCCAGGAGGTGCTGCCATGCAGCTCCTGGGAGGGAAAAAGCCCAGTGCGGCACCATCTGTTCCTAACAAATAAACAGAGATGGCTTCAAACCACTCTGGGAAAAAAACCACAGATACGGGAGGAAGGAAATTTTGAGACAATCATGTCATTTTCCTTAGCCTAGACCAGCTTCTTCAGCACTATCGGTGTTTGAAGTGGACTCATTCTTCGTTGTGGACACTGTCCCATGTCCTATAGGATATTGTACAGCATCCCTGGCCTCTACCAGGAATAGAAGCTGCCCAGTTCTACCAGGTATAGAGGATGCTCTTAGAGGAGTATTTCCCCCCAACTTATGACAACTAAAAATGCCCGCAGACAATGTTTCCTAGGGAGCTGAAGGGAGAAAATTGCCCCCAGATTGAGAATCACGGTTGTAGATAACCAAAGAATTTCAACCTGAAAGGGAATATTGGGGTCACCTAGGTCAGACCAGCTGTTGCACGGGAGGGTTGAAAGGTGCTCCCTAAAGCTAGCATTCCGTCGGTCTATGAGACGCTCAGTTTACTAGGAAGATGCTGGGACCAGAGGAGAGGAGGGTGCCTGCTGTCACTCAAGAGCCTGGAACTCATCACTTCTTCATATCACCTGTAACAAAGCCTCAGAGGCTTGAACTGTTTCCTTCCAAGCTCAAGTCCCTGGCTAGCCTATCAGGGGTGCCTAGCCCCGTGCCAGGTGCCAGGAGGTGCAGGTTAAGAGACAGAGGGGAGGAAGAGACAGGACTTGCTCCAGACAGTTCCGCCCAGTGCGGGTCACAGGCGGGCTTCACATGACCAGGAGAGCTTGTGCAGCTGTCTGTGCAGGGCTGGAGGGGCTGCAGGTCGTGGCGGGAAGAATTCTGGAAGAAAGGAGCCTTTGCAAAGAGGAAGGAGAGTTGAAGGAGTGGGGCAGTGATGTGAGTCAGGTCAGATCTCTAGGAGAATGGGAGCCACAGGACTCCAAGGACCAAGGCCTGCTTTCTGCGGCATCACATCCCCGACACCTGAGCCAGGGTGCTGCAGGGGCTCCCGGAAAGGCCGTCTGACCAGGTGATTCATGTCTTCATCCCACTGCATCCCCAGCTGGGCTGTGCCTCCCTGAGCTGCATTTCCACCTGTTGGCAGGGCACCCCAGGGTTGTGTGAGGGCTGAATGAGATCAGGAGTCCCGAGAGTTTGGTTAACCACAAAAAGTTGCCCAGCATGAGGAATGATGGTTATCATACCAAGTGTGGTAAGATCAGCACTGAAGCAGAAGCATCAGGACTGGAAGGGGCTGAGGACTTGACTCCCCAGGGAGCAGCCGGGCGGAGCCTCTTGCCATTCAGGCGGGTGGGGGTGGTGGGGAACCAGCCACCCTGGGCCAGGCAGCGTGATCCCCGCTTCTCCACCTACGTGGACCACTCTTCTACCCTGCCTGGCTCTGCCCGAGCGCCTGCCGGTGCATTCAGAAGCCTCCGTGACCCCAGGGCCAGGCCAGAAAGGGGCTGCTGCAGGAAGACTGCTGAATTCCACGGCCAGAGCTTTACAAGTCAAAACCAAGGCCAGCAATGCCCGGGGGCCCATGAATCTGTTCTCAGACACAGTTGTTGAGAGGAGGCATTATAAATGGGGTTGGGAGGCTGATTCTGGATGCAGGGCCTGGGGCCCAACTCCAGCTAGGCTGGGCGGGCCCTTGGTCGCGATATTCATTTCCCAGTCGGGCGTGGCTGGCTCTGGGTAACCACCAGGACCCCAGCGCTGGCAGTGGGAGGGCATCTGAAGGTGGAGTGGGGGGCGGGCTGAATGGCAGGAGGAGAGGAAAGAAAGGAAGGATGGGAAGCCAAAGGGTCAGGCCCGCAAAGCTGGGTCTGCTGGAATGAACGGGCGGACAGCCTCGTGTCTGAGAAAACGGTGAACTCCCATCAGGAGCCCCACGGTTGCTCACTGACCTTGCCTGGCTTCAAAGACCACCTCCCAGCAGGCTCGAGGAGCCTGTGTGTTGGGGGTTGAGGGGTCAGTGTATGTGTGTGGATCGGGGGCGGGAGGTAGTTGTGGCTGCTTTTGGTTTAGGGAGCAGACAGGGCCACCACCCTGACCAAGTCGACTCGATCCCCCTCCCAGTCTGGAGCTCCCCGCTGTGCCCTCCAATCCCTACCCCTCCAGTCCTTACCCGGCCACCAGTCTGAGGCCCTTCCCCAGAGTACCTGCGAGCTCAGCCCCTCCTGGAAGGCAAAGGCGAGTCTTCGGTTTCTGGCAGGTTCCTGGAAGGTCTGTGGCCGCTCACTGCCCACCAGTGCAGGATAAGGCAGAGTGAAGACCCCAGGGGCTTCGGGGCAGGGAGGTCATGTTAGAATTTGACCCTGCATTTCAGAGCTGGGTGAATTTTGGAAGTTGTTTCCCCCTTTCGGGTTCACCCACGTTGACTGCCACAGGGGAGGAGAGTTCTTAATTTGCAGGCTGTTAGAGTGTTCAATGAGAAATAAAGTTCTTGCCGCAGCGTCGCACGTAGACACTGGTAGCAGCAGTTACCATTGGCTGAGCAGCAATACGTGACATAAATGATGCTGAAAGAAATAAGGGACGGTCCCCACGTCCAGGGAGCCAACCCCCTAGAGGAAGGGACAGGGACCCAGGGAGAGTTCGCTTGTGTCCTCAACTCCTCTGTGCATTGTTGGGGGCCTTCTCTGTGCCTTGCCTGTCCTGGACGCTGGGATCAGCCCAGATGCCCTAGGGGGTCAGCTGGAGAGACAGGTATACCATCAGGCCTCAGGCACAGGGGTTAGGAGGGAGCTGGAGGGATACCCAGGAAGGCACTGAGGAGGGGTCTGTGGCCCTATGTCTGAAAGCATGAGTAGGAGGATGCCAGGCGGGTATGCACAGTAGGGCAAGGCCAAATCTACAGCTGTGGTCTGGCCTCCAGCTGCAATATCTGAGTCAGGTACCAGCAAAGTCTGAACACAAAAGCAACAGCCTTGGGGCTTCAAGAAGGGGTCAGGCCCAGGACGCAAATAGGTCCCTGATTAGCAAGTGCCTCCTCAGGCCCAGGTGTGAGAGGAGAGAGCACTTAAAGAAAATCCTTGCCTTCCACCAAGACTGACCACTTAGACCACTTAGAGGGTGCCTTTATGACATTCAAGTCCAAAGCCCAGAAAGCTGGAACTTTGCGAAAGTGGTCCAAAAGTCTATTCAGACACCATCTCTGAGCCCTGCAGGAGCTCTGAGTGCCAGCCCCACCTGCACGGCAACAGAGAAGAGCCTCTGATACGTTTTACTTTTCCTTCTCCTTTCCAGGCTCACCGCTCCCCGCGCACCTCTGTCCCCACCCGCTGGGTGCAGGCCTCCTCATTTATCAAGATAAAATCCATCAAAGTCTCTGGGAGGGAGGAGCATAAAAAGAGTTTGCGGGGCAATAAATCTCCTTTACCATCGGTGGAATTCATCCCAGACTGTGCTCTTTGAAAGTAGAGACTGCCGACAGGACAGTGCAACCGGGCGTGGGGGTGGGTGTGTGGGAGCAGGGACACAGCTCAGAGTCCTGGGCTTCACAGCTGGCAACCTGGCTGTGTCGGGGAGCACAGGCCATCAGTGGCAGAACTGGGTCTAGAACCGAGGATGGCATTTCAGCCCTGCTCCCGTCTGCATTCCCAAGGTCAACAGAGACAGCTCCCTAAGCCTAGAATTATATTTGAGAACTAATGGCACTCATCCACTTAGTCCCTTCATCATCCACATGTGCCCGTTCATTTTTATGTCACTCTCTTCTGCATCTGTCACTCGTGTTTACTGTGCACCTATTGTGTGCCCAGCACAGAGCCTGCAGCAGGGCGGCAGAAGGTGCACCTGGGCCCATCGGAGCAGGGGAAAGAGCTCAGAGCAGCGACAGGGAGCACTCCACACTGTGTGAGGGGGGCATGAGCAGAAGGGGACAGAGGTCCTATCCACTCTTCCCTCTCCCCCGCCCGCAGAGAACACCAAGCCTGTGTTACTACGGGAAGGAGATATTGGGCTGCCTTGGTAACCCTCACCCAGGCTGATCAGCATTTAAGGGGACTTTCTTTGTGTCCAGCCACACACTCGGAAAGTGGCTTGTCTGTTCTCCAGGGAAAGTGGCTTCCCTTCTCCTGTCTCTCTTCCTTGTGATAGTCTAGTGAAAACAGCATGGACCGGGGGCTGGGAGCTGTCCATCAAGGAAATAAATAGAGCATACCCTGTCCCTGTGATGGAGCACGACGTGGCGGTTAGAATGAATGACCTACATGTGTCAACATGGGTAAACCTCACTTACATAATATTGGGTTAAAAAGGCAAATCAGAGAACAATACGTGCAGTCTTCTCACTTGTGCAAATCTAAAGAAGGAACAATATTGCATATTGTTTATGCACACATATGCATGTAATAAAAGAATAAGAGTACAGACAAAAAGGATGCAGCCCAAACTCAGAAGTGATTAGCTCTTGGGGTGGGTAAGGGGAGAGAGGTGAATGGGATCAAGGAGGGGGCAAGGGGACTTCGGATGCTGTAATTTTATTTATTTTAAAACATATGTGAAGCAAAGATGATAGAAGATCAATGTGTGTTAAATCTCAGTGGTAAATACGAGCATTTGCTAGCTTCTCTGTACTTTTCTGTTGGTTTGAAATATTTCATTAAAAAAATAAGATGTTTAAACAAAACCCAGACAGTCTGACTCAAAAACCCACATGAACCGCAGTCTAAGGGCCTCTGAAGTGCCAGACTTGTGGAAGGTGCTCTGTTAAACCCTTTCACATTTAATCTGCCGCATTCCAAGAAGGGGGCTTATTATCTTCATTTCACAAATGAGGAAACAGGCTCAGAGGGGGCAAGTAACTTGCCCAGTGTCACACAGCTTTAGGTGGAAAATCTGAGCTTCAAACTCTGGCTATGTGACCCCCAAAGCTGTGGTCTCTCCTCCACATCTCACCACCTATACGAGCTACATTTCTTTGATGAAATATAACCAACTGAAACAAACAAACACCAAACAAAATGAAAACCAGCTCAGAGTCTGACATGAACCTTCCCTCTGTTACATACTGACTCTGACCTTTGAGAACTACTATCTCCTGGAGCTTCACTTGCCCTCAGGGCAAAATGCAGATGGCACCGTGGTGGCTTCCCTAACAGGATAACTGCCCTTGTCAATGTTGTTGATATGTATAAAAGAACTTGCCTGTGGTGCCTACCACTCAGAGCTGAGACCCTCACCATCAATTTGTAGAGGACTGTGGCTTATTCTAAACAATTGGCAAAGTGATTCCATTTTGCTGGCCAGATAAAACATCTCTGTTCTGGTTGCATACTGATTATACAACCTCAAAAGAAGGAAATCTTAGTTCAGATGCCCAAGCATCATACCTATAATTTCCTTCCTGATCAGAACCGAACCAGAATCTCTGAGTGGAGAAATCAGAGGCAGGAAGAGAACCGAGCTGTGAACATCTCCTTTCACAGAGAGAGTTCAGGAGAAGGTGAGGCGCTCAAACATCATCGTATGGCCCCTTTCCCTGTTCTCTGGCTGGCGGCCAGCTCTGTAGGTGGTAGGCATTGTGCTAAGAATTTGAAATTCTAAGAGCCCATCCCATTTTACAGGGGTCAGGAATTTAAGTGACCGAAGACATGGCTAGGTGGTAGAGTTGAAAGCCATGTCTTTGTGAGTCTAAAGTCCTGCTCATAGCCGTTACATTATATTATTGTGGAGAGGAGACCAGGATGAGACCAGAGGGAGAAAGATGCAGTAATGAAAGCAGGAAGGCCACTGTAAGCCACCTGAGGAGCTGGGCTGGGTCCTGCAGGCATGGGAGCTGTTGCAAGGTTTAGGCAGGGAGAGACATGATCATTCTGGTGATTCAGAAGTCCTCTCTGGGTGCACCTGGAGACTAAATTACGGGAGGGAGGCGGGAAGCAGGGAGTCTAGGTAAGAGATGGTTACAGTTATCCAGGCAAGAAGGGCTTGGACTTGGGCAGGACCAGTGATGGTTGAGAAGAAATAAACTTTCAAAGGTATTTAGAGCATTATAAATATTGGAAGGATTGATAAATGGATGGATGGATTTATGGATGGATGAATGGATGGACAGGTTATAGGTTTGAAAGGAAAGAAGAGGAATAACTCCTGTTAAATAATGTGGTCTGCAAGCAAGCCCTGGGCCAGGCTTCCCAAGATCTTTTTAGACTTGCTTGCATGACTCTCCTTGTTCTGAAATACATTAAATGTTAGAAGTCAGATACTATAGGAAATCCCACCAGAGTTTTCCCAACCCACAGCCAACAAGTCTAATGCCCACCCTCCACCCTCCTGTGGGAACCTTCTGGGCCCATAGTATATGCAGAAAGAGATGCTGGACAGTGGGAGGCCAGGCTGTCCAAACACAGATGCTGCTGAAAGTATGACCCAATATATACCAGCAAATATTGATCCTGCCCCGCTTCCCAAACCGGACCACTGCCGGACAATGCCAGGGCGCATTGTTGGGTCTGGGCCCTAGGCTGCAGGCTGAGGAATGTGGACTCTGCAGGATTCTGTTTGCTCATTTCCCAGAGCTTGACATCCCTGGCTTGACAGCACCCAGGGAGTGGCCCTCGGCCCGATCACCAAGCAGTTCCCTGTTCAGGATATTTGTACAGGGGCCTCTCTGCTTAGTCTATATTCATTAGAAAAGGTTTTTCTCTGTTTGGCGTGTTTCCAGGATGTGCGGGAAGCTTTCCCACCCTACCCCTCCCTTTACCTATCCCACCCGGTTCTGGCTGCCTCTGCCAAGTCATGGAAGTAAAGCCCTAAAACATCAAAGAGAATATGACAAGTCAGGCCCGCAGAGAGGTACCATCATCCCATCATCCCCACTTTAAAGATGACCAGCCAGTACACTTTGAGTCACTCGGCTTGGGGGCAACTATTATGGCTGATAAGAGCCTTTGAGTCAAAGACACTTTAGAAAGTGAAGTTGGATAAATTACTCAGCTTTTAATACCATTGCCTCCCACCCCATCTCCTCATCTGCAAAGTGGAGACAGCAGTAGTAGCCCCTCCTCTGAGATTAAGTGAAATAGTATTTAATGAGTGTCCAGAACGTAGCTGGCGCTTTTAAGCAGAAATGGATTGCACCAGGGAGCTACAGGCAGCCACAGCGCACTTGGAGGGTTTGCTGCTTCCACCAGGAGATCAGGTTCCCAGGGAGTCTGGCCAGTCTTGTCCGGCAGTGGCGGCCCAGGGGGGCTGCAGGGACAGTTACAATCCCTTGTGCTACATGCCCCAAGGGGCCCCTTTCTAGCTCTCTCCAGCTCACACCATTCCAAGGGGATCATGAAAATGGTGGGTTGGGAGCTAGTGGGGGGAGACGCAAGCTCATTTCTGGTCATAGTCGGTTAGACTGCTTTGGCCTGGAATTCCTGGTCTCCTACAGCTGTAAGGCAGCCTTCCAGCCCCAATGAGATGGGCTCCTTGGGGCAAAGAGCCCCTCAGGCCTCCTCGGGCAGCTGTGCCCTGAGCCCCACCCTCCCTCCTTGGGCCACAGTCTGGGCCCAGCTCTGCTTCCAGAGCCCATGAGGTTCCCTGGGAGCCCAGCCGTGCCAGGGACCACCATTGTGGCTTGTGCGTGTTTGGATTCGGGGTTATTTTTTGGACAGTTTCTGTCTTTCTGTTTAGCTTTCTTAGTTTAGCCCTTAGCACAGAGCTCTGAAATAGCTCTTGACAGCTTCCCCTGCGTTGGCTCAGGCGGGCTTCTGGTTGCTCCACTGTTATTTCAAGGACCTACTGTGTTCATCACATTGATTAAGAGCGCAGATTCTAGAGCCACCAGCTCCAGCACATATTAGCTGAGTTATCTTGGGAGTTTCACTTGATTTCTATGAGCCTCGGTTTTCTCATCAATAAAATGATGATAGTAATGGTCCCTGCCTCTTAGGGTTGATGGGAGGAGTCAGGAGAGCGAAACTTAAGTGGAGTAATTTGCTCACATCTAGTATTGATACATGGCTCCCCTAGTAGCTAAGATGGTAAAGAATCTGCCTATAATTCAGGAGACCTGGGTTCGATCCCTGAGTTGGGAAGATCCTCTGGAGGAGGGCACGGCAACCCAATGGAGAATTCCATGGACAGAGGAGCCTGGCAGGCTATAGTCCATGGGGTTGCAAAGAGTCAGACACGACTGAGCAACTAACACTGGCAGTGGCAGTATTGATACTTAGTAAGTCAGCATCTGTGAGATCCACACACACATGTTCTTCTCATTTAATTCTCTCCATGCCCCTATGGAGTTGGAAGTATCACTCTGATTGTGGTTGAGTATCATCACCTAAGGTCACGCACCTGGCAAGTAACAGAGAAGGCCTCCACCAGAACTCTCTGACTCTAGAAAACTATCTGACATTTCTTCAGCTTATGTGTCACTCAAAAGAAGACTTACATTTCTTACTGAGTGTAATGTCAAAAAGCAACTTCTCCCCTTCTCTCTCTTTACTTCCCTTCCTGTCCCTTCCCTCCAGTCTGTGACTCTAAAGTCTAAGCAGACCCTGAGTGAAGGATTTGAGTACAAGTCATGTTTTTGAGATTGGACCCAGGGCATTGGGGGAGTGAGCTTGGCAGAGGAAGCCCTATCTGCTGGGATACCCTGAGAATCACATTAACACTTCACAGTGGCAATGCACCTCACAATTATACACCCAGGAGGCAGGGGAGTTGAGGTATTAATACCCTGGCTCTTGTCCATTATTGGTCCAGAGGATGGCATTCTTTCCCCAGCACTGGCTGGCTCAGGGTGGGGTAGACCTGAATGGTCAGAGAAAGCCTCAGGCAAAAACACGCAGGGGCTGGAAGTTGGAAGTTGGCCAGGAGTGGAGATATGGTGGGACGTGGGCAGGGAACCCAACCCACGGAAGTGTCTTGGACGTGTGCCACTGCACACATGATTCCGGACTATAATCGTCCACTTCCCTCTCTCCCACCAGCTCCTTAGGGCAGAGTCTCATATGTCGCAGTGCATGGCTTCGGTACTGGACGAATGTTCATTGAATGAATGAATCTAGATTCTTGGACTCCTACTGTCTCCAGGCCAGAAGAGGTCTTTGGGGTCATTTGCCAACATGCTGTGTGATGTTTGGTTGTTTCATACTGTCTTGCTGGCAAACTCAGCACAGCCAGGAGCAGCCTGCTCTGTGATAAGATAGCTCAGACTGCAAGACAGTTCTTCATCACTGTCATCTGTGTCCACTGACTCTGTGTCCAGGCCTTTGCTCTGTGCCCCAGCCAAAGGTCCTGGACTAGCTCTGGAGCAAAGCTTGCAGCATCCTCTGAGGACTTGCAATGGCAGAAGTTTCCCTAAGAAGCCGTCCCTCCTCTGCCATGGCCCAATGACACATTTGTGTGTGTGTCCAGCCGCCTCCCTGCTGAGGGTGGGAAGTAGGTTTTCTTCGGTATAAACAAGTAGCTCAGAGACCCAAGGCCAGGGAATTTGATCTGGGGTGAACGCCTGGGTTTTGCAATTCTCCTGTGAGTCTGTGGGCCAGCGTTGGCCGGGTGTGCATCTCTTTCTGGAAGGAACAGGCCTGTGAAACACTACATTGTGCCAAATGTCCCATCAGGGGATTCCACTTTCAGCTGCAAGGGGGTGGGGACTGAGTGAGAAGGCAGTTGTGTAACTCCGGGTGTCAACCACAACTGTAACAAAGGCAAAAGCACCAGGCAGGGACCAAGTTAGCCTTGAGGGGCCAAGTGTGCCCTGTCCTTCCTCCCCTCCTCCGGTTCCAAGGGCAGCCCCGTCCATCTCCTCATCCAGCAAACAAACCTCACAGGCTCACACATGGTTTAACAAAAGCAGCAGAGACTCACGAAGCCCCCACTTAGTGATGGTCTGCCAGATGATGGATACAGCGAAGCAAAGATGCAACTTCTGTTGTCCCAGAGCTCATGTTCTAGCTACTTGGGGCATCAAGAGGTGCCTACTTGGTCAGTAGGGAAGAATCAGAACTAAGAGTCAGAAGACTTGGGTTCGGGTCTAGGCAAATCTCAGGTAAACCTCTCTCAGTCAGTGTGGGCTGCTGTAACAGATATCACAGACTGAGGACTTCAGCAGCAGATGTCTGCTTTCCCATGGAGTCAGGGATCACAGGGTGCTGGCAGGGTTGGCATCCTCTGAAGCCCCTCTCCTGCGCTTGCAGGCAGCCACCCTCTTCCTGCCTCTGCACAGGGCTATCCCTCTATACACACGTGTTTGCCATGTTGCACGCACGTGTGCAGCCTCTCCATGTGTCCTCATCTCTTCTTACCAGGGCACTAGTCAGTCTGAACTGGGACCCACCTTGAAGACCTCATTTTAACTAGCAGCTGTTGTTGTTCAGTAGCTCAGTCGTGTCCAACTCTTTGCGACCCCAGCACGCAAAGGCTTCCCTGTCCATCACCAACTCCCGGAGCTTGCTCAAACTCATGTCCATCCGTTTGGTGAGGCCACCCAACCATCTCATCCTCTGTTGTTCCCTTCTCCTCCTTCACTCTTTCCCATCATCAGGGCCTTTTCTAATGAGTCAGTTCTTCGCATCATGTAGCCAAAGTTTTGAAGCTTCAACTTCAGCATCAGTTCTTCCAATGAATATTCAGGGCTGATTTCCTATAGCATTGACTGGTTTGATCTCCAGCAGTACAATTTGAAAGCATCAGTTCTTCGGTGCTCAGCCTTCTTCATGGTCCAACTCTCACAATGGTACACGACTACTGGAAAAACCATATTTTTGTCTATATGGATCTCTGTTGGCAAAGTTATATCTTTACTTTTCAATACTCCATCTCTGAGTACAGTCACTTTCTGAGGTCAGAGCATCAACATGAAGTTGGGGATGGGGATACAGTTCAGCCCATAGCAGCCACCCAGCTACTCTGCTTCTCAGACTTCCTGCCTCAACCCAGGTCAAAGACTAGGCAACCTGTGAGCACCACATCTATGTATGAAGGTTGCTGATTGTGGACCCAAACGGACAAAGGCAGCTGGGGCATTTCAGAAAGCCATGGCCACAGGGGAGACATTTGGGGACATGTGATGGATTATCCGGGAAGACAGACAAGCTCTCCCTTTCCTTCTGTCCCAGGGACACAGGGTCAAGAAGAGCCGGGAGCCAGGACTGCGGGCCAGGCTGTGGCTACACATTTACCCTCATCCTCTGTTGCAAAGGGAGTGTGGGTGGTGGAAAAACCAGAGTGGGTGGGGCAGATGGCCTGGGCTCACGCTCCCTGCAACCAGGGATATTGGTGAGCCCTTCGTTTCCTCGTTTGTATCATGAGCAAGGAGAGAATTTAACCTCAAAGATTACTCAGTTGTGTAACCCTGGGTGCTGACCACAGCTGTAACAAAGGCAGAAACACGGGCTAGGGGCCAAGTGTGCTTCCAGGGACCAGGCTTGGCTGACTGTTCTCTGATATTATGTCTGGGACTCTGGATTCTCGGATCCTCTGTGAGCCTGTGACCAGAATCTCATTCTACCCACTTGGAACAGCCTGAGCCCTGAGACTGGTCACAGCCCGAGCCTGACCCTGGTCATAGACCAGGCTTGAGGAACGCAGATGGCATCGTCCATGACACTTCTGTTACAGGAATCACACCAAGCATTGGGAGTAATGCATGGATCCCCTTCTTAGGACTCCATCTCCCATTAAGGGGCTGATTTATGTAACATTTCAGGTCAGGCCCTCATCAGAGAAAAGATAGCCCCCAACCTCCGCCTTCTCCATTCTGTTTTGTGGTCCTCGGACTGGGGACCTGGGGCAGAGGGAGGCTGCCTTGCTTCCTGGGGGTGTGACAGAGTCTAGGGTGTGGTGGGACCAGTATAGCCTTGAGAGACTCATCGCTCAAAAGAGTTTGTCCCAAGCTCCAGGGCCCTCAGGTAGCTGGAATTTATGGTGTCAGCCCCGCCCCATGTCATTAATAAAGGAAAATTAGCCTCTCTGGGTCAGGACATATTTCACTGGAGTCTGAGGGCTGTAATGAGGCTCTAGCAAAGCCCCAATGTGCCATATGAATTTTATATGCCCTGTTTCCTACAAGTTCTGAACAGCTCGGCCAATTTATAAGGTAATGATTTTTCCATCCATAATTTCTTTCGTATGATTTTTGTAATGTGGACACTTCCCTCTCCTGGCTGGGCTGTGTGCAGCCTAGTCAAGTGGATGCAAGCAGGGCAAGGTGGGAGAACTCGCTCCTCAAGCCCAGATCCTGCCGGAGCTGCCCACCAGCTCTATAGCCGGCATGAAGGAGTCCTGAGCTCCGTCATGCATTGGTGGCTGACTGCCGGCAGCCACACTGGGCAGTGATTCCCACCCACCCACCCCCACCCCGGGGCCTTAATTTCCACACCTTTCCGGTGAAGAGCGCGCTATTTAGATCATTCTCCATAACTCCATCAAGAACATTTACAGTCATTGTACCCACATTTCTTGGCACATAATTACCCAAGTCAGGCACTGTGCTGGGTGTTGCAAGCACAAGGGTGAATTAAATACAGGCCTCCCTCCAAGAGGAGCTCTATAAAAGGAGTTATATGTGCTGAGATCACAGAAGTGACTGATCCTTCCTTCCTGTGGGAACCATGGAGGGCTTCATGGGGGAGGCACTTGTGAAGACCAGCATGAAGGGGAAGCATTTTGCCTGGCCAGAAAGGACCCATTTCAGGCTTTGTCAGTTAGGGTCATATTGCTTTGGCTGTGGACCCAGCTTCCCTGATTGCAGGACCCCCTTCAGGATCCCCTGCAACACCCCAGAGGAGTAGCTGGCTCTCGGGAAAGCCCTTTTCGGCCTCCTGTTCCAAGGCCAATACCTCCCCTCCAGATGCCCCAGTGGGGAGGGGTTTGGAGCAGAAACACCTGGGAGAAGCCCCTGCACACCCATAAATCTGCCCATCTCCATCCTTTGATGTGGACTCTCCTGTCTCCCGAGCATCACTGCCCGGGAGGTAGCTATTGAACTGAGGGTCAGAGGGCACCCAACCTTCATTTTTGAGTGAGTGTGTGTGCTTTAACCTAACCTAGCCTGTGTTATGTTAAGCTGGAATGTCTTATGGGATGGGAATCACTCCCAGTCTAGGTGGGTGTTACAGCCCCCTCTGGTCACCCATTGTCCGTGTACCAGCTCAACAGTGGACTGAAGTGGAAAAACCCAGAGAGTCCCCCAGATGCTTAGTCTGTAGCCCTAAGGAGCTCCTGCAAGGAACTTTTTTCCTTCTGTTCCCTGAAATGGCCGGATGTACTGACCTCCCAGAGATCGAAACTCCATATTTCATGCACCTCACTGACTGTCTTACTCAACCACCCAGGCTCCTCAAAGGTAGGGGCAGCTGCCAGTCCTTTCAACAGGTGAGGAAACCAAGCCCAGAACAGTTGCATCACCTGCTGGGGCCATGCAGCAAATTGGAGAAACAGGATTCTGACTCCTGGATGGGCACACACCATTTCTATCAGGTTGCTCCATCTCACGGTCCAGGTGTGAGCTGAGACCATTTTGCAGATGAGCCAGACTGGCTGGGTGGCTGGGTGAGTGTCAGTAGTCCCAGAGGAGTGTGGGATGGAAATGATGGAGCAGCCCTTGGCATCCCTCTTTCCCACTTCTCAGAAGTTGGTACATTTCCCTTGGGAAAAAGAAAAAAGCCACTTCAACTTTCCTGTAATAAAGTTTTCTAATTAACTGGAGGGGGAGGCATGCTGAGTGTTATTTAACCACATCTTAACTATATACTATATTGGGTCTTTTTTTTTTTAACCCTTGCATTGAGAGGCGTAGGGGTCTGCACAGAAGCTGTTAAAGTATTGCCATAAAGCCAAACTTGGGAGGTTCGTATGCCTGGTCACACACCAGACCCCCAGTGCAAATATGTAAGATGATATGCACTCCCTCCAGCCCTTGGCATGCCAGACATGCGGGTCAACCCCAGAGAAAAGAAACCCACTGTGTGAGTCGGCAAGCATCTTCTAGACACCTGAGCTTCCCAGGTGGCTCAGTGGTAAAGAATCTGTCTGCCAATGCAGGAGACACAGGTTCAATCCCTGGGTTGGGAATATCCCCGGAGAAGAAAATGGCTACGCAGTCTAGTATTCTTGCCTGGGAAATCCCAAGGACAGAGGAGCCTGGTGGGCTACAGTCCCAAGGGTCACAAAGAGACTTCATGACTTAGTGACTGGGCATGCACACATACACATACTAAGCACCTACTGTCTGCTGGGCTTTGTTCTGGGGATTTCAAGTTGACTACAGCATGTTTATTTCCCCAAAGAAGTGCACAGTTTAATGGGGACTAAACACATTAGAAGGAAATTACTCAGATTATAAAAAATGTATTTCTCACTACAAAAAAAAAAAATTTCTCAGCAGTCACACTGCCTTGGGCCATATACTCATATTCTTAATACACAAAGGTCCTAAAGACAGATTTCAAACACCACCTGTTCAATGAATTTGCTGCATGTACCCCTGGAAAAGGATGTGTTGTTGTTATTATTATTGCCATTACTAGCATATTTAGAGTCAGACTTCCGTGGTCCGTATCCCACCTCCACCATTTACTGGCTGGGTGACCATGGGCCTTACCTCTCCGTCCCAGTCTCTCAGTATAAAAGAAGAGAGTAACAGTGCCCATCTCACAGATTGTCTAGACGATATCATGCCTGTAAATCTCTTAACCCAAAACCAAACAGTAAGAGCAAAATAATTGCCCAGTATTGTTTTCATTCAGTCTCTTGGTCGTGTCTGACTCTTTACAACCCCATGGACTGCAGCACCCCAGGCTTCCCTGTCCTCCACTCTCTGCTGGAGTTGGCTCAGACTCATGTCCATTGAGTCAATGATGCCATCCAACCATCTCATCTTCTGTCGCCCCCTTCTCCTCTTGCCCTCAATCTTTCCCAGCATCAGGGCCTTTTCCAATGAGTTGACTCTTGGCATCAAGTGACCAAGTTATTGGAGCTTCAACTTCAGCATCAGTCCTTCCAATGAATATTCAGGGTTGACTTCCTTTAGGATTAACTGGTTTGATCTCCTTGCAGTCCAAGGGACTCTCAAGAGTCTACTCCAGCACAATTTGAAAGCATCCATTATTTGGCCCTCAGCCTTCTTTATGGCCCAGCTCTTATATCCATACATGACTACTGGAAAAACCATAGCTTTGACCCTATGGACCTTTGTCAGCAAAATGATGTCTCTGCTTTTTAATATGCAGTTTAGGTTTGTCATAGCTTTTCCTTGAAGGAGCAAGTGTCTTTTAATTTCATGGCTACAGTCAGTGTCTGCAGTGATTTTGGAGTCCAAGAAAATAAAGTCTGTCACGATTTCCATTTTTCCCCATCTATTTCCCATGAAGTAATGGGACCAGATGCCATGATCTTAGTTTTTTGAATGTTGGGTTTCAAGTCAGCTTTTTCACTCTTCTCTTTCACTTTCATCAAGAGGCTCTTTAGTTCCTCTTCACTTTCTTCCCCGGTGGCTCAGAGGTTAAAGCGTCTGCCTGCAATGCAGGAGACCCAAGTTCGATCCCTGGGTTGAGAAGATACCCTGGAGAAGGAAATGGCAACCCACTCCAGTATTCTTGCCTGGAGACTCCAATGGACGGAGGAGCCTGGTGGGCTACAGTCCACGGGGTTGCAAAGAGTCGGACATGACTGAGCGACTTCACTTTCACTTTCACTTTCTGCCATAAGGGTGATGTCATCTTCATATCTGAGGTTATTGCTATTTCTCCCAGCAGTCTTAATTCCAGCTTGTGATTTCACCCAGTCCAGTATTTCGCATGATGTGCTCTACATATAAGTTAAATGAGCACGGTGGCAATATACAGCCTTGACATAGCATCTTTCCCAATTTTGAACCAGTCCATTGTTCCATGGTTCTAACTGTTGCTTCTTGACCTGCATACAGGTTTCTCAGGAGGCAGGTCAGGTGGTCTGGTATCCCCATCTCTTTATGAATTTTCCATAGTTTGTTGTGACTCACGCAATCAAAGGCTTTAGCGTAGTCAATGAAGCAGAAGTAGACATTTTCTGGAATTCTCTTGCTTTTTCTATGATCCAATGGATCTTGGCAATTTGATCTCTGGTTCCTCTGCCTTTTCTAAATCCAACTTGTACATCTGGAAGTTCTCAGTTCACTAACTATTGAAGACTAACTTGAAGGATGTTGAGCATTGCCTTGCTAGCATGTGAAATAATTGCAATTGTATAGCAGTTTGAGCATTCTTTGGCATTGCCTTTCTCAGGGATTGGAATGAAAGCTGACCTTTGCCAGTCGTATGGCCCCTGCTGAGTTTTCCAAATTTGCAGGCATACTGAGTGCATCACTTTAACAGCATGGTCTTTTAGGATTTGAAATAGCTCAGCTGGAATTTCATCGCTTCTACTAGCTTTGTTCATAGTCATGCTTCTTAAGGCCCACTTAACTTCACACTCCAGGATGTCTGGCTCTAGGTAAGTGACACGCCATCTTGGTGCCCAGTGTTATCCTAATATTAAGGAAGGAGAGATCAGATATGTCGAGGTACGGTTAGACCAGAGACCAAGCTCCTAACTGCGGTCCTAGACTCTCACCAGTTGTTAGCATGCCAATGGACTCAGCCCCTTCCCTGACCTGCAACAGAAACACCAGCCCTGGTGGCAAGGGGAACTTCACATTTGGAAGGAAGGGTCACGGCAGAGATGTTGGAACACCATGGGACAAAGCTGGTGACACGAACACACCTGGTCAGTGTCTAGAGATTGATGGATGGTGATAAAGATGCTCATTGAACACCTGTGCAGGATGGAACCCTGACCCACGTGTCCACCCATCTTGGAAGGTGTCACCTGTTGGTGACTGGTGGAAGGATCTCCTGCTCTGGGGGGGGAGGGAAGAGATCTGACTAGGGAAACCTCTGTTTTCCTTAAAGAGCTGAAATCCTTGCATTTCTATGGACCCATTAGTTTGTGACTCATGGAGCAGCCTAAGATTCTTGGATTCCGAGTGTCTGAGTCCAGAGTTCTAAGCTTGTCCCTGGGCCTGTGTTCATGCTGCTTCCCTGTCTGCAAGCCCTTTATCCCCAAATCCCATGTTGCAGTCTTATCCCAGTTGTCCTTGTAGGAACAACCATCCCAGAATCCATTGTTCACTCTGGACTTTCACATCTCATTACACTGTTGCCTCTTATGAAGCACTGACTTCATTCTGTCATCCCCTACGAACAGAGTCTCTGCCCATCTCTTGCATTTGCCTGGAGCAGAAGACGTACATCAGCCCCTGGGTTCTAAATGCAACACACAGGGCCAGGCCCCATGGATGTTTGTTGACTTGACATGAATTTGAGTTGGAGGGTTGGGTGGTGTCCGAGCAGTGGAGGAAACACATCACAATGACGATGACGTGAGCAAGGTCACACAAGATGGAATTCTCCACCTCCCAACTGGGCTACCAGCAAGCCCTGGACTGGCCCCAGGTCATACAGACCTTGTCTAAGAAAGTGGCCCTCAAAAGCCAACCTCCAGCCCCACTGCTGAGCAGGCATAGACACACATGACTCCAGTAGGCTCGGGGAGAAAGAGGCCCATTCAAGGGTGGCCTATAAAACCTCTTAGCTCACACTCAGAGGCTTCTATCACCCTTAAAAGTGTGGTCAGCTTGGTGTTATTGCACAGCGGCTGCAGGGACATGACATGATTTACTTGTGTAATTAACTGGTTGCTGCACCCGAACTCTAAGCAAACACTGAGCACTTGGCTAAAATTACCTGCTTCCCAAGCTCCCGCTTTTCCTTGTGGGGTTCAAAGACATTCCAAGAGTTAGGGCTCTGCTCAGCCTCTGCTGGGGCTCTCTTCCACGGCTGTGGGCCTGGGGCCAGGAACCCATCTAGAGAGATACCACGGCCCTGCTGTTCCATTTCCCAAAAGACCCGTTCTGAGTGTGCATCCCGGGAGGGAGGTGAATGACCTCGTGTATGGGCCCCTCTGCTCCTCAGGCTCCACACCTGCCTCAGCCATCTTCTCCTGTGAGGGCATCTGATTGTCAGCAGCCTTGACTCTGTGGAGAACTTCCTTCTGAAGCAATTTCTACAATACTTGAATTTTGGGCTGCCCCTGTCTTTGCCTCCTGCCTGCCTGGCGCTCCTTCGCAGTGGCCTGGCTCCTCACAGCTCTGACCTCCATGCACCCAGGGCTCCAGGCTCATCCTCAAACCTCCTTTCCACCTCCACTCATTTTTGAAGTCATCTCCCGAATGTCTCTCTCTATCCTAGACTTCCCTCCTCAACCCCAAAGCTTGGTGTTCAGCTGTGCTCTGTGATGCCTGCATCTGGCTGTCTGGCAGGTGCCCCAAATTAGCCACTGGACACCAAACTCTGAGTCTTCCCCTCCCTTGCATACCTTCTCCCACATTCTCCTCTATCTCAGGAAATGGAGTCACACTTCCAATGGGCTTCCCTGGTGACTCAGACAGTAAAGAATCTTCCTGCAATGCAGGAGACCTGAGTTCAATCCCTGGGTCGGGAAGATTCCCTGGAAAAGAGAATGGCTACCAACTTCATGGCTACCCTTCCCGGTATTCTTGCCTGGAGAATTCCACGGTCAGAGAATTCTGGCAGGCCACAGTCCATGGGGGTCACAAAGGATCGGAGCCAACTGAGTGACTAGCACTCTCACTTTTTCCAGTGGGCGCCCAGGCCCAAGCAGCTGGCCTCATTCCCCACTCCTCTCCCCTCACATCCTATGTCCATTTGGTCGGCACATCCCCTTGCCTCTACCCCCATGGTGAGTCCAGACCCCCCACTGCTCACCATCTCTCCTCTACCTCCCTGGCCCCGAACCCGCCCCCCCTCCCCGCCCCCACAAAGTAGCTGCTTTCCTGGGCTCCCTGCTTCTGCCTTGCCCCCTTGAATTTTGTTCAAGGAGTCCGTCAGCAGCCAGTCACACACAGTGGTCCGTCAGCTTCTAAAATGCAAGTCTCACCACCCCGACTTAAAGCCATCCACTGCCTCCTGCCTCACCCTGAGAAAGAGCCAAGGTCCTCGTGATGGCCCGAGGTCCTGCTTATGAGCACCCCACGTTTGCACACTTACCGCCTAATGCCTCTCCCCACCCCACCTCTGTCACTGCACTTCAGCCACACTGACCTTACTGCTCCTCACACGGGCCAGCGGTGCTCCATCCTCACGTTTGGGAGACTCCCTCTGTCTAGAATGTTCTTCAGGTGTCCTCCACGGATACTCTCGCACCCTCTTCAGACCGCTGCTCCAGACAGGGCTGTGCTCAGCACGTACAGCTCCCCTCCACCCCTGCGTCACACCCCTCAGAGAGCCTGACAGGTGGAAGGCACTCAGGGACGCTGGGCGAGAGAGGGAATGAATGAGGGCGCGAAACACACATGTCACAGGAGCCCTTCTTGGCGAAGCCTCCCCTGACCACACTAATTAAACTAGCCCCACACACACCCTTCTGGTCTCCCATCCCCTGCCTCATGTTCTCCCAGTGGTTTTCGCCACCCACCATCCAAAATATGTACTTGTTTTGTTAATTCCTGCCTTTCCACTAGAAAGTAATTTCAGCATGTTAGAGGGTTTGTTTTGTTCCCTGCCATATCCCCAGGATCTAAAACAATTTTTGAATGGAGTAGACACATTCCTATGAATGAATCACCCAGTCAACCAATTAGGAAGCATTGTGAGGAGAAAAGGAGGCTCAACCACTTGCCTGGTTGGGAACAGCCAGCACACAGCCATGGTGGGAGCTAAATTCAGCCCTGGCTGCTCCCGTGCCCCGTCACAGAACACGCCTTCTCTCTCCTGGTGTTTGGGCTTCCACACCGTGGAAGCTTTCTGCAACATCTGGTGCTGGGGGAGAAGAAGAGACAGTGGGACCAGACCCCTCCCTCTGGGAGGTCCCAGCCCCAGTGAGGGACCAGGTAGAGTGAGAAAGCAGGGCAGGAGGTTGGGCGATGCTCTGGCTTGGGCTGTAAACTCTTAGAGGCAGACTGGGGGATGTGAGTCCCCAGTGAGGCAGAGCTTCCCCAAAGATAAGCCTTCTGGGTGTTCCTGCAAGGATTAGGGTAACTAGAGCCCCCATCTTTTATCCCAGTGTGCCCAATATTGTCATTTTCCATGTGACATGGAAAAAAAGTTTAGAACCTAGTGTCAATACAGCTGTATCATACCAGGCACTTTCCACAAGCTTTTTGTGTAAATTTTCACAGCAGCTGTTTTGTTGTCGAGATAGCAAGGCGGGGATTTCCCTGGTGGTCCGGTGGTTAAGACTTCACCGTCCAGTGCAGAGAGTGAGGGGCTGGATCCCAGATCCCACATGCCTCACAGTCAAAAAAACCAAAACATAAAGCACATTCAATGAAGATTTTTAAAAATATGGTTCACATCAAAAAAAAAAAATGTAAAAAGGAAAAAAGAAAGCAAGGCAGAAGAGACAGTGGGTAGGTCCTGCGGATCTGTCCAGAAAGACCAGCTCAGTTCTAGGGAACCTCTCTTCCCTCCTCCCAGCCCTCCCGCAGTTGAGGTGTCACCCCAGCCCTGCATCACCCCACCCCTCTGTCCATACTGTGCCCATACTCTGCCCTCTGCGCTATGGGCTCCTCCAGACAGGACTGTGCTCAGCACATACAGCTCCCCCCCACCCCTGCATCACACCCCTCAGACAGCCTGGCAGGTGGAAGGCACTCAGGGACACTGAATGAAGGAGGGAATGAATGAGGGCGCGAAACCACGGATGAGTTGTGTCACTTGTGCAAAGTTACCCCTCTGGTGGGCGACAGTTCCAGGATCAGACGAGCCCAGGCACCCCTGCAGTGTCCAGGCAAGTTGAGCATCTTACCTTGTGCCTGCAGGATCTGCATGTTAGGCTGGGGAGGCGCTGGGCTTACCTTGGGAGATGAGAAGGGTAAGGCAGACCACTGTGGGATTCCAGCAAGAAGGCCCCAAATCCCCACATGTCAAACCCAATATGGCTGTTCTGCTGTCACATGGTCCCAGCAGCTCGGATGCAGAAGGCCCACGGGAGGCTTTCTGGATTTGCAGAGATGGGATTGGAGGTGACCCACAGCCACAGAGCTTGAGGAAGATCCCCTTCCTTACACTAGAGAAATTGTTTTTTTTTCACTCTGCTTCCTAATCCTGGAGAAATGTCATCAAGCCCCTAACTGATTCCTCCTCCCTGGGCCCTGATTCAGGCAGAAGCTCAAGGCTGCCAACAGGGAGTTTGGAGCTCGTAACTCAACTGTGGGCAGGGCCTTGGGGGCCTGATTCCAATTAAAGATGTCAAATGTATTTATGGATTATGTAATCAACAGGTATGCAGCAGCCTCGATAGCCGACAGGGCCACCCTGGAGATAGGCCTGTAATTAATTAATCCCAGTGGGCCTGCCAAATTCTGTTTCAGACATGAGTGCTCTGGGGGATGCTGAGGACCAAGTCTGGGGCTGGCTTTACACCCTGTCTTGTTTCGAGGAGGGCCAAGGAGCTGGGCTGTAGGGTCTGTGAGCGAAGAAAAGAATGCTAGGCTCAGGGGGATCTGGGTTTGAATCACGGCTCTTACCATTTCCAGCCTAATGGATGTGATCTTGAACACGTTCCTGAAACTCTCAGAGCCTCTGAGTCTCTGCTTCTGAAAATGGAGAAGATCTGTTTAGGGCTAATCGAGACAATGTTCATGAAAGAGCTCAACGTGCAGTGGATGTCCATGGAGAATGACAGGACAGCCCTGGAATAGGCCCGCCTAACCTCCTTATTCCCAGCATGAGAGCAGCCATATGTAAAAGGATAAACCTACCCCGCCATTAAGGATAACCTGCTAGGGGAAGCACACACCCATGCTGAAATCTCTCTGAGCCTCACTTTGCTCACCTGTGAAATGAACTTGCTAGCTCTGCATTCTGGTCTCTTCCTGCCCCTTTGAGCTCTGATGAGCTGACAAAGATTCATTCAGCAAACTTGATCTGTGGCCAGGCTCGATCTGCAGCCCAGGGCCCAGAACGGAATCTGAGGACGTAACCCCCCCCTGCCTGGGACTCACAGTCCACATGGGGAAACCCACGCCAACCGAGATTTACAGGAGTGATGGTAGTGACAGCAATAGGCTTGGCCAGGGACAGAGGGCCAGATACCTCACTCCACGCCATCCACCTGTTGGCTCATCTTCCTCCCCTTTATTCCACCAGGTGGACAGGGTCTCCACTCCACAGCTGTGTAGAGTCTGGGAGAGGTTCAGTAATGCCACAGATGCTAAGCACATGGCCCTTTGACTGTGCTCAGTAAGTCGTTGAGTTGCTAGCAGTCAGAATCATGGGGGTGGAGGAACTCTGCCAGGTTCGTCGAGTCACCCCCACTTGACACAGGAGCTGGGCTTGCTCCAGAGTTTGAATGTCCTTAGTTCTTTCTTTCTGTTCCTCTCCCCTCAGAGGTGTGATTTGCATTTCCTAACGTTCTCTCTGGCTGCAGGCTGGATGGAGCACGGACTGCAGGAACTCAGTGAGGAGGTCGATCAGCTAGTCTGGGTGGAGAATGAGGCGGTCTGGAGGCAATGGCGTCCAGACATTTAATACATTTAGCATCCAGACATTTAAGAGGCCAGCTCAGCCTGACTAGGAGACTGGTTAGATGAGTGAGTGTGTGTGCACATGTGTATTCATGTGTGAGTGGGTGCCTGAGCATGTGCATGTCAATGCTCTAGAGTGTGTGTGTGTGTGTGTGTGTGTGTGTGTGTGTGTGTGTGTGTGTTTGGATAGGGGTAAGATTAAAGGAAAGACCTGGTGGCTCTGATGGTAAAGAATCTGCCTGCAATGCAGGAGACCTGAGTTTGATCCCTGGGTTGGGAAGATCCCCTGGAGAATGGCAGCCCACTCCAGTATTCCTGCCTGGAGAAGTCTATGAACAAAGTCTACAGTCCATGGGGTCTCGAAGAGTTGGACACGACTGAGCAACTAACACTTTCAACTTCAAGGCTCCTTGCACGACTGAGCAACTAACACTTTCAACTTCAAGGCTCCTTGCACGTGAAGTGGGGGATGGTCTGAGTATGGGGGTCTCCCATGTCCCCTGTGTCCCTGCAGTTGGTCACGGTGTGCCTGTCAGAGCCCTGCTCTTTACTCAGTGGGCTCTTCTTTGAGGACAGACTCTGGTGGAGTTGAGCCTTCTTGATAACACCTACTACATTTTATGACATAACCTGTCATGAGAGCATTTCATATCAGTGATCCCGCAGCTTTGAGTGGATGTCCAGCCTGTTCCCAGAGCCTGAAGCCCGGCATGGCCCACTCAAGGTAGAGGACGAAGCAGGACTGATAGATGGTCACCACACCTAGCCAGTGCCCCCATGCCATGAGGCTCTCTGAGGGTATCCAGGGCTGACAGAGATCCGCCCTGGGCAACAGGCCGTGTGCCCTTCCCGCTGGAGCCCCCTGTTTGCTCTCTTCAATGATCCCTTTTGGAAGCACTTGGGGGTCAGCCTTGACTCTGAGTAAGCAGCTCATTCCTCCATCTACTCTCTCCACACTTGGTCAACGTCCCAATGTGCTGAGTCTGCTGGGTAGCCCTCTGTTAGTCCCTGTTCCTCTGGGCCTTTGTTCCCATCTGTTGGTGGTGGGGTTGCCCCAGGGGATAATCAAGTCCCTTCTTCTGCTGCTGGCTTGTGTGTTACACTACCTCTCTTTGAAAGTGCTCCCAAGGGGACTAGTCTTCTCCGGGGAATGACTTGGGTGTGAATATCTAACCCTGTGAGCAGTCACTGACTGCAGAAAGCATCTTTCAACACCTGTTTCTAAGCAGGAAACAGGAGATGCAGACAGGTGAACGAAGCGCCCGAGGACACCCAGTAAGCTGCAGGCACTGGGAGCCTCAGAGATGATCTGTGGTCTCGCTGCTTGTGGGTGCAGATGCTGCTGATCCCCCTTCAGAGATGCGGGGTGATTCCCTCCCAGGCCTTAGCCTTCCCTGCTCGTGCCCCATCGTCCAAGCAGGACAGTTTACATTCTTTCTTGCTAAGACGTCTCCAGATTCCTGGGTGAATGCCTCCCAGAAGAGTGAGCCTGGTCCAGGGCCCAGCTGTGGGTGTCTCAGGAGGGAAGCCAGTGTCCCTAGCAGGGAAGGAAAGAACAAGGCCAGTTCTGATTTCAAACAAATTGCACCCTCTCATCCTCTCTCATTCTGCTTCTCCTGCTGCTGCTTTCTTTGAAGCTGATTGTTTTCCTAAAACTCAACCCCCCAAGTTGTGAATTAACCCTAAATTAAGCCACTGCGGGGGCCCTGCTGCCCTCCCTCGCCTCCCAGGCAGATGTCCTACCTTGAGATGCTACGTGGGTTCTGGTTGAGAGTGTGACGTCTGCCCTTAGACAGTGTGGATGCCAGTCCTGGATCCACTCCTTCCCTCTGTGACTTGACCATGGTATTGAACCTCTCTGGGCTTCAGTTTCCTTAAGGGATGCTGAGCCTTCTAGCGCTGCTGAGTATTAAGTGAGGACACCCATGGGAAGGGCCTGGAAGGGCCTCATAACAAACAATGCGATTCCTGCTTCCCTGCTCCTTGGCCCACTGTGTGAGTCTTGGGCACTGTTGCCCTGTGGGATGCTTTTCAACTTATCACTCTTGGAGGTCCCAGGAGGACTTTCCACTCATGGAAGTCGAGTTACCCCAGAAGCCCGATTAGCCCCTCTCCAAGCCCTGCAGAGGCCTGATGGTACAGGTGACACAGTAGGGCAGGAGGTGGGCGCAAGGTGCTCAGCTTGGACTCAATCATGAGGAAGCTCTTGGAGACCGTGGAAGGGAGATGGAGTGACACGGGAAGGACAGGGAGAGGCGGCAGGTGGAGACTGTCAGGAAGAGTGTGATGGAGGGAGTACATGGTCCCTTTAAGAAATTTTAAATGAGGCCTGGTTACCCTTGAATCCCAAATATCTTTCAGAGCCAGGAACCCATTCTTAGCAAGATGTCCTAATGTGGGAAAAACGCGAATCCGCTCCTTCTTGATGCCAAGGTTATGACATTTCCTGCTAAGGTCCTGCCTGGCCTGGCCTTGGACTCTCAGAGCCCAGCAGGGAACAGAGATGGATCCCACCAATGACTTTTCTCTCCTAATTCCAACCCTGGCCTCGTGAGCCCCAAGCCCCTTCCCTGTGGTGTGAACTTTCACAGGATCTTATGCTTCTGTTTGAATGACAAAAGGGACAGTGAATTTCAGTTTAGTTGAGTGAACACTCCATCTACTGGACAGCTGCTCTATGCCAGGCTTTGGGGACCCAGAGATGATTAAAGAACCTCCCTGCCCTTTAGTCGCTCACAGTTCAGAGTAATCACCAACATTTATTGGATATCTACTATGTGAGGATGAGATAGTTAGATAGCATCACCAGTTCAATGGACATGAGTTTGAATAAACTATGGGAAATAGTGACAGGGGAGGCTGGCATGCTGCAGTCCGTGGGGTCACAAAGAGTCGGACACAACTTAGCGACTGAACCAGCAACAACAACTACATGCCAGGCACTCTGCCGGATAAGGATAGTACCCATGGCCACACTTAACTCCATATAGACTGTTGTGTCCCCATTGTACACAGAAGAAACTGAGGCTCTGAGAAGTTGAATAACTTGTCCAAAGTCATGCAGCTAAGAAGGATGAGGAACAAGTTCACAACCAGCTTACCAGGGTGGCCCCCACCATCCAGTGGAAGGGATCTTCTCTTTGATATTCACAGCATATCCATTGCCTTGCTGGGGGAATGGATAAACGTGTGGATTAACTACAGCCACTGAGGAAACTAAGACTCTAAAACGGGAAGTAGCTTGCCAAAGGTCATCTAGCAGTGAAATGACAGCCCTATCGTGTGAGCCCCTGTGGGACTGTACCCCACAGGCCTGTAAGCCTCAAAGAGCTGGGCAAATACAGCTTTGGTCTTTCACTGACCAAAGAAAGAGTCTGGAGGCAATGACAGAGACATCGGTGTTTAATAGATGAGGGATCTTACACATCAGAAGCAAGGTCCTGGAATGATACTTCACCCTGTGCAGCAAATAGCGGGCAGAACACAGCGGCAGTCTTCACTTCCAGGGAAGCGGGTTTGGGGAAAGAGAGGGAGATTACCAGCTATAGAGGGAATTGATGTTAGTTTGGCTCACTGGTTACATGGAACCCATGACAGAGGGGCCCATCGCTCAATCACCCCTTTGATAAACTATTGTAGTGGAGATAGTTCTGATCATAATTAGAACAGTCACTAGCTGGGGCCTGGGCCAAGTATATAGGCATTTACTGATTAGGCTCTGTCATTAAGAGGGAACGTCAGGCATGTGAGTAGGGTGTAGCTGAAGCAAGGCTGGTTGAGCAGGGGATGTACAGAGAGCAAGAGAACAGCCATTTTGGGTGGCCTGGTATACAACCTAGGTCTAAGACTACTTACATGTTATTTTCTTAGTGTTTTCTGTGGGGATTATAATTAGCATCTTAATGAGCTATTTCTGAAAGATGATGAGAGATCCTGAAAGATGATGCTGTGAAAGTGCTGCACTCAATATGCCAGCAAATTTGGAAAACTCAGCAGTGGCCACAGGACTGGAAAAGGTCAGTTTTCATTCCAACCCCTAAGGCAATGACAAAGAATGTTCAGACTACCGCACAATTGTACTCATCTCACACGCTAGTAAAATAATGCTCAAAATTCTCCAAGCCAGGCTTCAGCAATACGTGAACCATTAACTTCCAGATGTTCATGCTAGTTTTAGAAAAGGCAGAGGAACCAGAGATCAAATTGCCAACATCCACTGGATTATGGAAAAAGCAAGAGAGTTCCAGAAAAACATCTATTTCTGCTTTACTGACCATGCCAAAGCCTTTGACTGTGTGGATCACAAGAAACTGTGGAAAATTCTGAAAGAGATGGGAATACCAGACCACCTGACCTGCCTCTTGAGAAACCTATTGCAAGTCAGGAAGCAACAGTTAGAAATGGACATGGAACATCAGACTGGTTCCAAATAGGAAAAGAAGTATGTCAAGGCTGTATATTGTCACCCTGTTTATTTAACTTCTTTGCAGAGTACATCATGAGAAACGCTGGACTGGAAGAAACACAAGCTGGAATCAAGATTGCCGGGAGAAATATCAATAACCTCAGATATGCAGATGACACCACCCATATGGCAGAAAGTGAAGAGGAACTAAAAAGCCTCTTGATGAAAGTGAAAGAGGAGAGTGAAAAAGTTGGCTTAAACATTCAGAAAACGAAGATCATGGCATCTGGTCCCATCACTTCATGGGAAATAGATGGGGAAACAGTGGAAACAGTGTCAGACTTTATTTTTTTGGGCTCCAAAATCACTGAAGATGGTGATTGCAGCCATGAAATTAAAAGACGCTTAGTCCTTGGAAGAAAAGTTATGACCAACCTAGATAGCTTATTAAAAAGCAGAGACATTACTTTGCCAACAAAGTCAAGGCTATGGTTTTTCCAGTGGTCATGTATGGATGTGAGAGTTGGACTGTGAAGAAAGCTGAGTGCTGAGGAATTGATGCTTTTGAACTGTGGTGTTGGAGAAGACTCTTGAGAGTCCCTTGGGCTGCAAGGAGATCCAACCAGTCCATTCTAATTGAGATCAGTCCGGGGTGTTCACTGGAAGGACTGATGCTAAAGCTGAAACTCCAGTACTTTGGCCACCTCATGCAAAGGGTTGACTCATTGGAAAAGACTGTGATGCTGGGAGGGATTGGGGGCAGGAGGACAAGGGGACGACAGAGGATGAGATGGCTGGATGGCATCACCGATTCGGTGGACATGAGTTTGGGTAAACTCCAGGAGTCGGTGATGGTCAGGGAGGCCTGGCATGCTGCGATGCATGGGGTCGCAAAGAGTCGGACATGACTGAGCGACTAAACTGAACTGAATTTATAACAACCTAGTTCAGATTAATATCAACTTATATTGCAATAGTATACAAAGCTTTGTTCTTACATAGCTTCTTTCCCTCCCCCTCTTTTGTTTTTGGCGCACCAATTATATCCTTAGGTATAATAAAGCTCATCAACACAGATTTATAATTATTGTTTTATGCATTTGCCTTTTAAACGAGATGGTAGGGGAAAAGTTACAAAAAACTAATGTATACCATCTTTTATATTTACCTATAAAGCTACCTGCTGCTACTGCTGAGTCCTTCAGTCATGTCTGACTCATTGCGACCCCATGGACTAGCCCACCAGGCTTCTCTGTCCATGGAATTGTCCAGGCAAGAATACTGGAGTGGGTTGCCATTACCTGCTCCAGGGGATCTTCCCGACCCAGGGATCGAACCTGAGTCTCTTTCATCTCCTGAACTGACAGGCATGTTCTTTACCACTAGCACCATCTGGGAAGCCCTACCATTGCTCTATTTCTTCATGTAGATTCAAGTTACTGTCTAGTGTCCTTCCATTTCAGCCTGAAAGACTCCTTTTAGTATTTCTTATAGGGCCATCCTGGCAACAAATTCTCTGTTTTTATCTTGTTACAAATATCCTAATTTCTCCTTCATTTTTGAAGTATAGTTTTGCTGGATACAGAATTCTTCATTGACATTCTTTACCTTTCAGGACTCTGAATACATCCTCCAACTGCCTTCTGGCCTTCATGATTTCTGATGATAAATCAGCAATTAATTTTATTTAGATATACAATGACATTTCTCTCTTGCTGCCTTCAAGGTTCTCTATTTTTGGCTTTAAACAATTCAATTATGATATGTGTAGTGTCAATCTTTTTTAACGTATAGTACTTGAAGTTCTTTGAGCTTCTTCAATGTGTAGATTAATGTTTTCCATGAGATACAGGAAGTTGCCAGCTGTTATTTCTCTGATATTCTTTCTGCCCCTGTTTTCTGTCCCCTCTTCTTCTGGGACTCCCCCATTATGCCTGTCTTGGTACTGTGATGGTGTCCATGGGTCTCTGTTCATTGTCAATTCTTATTTCTTTCTGTTCCTCAGGCTGAATAATCTCAATTGACGTATCTTCAGGGTAGCACATTTTTTTCTGCTTGCTCACATGTACTGTTGAGTCCCTCTAGTGAACTTCTCATTTCACTTACTGTGATTTTCAGTTATACACTATGTGAATATCTATTTGCTTCTTTTATAAAAAGGATTTCTGTCTCTTTATTGTTAGTTTCCTTTTGGTGAGACATCATTTTCATACTTTCCTTTAGTTCTTTAGACATTTTTAATTCTTTAGACATATTTAAAATAGATAATTTAAAGTATTTTTTTTTTAGTAAGTACAACTACTGCACTTCCTCAGGGATACTTCTGGTTGATCACTTTTTCCCCCTGTTTATAGGCAAAATTGTTTCTATGAATTTCTTATATATTTTGTTGAAAACCAGGCATTCAAAATCATGCAAGATGACAAGTCTGGAAATCAGATTCTCCCTCTCCTCAGGCTGTTTGTTGTTATTACTATTTCCCTTGTGGTTTTTCTGAGACGGTTATGTTACGTGTGTATTCTTTGTCATATGTGGTCAACTGAAGTCTTTGCTCAAATTAGCTTATTGGTGGTGGTGGTGGTTTAGTAGAATCCAACTCTTTGCAACCCCATGGACTATATATGTAGCTCACCAGGCTCCTCTGTCCATGGGATTTCCCAGCAATACTGGAGTGGGTTGCCGTTTCCTTCTGCAGGGGATCTTCCTGATCCAGGGATCAAACCTGGGTCTCCTGCATTGCAGGCAGATTCTTTACCATCTGAGCCACCAGGGAAGCCCTATTTGCCTCAACTGTTATCCACTACCTCAGACTGCATTGATGTTAAACAATTGCTCTGATTTTTTTTTTTTCTCAGTAAACATCCCCGGGGAAATGGCTGTAAGCATGAGGGGCACCCAAAGTCAGATCACTTACAGGCAACCTTGAGAGTTGGGACTTCTAAGTCATTACCAGCAGGTTGTAGAATGGCAGTTCTCTAGAAATGAGGCTTATAAAGGAGCTCCCTCAATACTATTTTGTACTCTCCAGTGACTGCCAAACTGCTGATTTTCACTGTATTTGCAGTTGTTGGTTTTCAAGGTTACCACCAAAGGAGTGTAGAGGTTGAGAATAGGGAAAGTTAAAATATCAAAAAATTCGCTATACTTACCAAAATTAACCTCCTTTTTCTTGAATACATGCTCCCTGGATTCCTGCAATCCTTTGGCTAATTTCCATACTTCTCAAAAAATTGATTCTGATCTTCTTTCCCCCAATATTCTTGTTGCTTTCATTGAGGAGAGAATTTTGATATGTCCTTACTCTACTGTACAGTTCGGTGACATCTAATTCCTTGCATGTTTGCCGGAGGAAGTATCCATGGGCATGAAGGGGAAAGTGGGGTGTCCAGAGGGTCTACCAGGTGCCAAAATGCATGCTTGTAATGAATGTCATAGGAGTCCTCAGAAAGGTATGATCAAGGTAGGATGAAGTACAAGTAAGTGTCATAAGAGGAGCTGGGATGCTAGGTTGCTATGACTACCAAGAGGGAAGGTATCTTAACCCATCCCAGCATCTTCAGTCACCTGCAACCTCTTTTGCCAGTGCTCATGGACTGGCCGGACCTTTGGCCGGGGTCTTGGTTATCTGAACTCAACCAAATGCCACTACTCCATCTGGGGAAGCTGTTTTCAGCTTTAAATTCTCAGTCTCTCTTCTAGGCTGTAACTCTTGACTTGCTCAGCCAGGTAGTACCTGAGACTTAATCTTAAAACTGACACCATCTTCTTATTTGTGGTGTATCATTTTTCCTGCTAACCTGGGATCATAATGATGTAAATCTGACTGGACCAGAGCCCTGGGGCTCCCAGTCTCTGTTCTGACCTCCAGCCCCCTCTTTAAGAGTCTGATTCTGTCAGCCCAGAACAGGCGGATACCAGTGAGCATGAAATGTGAGCTCCAGAGGACAGGAGGTTTTAACCATATCCCAGGGCCTCAGACAGCACTGAGAGCATAGTAGGTGTTCAATAAATATTGGTCTAATCGAATGAATGAACCCTCTAAAATGCAGAGAAAGGATAGGAGATGATGGGCTGAAAGAAGAGGCCTGGCAGGAGGAGAAAGAACCACAGAACCACAGAACCACGTGTCTTGAACACTCAGCTTGCTTCATCCCCACAGTAACCCTGTGGGTGTGAAGGACACAGAGAGGCTGAAAGGAAAAAACCGACTTGCCCAGAGTCCCCTCACCAGTTGAGCGATGGCTGAGGACATGAACCCAGGTCCGTGCAGCGCCAGGGCCACGTGGGGAATGTTCTTAGGCCCAGCTAATCCACTCTCCCCGCTTTATAGAGAGAGAGAGATGAGTGGTCCCCCCAGCGCACAGCAGCTGAGCCCCTGAGCTGCCATTCTTGGCACTCAAAAGTTGCCCAGAGCACACACCCTGTGAGGCTGAAGTCTCCAGCTGGCGCCCTGGGAGCTGACAAACCCAGAGGTGTGTACGCACGCCTGCAAACACACAAAGCCGGTCCTGCTGCGCCTGCCGTGGCAAAGGAGCCCCAGGCCCCTCTGAGTGTATTTTAAACCCATTCTGACTCCCCAGAAAGTCTGTTTTTGTTATTCACGCTGACCTTTTAAACTCCACGTAGTCCTGCATTTTTCCCGAGGCCTCGGTAGGATCTATTAATAATTCCGCTCTCCCACCGAGGCCCTGGGCTGCAGCCGGCTCTCTTACGTGCCGTAAAAGCCAGTCTCCCCGCTGCTGGCGAGCTCGCCCTCCTCTCCAGACCATTAGACGGGAAAGCAGCAAACCGCCCCCCCCCACCCCCCCCCCGCCCCCCGCCCGCACCAACCCCAGCCCTGGAGAGAAGAGGCCGTGGACTCGGCCACCACCTATGCTCTTCAAAGGTGAGGACAGGTGGTCTGGCAGTGACCAGAGCCAGGATCAGGGCACTCGATGGCAGGGGAATGTGGCCGAGTGAGGCCCCCTGCTTCTGACTGCTTTCTCCTCTCTCTGAGCAAACATCTCTGCAAATAAATCTCCTCTTTCTTCCTTTCTCTCTCTCTGCTGGGTTACTGCTTCAGTTTCATTAAAGACTCTGGAAACATTCTTCAGGCTCGGCCGAGATATATAATACGGAGAACAGAGATTTGCTTCATAACCCACAAACTATTAAAAATATTAGTGTCCCCCAGAGAGTCTCTCTTAAAGATTCCTTCTCTGCCTCCCTCTCCCCCTGGTGCACAGTGCCAACAATAATGCAGGCGGGCTGGTCTGATTTCCTTGAAAGAAAATAAAGACGAGATAACAGGCTTTAGAGAAAACTCTCTTTGTGCCTGAATAATATCCGTCACCCTATACGTCTAGCTAGAGCTTTGTACTTGTCAAAGCCCCTTTCACCATCATTATCTTGTCTGATCCTTTAAAAAGTGCAAAGTGGGGTCATGTCCTTTTTGTTAGGAGGAGAAACTGAGGCCCTGGAGAAGGGAGGCGATTTGGCTTTGAGGCAGATCTGGGACTTGAACCCAGTTCCTTCTGATCACCAGCCTGGAGGGTTTTCTCATCCAAAAGAGTGTATTAAGTCACTTCATTTCTCAGTAGCAAAGCAATGCCTGGTTTGTGTGAACCCCTGCACTCCCTTGCCCAGCTGCCCATCAGGGTTGTTGTATTTGATGTCATTGCAAGAGATCTGACTTTTGTTTGTTCCTCTAAGATGCACTGAGGTCATCCTGTGGGCCAGGTCTGTCCCTGGGTCTGGGAACAAGACCAGGGGTGAATAAGGGAGGCATGTGTCCTGCCCGCCAGGGGGGGATATTTAAAATTAGCTTCTTGTAAGAATTTGGAAAGTCAAGGCCAGGCCAGTCCTGATGTCCACGCGTAAGGGAACAGGCCAGCACAGGGACTCTCTGGGTCATGTTGGGTTGTTCTCAAGAGGTCCGGTCCAAGAAGAGGTCCTGCCTGGGGCAGGGCAGTGAGACCCTGAAAAGACCAGCTGAAGTGCTGAGCACAGAGGAGGACTTCCAACCTAGTGAGAAAGGGCCTTAAGAAAGGGCCTCAGCTGGCTTTCTAAGGATGGTCAGAGGTTAGGCAGAAGGCATAGAAAAGCAGGTTCACAAGCCAGAGGCTGGAGAGGGCCTGAGGTTTTAAAAGAGCAGTGAAGCATAACGTGGGGTATGCAGTAGTGAGCGATGAGGAGGGAGAGGCCAGGTCCCTGATGGTAGATGATGACTTGACCTTATGCTAAGAAGGATGGTGGTTCAGTCACTGAGTCATGTCCGACCCTTGCAATCCCGTGGTCTGTGGCCCACCAGGCTCCCCTGTCCATGGGTTTTTCAGGCAAGAATACTGAAGTGGGTTGTCATTTCCTTCTCCAGTCCTAAGAAGGATGGAGTACAGCAAAAAAGCTGTCAGTGTGTTTTAGGAGGATCTTCAGTGTCATGGAGGGATTCATTCGTGCAAGGTTCATTGACTATACGCTTGTGTTTGTGTTCTGATTCGGATCTTAGAACTGATGGAGAAAGAAGTGGAGGGGACAGGGATGAGGGAGGGAGGACCCAAAAGGTGGCCTGAACGTGGGAGCAGGGGCCAACAGGAGTGGTGGGGTGAAGAGCTGAGGATGGTGGACTTGAGGATCCAGTGGGGGATGGTGACCCGGGTGACCCCCAGGCCAGGCATCTACTCCTGCAGGTGGATTTGGGCTGTGAGCCCCGTATGACCACTGAGACGCTGAGGCATGGGGGAGCCGCACATCAGCATGCCCCTGTGAGCCAGGGCAGGAGCTGAGCGCAGCCCCCGGTCCCTGGAGCTGCAGCCCAGGTTCCTCCCACTCTTCTCCCACCCTGCGCAAGCTGAGCACCTCCGCTAGGGTGGGGGTGAGTGACGCCTAGGGCTCCCCCAGGAACTGGACACTTCTTGTTGAGGCCAAAGAGGGCTATGGGCAGCCTCGAGATCTGAGAAGTCAGCACATTCCTTGTGTCCTGCCCCCCCGGGGGGGATATTTAAAATTAGCTTCTTGTAAGAATTTGGAAAGTCAAGGCCAGGCCAGTCCTGATGTCCAAGCAAAAGGGAACAGGCCAGCACAGGGACTCTCTGGATCACGTTGGGCTGGTCATTCTCTCTCCAGGCCCCAGCTTCCTTGGCAGTAATGACCCTCCCTGCCCTGCCCTGCCTGTGTTGCAGACTCAGGGTGGCATTGGATCAGAGGAAAGCATGGTATTCCCATCACAGTCCCCGCCAGGACTGCTGTCTTGTCTAATGCCTGTCACCTGACAAGACCTCAGCAGGCAGGTGTGGGACAGGAGCAGCTTCTTGTCACTGAGGGCCCAGGGAGGAAAGGGGCTGGGTTCTGACCCCACTTCTGCTACCCCACCTCACTTGTTGAGATACCCCTATAGGGGACACCTGTGCCCTGAGGGGCTGCAGCCCCCTGACTTTCGAAGACCCTCCTTTCTCAATTTAGATTCTTGGTGTTGGGGCTCACTTTGTCATTGGGTTATATTCAATTCATCTACAGACCACAGGCGGCTTTGGCGAGCAGTCTGAGCACAGGGAGCTCCTCCGGAAGCCCACACCCCGGCAAGGAGCAGCTCAGACAGAGGCCCCGGTGAAGCCGACTCAAGCCTCTGGCCTCTGTGAGCTCAGCCACTAAAGGGCACCATTCGCCAACTACTCTTTCTTTGTTGCTCCTGTAAATTGAGCTCGTGTGTCCCCTCAAAGGCTGCAGCTGCTGCTGGCCAAGTGACCTGAGTGCACCTTTCACCCACAACCACCCTCTTCCATGCAAAAGGTGGGTGGAAGGGACGTGACAAACTCCTCCTGTGTGCACGGCCCCTCCCTCCCTCGCTGTGGGGGCCAAATCAGAGAATAAGAGACCCCCATCTGGCCTGGGGGAGGGAATTTCAACTCAGGGGCCTGTTTGGCAGATAAAGTTTGGAAGCCTTCAGAGTTCCAGGGGACCAGCCAGCAAGGGAGAAAGTGCCACCCATTGGGGTAGGAGCACAGCGGGTGGGAGCTGAGCCTCGGAGGGAGCATCTGCCCTTCAGGGCACCTGCTGTGAGACACAGGCCTGTGAGGAAAGGCTCACCCTCCCCGAGTTAACACGCAAAACCCAAGGCTCTTGGCCGAGTCCCTGGCCTGAGGTCCCAGCCTATCTGAGCTGCTGGGACTCCACCTCCTGAAGCCCCAGTGCCCCAGCTCTCCTGACCAAGCCCCAAAGTGGCACCTTTGGGGTGGCTGACCCAAGGTAGTGATGGCCCCAGCTTGAGTAAATTGTTTCTTTAAATTCCTCCTGTTAAAAAAGGAGGAGACAACTCTATGGGCCAAAGTGCTGGAGGCTGCCCACCTGCCGGGGCCTCAGCTCCCACTCTGCGCTGGTGCGATGATTCCTCCCTCAGAGGCCTCTTCTCCATCCACCCTTGTGTCTTCTCTGGGCTATGAGAGGCCTTGACCTCCCATCACAGGCAGGTCAGGTGCCTCAGGAATCTGCAGAGAGGGAAATGCTTCTTCCAGGCTCCGAACCCTCCAGGAGTGCCCTCGGCTATCTCCACCTCGCTGTGCTTCTTGTTGCGACAATTTAGGGGCCATGTGTGCAGAGCAGGGAGGCCAAGGGACTCGCCACGGGCCACACAGAGGAGGTGACGTGGGCATTTGAAGCCAAGGCTTTCGCTGCAGAGCATGTGTGGATGCCCTAACTACGCCTGCTGATTTGAGAAATCAGGCAACCTGCTTGCAGACTTCCCTGATCCATTCATATTTCCAGAGTCCCTAGCTAGTGGGTTGAGGAATTCACTGGCTACCTCCCCGCATCACATCCCTTCCAGTTCTCAGACGTCAGCAGCTGACTTTGGGGAGCCTGCTGGGATGCATGGTGTTAAAGGCGGATAAGAAGCCTGGGTGGCACCCTGGACAGCCCCAGCCCCTTCCTCCCCACCCAACAGTCACCCATCCATCCTGCCTGGTTTTGCATGGAGCTTGGACCCATGAAGCATCCCTTTAACCAAGACAGTGTCTCTCCACTCTTTGTGTTTTAACAGCATGGTCCCTTCTCACTCAACATGAACATCTCAGACCCTCTTTTACTTATTCAAAATAAATGTATCTTTTGAAATAAATGACAGATGTAAAATACATTCTATATCATGAGTTAAATAGATTTTAAATTATATATCATGAGTTCAACCACAAACCAAAAGCAGTGGTAAAATTAAGAATAGCTTTTCATCTGGGAAGACAGACATTTCTCCATCAACCATAGTTATGTCTGTGGGCTCAGCTCCGGCCACCCTTCTGCCCTGACACAGGTGTGATAGATGGAGCCCACTGGAGGCCACCTGAAACCAGGTGGGCTGCGTGACTCTCTAAGTATATGCGAGCTTTCACCCAACCCCCAGTGAGAGTCCGACACTGCAGCCACCCCACTGAGAATCCCAGCTGGTGGGTTATAAGGTTGTTTGCCGCGTTCTGCCACCTGCAGAGCACAGAGCATACTCTAAGGGGCACACAGATGTTGTCTCTGTTCTCTTGGAGCCTCAGACCTCTCCCCATGGAACAGACAAGAAAACAAGGCCCATTGCCACACAGCAAGTCAGTGCTGGAGGCAGAATGTGAACTAGGTTCCTGACTCCCAGCCCAAGGGCCCACCGCAGAGAGTGGGCTTCCCTTGCAGGGTTAGCACTACGTGCCGGGAACTCAGCAGCTTCTCCCCATTCCGTTCCCCTAGAGGGTTCCCCGAGCCCATAGGGAGTCCTTTAGTGGTGGCTGAGGGGCTAGGTGCTTCCTGGGAGAAGAGACAGTGCTCCCAGAAATGAGAGCCTTCCTAGGCACCTGCTCCATACCAGGCTGGGTATTCCCGCCCTTGTACAGCTCAGCATCCAGTCCCAGAGAGCCAGGAATTCTTCAGTGGAAACCCATAAGGAACAGATGCTCAACCCAGGCAACGTCAGCCAGGTAGAGGCGTGGCAGGAGAAATGTCCTCGCAGAGGTCAGAACTTAAGCAAAAGTGTGGAGGACTGAAAGAGATTGGTGTCTGGGGCGACTCATGAGTAGTTAGTCCCCGCTTCAGAACCGTAATTCGGGTGAGTGGGAGGTGCGTCTAAGGAAGGAGATGTCAGGTATGTGCTTCAGGGGCCGTGGGGAGCCGCAAGGGCTTGGGAGTGAGACAGTGTGGCTGGACTCGTGCTGTGGGAAGGTCACTCCAGGGCCTGGGCTAGGAATGGACTATGGCTTTCTTTCTCTGAGACTCACTTTCTGCCTTTCCAAGACAGCTATTGTGGGAACTTGTGAGAACCCAGGTTTGGAAGTACTTTGGAAATTACCAGTGGCGTCAACCTTTATTCTTGCTTATGTGTTTTTGAAACCAAGACGCCTAGTCCTGCTCTGCCCATAGCCCACTCTGTGACCTTGGAAAAGGTGCCCTCTTCTCTGAGCCCTAGACCCTCTGCAGGAAAAATTGGGCTGGCTGTCTATCTCCCTCGTGGCGCCTTGTTCTGAGGTGAGTACCCAGCAGGTCCGGGGCCTGAGCTGGCCAGGTTGGCCTCCTCCATGTGTATGCGTGTGGGGGTGGGATGCTCTCTGGATTTGTGTGGTGTGAGCTACCGGGCCTTTTACAGACTGTTTATGACGAGCTGTTGCGGTAACTGCCCACGATTAGCCACTCTGCAGGCAGCACTGGGGCCTGGGAACTATGGAATAGAGTAGAAGGGGAGAAATTATTAAAGGTTCAGGAGCCTCAAATGTTGTTCCGGCCCTCTTAGTTTCAGGGACCCCTCTGCCACACAGCCCTTTGCTGTCATCCTTGCTTCCAGCAAGTTTGAGGAGGGAGCAGATAGGACGTGGACTTTGGACATGAGTTTTGGATATGAGTTTAAGTGTCACTTCCCCCACCTACTAGGTGAGCTGTATGCCTGGGTGAGTGGCTGCATTTCTTTGGGCCTCAGTTTCCTCATCTGTGAAATGGGGAGACAACCCTGTCCACCCATAGGATCCTGTAATGACTGAGATCGTGGACTAGAGAGCACATCACCCCCCGCCCCCCCACCAGTGTGGATGGTCAGTAAGTTCAGTCTAGGACTGAATTTGCAGAATGTTGAGGGGAGCTAATAACCCTTATCACTAGAGGCTCCCCCACCAGCCCTGCCTCTGTGGTGTTGGCGGGATTTAGACCTAACAGATCTGTGTTGCCTAAGGAGGCCTCCTGCCTGGGCAGGCGGACAGAAGGAGTGAGGGGAGAGGACCAAGAATGACCAGTCCCGGAACCCTGTTTCTCCCAGTTACAGCAGACCCTGTGGGCAAGCCTCTTCCTCACGGTCCTTGACCAGGGTCCTCTCCTAAGCCCTGTGCCGGCTGATTTCCTGTGTGTCACTGACCCTCATAGTGACCCTGGGAGTCAGTTTAACAGCCTCCACTTTACAGATGAGGAAATGCAGGCACAGGAAGGACAAGAGAGTTGCCAGTAACCTTCCTGGGGCCAGCAGCAGGAACCAGGCCCCAGGACAGGACTTACTCACCCAGGGGCCAGCCCAAGGAGCTGCCCGCATGACACTAGCCACCCTCCCAAGAGGGAGCAGCGTGCTGCTTCGTTCAGCTCTGGGGAGCCCTCCTGCAAGTGGGGTGACCCCTGGAGCCCCTCCAATCTCACCCTTTACATGGCTTCCCAGAGGAAGAAATTCTGAACAGGAACTCAGCGGCTTCGGTTCTAGGCCTCCATCCAACCCAGTGAAAACCCAGAGGATTCGGCTAGAGGGAAGACCTTCACAGGCCTCTGCAGCTTTGACGCTGCTTCAGCTGGGCTGGAGGCCTCACCCGATGTACTGTTCTGTCCTCCCAGACCAGCAGCACCCCTGCTCCCCCTGTACCAGCAAACACACACCCGAGAACCAAGCATACCCACCAGAGGCCCGTCCTCCCTGAAGCCCTAAGCTTTAGTGAGCCTCCTGTTATAAGGGGAATGCAAGCAGAGGCCCATGCTCCAGGTCAGGGAGGTCAGGCAGGGCATCTGAGGCCTCTCCCTATAGTCCAAAATCTCCTGGGCAGTGACCCAGACCTTACCGTACTGAGGCAGCAAACCCTCCATTCCCACTTGGAACTGAAGTCAGAAGATGAGATTTTCAGTGCCTTTAGTCCGAGAAAGAGTTGTGTCCGATTCTTTTGTGACTCCATGGACTGTAACCCGCCAGGCTCCTCTGTCCATGGGATTTCCTGGGCAAGAATACTGGAGTGGGTTGCCATTTTTTTCTTCAAGGGATCTTCCTAAACCAGGGATGGAACTCACATCTCCTGCATTGCAGGTGGATTCTTTACCACTGAGCCACCTGGGAAGCCCAATGATCACAAGCATGTCTGCTATTTAAATTCCATGTGCCTCAATTTCCTTCTCTTAAAATGGTGGTAATAATAGCACCCATCTCATAAGGTTGTTAAGGAAATTAAAAGAATTAAACAAAAAGCGTGGTATGTACATTATCTCTAACTTTCACAGCAACCCTGCAAGAAAGATGTCCCCATTTTACAGATGAGGAAATGCTCTGGAGAGATCCAGGCACCTGCCCAAGGTCACTGGGCGAGTAGGAGTTTGTCCTACTTCTACAGGAGGGTGAATGTGTCCTCCCTGTATCCTTGACTGTGATGAGGGTGCCGGTGGGGGGTGTACCGGAAGAGGTCTATTAGAGCCGAAGATAGCTGAGGTGAGGTCCGCGTGTTTCACTTTGCCTGAGCAGTGGCCTTGTTCTGGGATCATAGATCCCCAGAGCAGAGAGATTTTATCCCAGGGCAAGCCCACAGGTGTGTGGGGGGCAGGAAGAGCATAGCAGAAGTGTCTGCCTGACCGTGTGTGTGTGTGACTGTGTGTGACTGTGTCTGTGAGAGACAGTGTGAATGTGTGTCTGACTCTGTGTGTGTGTGTGAGACAGTGAGTATGAATGTGTATATGATTGTGTTTAAGTGTGTGGGTGTGTGTCTCTGTGTGTGTTGTGACCATGAGTGTGAGACTGTGACAGGGAGTGTGTGTATAATTAAGTGTGACTGTGTGTGTGTGTGTGTCTACGTCTGGGGACTTGTGTACATCTAGGTGTGTGTCTATGGGAGAATTTGTGCAGGATCTCTTGGTGTGTTGTGGAGTATATATGCGAGTGGGAATGTACACGTGCACGTGTGTGTGTGTGTGCTCACCTGAGCACGTCTCTGTGTGAAGGTCTGAGAGAGGCCAGATTGCCCCGCGCTGGGGTTGGGCAGTGAGGTTGATGACATTTTCTGGTAGGCTAGGCTGAGAGTTAATCGGCGGCACCTCACTGTTCCAACCTATGTAGAATGTCTTCTTCCTCAAATGTGTGCTTTTGGATGAAATGCTGACAGCCTGGAGGGTGTACCTCCAGGATAAGCGCCTGGGTTGGGGGGTCTGGAGTTCATGCTGGCCCAGAGGAGACAGGTTCTTGAGCTAGGCGTCTCCATGGAGGAGGTGGGTTGCATGCATGCGGGGTGTTTGCTGCCTCAAACCTCTGCGGCCTTCTTCCCCAGGTCACAGAGCACAGACCGGTTCTAGGGGCCAGCAGGCTGGACTGAGATGGTGGGCAGGGTCTGATTCAGTGGGAAAAGCACTTTCTAGAAGTTGTAGTGGCCTGGGATGGGATACACATGCTCAGGAACCCCAGTCTTCCCCAGAGCCATGGTACCCACCCCACCCACCCCACCTCGTGCCTGCCAGACAGTGACACTGCCAGGATCTCCAAGCCGGGGAGACAGGCGGGGTCCTTCCAGTTCTGAGAGTCATAGCTGTGGTTCCTGCTCCCAGAGCCGAGCCCTGTGCTGAATCAGGTTCCCACGGGTCCCCCACGACTCCTCCGACAGCCCTGGGCTTTCTTCTTTCCCCTTTCCAGAGGAAGACAGGGATGATGACTCAGAGAGGTGACCTGATTTGCCAACTCAAACCCAGAGCCTCCTCCCCTGCCAGCCTCTTGAGGCTCTGCAGCACAGCCTCACACAGAACGGCACTTGCCGGGAGCCTCCCGACTCCTGACTCCCTTAACTGCCTGCGATTAGCAATTAGCAAGCAATTAGCACCGTGGTGTGAAAGGGTTGCCCTGGATCTTCTCACACACTGACCCCTGACAGCTGAGGAGGAGAACCTAGGCTCATCTGGGGACCTCCTGCAGGAGAAGAGGAGGGATGGGGAAGAGATGCCAGACGAGGCACCACAAGCACCTGGAGCAAGGAAAGAACACGCCCTGTGTGACCTTGACAAGGTGTTCGCCCTCCCTGAGCCTTAGTTTTGTTGTTTTTTCAAACTGAAATATTCATGATTCTAGGATTGACAAGAGGCTTGAGATTTTATAAAGTGTGTACATGATACAAATTTCTCAGTACCTGATAAACGGTATCCATTGACTGTTGTTATTCTCCTGCCAGAAGGGAGGGCAGGATGGCTGGAAGCAAGGTGGGATCCACTGCTGCTGGCCTTGCCAAGGGCTTCTGGTCCTCCTTTCTTACACAGGCTCTTTCCTGGTGAGCTTGCAGTGGGCCAGGCCCTCCCTGGTTGACCAGGGAGCAGAAGGATCCACCAGCACATCCTGAGGTCTCCTGCACTGTGTAACCTTGGACAGACCCCTGCTCCTCTCTGAGCAGTTGGGTGTGATGGTATGTAAGCCCCACTTTCCCTTCTCCCCGGCACTGACACCCTGCTGCTGAAGGGATGGAGGCTTGGGGCACTGGACTTGCAATGGAGGTCCCGGGAATGGTCACTGGTATTAAAAAGCCACCAGGTTTTTTCATTCATTCACATGCCAAACATTTACTGAGTGTTTTACCTTCTAGTGGGAGGAAATGTGATAAGTGAGTGATTAGCATCGTGTGTTAGAAAGTGGCGAATGAAGAAAATGATAGTGCTTACAAAGCGGGGGTGGGGAGAGGGGTGGGAACCACACAGAGGTTGGGGGTCAGCGTGGACCTCACAGAGAAAAGGAGGCCTAATGGAGAAGGCGTCAGCCCCTGGTGTTCCTTCCTGGGCATTCCCAGGGCCCTTTGCTCTCTTCTGTAAGATTTTGCCCCAGTGTCTCCCCGCTGCTTTATGGAGAATAGCAACTATGTCCGGTTCCATATGTGCTTCTTCAGAGCCCAGCCAGGGCTCAGCCCACAGGGGTGTTCAGAATCCTGTACCTACAGGACTGATCCACACAGGTTTGGAGCAGCAACCTTGAACCTGGGGTCTGAGGGGTTCTTGCCCTTGTTTCCCCAAGTAGGAGATCCTTCATGGCACCACCCACCCTCAGAGGGAATATCAGCCCAACTGGCCCCAGACCCTACTCAGACACAGCCAGGGGCGACAGACCTTGCTGTGTTCATCGCCCTGCACCACGTCCACGCCAGGCCTAGAATTCCGTCTGCTGCCAAATTCCAGGGCTGGAAATAATGAGGCAAATTGTCCCTCACCGCTGATTGACTTTCAAGTTGCTCTGCTAAACTGGGTGCAGTTGAAGTTTTAGCAAGTCTCCCAGGGACCTCAGGCAGCTTCGGTTTCAACCTTGTAAAGAACTGTTAAGATCCAATCAAAATAAATAAAATCAGATCCAGGAAAGCGACGTGTTTGTGACTGCAAACGAAACACTCAGGATATTCATGCCGAAGCCCAGCACCCTGCTTTTCGCGGGAATTGCTTACCCCAGACTGGCATGGACCCATGATCTCACTAGCTTGTGCTCTCAGAGGCCTGGGGCTGTCGTGGGCCCCCTGCCCCACGCGATGAAAGGAAAGTGCATGCCAGTGTGAGCACAGACACCGTGACTCCATGAATCCATGACCCGGCTGCCGCAAGAGAGACCCCAGCCCTGAGTGACTGCAGGGCATTTACGGGCCGGCCATGTGCCAGCCCTGCAGCAGCATGAAGGGCATGGGGAAACACAGGCCCCAGGAACACATTGGAACTGCAGAATCAGTAATACCAGGTCGTGAGTTGCCAGCACCGTAGAACACCAGTGAACTGCTGAGGTCACAGGGCTTCAGGACCACAGAGGGACACGTAGGTCATGTGAAATCTCGAGCTCTGACAATCACCAAGCAGGATAGCCCAAAGGAGCCCCTTCCAAATGCTCTCAGCCCACCCCTTGCTCCTCTGGAAACGCTGGTGAAGCCAATAATGTCCAGGACAAGTTGAAGAAAGACGTGCTCCCTTGAGACTTCTGTGGTGCTCTGTGGCTGACTCCATGCTCTCAGTGCAGGGGATCCAGGTTCGATCCCTGGTCAGGAAACTTAGATCCCACTCACCATAACTGCGAGCTCTTGTGCTGCAGTTAAAAGATCCCACATGCCACAATTAAAACCCAGAGCAGACAAATAGAACAAATAAATACTTAAAAAGAAGAAGAAATGCTCTCCCCATCTTCCCTCTGAGGAGGTGGCTTCCTGCCCAACCAACCATCCCCTCACTAGTTCCTCTTGACCTCAATGATATCCTCTGTTGGTGTTTCAGCTGGAATTTTTGATCAGACCCTAAAAGAAAAATCAAAAATATTTGAGAGAAAAATCCTACATAATGCCAAGAGCCACCTTCCTAGTTCTGAGGTTCAGAGGAACCAGCAGGGAAGCCATCACCAGGCTTTTCTGTAGGCAGAAATGAGCCACAAGGGCATAGCCCAGGCTCCCCTGTTAGGGATGGAGAAGCAAGTCCCCAGCACGGAGGAGGTCATCAGAGTCACTCTGGGGAGCTGGTCAGAGGTGGGTGGGGAAGCCAAGCTTCCTGAGGTCCCCACTTCCCCTCGCCCACTGCCCGGTCCTTCCTAGGACCCCATTCTTCATTGCCTGGTTGGCGCCCTGTGTCCACTCGCCAGGCTTCACCCAGTCCAAGCTAGGGGTCAGGTGGGGCCTCCATCTGCCCCACCAGTGCCAGGCCCAGTGAGCCATGCTTCCCAGCTTGGCTGCCCCCCGCACTCGGCGTGCTGAAAGGCCCCCTTGTGTGGCGGCCACACCTCCTGGCCGCAGCGCATGGCCCCGTTCTCTTGCCTCATAAACGGCTAATTTGTTACATATTTTCTGACGCTGTAAATGGGAGAACAAAGACCTTTTCTCTCTCATATTTTTGTTCAATTATGTTTGTGGGGGAACCTGATCCCCTTCAAAGCGGGGCCGGGGAGCTGGGGGGAAGCCTCCCAGGCTTACTGACCGCCCAGGCCTGTTCCTGATGCTGGAGCCTAGGTGCAGCTGAGGGAGAGGGTGGTGAGGGGCCCTCTTCACTTCCAGTAAAGGGATTGGAACCTCGTCTCCAGAACAGATGCCAGTCTCAGAAGCAGGTTGGCCCCTCCAGCAGGAGGCAAAGCTTTCAGCAGGCAGACATCAGGACTGTAGAAGGAATGCCCTTTCCATGGTCCACATCTCAGCCCTGCGATAGCCTTGCCTGCAGGCAGAGACAAGCCTCTTGCCACCACACAGACAAGCCTGGACCTGCAACATGTCCCTGGGAAGATGTGGCAGGCACCTGGCCTGAACGGACTTTGAAAAGAAACCCTGCAGCTGAGAAGCCCTGGACTGCACAATTTCTGAGGCCCCTCAGAAAACCCTGAGGCTCTGGTCCACATTTGGGCTTTTGCCCAGCTCTGACTCCATAGCTGCATTCTCTGCATGCTCCATCTTTTTTTACAAAAGTATACTTACTGTGTTTTGGTTTTTTTTCTAGATCAACTTTTATTATTTATTCCTAATTTTATTGGATTGTGACTAGACATAGAAACCTGTAAAATATCAACTTTTGAACAATCAATAGGATTTTCTTTCTTTTTAAAGTAGTTTTTATTGGCGTATAGTTGCTTTACAATGTTGGGTTAGTTTCTGCTGTACAGCAAAGTGAATCAGCTATATGTTTACATATATCCCCTCTCTGCTGGGTCTTGTTCCCATTTAGGTCACCACAGAGCATTCACACTTACTGGTTTTGAACACTACTCTCCTCAGTCAGGAGCCAGGAGGCAGGGCAGATGTGGCCTCTGAAGGTTGTTCCTGGAGATCTTTTTAACAGTGGGCATTCCAGTCCGTCCTTCCATCCTTCCCTTTAATGGTGTGGCTGCCAGTGGTAGGCCCAAGACGAGGTATGAGGATGTGAGGATGAGCATTGCAGACATGGTCCCCACCCCCGTCGTGTCTCCACAGCAATAGGCAGAGGATTGGCCCGTGGCTAAATGGCCAGATTGTCTTGATTCATCCACGGCTTTCCGGTTGTATGACCTCAGGCAAATCGCTTAGCAACTCTGTGCCTCCTTTGCGTCATCCGTAAAATGTGATAAAAATGGTAACTACTTCAGAGGGTTGTTGGGAGCGTAAATGAAAGAACTTTGTACAGTGTCAGGCACTGAACAAATGGTTAATCAAAGGAAGTAAAAATTATGCTTCCCTGGTGGCTCAGATGGTAAAGAATCTGCCTGTAATGCAGGAGACCTGGGTTTGACCCCTGGGTTGGGAAGATCCCTTGGAGAAGGGACTGGCCACCCATTCCAGTACTCTTGCCTGGAGAATCTCATGGACAGAGGAGCCTGGCCGGCTGCAGTCCATAGGGTAGCAGAGTGGGATGTGACTGAGTGACTAACTCTTTCACTTCCAAGCAGACATTAAATGATTATATATGTCAGTATATGAAGGCAGACTATTACGAGCATACTGAAGAAAGATGCCAGGTATAGCAGAGACTTGAATGGGGACCCTGAACTGATCTGGGCATCAGGGAAGATGTTTTCAGGAAGTGATGCTTAAACCACTAACAAATACAAATAGGAGTTCATGGGGCCAAAAAGAGAGCAGAGATGGGAATGGCACGCATGACAGAAGGACCAGCATGTTCAAAGGGGCTGAGGTGGGAACAAAAGATCACATTCAAATAAAACCTGTCAAGGCAGCATGCTGAAAACACAGAGCAAGGAGGGCAGGAAGCGCGGTAAATCTGAGGAGGCAGGCAGGGCCCGCCAAGCAGAGCTGAGAGGCGTGTTGAATGAGTCCATGGTTATTCCTCGAGCAGAGCAGAGCCATGAGGATTTAAGCCCAGCAGTGCCCTGGCCTCATTTATGTTTTTTAAAGATCATGACCATACATAGCATCCCGTTTCCTGTTAGACCCAGAAGCAGTGGGCGTGCATCAGGTTAGGGATACTCGGTACCAGGAACAGTCCAGACCCTGACGCTCAAGCTCAGGATCTTCCTGTGCAGTGCTCTCTGACAGCAAAAGGCAGTGAAACTAAAAGGAAGAGAGTGAAGGGGAATGAGGGTGCAGACCCAAACATGGTAGGGGCCAGACCACAGAGAAACTCGGTGGGCCAGCCTGAGACTGACCATGGAGAACGGTTGATGGGGCCCCTAGGTGTCAGCAAGGAGCAAAACTAAATCACATTTATTTGAGTCTTTCTGGGTCTCCTGCCTAGATGGGATGTTTGTTGTTTGATACCTGGGTGAACGTAAGTCTGTGGTTAGGGCTTTTAATGGTGTGGATAGCACACAGGACAGTCCATGCTCCTGTCCTGAATCTCTCAGCTGTCTATCTTTCTCTGTCTCCATCTCTTTCACACACACGTGCACACGCATATCCTTACAGAACCCTCAGACTCTTAGAGCCCCAGACCCTGCAAGGCAGAAACTCTGGTCCTTTGCTGCCCTTCTCAGTTGCAGAAGCATGCAAAAAGAGAAGACAAGCAAAGACTGGAGTGGAAAGGATTCCTTCTTAGAGGTGGTAAGCTTCCAGGTGGGGCCGGAGGGGTGTGAGTGTGGACAAGTGGGGGCCAGTAAGAACCCCTGCCCCTGATCTGGCAGGGCCCTGGCAACAGATCCAGGCTAGGCAGTGGAATATGCCAGCCTGGGCCTGAGGCCCCAGGAGAAGGTTACAGGTAAGGAACTGCCCACGGTGGACTAGCCCTTTACCCAGCACTGCCGTGTTCCCATCAGCTCACACTCGACCTGCCCTCCCAAGTCTGACCTGCGCAGAAGGAGGCCTTGGACAGCCCTGAGTATTTCCTGTCTGCAGGGTAAGCAGATCTCTGCTCCTCTAGAATATGTCTGATTTCTCTGTGTTCTTTTCCCAAGACCCAAGGCTCGGATTTCAGCTTCACATTCTTTTGCCTGGGTCTAAAAAACATTTTCCTTTTCTGTGGTGGGGAGAAGAAAAGGATAAGGGGGCCTAGGAGACCCGAGCTGCCCAAGTAAAGCCTCATTCCTGTCTTAGTTTTCATCCTCCTGACTGCTGTGTGGCCTTGGGTACCTTCCTGCCCTCTCTGGGCCACAAGGTCCTCTTTTGACAATGAGATCCCACGGAGGAACCAAGGATCCTCCCTCACCTGACATTCTCTTGGTAGAGCCAGAGTCCCCCGCTCTCTTGCTGCCAAGAAGTGTCCCCTGTGACTAAACCGGTGAAAAGCAGGAGAATTTGAGACTGTATTTTAGTTTTGTCCATGAGGCCAAGTTCTATGCAGCTGTCACCTTTGATGTACCCTAGCAAGATTGTTAATCCCCTGCGCTGTCAAGGCTGCAGGTCCCGTTCCAGTCCCATGCTGTCTTCTTTCCTTGCCATTCTGAGCCTGCTCCTCTTCATCCAACGGCTTCCCCGAGTGTGACTAAGGCTTCCTGAAATGGAAGAGAAGGTAAGGACCCAGCCCCAAATTTGGGGTAGGGGAGAGGTACCAGTGGTAAGTAAGGGGAGAGACTCAAGGCCCTAAGTTGTAGGCTTCTAGATCATCCAAGCCAGGAAGGCATTGGAATTCTAGCCTGCCTTCACTTCCTCAGTTCATCCCCAAAGCCCCCCAGCCCAGGTGGGGCCTTCTCACCTCTCCCAGCCCAAAGAGGTCTAAGACTGTCTCCTGCCTGTGGCCTCGGCTCCTCGGATCCTTTCTCAGTGAAGCAGCCAGAGGGCAGCTTCTAAATTAAAAGTCTGAGGGGTTGTTCCCTGCTTTATAACTTCCAGGGCTTCCTGTGGTCCTTCAGATAAAGTCTGAGTTTCAGATCTCATCCCATCTCTCTGCTCTGGTCCCAGCTCACGCCCTCCACCAGCCACACATGCTGTACTCAGCCCAGGAGATCGTCAGCACTCCCCTGAACTTGCCAGCCTCACCCAGCCTTTGCATGGACATTGAGACTGCCTGGAATTCCTCTTCTTTCTCCTCTGCGTGCCAGATGTGTGCTCCTACCACGAAGCACCTCCTCTATGAGTCCCGTGTGCGGTCCTCCGCTGGCTGGATGAGCATCCCCTCCCCCGACCTTCCAGCTGGGCTCCCACAGCACTGTGTCCATCCCTATGCCCAGCTTCACGAGTGACACTAGGGTTGCAAGCCTACCTTGGGTACCTCCAGCCTTACTCTACCCCATTCTTGACCCTGAGCTCCTTGAGGATAAAAATGGTGCTGATAGTGTTCCACAGCCCCAGCACCAGACCTGGTACAAATCCATAGTGATCACTGAGGGGTGAATAGGAATCAGTCCATGTACACTGGCTCATTCCTTCCCCCTGCACCCAGAGACACCCCACCACTGCTAAGGGAACAGAAGCTTCTTTAAATGCCCTAAGGAACAGTAATATTTTCCAAGGTTTTTAGGGTGCTAGCTCCCTAGGCAAGGAGAACAAATATTATTCTCCCCAACTTGGCAGATGGGTCAGCTGAGACCCGGAGAGGAGAAGGGTCTGGCCCGTGTTCTTATGGCAGTATACCACCCAAAGAATGGCAACTTCACACAGCCTGCATGCACCAGGACCCAGATTTGAGTCAGTGTCAGAGCCCTGCCCCTTCTGCTGCTCTGTGTGGTTGGTCTCTGAACACTTGTAGCCTGTGACTTAGCGGAGAAATGATTTCACTCATCAGCACCGAGTGCTCAAGGAGCCAGCCCCCCAACCCCCCACCCCAGGCCACCTGGAACTGCCCACCCCTAACCCATGCTCCCTGGCCGCTGCCCAGGCCCAAGGCAGAGCAGGTCCCCTCCCTGCTGGCGGGCCCCCGAGGCTCCCCCCCTCCTCCTTGCAAATTGGTAATTGCTGTGTGGTCAGACCAGAAGGAATTAGACAAGCCCTCTAGGAATTTCATACTGATTTTGCAAATGAAAATGGAGACTTGCCTTTTGAAGTCTAGGCAGCTGTGTCAGCAGGCAGGTCTGAGACAGCAGGAAAAATAAAAATGACATGCTGCCAACCAGTGGATGCAGCTGCTTCACGATAATGACAATGATGGTGGTAACCATGGCCACCGCCAACTGATTGCCTGCCGCATAGACTGTTGTCCCTCTGAGGGTCTCAATCTGCTCATCTGTGGTTCCCCACCCATTTTTTCCTCCACAGGTGACCAGCCCACTGTCTGAACATCCAGCAGGGAAGGGGTGGGTGGAGCACAGAGCCCTTGGCCTGAGACTAAAGGCTTTTCACCACTGGGTCCCCTCCTGGCCTAACTCTTGACACATCTTAAAACATGTCATGCATTTCCCAGCCCCTCTACCTTGAATACACTTTTCTCCAAACCCTACTTATCCTGGACAGTCCAGCTTAAAGCCTGATTCCTTCACCAACTCCCAGGGTGCATCACAAACTCTCTCTGAAACCCAAAGGTCCCTGTTTTTTCTTTTTATCACTAACTTATCCCTGTGTTTTATAATTATCTGTTTCTCTGTCCAACTCCTCCACCACCTTGAAGTTCCTCAAAAGTTTATAACTGAAAATAGGCAGGCCCAGAGGATCCTGATATATTTGTATTTTTTCCCTCCATTCATGGTGTGTATTCAACTTAGGAGATCTGAAGTAGTTACTGGGGAGCAAAAATAGTTCATGACAGACAGTCAGTGCTGGGGTCAGGGAGTGCTAAGCCTAGGCACAGCTGCGGCTGGGGTCATTGGGGTCATGTAAAACCCTAACAATGGGGTTGCATGTGATATTACTTATTTCTCTGCACCTTGGTTTCCCCATCTGTAAAATGGAGTCAATAATGTTGGCCTCACAGGACTGTTACAAAGAATAAATGAACTTTCTTATGCCAAGTGCCTAGAACCATAGACAGTTTAAATCATAAGAGAGTGGAGTGTCCCTATCCTAAAATGTTGGCTTCATAGAACATGGCAGGCAGAGCTGGATACTCCCACACCCTCGTGTTTCAGAGGGAAACCCTGTGACCAGAAGGTGGGCCAACTCCTAGTCTGGGTTCAGAGCCTGCAGCAACAGAATCTAGGTCTTCAGCCTCCCTTGGGCTTACTTGTGCCTAAAACCAAAAACCAAGGGACCCCTCTGCCATCCACCAGAGCAGACTCCCATACAAACTCCCTTCCTGAAGACCCCAAGCCTCCGGCCCTGTCCGCACCGCCCACCCCAGCCTGATCCCCAGCCTAGCTATCAGCCTCCCTACCAGCAGAATGCTAATCTCCTCCCGTGGGTGGCTCCGGATTTATGAGCATTTCCTGGCATGACTTGAAGGACAGAAGAGGAATGCTGGGATCTTGAAGGGTGGTCTTTGGGTGGAGAAATGAGGCATTCAGAGAAAAGAAGGAAAGAAAGCGAGGGTGAGTCAGCCTCCGCGGCCGGCCCAGGAAAGCGCAGAGGGCCCGCCAGCCCACACTGCAGGGCAGACAGAGGATGTGGCTGCTCCACCAAGGTCTAACCGGTGGGCGTCCACGGAGCGGAGAACGCCTGCACTAGAAGACAAGTCCAAGTTCTGGGGTTGTGGCTGGGGCTGGGGACAGGGTGTGTATGGGGAGGGGATGGAGGAGCGCGCTCGGCACTTCCGCTTTAGGAGGAAGACAGCCGCCTTCGTCTTCAGCCTCATCTCCTTGCTTCACGCTGTCTCCCCAGATTCCGTGCAGCTCCCTCTGCTCGGCCTCTCCGGGACTTTCCACTCCCCTCGGGGAAAGCGAGAGGCCTTCAGGGCCCACAGACCCCACAGGATGTGCTCCCCACCTTTCTGCCCGTGTCCTGGGAATCCCCCTCGCCTCTCCAGATCAACCCTCTGCTCTGCGTGCTGTGAGCCCGGAGCTGACACAATATCACTTGGCCTGTCTCATCCTGGTTTCAATAAGAAGCAGAGGCAGAGGATGAACTGGCAGGAGGGGAAGAAAGTTGGGATAGTTCTTGCCGCCACCCACTTCCTCCTTCCTACCAGCCACCATGGTCCAGACTATGGAACAACAGCTGTCGTCCTCTTTGACGGCTGTGGCTCTGGCTGGTTTCGGGTCTCTGACCCCTCCTGTCCCATGAAGGCTCAGGGGCAGGAAAACTTCCCATCGCTGCTGCTCCTCAGTGCTCCGCCATCCCCGGCCCACACCCCTGTGGATATTTCCATCATGCAATGCTCTTCAGTTACCCAATCAGTTGAACTTACTTCACTGGAGCTCACTTCACTGGCAGTGCACCATCTGTTTTCTGTGGGGTCTCTGCCTGAGACAGATCGCATCGACTAGCTCCCCCTTGCCCACTCCTGTCCATCCATGCTGGCCTCTTCCTGTTCCCCACACCCATCAGTCTCATTTCTGCCTCAGGGCCTTTGTACTGGTTCTTCCCTCTGCCCAGAAAACCCTTCCATCTCTCAAATACTCCCATGACCTGATAGGCCCCTCATCTCCTTCAGACCTCTTCTCAAATGTCCCTTCTCATTGTGCCTTTCCTGGACATCTCATGTAAAATGTCATCCCCCAACACACAAACACACACACACACATACACACACTCTTCCTATCTTCCTTGCCTTATTTTCTTGTTAGCTACATTCACTCTCTAACATAGATATTTTACTAGTTGTTTTTGTATATTGTCAGCTTCCTGCTACTGGAATGAAAGTTCCATTAGGACAAGGATCTCTGTTTGCTCTGCTTACTCGTGTCCCTCCAGGGTGTGGTACAAGAACGCAATAAATATTTATTCAATGAATCTGTGAATGGGTCCTTTTTGCTGGTGGGTAAACCAAGGTCCAGGGAAGGAAAGTGATTTACTCAGGGCTTTATAGTGGAGATTCAGATAACGATGGGAGCTCTGGTCCTAGCTGGCAGCCCAGAGCCAGTCCCCGGCTCCAGAAAGCCTTGTGTTTATTTGGAGGCCTGCTGCTCAGTGGCACAGTGTCAGGAGACAGGATTCTGTGCCGGGGGCCAGGGGACTCAATGTACTGAGAAGGAAACAGGGAAGTTGTCAGCGCTGCTTTGGTCCTGCCGATGGAGCAAGGAGAATAAATAAATAAATCTCAGTCAGAGTCGGGCAAGCTCTAACCTTTGAGGAAATCTCCCCCAGGCTGGAGAAACCTTCCTGCAAGGCAGAGCTGCCCTTTACCCCAACCCACATCGGTGCTGACAGACACGTGGCCCAGGGGCCAGGGGCTCTGCTGCCACCTCTGTGCCCTGGGGGTATGGAGTCCCAGCAGGGAGCTGCTCAGGATGTGGTCCTGGGGTGAGTGGTCCAGCTTTTCATGCATGCATCCATTCACTCTTTCTACAAGAATTTCTTAAGCATCTACTATGTAAGCGTCAGGCACTGGGCCTTTTGCTGGAGAAATAGCCAAGACCAAGGAAGGCAATTTGCCTGCCCTTGGAGCATTCACCACCGAGCAGGAAGAACGAGCATTAAATAGCAATGACAGGACTTCCCTGGTGGCACAAAGAATCCGCCTGCCAATGCAGGGGACACAGGTTCAATCCCTGGTCTGGAAAGATTCCATAGGCCGCAGAGCACACTGCACAGGCCTGTGCTCACTGAGCCTGTGTGCACAATGGCTGAGCCTGTGCTCTAGAGCCCAAGAGCCACAACTACTGAAGCCTGCATGATGACCCCCTGTGCGGCAACTACTGAAAGCCACGCCCCTAGAGTGAGCAGGCCACAACTGCTGAGCCCACACGCTGCAGCTCCTGAGGCCCATGAACCTGAGCCTGCTGTCTACACAGAGACCACCGCACTGAGAAGTCCACGTGCTGCAACTAGCGAGTAGCCCCCCGTCTCTGCATCTAGAGAAAGCCCACACACAGCAGTGAAGACCCAGTGCAGCCAAAACCTAATACATGAATAAACTAAAAGAAAAAGCAATGAAGCAGGGGGAGTGCAATGGTTCAGAAAGTGACAGTGCTTCGGGGGCACTAAGCAGGGAACTCGCCCGGCCCTGCCCAGGACAGTCCTCCTGAGACGGGAGCCTCTGCAACCAAGTGAAAGGGGAGTGGGAGCTGCTGGGTGGAAGAGGGTTCCAGGCAGAAGCGGGAGCAAGGGGCAGGTCCTGAGGCTGAGAAGAAGAGTTCAGCATAGGAGAGGAGTCGAATAAGTTTCCATCAGGCGGGGCAAAGAGTAGAAACAGAGCAGGAGGCCACGTTCCAGGTGGGGCTCCTTGGCCAGGTGACCTCTTTCCTCTCCTCATATGCCATCTCTGAGCAGGCCCCACGACTGAAGTCCTAGAAGACCTCTTCCTGCCCAACTGACTGCTCAGAACTGGGGCTTCACAGGCTGGTCCCTACTTGTCTGTCTGGGTAGCCAGAAGCAGCCTGGCGAGTCAGGTCCAGGACCTGTCAGCTGGAGCTGAGTTTGAATACCAGCTCCAGTTCTTTAGTGTGAAACCTCATGCTAGAGCTTTCACCAGCCTCAAGGCCTCGGTTTCTTCAAGTGTCGTATGGGAATAACAATCCGTTCTCTGGAAGGATTATGGTGTAGGATAGTTTCTCAACGTCCTTATCACGGCCCGCGGAACCCGTCATACCAGTCAATTTCAATCAAGTTGGCAAAATTAACCACCACAAGTCCACCCCTTGTCTAGTTGGCATTCATACAGTATCTCCTTAAAATGGTACCTAATCTCCAAATAAATAATAACGAAGCCTCATTTATCCTAACATGATACAACAATTCTATGTACAACCAAAGCACACTAATGCCTTCCCCCAAAGAGGATGCAGAATCTTTGAGTGGAAGTTATTTACTCTTCTTGATGTACCATAACTTGAATTGATACTTAAAGTACTTGAGTTAACAAAATTTAACCACAAAGTCAACATGTCTTCTGTTACCATGATGGGAGAGAAGAAAAGAGAAAGAAGAAAGCAAAGATTTTATACACACACATCCTTAACAAATTCATGAAATACTCCAGGACAGTCCTTCTTTCTGTGACTGGTCATGTGGTCGAAACTGGTATTTATAACTGCCTTCATCTCTTAGCACCACCACTACCCATTCCCTTTGCCTTCTGCAAGCTTCTCAGCTGGCCGTGGTTCTTTACCTGGTGGGATGACCCAAACCTTCATTCCTGGGGGGTCTGGGCCATGAGACGTCCTGCCTGCATTGGGTCATTGCCGTTTCCCATCAACATTAGTTACCCACAGGGCCTGGTAATCTGAGCTGCCCTAAGGGATCTCCTGCCCTGGGGACATGCTCATCCTCACCTCTGTTGTGGAAAAGCAGTCTGATTCCCTCGGTCGTCAGGACCAATCCCCCAGCCCATACAGTAACTCCCTTCTTTGCCTGTTGATTAAGACACACGAGGAACCTAAAGTGACGGGGGGCAGTGGGTCTGAACTTTCAGTTAAATGGAACCATTGTTGTGTCTTTAACTCACTAAATATTAACATTTTGCCAATTATTTTATTTTTCTCCTTTTCCTCCCCAGCAGAGAGAGCAGGATTTAGGTCTGTTTTGTCCCTGACTAAATCCCCCCGACCTAGAACAGTGTGTGGCCCATGCTGGCTGCTCCGTCAGCACCACTGAGTGGGTTGGGGCCTTGGCTGTGATTTCCCTGTGCTTCGGGGTGGGTGAGAAGTGGCAGCACCAACCTGAAAGCCAGGCCTGTCTCAAACACCTTCCTAACAAAGCGGGTCCTTCCTTCTCTTCACGCTTCTCATGACGCTGCTAGGCCAACAAGTGAACACAGGTCGTGGTGTTCACCCTTCCAGCCCCTCTTGGACTGTTTACTGGACTAATCTGCAACAATAAACCTGTCCCCACCCTCCTGGCGCCTGCCTCCCTCCCTCCATCCGAAGCCCGTGTTTGAAGATGTGTTTAAATTCCGGGCCTACACTCAGCAGACACTGTGGACCAGCTCGTGGCCTGCAGGCACCACTGAGGGGGGTACTGGGACCCTCGGGGCTCTTGGTGGCCAGGCCTCCACACATGGCAATCCAAGGGAGTGAGGTGGCTCTTGCCTTCACCCCATGTTTGTTATTTCATGTCAAAGTCTTATCATAAACATTATCCTAGAGTTGGCCACCAGGGCTACAGGCAAGGAGGGTTTGTTATTCTAAAGTGGCAGGGAGCAGAAGGCATCGAGGCCTGAGAGTCTGAGCTGGGCCAGGCTTGGGGATTCAGGATGAATGACAAGGAAGCAGGAAGCAGGGCACTGACTCCTGCCCGTGCGCTGGGCCTTGTAGTCCCCACTTACCAACCACGCTCCATGGTGATGGCCAGTGGGTGTTGTGGGTGGAAACCAAGTCCAATTAAGCCAACCATCCCAGATGCCTGCAGAAAATCAGAAAGTAAATGCTTGTTGAATGCCTGGAGGAGTGTAGCTTCCCTATGTCTGTTGGAAGTACCAAGATTGTTCATGAAGAAGCATGTATTACTTTGAAGCCCTGGTTGTGGGAACCTGTGGGAGCCAGACAAAAGTAAATTTCATGGCCCACATCTGTCCTTTATGAGACAAGTGGCCTTGAGTCCCCTTCCCCTCTGCTTCTTCAGTTTCCCATCTGTGAATAAGGACTGTCCCCGCTGGCTCTTTCCCAGGGAGAGCAGAGGGCAGCCCCGAGGGCAGTGGTGAATTGAGGTGATGGGGTCCAGGGCTGGGTCCCGTGCATCTGCCATGCCTTCTCCAGCTTTGTCACCTTCATTGAATTACTCTCTATCTCTTTGCTTCATTTATTTTTTTCCAGTCTATTAAATGGAGTTAATACTAGACCTGTCTCAGAGTTGTTGTAAAGGTTCACTTCAGTTCAGTTCAGTCGCTCAGTCGTGTCCGACTCTTTGCGACCCCATGAATCGCAGCATGCCAGGCCTCCGTGTCCATCACCAACTCCCGGAGTTCACTCAGACTCACGTCCATCGAGTCAGTGATGCCATCCAGCCATCTCATCCTCTGTCATCCCCTTCTCCTCCTGCCCCCAATCCCTCCCAGCATCAGAGGTTAGATAAGTTAATATAGGCTTAGAGGGTTCCTGACGCATGATAAGTGCTCAATAAATGCACTTATCCTAGTGATAAATAGATGAGGACCGAGTTTCAAATTGCAGAGGATGGGTACAAGACAGGGAATGGTGGGGAAAGGCCATGCATGGTATTCAGGTCAGCATCCTACTCTCTGAAGTAGTTCTTGACTGTCTGCTTTTCAGCTGTGACCAGAGAGGCAGGCTCCCCACCCACCCCAAGCTCTCAGTCTAGACAGGGAACAGGGAATTGCCTGAAATGGACACTTCAGTGGGATAAGTGCCAAGACCAAGGGGATTTCGGGGGTCTGTGGTGGGGGTGAGGGGAGTCTGGAATGACAGGCTTGGGTTTCAGCCCCAGTCTCATCACTCCTCAGCTGTGCCACCCTAGGGGTGCTTCGTGAATAGTCTGATTGCAGTGATTTATCTCTAATATGTTAATAACAAATGCTCCCTGCCTGTTTCTGGCTGTCTTTCAAGGCTCTGAAAAAATGGATCTGGCAAGGTGTGTGGGATGAATGTGGACTGTGCTAGTGGCCATCTGGAAACCCCGCCCCAGACACGGTCCAGGGCACAGCAAAGGGTCCTCAGTTGAGGGTTGGGGAACAGTGAGCTCACTGTGCCCCCAGCTCACTGTGTGGCCTTAGGCAAGCTTCATCCTGCCTGCTCTGAACCCCTGTCCTTTCTCCTCTTCCATATGAAGAGGGCATAGGAAGAGATCAGTGGTTCTGAAACAAGGCTCCAGGGCACCTGTGGGTTCCACAGAGAAGCACTAGGTGCTTGTCACAGGGGTCACTGAGCCAGTGAGACTTCAGACAGGCACTAGCCTGCTTCCTTTACATCAATCAGGGAAGTTTTCATTTCTATCCACTGCACATTTTGAGTTCCGGGCAGGGTTTCTTTGGAAAACAATAAAAATAGGAAAGGATTCCATGGCTACAAAAAGTTTGAGAAACCACTGGACCCTAAGGGATCTTCCAGCTCTAATCCAAGAATATTTAGGCCTAACTGTTTTCTTCCAAGTTGTATTTGACAAGCATTTATTCCACACTTACTACATGCCAGGACTGTTCTCAGCACCTTATAGACTGTGATGTTCTTCGTTCACTAGAACACCTCCCAGCTCCACGAAGGCTACATGTCTGCGGAGGTGACTCCATGTGTCGAAGAGGGCCCAGGGGGGCCATTTCCCCTCCAGCCAGGTTTTCTGGGCGCCTTAGCCGGTGACCTCAGCACAGGCCAGGTGGTGCCGGCACTGAGAATCAGCGGGGCAGGTGTGTGCAGCACAGGGTGTGGTCACAGGAAGTCTGTGTGTACCAGCCCCCAGAGGAGGAGCGCACTCCAGCCCGACATGGATGCCTTCGTCCCAGGCATGTGCCGGGCGGGAGGAAGTGCCTGTTGCTTTAGCGATGTCCGGGCCAACAGGGCCACTGCCTCCTGTGATCCATCCCCAGCCACCCAGCCGCCATCGACACCCCGCACCAGGTGGCTGCAGATCAGATTTCAAGGGGAACAGCCAGAACCTGGAGGCCCGGAGAAGGCCCAGAGGTAGGCTGGTGGGGCCTGACCTCATCTCCAGCCGGCTCATTAGAGGGAGCAGCCTGTGCTGTCAAGCTCCGTGCGCTCCAGCTCCCCTGCCCCGCTGGAAACAAAAGTGGGAGGGGATGGGCGGAGGTGATCCCACAAGCACAAGCTTGGTCCCGTTGCCCAGGAGAATATTTTCCCCAGACTTTGTGTACATACGGCCTGAGTTTTCTGTTCAGATTAGGTGTTCTGGAACCACGTGGTGGCAGCGTGCCCCCAGTGCTGATGGAATGCCAGAGTTCTAGGGGCTAGTGTGAAGGATTTACGGAGCAACCTTGAATGATGAATTGACCACAGCAGGTGTCAAAGTGCTAAAGAAAGGATGTGTGACACCGTCTCTTTACCAGGCACAGTGCTGAGTGCTGCTGATGCAAAAATACATAGGATGTAATTCCTATCTACAAGCGGCTCATAACCTCAGTGGGGAGAGAGGTAGTGAAATAGTAATTACAATCCGATGTTCACGCCCTGCTGGAGGAAGCAGGGTGGGTCGCTCATCTCTCAGCACAGCTGTGCTGTGAAGCCTTTGCTCAGATGTCTGGGCCCAGCTGCAGGCAGGTGGGCTCAGCTGGGCTCACTTGCTTGCCTGGGAGCTGGCTGGCCAGACCAAGACGGCCTTGATGGGACAACAATGGAAGCAGCTGGGCTCTGCCCTGCACGCCTCTCACCCTCCAGCAGGCCAGGGTGGACTGTTCCCAAGACAATGTGGGCATGTACGAGGCAGCGGCAGCAGGGCGTGTGTAATGCATTCTCCATTCATCTATGGAGGCTTGTGATGTTGGCCTCCATCTGTCACGTAGCAAGTCCAGAGTCAGAACGTGAGGGAGCTACCGAGGTCCCTGGCCAGGTGTATGTATATTGTTGTTGTTCAGTCGCCCGGTCGTGTCTGACTCTGCAACCCCATGGACAGCAGCACACCAGGCTTCCCTGTGCCTCACCATCTCCTGGACTTTGCCCAACTTCATGTTCATTGCATCAATGATGCCGTCTAGCCATCTCATCCTCTGATACCCTCCTCTCCCTCTCCTTGACGCCCTCAATCTTTCCCAGCATCAGGTACTTTAACAATGAGTCATCTGTTCACATCAGATGACCAAATACTAGAGCTTCAGCTTCAGCATCAGTCCTTCCAGTGAATACTCAGGGTTGATTTCCCTTAAGATTGACTGGCTTGATCTCCTTGCTGTCCAGGAGAATTTCAGGAGTCTTCTCCAGCACCACAGTTGGAAGGCATCAATTCTTTGGCATTCTGCCTTCTTTACAGTCCGGCTCTCACAACCAAACGTGCCCACTCTATGTATATAAGGGGAGGTTAAGGTTTGAGGTCATGACTGTCATTCTACCTCACAGGGAGACTATGAGAGCTTCAGCGGGAGGCCTTCACCCAGCCCCCAGCGGTCAGAGAATCTTCATGGAGGAGACATCTAAGCAGAGCCTGAAAGATCAAGTCTGGATCTGCACGTAGTAGAGAGTGGAGGTGGGAGGTTTCTCACGCACAGGGAACAGCATGTGTGAAGCGCAGAGTCAGAAGATTGCTAAGTAGCTGAGCACTGGGAGACACAAGGGCTGGAAATAAGGTCATTGACCACAGCAGGGGCCAAGTCACTACCGTGTGTGCTCCAGTGAAGAGCTAGGCTTTTATCTTCAGGGCAGGAGGCATCCATGAAAATTTTGAGCAAAAAAAGAGAAAAATAAAATCAATCAGATTTGTGTTTTTAAAAGATAGCTGTGGCAGAAGAATATGATATAAATGGGAAGGGAGGGGGGTCTGCAAAAACGCATGGGTTGCAGTGAGAGGTGCCTGGGCCTGAATCAATGTGGACCAAGAGGCTGGGGTGAACCCTGTTCCCAGACCGGATGAGCTGGGCCTGAGCCCTGCCAGGTAGACTGGAGCTGGAAAAACAACAAAGACAGGAGGCCTGAGATTACCTGCTGATGCTTTGCACAGGATTTGCAATTGTTTTTCCCTCTCACTGTGTTAAATAACCCATTTCATGGTCAAGCTCCTCCCTTTTGCTGACCAAAGGAGTCTGGGCGCACAGATATGTGGAGCTGGCCCTAGTCTCAGCCATACAGAATTGGGCATGCCCCTTCCCCTCCTGAGCCTCAATTTCCCCACCTAAAATGAGACATTTTAGATCATCTCTCAGGGCCTTATACCTTGGGCAGACCATGTTCCTTTAGAGCCATGGGGCTCAAATACCAGAAGCCATCAGACTGCTAAAGAAGTTCCCAGGAAGCCTGTTAAAAATCCACAGCCTGGCTGTACCTCCAAGTGATCCTGATGCCATCTGGTCTGGCTGGGCACAGCTGTGTCCCCAGGGCCTGGCATGGTGGCCCAGAGCACAGAGGGGCTGGAGGAAACACGTGCTGAGTGGCAACACAGATCTGACTCAGGTCCCAGCTCCTAAGCCCTCTGCCTGGTTTAAGGATGGCTTCTGAAGGAGGTTGCATTTGGGTTGGGCCTTGATATCTAATGGGCTTTCTGGTTTTTGGTTCATTTGTTTGTTTTGCAGTGTTTGGGATGCATTTTGATTCCAAAATGAGTTTGTGCTTCTTCTAGAACTTTTCTAAGCACAGATGAAAAGAGTCAGGAAAAAAACTCACCTATCGTTCCAAAACCCTGAAACAACTAGGATTCCCATTGCCACCTTCTTCGCTAAGCTGTTGATGCCCAGAGCAGGAGTGGGGACCAGTGAGGGCAAAGGGCTGGGGACGAGAGCAGGCTGAGTGTGGTGAGAGGCCAGCGAGTGAAGAGCGAAGGCCGTGGAGCATTCGAGCAGCACCAGCTCATGTCAGGCTCCCCTCATTCTCCCACACTCTGTTTCAGGCCTGTGGCCCCAAAGTCCAGTGGGTGAAGGGCCCTCCCTTCAGGGGTTGGGGACCTCAGCCAGGGGCCGTGAGTGCAGCCCTGACTCCTGTCCTCCCTCTGCTCAGGTGCTGTTCGCCCTGAACCAGACTCTGCTGCAGCACGAGAGCGTGCGGGCCGGGAGCCTGCAGGCGCCCTACACCACCGAGGACCTCATCAAGCACTACAACTGCGGGGACCTCAACGCCGTCATCTTCAACCACGACACCTCCCAGGTGAGGCTCCCTCCCCAGGCCCAGGCAGCTTCCAGGGTGCCCGTATAACCAAGGCCTCTAGGAAGGTGTTTATTAGACACCTACTATGTGCCAGATGCAGCTGGTAAGCAGGAGCTGTTGGCATCCCTGCTACAGATGGGGAAACTGAGGCTCAGGGAGGGGAAGAGACTTGCTCAAGGCTACACAGCTTAGTTGTTATGTTGTCAAGAGCCCCGCTTGAGCCTGGTGTGTGTGGCTCTGAGACCTAGACCCTGGAAGCTTGGCTCCATGCAGCATCTGGGGAGATTAAAGCCCAGGGAAGGGAAAGCTCACAGATGCTCAGAGCTTGGGCTTGAGTCCAGTCCAGGGCGCTCTGCCTGGATTCGAGTCCTAGAGCAAAGATTAACCCCAGGCTGGCCGGACGGTGGGAGGGAGTCAAGGAGCGGAGCGTGGCTCCACCAGGTCTCCCGCTGCCCTGGGGACGATTCTAAGACGCTTCGTAGGCAGTCGGGGCCCCCGCCCGCCCCCACCCTCCACGGACCTCATCACAGCCCAGGGCCCCTGCCACACAGGCCTGTTTCTGAGGACCTCTGCCACTTGTAGCCCTCCCCTACCTTGCCCTTTCCCACTGCTCTGCCTTTGTTCAGCCTCCTCCCTCTGGGTTTCCTCCCGCGTGGCCGTGGTCTAGTGTCATCTCTTCAAAACCACTCTGATGCTCTGGATGGATTTCAATATTCTCCTAGGCACCTCTAGGTCCCCTGTGCTTTCCGCGTCTGGTGCTCAGTAATCCATTCATTCAAGAGGCAGCTGAATTAGTCAGAACAGGCCATCTCTCTGCTCAGGACACTGCAATTGCTCCCCATTTTTCTCAGGGTAAAGCTAGAATCTCTGTGATGACCTGCATGGCCCCATGGTCTTTCACCGTGATGGACCAGGTGTCCTTCACCCCATGCCCTCTGCCTCCCCCAACACATCACTCCATCTACATGGGCCTCCCCACTGACCCATGAGCCCACTTGCACACTTCGTCTTTGCACTGGCTACTTGCTCTGCCAGGAAGGCCTTTCCCCAGCTATCACCATGGCTCACCACCTCTCTCCCTTCAAGATAGAAACTCACATATCATCGTCTCAGGCAGGAAGGCCCAGCTTCCTGGTCTAGAATTGCAGCCTACCTCCCACCTCCCCACCTGTCGCCTTTCTTGTGCTCCACTTTTCCTTCATGGCTTTTTATCATCTCCTCACACACTTACATATCTCGATTCATTGGTCAGTGATTATTTGTTGTCTGTCCATTCCCACTACAGCATTAACTCACTGAGGGCAAGAATTGGGGCCTATTTTATTCACTGATAATGAGCCTGGCACAGAACAGTACTCAGTAAATATTGGATGAATGAAAGAAATAATTTATAAATGCCAGTCACAGGGACGTGGAAAGGGATATGGCAGGGAGCCAGAGACAGCTGCCTTCAGAGGGCTGAGGGTCTCTTAAGAGAAAAGGGGAGATTCAACACGCAATGGCACAAAGCATGACCCTTGCTACAGGGGAGAAAGGAGAATGACCTTGGAGCCCATGGCAGGAGCAGGAATTTAGGTGGGCTTGGAGGTAGGGGTGGAGCAGGGCTGGGCAGAGATGGAAACATTCTTGCAAGATGAAAGGTCAGAGGAGAAACCTGCCTTGGCCACAGACAGGAGGCGGAAGAATGTGCCCATGGAGGAAACCATGCGGATGAGCTGGAGGCAAGAGAGAGCGGGAGGAGGGGTGAGAGTTTAGGCTGGAGGCATAACCAGGGACCCCACTAGAGCAAGGGTGTCTTGCCCACTCTTGTCAGGCTGCCCTGCACAGGGTGTGGCGCAGAGCACATATCAGTGAACTACTCTGGTAGCTCAGAGGTTAAAGCGTCTGCCTCCAATGCGGGAGACCCGGGTTCGATCCCTGGGTCAGGAAGATTCCCTGGAGAAGGAAATGGAAATCCACTCCAGTATTGTTGCCTGGAGAATCCCATGGATGGAGAAGCCTAGTAGGTTACAGTCCACGGGGTTGCAAAGAGTCGGACACGACTGAGCGACTTCACCTCACCTCACCTCACCTCAATGCCACAAGGGCAAATGCAGGTGTGTGGGAGGGAGGATCTGGAGGTCCTGCACAGGAGGCTGGGGTTCCAGGTGCTCTGGCTCTCGCTGCTGGAGAAGAGGAGGAGAGCCTTGGCAGCACAAGGCTCACAGTTGCATCACCAGCCAGTCACCCCATGATAGAGCCTGGCCCTGCATCCTCTGCTGGGCAGAGGCTGGTGAGCCCTGGGTCGCCAGGGAGCTGTATGCTTGAGGGGAACCTGGGGCAAGGGGTGTGCAGGACAGAACTGTGGCCACAGACAGCATAACACTCAACTGAGACAGGGAAGAGTGGGGTGACCCCCGAGCATGACAAGCTCAGATTTTCTTGGCGCCTGTGTCCATAACCACTGACACATCTCTGGCAGGTGAACTGCCTTGGAGGGTGTCTCTTCACAGTGCCTATACTTGAAGTGGGTTAGAGGGCACAGGTAGGTTCGCCCACCCAGATTAGAACAGCAACCCAGGCTGCACCCAGGGTGCACAGGCAGAGTCTAGCACTCACGGGAGGAACTAGGCAGCCCTGCCCCCAGACACAGACAAGCCTGACGTCAGGGTATCCACACTGAATCCAGAGCCCATGTGCTAACAGAGAAGGGCTCTGCAGACGGAGGCCTTGCAGAACCCAGGGGCTGGAGGGGAGTGGTCATCACCTGCAGTTGGGGAGGGCTTCAGGGAGAAGGTGCTGTGAGAGTACAGTCTTGAGTCCCAGGCTTGAGGGTAGAGTCTGCCAGATGCAGATGAAGGCAGGGACTGGTCAGCAGAGCCAGCTGTGTGGCCAGTGCTCAGGATGGTGGGAGGTCCTGAGGAATGAGCAGAAAGCAGGGGGCAGACCATGCAGGGGTGAGAATGCTCACTGAGAGGCCAGCTTCCTGGGATGTTTAAGCCAGACAGAGATGTGGTCAGAAAGTTGCCTCTGGCTGCAGTGCTGAGGTTGCTGGAGCAGCCTCTGGAGGCCGGGGCTGGACTGATGCAGGGCCCAGGATGGTAACTCTGGCAGACAGGGACTAGGCTCACCTCACGCTTGGTCTGCTTCTTGATCTGCTTCACCTCATCCCCCTAACCCCGCATCCCACCTTCAGAAATAGCTGAGGCCCTGGCCTCCCACCGCTCTCCGATCACTAGCATTGTCAATGTCCCAGATCAGCAGGGCAACCCACTGGGAAGCCTTCTCTGAGCCCCCTAGCTTGCATTAGGTGTAGAATAGCCATATATATATATTTATCATTCATATTCAGATACTTTTGAGAGGGAAAGGTCAAATATAATTGAGTCAGAATAATTAATTAGCATGCAGCAATCAATCTACCCGAGCCATTAACCGGGACTGTCCTGGGCAAACCAAGACACGTGGCCACCCTATCAGGGCCTCGTCCGTCCTCCCACATCACTCACCGCCCTCTGAAATCACACATCCCCCAATCTTCTGATCCCCCCACTGGCCATGAGCCTCATCCAGGGCGGCAGACCCAGTCTGAGGTTTCTCTGTGGCCTCCTAAGTGGACCAAGGGCTGGACCCATGGACGTTCTTGGAAGGTGTCTATTGGATGGACAAGGTAAAGAGAAGGGATGAGGTTGTGACATTAGCAGACCTGAGCACTTGACCTCTAAACCACCCAGTCCTAGATGAGAGTCAGGGGAGTCTCACGACCCTGTTCCAGTTCTGCCAGGCCCATCTACTCATCACTCCATCTTGGATCCATCATTCCAGGGCCCTGGGGACCTGACACATCCTCTTTAAAATTTTTTCATACGTCCTGCACTTGAACTTGTCACAAGAGATTTAAGGCTCCCAACAAACCTAATGGCATCATTAATTTGCTTCCATCCAGCCAGGCCTCATCCTTGGCCTGGAGCCAGGGCCCATCAGCATGAAACACGCAGAGAATATCAGCCAGCTGCTGGGCAGCTCAGGGAACCAAATGGCTAACCCAGCCTTTTCACAACTTTGGACTTTCTGGTTCTTGTTTTTCTTTAAAAAGAAAATCTCCATAAAGAATGGATGGAGATTCAGCTTCCACAGATGCACGCTCATGTTTAGGGAGCCAAGGAGAGAGGGCTGGACACATCACAGGTCCCAGGAAGAAGGCATATGCCTGGACCCTTGGAAGAGGGGCAGGGAAGCAGAACACTGCCTTCATGCTCTCCAATGATTCTGAAGGCCATCTTTCTGTCATCTCCATCTCTGTGCAAGGCCACCCTTTGCTGTAGCCTCTGCCATCAGAGGGGAAAGATGAGGGAGCCAGCTCCATCCTCTGAGTTAGTTGTACTGATGTTTAGTCAAGATTTCCTTTCTACCATGACAGTGTATATAGCGCTCATGTGACCAACTTGGAAACTGAGTCTCGGACAGGCCAAGCAACATAAGTTACAGTAGCCACTCAAGTGGTAAATGGCAAAAGAGGGATTCCAGCCCGAGCTGACCCAGCTGTCTGACCTCAGGACTCCCGTTCACTATCTCCAGAGCTGTTGCCTGCAAGCCTATTCATTCATCCATGCACTCACCCATTGAAAAAATATTTATTGTTTGGTACAGCAGTGTCCCACATTCTCTTCCATACACAAGGAATGGAGAGGAGCCTGCGAGAGCCATGTTTCCAGAAATAACCCCTCTGAGTCAGTCTCTCTTGTGCTCCAGCCCCACTCAGAAGTCTGCAGAGTTTCCTATAGCGGCATCAAGTCCAGGTGTGGCCCGGTTTTTCAGGGCTGCCAAGCATCTCTTCCATGATTAGGGGAGGGCGTAAGAACTCTGTTCCTTCATGTATCCATTTACCAAACAGTCCCAAGCACCGACTCTGTGCTGGCCCTGATGGGCGCTCGGAGAGCTGCTGCATACAGCTCACCAGGCTGCGCACTGCTCCAGCGCGGGGAACCCCAGTCACCTCATTGTCTTGTTCCTCCCAGAACAGCATACCAGGCTTTTCTGGCAGAGAAGACCCTCCCTTCTCTCTTGGGGAATGTACTCATCCTTGGCCACAGACAGCAGAGGCAGGGGTCGCAGCCTCCCCTGAGTCCTTCTGGGTTCAGCCTCCATGGATACCACCATTTTCCTCAGAAAAAGGGTTGAAAACTCATCAGTGACTCTAGAAGCCGTGTGACTAGGCTAAAACCTGCAGGAATTTAGTCTTTGCATGCCGCACTCTCCACCTGGCTCGTCCACCAGTCATCTGGGCCTCGGGTCTTGTACTTTGGGCCTGGGTTGGTGGAGGCAGAGTCATGAAAGGGGGGACTCCAGGTGGAAGATATTCTGTGAGCAAGGGCTTGAAGGTTAGTGACCCCAGTGGGCTGTGGGGAAAGAGGGTTCATTCTGATCCATGGGCTCAGGTTCCGCGGTCCGCAGCTTCCTCTCCTGTCCCACCCACTCGCTGAAGGACACAGTCCTGGGGCACTGGATCCACCATCCAGGCTAGAGAGGCAACGCAGTGGGAGTGGGGAGGGACGGCACATCTTTGTGTTCAAGGCTCCAGAAACCGGTGCTGGTCGCCGACTTTGTGCCGGGCATTGAGGGCCTAGGAATGGCACACGTGCTGTCCCTGAACTCAAGGAGCTCTGTGCCTCGTTCAAGAACATGTCAGAGATGCTGGCCTTGGACCACATGGCTGGGTGTGGACATGGGACTGAGAGCTAGGCAATGTGGATAGTTCCAAGCCAGATTGTTGAGCAAGCCATCATTATGGGAGGAGGCCTTGGTCCTGGAGCTGAAGTTTTCAGGAAGGGATGGAGGAAAAATAAAAAATAAAAAAAAAAAGAAGAAGGGATGGAGGGTTTGGGTTACACCCTGGGAAGTGGCAGAGCTGGGGATGGGAAGATAGTGATGGCAGTGGAAAGTGGTCAACTAGTGCTCATACGCTGGGAAAACCAAAGGCTATGACCCCTCCTCTAACCTCTTTGGAGGGGGATGGGCTGAAAGGTGTCCACGACAGCACCCATCATGTCATGCAATCCGCTGCAGTAGCGTCAGTCCCACGTTGTAAATGAGGAAACTGGAACTCAGAAAAGTTTAGTAACTTGGCCACAGTCCCACAGCATCAGAGCAGGGCCAAAGCCCAGGTCAGCCTTCCTGTTATAACAGGCAGGCAGCTCAGCTGACCCGCTACTCCTGCTTGCTGAGCCAGATTTGCTGTGTGTGCCAGTGACAGGGTCAGTGCCACAGGGAGAGCCTCCCAGGACCTCAGTGTCCAGAGGCTGAAGTCCAACAAGGCAGAGGTGCAGGAGTGATACGTTGAGCGAGGGCGGCATCCGGGGCTCTCTGTTCAGTTAGCTGTGTGACTCTCCGCCTGTCTCTGGACCTTTTGCTCTTCTTCCTTTATTCATAAAACTGGGATAACAACAGTCATCTCAAAGCATCTTGGAACTGATGAAAAACATCAATTACCTTAATAAAGGTAAGTAGCCCAGACAGTAAAGAATCTGCCTGCAAAGCAGGAGACCCAGATTCGATCCTTGGGTCAGGAAGATCTCCTGGAGAAGGGCATGGCAACCCACTCCAGTATTCTTGCCTGGAGAATTCCATGGACAGAGGAGCCTGGCGGGCTACAGTCCACGGGGTCGCAGAGTTGGACACGAGTTAAAGAGACTAACGCTTTACTTTCACTTCAACCTGGCCCCACACTGGGCTGTGTGTGCTTATTAGAAGCCCTCCTTGCTCCGGAAAGAACTGAAGGCAGCCTCTGTCTTGCCTTTACAGCTGCCCAACTTTATCAACACCACCCTCCCGCCACACGAGCAGGTCACGGCCCAGGAGATTGACAGCTACTTCCGCCAGGAGCTCATCTACAAGAGGAATGAGCGCATGGGGAAGAGGGTCATGACGCTTCTGCAGGAGAACGAAGACAAGATCTGCTTCTTTGCCTTCGGAGCAGGTTTGGGCCGGAGTGGGGAAGGGATTGTCTGCAGAATCCTTCAGGGCTGAGAAATTTGCTGGGCTCTCTACTTTATAAAGGGAAAAGTTGAGGCCCAGAAAGAGCAGGAAAAGCCACCTAGTGTTCTGCAGAGCTGGGAGCCAAAGCAAGTCCTCTACCTCTGGTCTAAGGTTCTGTTGTAACAGTCCTCATGGGCAAGGGCAGTGGCTGCTGCCAAGAGCAGGGCGACTTCTGTGGCCCCTTTACGCCCCTGGAGGCCATGTTGAGAGGCCAGAACTGATGCCAGTTCCCAGTGTCCAGCCCAGCCTTGGGCCCACCCTGCAGAGCAAAGGCCAAGATGGTGAGGGCCACGTGGCCCAGTGGGGAGAGAGCAGCTCTGCCATCCCGCAGCCCTGGCTTCAGATCCCAGCCCCCTCTGGGTGGCATGGCCTCAGCAGGCTCTAGGACTTTTCAGAGGCTCAAGTCTCTCTTCTATGAATGGGCAGTGATGGAAATAATTATGTGATTAATTGAAAAGACCTCCCTTCCCAGATGACTCTAATGGTAAAGAACCTGCCTGCTAATGCAGGAGACACAGGTTCAATCCCTGGGTCAGGAAGATCCCCTGGCGAAGGGAATGGCAACCCACTGCAGTATTCTTGCCTGGAAAATCCCATAAACAGAGTAGCCTGATGGGCTACAGTCCCTAGAATCACAAAGACTCAGACATGACTGAAGCAACTTAGCACCCACGCACACCTTGTGGAATAGTCATAAAGATCAGTATCATGGAGGAGTAACTCACAATGGCAGCCACAGTTATCGGCACCATTATGATGAGGACGATGAATACAAATTTTATCATCACCAGATTCTCGGGTGCGGCACCTGCTCAGCATCTCTCTCCCTGTTCCTCTCTTCTCTGTCCCCTCCTTCTTCTCTCTCACTCTTTCTTTCTTTCTTTTCCATGGCTGTCTCTGCTGAGGACAGCGCTGTCCACATTGGGTCCAGGATACCGCATTTACCTCCTTGTCAGCTTTTGCTCCAGAGCTGCAAGACAAACATTATTTCTTTTTATTCATGTTACTGGCAGTTTGGACTGAATGAATTCACCTCCTGTTTTGTGAGAATTAAACGAGGTGGTTGGCTGCCCTCTCTCCCCTCCCTACCCTGGCTGAATACCCACACGCTGCCTGCCTACATCAGGCTGAGCTGGATCAAGCCAAGCGGTCTCACACAAAAGGGCTTGTATGGACATCCTGATTCATTACTGGAAGTCTGCCCCATCCTTACTCATTCAGCCCAGAATAGCTAAAGGGCAAGAGCCAGGGTTCGTGCATCTGCACCTGTCTTCCCTCCCTGCAGCCCTCAGCACAGGAGAGGCACACGGGAGGGCCTCAGAAACACAGGACGTCTGCGATGGCCCCTTTAGAGCCACAGCTGCAGCTGGACAGAGACTTCTGGGCTCGCATTGAGGCTGTGCCATGGCCTGATGTGGCCTCTGCCCCCACTTGGGCAACCACAGGTTTACTCATTTAAGTAGAGAGCCAGGACTCACTTGGGCCATTTGCGATTCCAGGAGCTATAAAACAGACTTCTGAGGATCGGGAGGGATTCCTGTAGCGGTGGGAGGGGCTTCCTGAGGGAAGCAGGACTTTGGCTGCAGGACACCTGCTGGGAACCTGGCCCAGCTTTGGCGGCCAGCCGTACTGGAAAGGAAGTGCTCCCCAGCACACCCCTCCCTCACTCACCATCCCAGCCCTCCCCCCATGGGCATATAGGCAAAGTCCCCGGGCAGAAAGGCCCATAGCTGACCATGAAAGAGGAGCCACTCGGAGCTCAGCTAGCCCCCAGGCTCCTCCCCTGGCCTAAGGGAAGCCCCTAGAGATCCCAGTCATTGAGGGAGGCCAGTGAGGGACCAGCATTCTGCACGCTCCACCTGCCCCGCCTTCCCCCCAGGCTCAGGATCAGGCACCCATGGGCTGGAGGTGGCTAACAGCAGCTCCTTTCTGTGAGTGTAGAAACAGGAGAGCCTAGAGCTGAAAATCACAATGGCCTGGGCAGCCCCTGACACTGAAACCTCGAGCCCACAGGGCACAAGTGTCCACTCAGGCACAGGCCAGCATGCACACCTCCTGCCCGCCTCCAGGTTCTTCCCTGCCTCTGAAGTCTGGCTGATTCCTGGTCAATTCTTTCGACAGACTACCCAAAAGACCTCACACCTGTCTACTCTGTCCATCCTCCCTGCCATTGTCCTGGCCCAGTCAGCTCCATCAGCTCCAGCCTCCTGGTCCTCTCGCTGCTTCCAGTCTGCTTCCCACAGTGGAGTGGGTGAGCGGTGCTGGGTCTGTCTCCCACCCGTGCCCTGAACTCCGGGAGGGCAGACTCCACTTAATCATCCCTGTGTTTTCAGTAGCACCTAACAGGTTTCAAGCTCGATGAATATATAGAGGAATGTATGAGTGAAGGGAGGAATAGATGGACGAATGTTGACCAGATCCTCCAGTCCTGGTCTCCTGGGCCTGGAGAGCCTGGGCCAGGCCAACAGTAAAGCCAGGGCAATGGGAACCCCACCCTGGCTCTCAGAGACCCTCTGCCCTGTAGCAGCAGGCCCAGGTTGTGGGCCAATCTTGCCACTTCTGGCTCAGCCATACCTGGAGCAGAAGGCCTGTTCAGTGCTGCACATTTACCCTTATCCTAAGAATTTCAAAGCTGGACTCAGCCTCCAGCTCGAGCTTGCCTGCCTCATCGCAGCCATGGGCCGGCTGAGTTCCACAGAGACCAGGATGTGGGTGAAGCTCATGGTGAGTTGGGGGTAGAGCCAGGACGAGTGCCTGGTCCTGGAGCTGTGGTCAGGGGCTCTGCTCTCACAGGCAGGCAGGGAGCCAGCTGAGTGGACCTGTGACAGTCAGTGTGTCGGCATGGGACCCACCCTACACAACTCATGGTGACAAAAATCCATGCCTGCCTCGCTGTGTCCTTATGTCCATGTAGCTCCCGAGTCCCATGTCCTTTGGCAGGCTGAGGATGTACATGCAGGGACAGGCTAAGTGCTCTTGGATGGTCTGCAAATTCCAGGTTCCCCCGCTCTACGGCACCCTCTGGATGCCTGTTCCATTTTGGGCCTTCCCTGACCCCCGGACACTGGGGATCTGAGTCAGCCTGACTCGCAGCCCATGCCCTGTCCCGCCCTCAAAGGAGGTACAGGGCCCCTGAGGCTGTGGGAGGGAGGGTCTGTACCCCTGGAAATATGCTTCTCTATCCTCCAACAGGTGTCTGCTCATGCAAAGTTTTCTCAATCCAACTTCATGGATGTCCCTAGGAAATAGCTTAGGATACAGAAACATAATTATAAGACTCCCAGTCATCCCCAGCCCAGCCTTGCTGGTTCTATCACTCTACAGCCTGAGGTTCTGCCATTCTACAGCAGACCAGCCTCAGCGGCCAGCCTCAGACTCGCTGAGTGAGAGAGAGAAAGAGTCTCCACCTGCCTGGTCCATCAGCACCTATCTTCCCCAGTCCAGCCCTGCTCTAGAACCTCTTCCTGGGAGTCCAGAAGCACAGACTGGGATTCCCAGTGCTGTAGGCCAACTGGTCTCTCCTCTGGTCTGCTCTCCACGGGGGATTTGATGCAGAGGGTGAGAGCTTCGGAGTTAGTCTGCCTGATAAAAAGCCAGGCTTCATCACTGTTAATTCAGAGAACCTAGGAAAGCCCTTTCACCTCCAAGACCTCAGTCTCTCATCTGTAAAACGGGGATAATACACCTGCCTCATTGGACTGTGCTAGATGTGCTTTTTGGAGAAGGAAATGGCAACCCACTCCAGTACTCTTGCCTAGAGAGTCCTGTGGACAGAGGAGCCTGGTGGGCTGCTGTCCATGGGATCGCACAGAGTCGGACATGACTGAAGCGACTTAGCATGCATGCATGCATTGGAGAAGGAAATGGCAACCCACTCTAGTATTCTTGCCTGGAGAATCCCAGGGACAGAGAAGCCTGGTTGGCTGCCTTCTATGGGGTCGCACAGAGTCGAACATGACTGAAGCGACTTAGCAGCAGCAGATGTGCTTAGGAAGCAGCATTAAACTCTCTACTGTGGTGGAGGACCCTTATCCGAAAGGCTCTACTGAGGGCCAGCCCCACCATTCCAGGCTCTTGGATTGCATCACCCCTGCTTTTTGCAATAATCCCAGGAGATGGGAGCTATTATACTCATTTTGCAGGTGGAAATAAGGCCCAGGGAGGATGAATGGCCTCCTCAAGGCCACAGGCAGGCAGACCTTCAACCTGAATCCTTGCCTCTTGGGTCTTCTTCCAGGCCATTCCCTGCCTGCCTCCCCCACCCCACCCCCCCCACCACCCAGACATGGTGCCCTTGCTGTGTACTTCCAGACAGGTTGACAATATTGTGGGCAAGTGTCTTTCTATCTGGCACATCCCATAGAAGAGTACCCTCCTTGGTGTCTGTGATGTTTCTGTATCCAGGCGCTGTTTGACCTCTTCTGGAGGTTAATCAGCAGGTTCAGGGGCAGTAGGGTGTGCACATGTGTGACAACTCTAAACAGGCCCAGATGGAAGCCCCACCTCCCTGTAAGGTGGCTGTGGCCAGGGTGCAACCCAGATGTTCTGAAAGGATCCAGGCCCCTGCCTTGGAAGGGTGTATTGGCCTGGGGTTGGGGAAAGAAGGGCTGATTCCCAAATGCCAGGCCCATGCAGTTTGGCAAGGTGATCCTGAGGGTTCTCAAAGAGCCAAGTGTGTCCCTGGATTTCCTCTGGTCTCCACATAACTGAGAAAAATAAGTACAAGGTGGAGAATTTATTAATGAAAAATTCAGTTTATAAGCTTATCTTATATTCTGAAATCATCTTTCTACTGTGTTTGAAGATAAACATCTTTTGCTTAAAAAAAAACGATGGTGATATGAGACAAATGGGGCTTTCAAGGCCCTCCTCAGCAAAATGGAAAGTTGGTAACTGTATTGTTTTTCCCCCTCACCCACCATTTCTTAAGATAGAATCTGAAACAGAGCGCATAATGTAGGGGCTGGCTGGCAGAGCTGGGCTGGAGACACGAGCCAAACTCAAGGGTAGACCAGTTAACCTGCAGGGCCTGTTCACTGTGAATTCTGACAGCCAGTGGTTATCATATATCCTGTGACCCTAGCATGCAACAATTTGAATATAATTCTAACTTCTGACTTTCCAAATTCCTTGGACCCTAACAGCCTGTTGTTCTAAGATTATGTGGTTCTGATATCCCAGCCTTCCATCATCATAGCATTCTAACCCTCTCACAGAGTTTTTGTCAATCACTCTTGAATTCTTTGGAAGGAGGATGGAGCTAAGAGCCCTCCAGGGCCTGGAAATCCCTCCACGTGGGCCTGTTGCCACCTGTCCCCTACCACAGGAAGCAGAAGTCCAAGCTTCTGCTTCTTCAAATCTAAAGCAGGATTTGAAGAGTCTAAAGCCAGGTTGTGGGAGCACCAGAGACAGAGGTGCTGTATCTGTTACCCCAAGCACACACACATCCAGCCTCCAGCCTCTCTCACACCCCAGCTGAAGCAGACCCATAACCAGAGACACACCGATGGGGCCGAGACACAGAAGTTGATTCATAATGAAGGCTTGGGCTTGAGGAAGGGAGAGACAGAAATCCAACACGCTGCACACCGGTAACATTTAAAATTAATAACAGCAGCTGTTGCTCCTTAGAGAGTGGGTGCCATCCTGCTTGAAGAACACCCATATCCATCGGGTCATGTGACTCTCATGTCCTCAGTGCCTCTCAGAGGGAGACGAACTGATATTGATTATTCCCTTTGGTGGGTAGATAAATCGAGGTACAGATAAGTAGAGCAAGAATCTTAGAACTGAGTGAAACAGTGGTCAACAATGACTAGGCCATTCTTCCTGACAGGCAGACTCCACCAAAAAGTCATTTAGCTGCTACTCTGTTCACCTGAGAACGCCCTTCCCCTTTCCTGCCTGGACCTCCGCTTTGGGATTCCCCCAGTCCCACAGGATTTCCTAACACAACTCTGTTCATGCTGAGCACATTTATCATCTACTCTTCTAGGAGGGAAGGTAAGTCAGAGAAGGCTTCCTGGAGGAGGTGTGAACTGGCTGGTTGAAATTTCCCTGATGCGGGTTCAGCTGCCTTCCAGTTCCTCTTCCAGTTCATCCCCACAGTCCTCAGGGCAAGGCCCATACCCACCTGCTTCCCCCACTGGTTGTCCACTTGGGTGCCTCAGGAACAAAACCCCTCAGCGCTCATAGCCAAGCCCAGAAGAGCACACACAGCTCACGCAGGGCCCTGGGGACCTTGGAAACAAGGGGCCCAGCAAACAGCACACGCCCAGCCACTTTTCTCCTCTCCCAGGCAAACGCCAATCACCTGCCATACTCCACCTTGGAACATGAGGCCACACAGCATCCAGAAGCGTTTCAGAATTTCCGACGGTGTTTCAAAGGGCCCTGCTCCCCCACCATATACACATCTGGCAGCTGGCATGCTTGCTCTAGCCTGCAGTCCTTGGCCAGAGTCACCCTTCCTGTTTCAGCCCAGAGCATCCAGCCAGTTCGAACATCCCATCTGCTAGCTCGTCCCTAACTGGAGCCAACCTAACTGCGCTCTGGACTAGGCTGGAGCTCTGTCTGTGAGCCAGGGGGCCCAAATGTCAGCTTCGGGCTCAGCACTCCTGCTGGACATGTGGGGAAGGCAGGGAGAGAAGAAAGTGTCTGGGCTTCAGACTCAGACTGCCTGCATGAGGAGCCCAGTGCCTCTCCTCATAGGAAGGAGCCTGGATAGACCAGGTACTTGGCTTCTCTTGACCCTCAGAGTCCATCTAAGAGGAGCCTGGCATCGCTGGGCAGCACATGTGGTCTCAAAACATGGTACAGTGCCATCACTCAGCACTCATGAGCTCTTGCCTCCTCAGTATTATTTCAAAGCCCAGAGGCCCCCGGAAACAGGACTTCCTCCAGGGGAGAGCAGGGCTATCCGAGGGCTGAAGTGCTCGGTGGCCCCTGAGGACCCAGCTGGGACCCTGGAGAGAGACCCCCATGGCCAGTCTCAGCTCCAAGGGACAGTGAAGCTCGGGAAGTGTCCCTGCCCACGTGTTGGCCAACAGGGTGCTCTCCTGGGGTGCTGGGTGCTCCATTCTAGGAAAGGAGCCTCTGGATGTTGAAAAGAGCAGTAACCATGATGCAGGGTGCCCCGAGCTGGGCACTGCCCCCTGCAGTTCACAGAGCCCATCACAGGGTCCATCTCCGCAGCTCTCTCCACAGCACCTCCTGCTGATTTCCAGTCGCTCTGCACAGTCTGCCTGGACCTGGGGCGCTGTCAGACCCCAGGAGGGGAAGGCAGGAACATCTGACCTACCTCAGGGTCCCCCAGTCCAGCACGTGCCTGACCTGTAGGAAGACCCAGTGAAGGCTGGCGGAGGAAACCCTGAGGCTTCAGGTCCTGAGGGTGCAGGTCCATCAGAAAACCCCGGGCTTGCATCCTCACCATGGGCCGAGAGTGGGGCCCAAGCAGGAGGCCGGCCCCTCCCCCAGGCTGCATCCTGTCCCTTCCTCTTCGGCCCCGTAGCCCCTGGCACCCCTCTGCCTCCGCCTGGCTCACTCTGTCCTGTGATTGTGTGCCCATCTCCCCTCTGCACCGTGATGCCCTCCAGGGTGGGGACCATGTGCCTCAGCTCCTGGCACAAAACTGGGTACAGGGAGACATCGTCTCCATCCTCACGGGACTGACAAGGCCCCAGTCCAGCCCTGCCTGGCCAGCAGAGCTGGAGAAAGAAAGCTCAGCACTGCCAGTTTCCCAGGTGGACCCTCCTTGGGAGATTCAAAGCCCCAGGGTATCCCTCATTGTCCGTCCACCCCCAGGTTCATCCGTCTAGCCTTCCTGCCACACTTCCTCAGGAAAACAAACACTGCCATTGCTTGATACCCAGCAACTGATTCTGGCAGCCGGATTAGCACTTAAAAGTTCCCCTTGCATTAATTTCAGACAGAACATAAATATGGGCTTGGACTCCCTCTTCTAGGAAGAGAAAACTGGAAACCCGTTGGACTCACTGGAGAGAAAACATGTGTGCTGGCCGAGGGGAGCCCATGTTACTCTGGAGCCTTTGTGGGAACATCTGGTTCCCCCTCCTCCCCTCCGCCGGGCCCCCCAACACTGTCTTAAAATTACCCTGTTAATTGGAGCATTCTTTGCACTGAACACTCACACGCTTTCCTCTCCGATCTGGTGATCCCGGCAAGGGACACATGTTTCTGATGATGCCCTGACCCCAAAACATGAGCTCGGGATCCCTCATAGCCACTGGCACTTCAGAGTGGGTGTACTGCCCATGCAGCGAGCTAGGACATCTCTGGATGGAGGTCCAAGCTTTGCCTTTGCTGGCTGTGTGACCTTGAGCAGGCCTCGTCCCCTTGCTGAGGTCCAGTTCCCTCATCTGTAAACTAGGAGTACCTGGAAAGGCTGCTGCAAAGATGGAATGAATTAATGTTTGAAAATTATTGTGGCCCAGGAGACTCACTGAGGAGGAGGTTATGTTCAAGTAATCACATGATAGAATCATGAAGGTGAGAGATTCCTTTGCAGGAAAACTGAGACTTAGAGAAGGGAAGGCAACTGTCTGAGATCACATAGCTGGTTGACTGTTGAGACAGGTGGTCTGTCCTAACCTCAGGACAGGATTATTAGGTCTGTCCTACCCTGTCTTTTGTCTCAGAGGATTAATGGGAGCTGTCAGACTGTGCCCAGCTGATGGGTAGGGACTTATTGTTTAGTCACTAATGCCTTGTCCCACTCTTTGCAACCCCATGGACGGTAGCCTACCAGGCTCCTCTGTCCCTGGGACTTTTTCAGGCAAGAATGCTAGAGTGAGTTGCCAGATCCTTCTCCAGGGGATCTTCCTGACCCAGGGATCAAACCCGAGTCTCCCCTTCATTGGCAGGAGGGTTCTTTGCCACTGAGCCACCAGGAAAGCCTGGGATAGGGACTAGACCCAGCCTATGCTCTGCTCACTGAGCTTTGTACCCTGGCATAGGCCTGCGTAAAGAAGGGGAAACTTTGTCTCTGCACTAAAACATTGTGGGGCTCTGCCTGCTCAGAGCCAGACCCCTTCCCTGACTGTATATGATGTCTTGTAAGTGATGCTCTGGCTTGTGGGGTCAGGGGACCAAACCAGCCCACCATTTGTCAAACCTATAATCCTCCTCCAGGCCCTTGTTCCTTCTCTTGCCTGTCCCTCCTGCCCAAGCCCATATATCTATTTGAATCCTCCCCTTCCAGGGCTCTTCCTCCAGGAAGCCTTCCCTGATGCTCTCAGTGTGTTGGTCTCTCCTTCATGCCCTTTGTTTTCATTGCTGGATTCTCTTTTCTTCTCTTCTCTCTTTCATTGCTGGATTCTCCTTTTCTTCTCTTCTCTCTCTCCCTTCTCTCCTCCTGTCTCTCTTTGGATCTCTTTCTTGCTGTCACGGCATCTCTGCTTTTCCTTCTCTCCCTGCTGTTGTCTCTGAGTCTCAGCTGTGGCCTGCATCCCAGCCCCTGTCACCCCACCTCTTCTCCTCTCAGTCTCCTTGTGTTCTGGAGCTCTCCCCTCCCCTGTGGGTCGCGAGTGTTTCTCCTCTCTCTGCCTCTCTCCGTGTGTCCCTCTACCTCACTCTGTCTCAGTGGCTCTGTGTGCCCCACCCCCTCGCCACCCTCCTCTCCTGGTTCACGCAGCCTCAGTAAATGAAATGGGACGTGCCTTCCTGCAGAGAGCTGGCCGGGGAGCAGCCGTCAGCTGCTGAGCGGTGGCCAGGAGACCCCGGGAGCCTGGGCAAGCCGAGCAGGCTAAGTTCCGACACCGAGGGGCCCCTTTGGAAACTGTCCACACCTTCCCTGCAGGTTCCAGGGTGGGTGTGGTACCTTTTTCAGGATTTGTGACCTTGGAGGCAAGCCCAAACCCTGTCTACCAACCCCTGGGCCAGCGTGCCCCAGGCCCTGACTGGGGCTGTTCTGAGGGCCAGGCTCCCAGGATCGATGGAATCTGTGGGGAGCCTCACCAAGGGGTCGGGCCAGGGCTACAGGGTGAGGGGCCCTCGAGCTCAGGTCTCCTGGAGAAAAGATGAGACCATGGAAAAGATATAAACTAATAGATCCTGTCAGTCACCCACTCAGCAAACATTCGTGAAGCCACCACCATGTGCCAGATTTGACCTTAGCCTTGGGGGCAAAGATCAGGCCTGGCCCCTTGCCTTCTCAAAGCTCTGGGTCTCCACTCCAGTGGCATGTTGGGAACTCGTTCTGACAGAGGCAGCTCTGAGGTGTGAGGAGCTCATTCCAGCCGTGGTGAAGAGTGAACTGGAGCGAGTGGGGAGGATGCGACACGCAGTGATTCTGGCAGAAGTTGGTGGTGACCTGGGCCAGGGCTGAGCACGGTTCAGAGGGATTTGGGGAACTCTGGTGACTGATGGGACGAGGATGAGGAGAGAGAAGGAAGAGCAAAGATGGGTCCGTCTGACAAGGGTAGCAGAGCTCAGCTGAGACACACCCAGGAGGGGAGGGTGAGGCTCTGGGGGATGTTGGGTGGGGGATGCTTGGGAGGCCACTGGACAAATGGGTCCAGGCTAGGACAGTGGGTCCTGAATAGCAGCTGTGGTCAGTGACAGTTCAGTGACGGCACTGTGGTCACTGAAACCATATGAATGGATGCATTCACATTCCCTGGATTGTGAATAGAGTGAGAAGAAAAGAAGGCCATGGACGGCGTTCACAGGGGCACCCACATTTATCAGGCAAGGGAAAGAGGAACCCACTGAGGGGACAGAGAGGGAGCAGTGAGAGCCGGGAAGAAAACAGGACAGAATGGTGCTGCGGTGTCCTGTGACACCAAGCCTCAAAGAGGGCGAGGGAGGGAGTGGCGATGGGAACTTGCGGTCAGGAGCGAGGGCTTCCGCCGGACCGTCCTGGGGCAGGAACACCATAGGAGGCGGGCCTCCTGCAGGAGCTGCCCCTTGCAGGGGGCAGACCCCCCCCGCCGCTGCCCTCCACTCTGGAGGGAAGGAGGTAAAGGCCTGTAAGGCTTATAGGAATTTGGGGGAAAAAATCGTTGCTGATCGCTTCCTGCTTCTCGAAGTATCTGAAGTCTTCTGTTGGGGCCTTACCATGCACAGTAAGGGTCTGGAACTACCGAGGTTGAGGGAGCAGACAGGACGCAGGCCAGACACTGAAATGTTGCCAGGCAGCGCTCAGGGCCCAGCCAGTGTCCCGTAAGGCTTGGGCCCCTCTGAATGCCCCCTCTGCCAGCTCCAGGAACGCCCCTTTCAGAGCGGCCACACGGCCATCTGCTCCGATGCAGCCTGGGGTGCCCTGCTTTCCCTGTGGCTCTTGTCTCCTGTGTGGACCACTGCTGGGCCCAGAGGCCCCTGTCTCTAAATGGGTCTCCATGGATGCAGGGAAGGAACGGCCTCTGCTGCCAGGAGTGCCTTCCAAGAGCTGCGGGTAGGAGGTTCCTGCAACCTATGTGCTGGAGGCTGCCACACCTGGTGCCCCTCCAGCCCAACCACGCTTGGGGGCAGGCGAGGGTGGGTCAACTCGGTGGTCCCAGGCCAGGACTGGCTCAGTCCCTCGCTCTAAGGTGCACGCTGGGCTTTTCCAGAGGATGTTCACTCCTCCTGTCTCTTAGGGCTTTATTATAGCCCCCATGAGAAGGGATCCAGGCCCAGCTGACATACAGGGAAACTGAGGCAGGCGGCAGCCGATCGCCTGGGATCACATAGGGGAGACTCATAGAGGAGCCTTGGCAGAATCTTGTGTTCCACCCTCTCTAACACTGGGCCAGGGCTCACTGGGTCAGATGAGCCTCACTGACCTCCTAGGCTTTGCACAGGCCCTCACCCCTGCCTGGAACATCCCGCCGCTGCCCCACTCTCATCCTCACCTAGCTAACTCTGATCCCATCCCTCTGCTAGCGATGCCTCCTCCAGGAAGTCTGCCCTGCCCCCAGGTTGAATTAGAGCCCTCCCGAGTGCCCACACCACCTCCTGTGCTTCCCTTCAGTTCAGTTCAGTTCAGTCACTCAGTCGTGTCCGACTCCTTGCGACCCCATGAATCGCAGCTCGCCAGGCCTCCCTGTCCATCACCAACTCCCGGAGTTCACTCAGACTCACGCCCATCGAGTCAGTGATGCCATCCAGCCATCTCATCCTCTGTCGTCCCCTTCTCCTCCTGCCCCCAATCCCTCCCAGCATCAGGGTCTTTTCCAGGGAGTCAACTCTTCGCATGAGGTGGCCAAAGTACTGGAGTTTCAACTTTAGCATCATTCCTTCCAAAGAAATCCCAGGGCTGATCTCCTTAGCATCGTGCATACCCCGGATCAAAGGACCTCCATTCTCAAAACCATGAGTGTCTTGAACAGGTCCCTCCCTGTTCACCGCCATCCAGCTCTGGAAATACACTCACTCGGTGTTTGTCAGATAAATGCAATGAATAAGTAGAGAAGAGGAGGGAGGGAGAGCACAATTTCATAGGGGTCTCCGGAGCCCCCCTGAGCATGGCAGCCAGGGGAGCCTGTGGTGCAGCCCAGCCCCTCCCTCTCCACAGAGAGCCCGAGAGTGTCCAGGTGTAAGGGGCTTGCCCAGGGCCCCAGAGTGAGTGTGGGGGCTTCCATCAAAGACTGTCGTTCCCAGACCTGTGGTTCACAGTGACCCAGAGGTGGGATGTCAGGGACTGTGGCAGGTCACCGAGAGGGAGACTGTCAGGTGGGGGACTTGCTGGGGCATCTTGAAGCCAGCCCAGAGGTGTATAGGCCTGGCTGGCGGGGGATGCTTCCGGGTTCACCGCCCCACTTCCCCATCCAGCTACTGTGCAGTCCCAACCGCCCTCCCTCCGTTCCCCAACAGCCTGTCCACCTCCTGTGCTTGCTGCTAGATCTCCCTGGGGCTGTCAACATGCTGACCTCCCAGCTCCCCACCTGCCACCATCCACTGCAGGCAATTAGAGTGATAGTGCAAGAACTTTCCCTCAGGTTCTGGGGTGAATGGTGAACAGGAGAGGCGCGAAGTGCCCTCGGGTGTGGGGCTGCAGGCAGGACTCGGGCTGGGAGGGTGCAGGGCCACCACCTCTCTGCCTACATTGAACAGTGGGGAGACTGAGGTCCAGCTCGGAGGAGGGGCCAACTCCCAGCAGGGACTGGCCTCTCGAGGAGCCTCCCTAACTGGAACCTGGGAGAGCCTCCACCGTATTCCCAGACCTCAAAACTGCATCCCGCCCGAGGGCCAAACCTGGTCTCATCTGGGGCAGTGGGTCAAATGATTCACTTCTGTGTTCTCAGGGTCTACTCTGGGGCTGGTCACAGCAAGTGTGTCATAAAAGTCTGTTGGAGGAATGGTTAGTGGGTGGAGGGTGAGATGGAGACCAGCCCCCTCCCCTTCCAACACACATGAGTTCAGTTCAGTTCAGTTCAGTCACTCACTCCTTGTGACCCCATGAATCGCAGCACGCCAGGCCTCCCTGTCCATCACCAACTCTCAGAGTTCACCCAGACTCACCTCCATCATGTCAGTGATGCCATCCAGCCATCTCATCCTCTGTCGTCCCCTTCTTCTCCTGCCCCCAATCCCTCCCAGCATCACAGTCTTTTCCAAATAGTCAACTCTTTGCATGAGGTGGCCAAAGTACTGGAGTTTCAGCTTTAGCATCATTCCTTCCAAAGAACACCCAGGACTGATCTCCTTCAGAATGGACTGGTTGGATCTCCTTGCAGTCCAAGGGACTCTCAAGAGTCTTCTCCAACACCACACTTCAAAAGCATCAATTCTTTGGCGCTCAGCCATCTTCACAGTCCAGCTCTCACATCCATACATGACTACTGGGAAAACCATAGCCTTGACTAGATGGACCTTTGTTGGCAAAGTAATGTCTCTGCTTTTGAATATGCTATCTAGGTTGCTCATAAGTTTTCTTCCAAGGAGTAAGCGTCTTTTAATTTCATGGCTGCGATCACCATCTGCAGTGATTTTGGAGCCCCAAAAAAAGTCTGACACTGTTTCCACTGTTTCCCCATCTATTTCTCATGAAGTGATGGGACCAGATGCCATGATCTTCGTTTTCTGAATGTTGAGTTTTAAGCCAACTTTTTCACTCTCCTCTTTCACTTTCATCAAGAGGCTTTTTAGCTCCTCTTCACTTTCTGCCGTAAGGGTGGTGTCATCTGCATATCTGAGGTTATTGATATTTCTCCTGGCAATCTTGAATCCAGCTTGTGTTTCTTCCAGTCCAGCGTTTCTCATGATGTACTCTGCATATAAGTTGAATAAGCAGGGCGACACTATACAGCCTTGACATACTCCTTTTCCTATTTGGAACCAGTCTGTTGTTCCATGTCCAGTTCTAACTGTTGCTTCCTGACCTGCATACACATTTCTCAAGAGGCAGGTCAGGTGCTCTGGTATTCCCATCTCTTTCAGAATTTTCCACAGTTTATTGTGATCCACATAGTCAAAGGCTTTGGCATAGTCAATAAAGCAGAAATAGATGTTTTTCTGGAACTCTCTTACTTTTTCCGTGATCCAGCGGATGTTGGCAATTTGATCTCTGGTCCCTCTGCCTTTTCTAAAACCAGCTTAAACATCAAGAAGTTCACGGTTCACGTATTGCTGAAGTCTGGCTTGGAGAATTTTGAGCATTACTTTACTAGCATGTGAGATGAGTGCAATTGTGTGGTAGTTTGAGCATTCTTTGGCATTGCCTTTCTTTGGGATTGGAATGAAAACTGACCTTTTCCAGTCCTGTGGCCACTGCTGAGTTTTCCAAATTTGCTGGCATATTGAGTGCAGCAGTTTCACAGCATCATCTTTCAGGATTTGAAACAGCTCAACTGGAATTCCATCACCTCCACTAGCTTTGTTCGTAGTGATGCTTTCTAAGGCTGACTTGACTTCACATTCCAGGATGTCTGGCTCTAGGTGAGTGATCACACCATCATGATTATCTGGGTCGTGAAGATCTTTTTTGTACAGTTCTTCTGTGTATTCTTGCCACCTCTTCTTAATATCTTCTGCTTCTGTTAGGTCCAGACCATTTCTGTCCTTTATCGAGCCCATCTTTGCATGAAATGTTCCCTTGGTATCTCTAATTTTCTTGAAGAGATCTCTAGTCTTTCCCATTCTGTTGTTTTCCTCTATTTCTTTGCATTGATCGCTGAAGAAGGCTTTCTTATCTCTTCTTGCTATTCTCTGGAACTCTGCATTCAGATGCTTATATCTTTCCTTTTCTCCTTTGCTTTTCGCCTCTCTTCTTTTCACAGCTGTTTGTAAGGCCTCCCCAGACAGCCATTTTGCTTTTTCGCATTTCTTTTCTATGGGGATTTGAGACCTTATGGACCGTAGCCCACCAGGCTCCTCTGTCCATGGAATTCTCCAGGCAAGAATACTGGAGTGGGTTGCCATGCCCTCCTTAAGGGAATCTTCCTGACCCAGGGATTGAACCCGTCTCTCTCCTGTCGCCTGCACTGGGAGGTGGGTTCCTTACCACTGTTGCCACCTGGGAAGCCTGTCTCCCAACACACAGAATCCTACTACTTTCTCCTTCCCCAGAATCTTACACCTCAGTGAGTCTTCAGGGACCACCCCAGGGCCTGGGTCGCAGTGTGTGGATAAATGGTGAACAAACGAATCTTCGAAGTCTTAGGTCCAGACAACGCGTACTGAGCATGTGGGGTCAGTGGCCACATGGTCCCTGCCTCTTGGAGCCTAGTGAGGAGACAGACATGCACACACAGAACCCCGCCTCCATTTCCCTGCGAGGAAGGGAGACTTGAGTTGCTGGTGGAACTGACAAAGCTGAGCCATAAACCTGTTGGACCTTGAGGCCTGTTGGAGGAGGTTTTCTCAGAGCTGGTCCTTGTGTGACTCCTGCAAGCTGTCCCTGCCGGGACAGTCCACAGCTGGGGTCAGCTCGATGGTGCGGGGGACAGTGATGCAACAGGAAACTCGGTGAGCCTTTACTGCATGCCAGCCAGTGTTCCTGGAGTCCTTACAACAATCCTCGAGGCTGCTAGTACAGTTGTTACCACTGTACAGATGGGAAAACTGAGGCACAGGGCGGTACAACGGATGAGCAACAGAGTCGGGGTTTGGATCCAGGCAGGGCGGCACTGGCCCATCTTCCAGCTACACCACACTGCCTTTCAGGGAGTCTAGCCCTTGACTTTGGCCTAGGCCGTCAGCCTGGGGCTGTCTCCAATCACCAGTGACCTGGTATGTGGCTGAGCCCACTTCGTCTCTTGTGTTCCAGGTCACTTTCTGGGGAACAACACAGTCATCGATGTCCTTCGGCAGGCAGGGCTGGAGGTGGAGCACACGCCTGCAGGGCAGACCATCCATAGGTAAGCAGCCAGGGCCTCTGGGGGCGGGGGACTGGCTGGCCCACTGCTGCTGGTCCACAGGCCATGCCTGACCACGTGCTGCACAGAGGGCCATACCCTGCCTTCCTGCTCAGGCCTGGAGGGCAAAGTCTCCCTCTGGGGCCTCCTAGGGACCGGCCTTCAGCAGGCACCCAAGAGTGGGAGCTAGGCTGGAGGTGGGGAGACCGGGAGGAGGCTGGTGGGTAATCCTGGCAGGAGGTCAGGACGGTGGGGAAGAGTGGAGGTGGGAATGGGCAGAGCACTGTCTTGAGAGATGTTCAAGATTTAGAGACTGGTGATTGGTGGGGTGCACGGACTCCGTAGGACTTCTGGGTTGCTGCCTAGAAGACCTGGTGGATGCCCAGGCCTTGAATCAAGATGAGGCCATAATGACAACAGGCAGGGCCAGGCCTCTGCCCTGAGTCTCAGCCCCACCCAAACCTTGTCTTCATCACCTCCTCTGACTATACCTGCCTGTTGCTGTCTCTTGGCTGGGTCTCTCACCCCTGACTTTCCTGCCAGGGCACACTCACTCAGCCCAAAGAGCCAGATAGAGGCCATCCTCTCTTCCTGCGGGGTTTCCTGTCTCCCTCTAAGCTGGAAGCCGAGGAAGGGAAGAGGCCAGCTGGGTTTACCTGTGGTCCACAGTGCCAGCAACAGGCTGGGCATGGAGAGGCGTCAGCGCATGCTGGGCGGCCCTGGAAGACAATGACAGAATCCCAAACCAGGCCAACCTGAGCAGGAGCCTTCCTCACAGCGATGGTCAGAGCAATTTAGGCCCTTGTCCCTGATGAACCCAGAGTCCAAAAGAAGCTTGAATAATCATGTGTGCGTGTGTGCTAAGCTGCTTCACTTGTGTCCGATTCTCTGAGGCCGAGTGGACTGTAACCAGGCCCCTCTGTCCATGGGATTCTCCAGGCAAGAATACTGGAGTGGGTTGCCATGCCCTCCTCCAGGGATCTTCCCGACCCAGGGATCGAACCCGCATCTCTTATGTCTCCTGCATTGGCAGGTCAGTTCTTTACCACTAGCGCCACCTGGGAAGCCCTGAATAATCATTGCTGATGTTTATTGACTACTCACTGTGTACTGGGTTCTAAGTGCTTTTAGCTTATCAAATCCTAACGACAACCCCGTGAGGCAGGAACAATGAGTATCCCCACCTTAAAATTGAGGCACCCGAGGCCCAGAGAGGTGAAGCCGCTTGCCGGCTGTGTGAGTTAACAAAGGCAAAGCACTCAGAAATGGTGCTTGGCAAATAGCGGCTGAAACATTCTAGTAATTAACATCCTTAAATATGAAACATTAACATTGCTGCTGTGTCATTTGTCTAACACGCGTCTCCTGAGCACCTTTTCAGGGGAGGCAGGACAGCTTGGAGCAGGTTAGCGCTCAAGCTGTCCTGGGCTCTAACGGGGGTTCAGTCCCCGGCTGAAACAGAGCTCGTTTCAGTGGAAGTCTGGCTCTAGGGCCTTCCTGAGGTCTTCACCACAACCCTCCCTCAAGCGCTGGGGGTGAGGCTCAGGGGTGGGAGGTGCTCGGAAATGACTGTAGCCTTGCTCTTCACTCTGCAAAGATGGGCCTGAAGCCTGGAACGTCTAGTCTCCCAGCTCCAGGCCCATGCCCTCCTGTCTCCATGGCACTTCTGGAGGAACTTACAAACCTTGGACTCCTCCCCCTTCTATCTTCTGAGTCAGCCTGACCAGATTGCTCTTCCTGACTATTTGAGCCCAGCACAAATCAGTCTGTACTGGGTCAAGGGTAGGCGTGTGCTTGAAGGGTAAGGGACCCAAGGTAGCCTCAGGAACAAGGCCCTCCTCAAGCTCCCCCTCCCCACAGGCCCCAAGGACCTTCACCTCAAAGCTCATTGTGTCTGTCCCAACAGGGCAGGGGGGCGGGCAGCTGAGCAATGCTGCCTCAGCTCCTATTCATCTCAGAGCCCAGGCAGTAGTGGGGGGATGCCCCCATGGACCCTGGCCCGCTCTCAGCCGGAGGCTCTGCTGAAATCCTGCGGGTGGGGTGAGGGGGCGGGGATGCCGAGGAGGCCCCAACAATAAAAGCCATCATCGACCACAGGTGCTTCCTGGATCCATCTTTTTGTCTGCCTGTTTTGAATTATCTTCCCAGCAGCTGCGGCATCTCCTGGACCCTGGGAATCTGGGGTTGCCATGGGGGCTGGGGGAGGACAGGCTTAGCTGATGGCCTTCTGTCCTTCAAGGAGAGAGAAATCCCTCACCCCTTTCATGCATGTGGAATGGAGTCGGGGGACAGACTCCCTTGGGCACCACCTCACCTTTACAATTCTTGGGACCATGCCCAACATTCCCCGTGTCAGATGTCCCCAGCAGGAATTCCATGTAGACCACAGGGAGGAAAGAATAAAAGAGAGAGGACTGGAGGGTGTTTCCAGGCTGAAGGGTGTCTGTGCACCACTGTATGGAATATGGATTCCACACCACACGCTTAATTGCACGTCAGTGCCTGCTGCAGCCAGCTCCATTCCCTTGTGGGCGACATTAAAGAGAGGCCAGATCTGTGCCAGGCACTATGTTAAGACCTCATCTCTCATCTTCATGACAACCCTATGAAGTGACTAACTTCCGCTTATAGCCAGCAGCTGCTTAGACGCTTGTGTCCCTGTCCTTAGGTACACAGCCTGGAAGGTGCAGAGCCGGGAACTGAACCCACCTTAGAGCCCAGGACAGCTTGAGCTCTAACCTGCTCCAAGCTGTCCTGCCTCCCCTGAAAAGGAGCTCAGGAGACGCGTGTTAGACAAATGACACAGCAGCAATGTTAGTATTTCATATTTAAGGATGTTAATTACTAGAATGTTTCAGCCGCTATTTGCCAGGCACCATTTCTGAGTGCTTTGCCTTTGTTAACTCACAAAACCGTCGTGATGCAGCTATGAGGCACTGGCTGTAATATCCCCATTTTTCAGAGTGGGAGACAGGTACACCACATTACGAGTTAGGCAACTCGCCTCAGGCCCCTCAGCCAGAGCTGCTGAGTGAACAAGACCTTGACCAAGGTCGGATACAGATCCAGATGCCCACTCAGGGCTCACTCCTACTAGTCTGGGCTCAAATGTCACCAACAGGGACCAAACTGTCCTCCCTGCCAGCCCCCTCCCATGGCCCACACTGTCCCTCGTGACTCTGCTTTATTTTTTCCTCAGCAATTACCACTGTCTGACATCATGCACATTTTCCTCTCTGTCTCCTGCTTTAGAATATTAGCGCGAATAAGGCAGGGCCTTTGCCTATTTTGGTCACTATTGACATTCACTGCCTAGAAAGTTCGTGGTGCAAGGTAGATGCTTAATAAATATTTATTGTATCAATATTGGGCTTCCCTTGTGGCTCAGCTGGTAAAGAATCTCCCTGCAATGCGGGAGACCTGGGTTCAATCCCTGGGTTGGGAAGATCCCCTGGAGAAGGAAAAGGCTACCCACTCCAGGATTCTGGCCTGGAGAATTCCATGGACTGTATAGTCCACGGGGTCACAAAGAGTTGGAAACGACTGAGCAATTTTCACTTTCACACATTGAGTCAATAAATGAAAGCAGGAATCAAAGCTCTCTCTCTAACACTAGGCAATAGTTTTCCTGGGTGCCTCTCAGCAGGGCACCCTGGCACCTTCTCCTGCCATGACAACCCACCCACTGAGTTGTATGCCCTGTGACACGTGAATGACAGGCTCCAACACGCATGCCTCACCTACCATTGCCCCTTTCCAGCCCTGTCGCCGGGAGCCCTGCACCTCCACCCGCGGGGACCTCGGCGAGCCCCGCCTCAGCGACCCCAGCTGCTGCCCTGCCCGCGGCCCCATCGGCGCCCCCCACCGCCCCACCGGAGGAGGAGGACCCAGCGCTGTCCCCACACCTGCTGCTCCCCGACAGCCTCAGCCAGCTGGAGGAGTTTGGACGGCAGAAGAAGTGGCTCAAGCGGCAGAACAAACACCAGCGGCCGCGGCAGTTCAGTGACCTCTGGGTGCGCATCGAGGACAGGTGAGCTGGGAGACAGGTCTGCCGGGAGCTGGGCCTCTCTCTGGCCAGCCTACCTCAGACCCAGCAGGGTCGGACGCGCTCTGTTATCCACGAGTCCGGCTCTGAGGAAGCGTGGCGGGTGGGCGCTCGATCGGAATAGGCTCGTCTCCCGTTCATTTGCGGAGCATGCGCACACCTGACTTGTCAGTTTCCAGTTAAAGGTGAGTGAATAGCAGCTCCCTTCAGGTGCAGTGGACAAAACTCTGCTTTGCCCTTAGCTTTCCTGGAGGCACCTGGGGTGCACAGCAGGCCCCATTTGTCCCAGGGGCCAGAAGGTGAAAGTAGGAGAAAATGGAACAGGCTGGTTACATCAGAAGGCTGTGAGTTCCCTAGACCTGGGTGGATGGTCTGAGCAGCCAGCCTCTGCAGCGGGTCAGAGAGATGGCAGGTGAAGGCCGTGGGCTCCTTCTGAGGAGGGGCTGAGGGGTTTGTGATATCCTTGTTCAGGGCTGGGCGGGTGCTGCAGTCGTCCTTCTCTGTCCTCTGCCCGTGTCTCCCTGCAGCCATCCCTTGGCCTGTCTGTGCTCACAGCTCCTGCTGTAACCAAGACGCTGCCTTCCAACCTCCACCAGCAGGCCCAGCACTGGGTGGTCTCCCTAGATTCCACTTTGGGGCAGAAATCTCCACATCTGGTGAACAGTGTCACCAGAGCAACCAGGACGTCCCAGGGAATGACCGCCGGCGCGGGCAGAGTCCTGCCCACCGTGGTAGCCCAGCGCTGGAGGTTGTGTGCCCAGCGCCGGACGTTGTGCCCAGTGCCAGGCCCTTGGAGACTCAGAGTCTCCACCCGGACCCTAAAGATCATTATCTGGGGTTTTCCTCAGCATCCCTAGATAGAATCTCCTTGGGTACTTGTTAAATGATACCCCAGGCCCCATTGTGGCCCTGATATATGGGGACATGCTGCACTGGAACCGGAAAGCTGCTTGTTGAATGTGCGCTAGAGTCTTCTGAGTAGCTTTGGGAAACGTGGATCCAACTCTGAGTTTACCAATGGTGAACCAAGGCCTGGGGTTGGGGCTTGTCCAGGGTTGCACAGGAATTCCCTTCAAGATCCTCCCTCAGCCAGGTCTCTGAGTCATAGACAGAAAGCTGACATAGTCCAGTCTACAGCCTTAACGTGCAGCCTGTGCAATGTCTTAAAGAGCCTTCCAGCCAGTAAGAGTCGAGTCCATTGCTGATTTGGCCTATATTGGTTTCAGAGCACCTGCCTTGGGTTACTGGGAAACACGCTTCTTCAGGGGTCCCACGGGCCTGCCCTGCCCAAGGCGGGGTCACTGCTGTAGTTATATTGGCCTCGACACATTTGGCTCCTGTGCCGGCGTGGTCTGCCTCCTTCAAACCAGGAACAAGAGCACAGCATTACCAAGAGCCGCTCCACAGCCCTGGAGAGGGCTCACGAGCCACCGGGGAGTGGCTGGCAGCCCATGAAACCTCCCAGTCAGGCCATTCACCCTGGGCCCCGATCAAGCTGCCAGGTGACCAGACACGGCCAGCAGTGGGTCTGGCCCTTGGGGTGACAGCAGGGAGGCTGGGCTGTCAACTCCAGCCACAGACCCCCAGCTCCTAACCATGTCTGAAAGGTAAATTTCAGCAAATGACTCCAAACGGTTTCCTTTTCACAAAATGTCTCTCTGGAATACAGAGCCTGGTTTCAGGAGAAGAAAACAGCTTTTCTTTGACTAGAGGGATCCCTTCTCAGTCCCAATAGATAAACTGTGGTTGGATAACTTTCTTCCATGTGGTTGGATTAGAGAAGAAGAGTTCCACCAACGGGCAGCCTGTTTGTTGCAAGTTTCTCTGCGTTACAGGGAAGCCAGCGCTGAGGTCCCCGAGGACCTAGATGCAAGGGCCCAGCTCCCGCCACTCCCGGGTCTCACCCTACCCACCCTTGTAGAGCTTCCAAGTTTGCCATTCTCCAAGAGGAAGCAGAGGAGGCCTCTCTGGAGGGGACCTGGAGTCCATTGCAGCCCTTCTGGCAGTACTGGGTTCCTTGGAGCGTTCATTCCATTCAGGGTTTTCTCAATTTGCTTCCCCCTCTGCCTGCAATGCAGGAGGCCCAAGTTCCATCCCTGGGTCGGGAAGATCCCCTGGAGGAGGGCATGGCAACCCACTCCAGTCTTGCCTGGAGAATTCCACGGATAGAGGAGCCTGGTGGGCTACGGTCCATGGGGTCGCACAGTCAGACATGACTGAGCACAGAACAGTTGTCCACCCCCCTGGCTCCATCCTCCGCTCTCCATTCCCTCTGCCGGACCTGATCTTCCACCCGTGATCCTGAAGCGAGGTCCCCCCGGGTCTCCGGCCCCCAGTCACGCCCCGGCACAGCTCCCTCCTCAAGCCTGAGATTCTCAGAGCTTTCTCTTGCCGCCCATCCCTCACCGGGTACACTTGGATGCAGAGCTTCTGCCCTCCTCCTGTGAGACCCCTGGGGCGTCCTGGCTGAGCTGTGTGCTGCCCCCCAGCGGACTGTGCATGGCCCACCCCCACCTTTGTCCTTGCTTCTCTCTCTGAGGGGGAATGGGTGTGAGTGGACATTTGCTGAGTTCCTGCTGTGCCAGCTGCTTACATCCATCACAACCCCCAATCCTGTCAAGAGTCCCGGAAGTCAGCTTCGCTTGACTAAGGATGAAACTGACACTCCGTGAGGTCAGGTAACTTGCCCAAGACCGTGTGTCAAATCAGGTTGTTGTTGCTGTTGTTGTTGTTAAGTCGGTCAATCATGTTCGACTCTTTGTGATCCCATGGACTGCAGCACACCAGACTTCCCTCTATTTGACCATCTCCCGTAGATTGCTCAAACTCATGTCCATTGGGTCGGTGATGCCATCCAACCATCTCATCCTCTGTGGTCCCCTTCTCCTCCTGCCTTCAGTCTTTCCCAGCATCAGGCTCTTTTCTAATGAAGTCGGCTCTTCACATCAAGTGGCCAAAGTATTGGAGTTTTAGCTTCAGTCCTTCCAATGAATATTCAGGATTCAAGTCAGGTAGGGAGTCAGAAGCTGCAGCCAGGTCTGTCAGATGCTGAGAGTCACAGTCGTCCAGCACCATGCAGACGCCCCTGATGTCCTTGCCTGACAAGCGTCTCCCTCCTCCTCCCCTTCCTCCCCACATCGTGTTCCCTGTGCTTCCCCCTGCCCCGGCTCCCACAGCCCCCATCCTCACCCCACCCGCACCGTCCATGGGTGCCTCGGGTGCCCCTGTCCTGGCATGCTCTCACAGACAGCAGCTCCTCACTTGCGTCTAGGCTGGGAGGCCCTGGGGATCAGAGCTGGGTTGACTTTTCTGGGTCACCAGAGGCCTCGTGGAGCGTTTGTTGACCACGTGCATGAGTCAGAGAAGCAGGGAAAGAGTGAGGAGGGGGCTGAAGAGCCCGACCAGGACTCCACCTGGAGCAGGCTGGCCTCCCCTCGCCCCTCATTACCCCAAATGTAAACACGATGAAGGAAGTTTAGAGAAGCAGCAGCTCGTGGCAGGATGATTTATGGGGACCCGAGGAAGGGGTGGGGCATATGTCTGCAGATGGTTGAGCAGCCGTGGTGGAGCGCTGTCAGGGAACCCCCTGCGTCTGTCAGCTGGATGGGGGGGCAACAGGGCAGTGGTGTGACCAGCAGGGGGCAGGTCAGGGCGCAGTCGATTCCCACGCAGGCTCTGTGCAGGCCACTGCCCCGATCGGTCAGATCTGCGACAGTCCTCGTTTTCTCCTTTTGCACAGTTAGTGCCTTGGCTGTCCTCTGTAGGTCACACCAGCTCTGCTGTCTCCCAGTCCACTACTGGGCCACTGGGGTGTGTGTGTGCTTGGGCGTTGGGGGAGGGGGGGAGTTGGATAAACGAGGGAGCAGGGCTCTGGGACCGTCATGAGGGAGCAGGTGCAGGGTAGAGAGCGTTTCCCGAGCTCTGGGCACAGCTGGAAGCCAAGCACAGAGGTGGACGTCTGTATGTGGTGGACGCAGAGCCTTGCGGGTGCCACCACACAGGAGGGGGGGGGGGGTGCAGGACACACATGAGCAGGGGGTCATTGGCCTCCTGGGCCTCGGTTTCCCCCTGAGGTTCGAGCAGATGGCCCAAGGCCCCACAGAGGAGGAGAGAACTGTGTCCTCTTGCCCTGGACCCCTGGAGGGCTCTGCATACTTCCCACTGGCCTGCCGGTCTGCCCTGAGGTTCTCCAGCTCAGCTTTCTCGCAGCACAGCCAGGCTGTCTCCCGGGACTAGACAGGGTGCTCAGCATCTCTTCATGATGCCAGGACCCCATCTGATCAGAGAACAAGATCACTCAGTGGATGGGAACATATATGAATTTGGGCAGCATCCCCAGCCCCTCCTCGTCCTTGCTCTGAGGCTTAGAGTAAAAAGATTGTGCTTACAGAGTGGTGAGCTGGCATTAGGCCACTGGTGACACTCAGGAACAGCTGTCCCCCCGTTGGTGTCTGACTCTCAGAGTCGGGTCTAGGGCACCACTCGCCCCATCCCCCAGCGGGAAACGGCTCCTGGGCCATCAGCGCACCTCAGGCTTAAATGACCCCCTGGGTGAGCAGCACACAGTTAAACAAGAACGTGATGTCCATGTGCAGCGTGCCCAGCCCACGTCCAGTGCTGGTGGGGACTAGAGCAGGAAGAGCCTTGGATCGTGGCCGAGCAGGGGCTGCTCCCAGCTATGGTGCAGCTGAAAGAGCCCTGCAGCCACGGCCAGCCTGCCTGTGCCTGGCAGGGAATCCAGTCAGTGAGGGGAGGACGGTCGGGGACCCTGAGGGGTGAAGTGACCCAAGGAAGCTGAGAGGAAGGTGAAGGCAGTCCTGACAGAGAAGACCATGTGGCCTGGAGGCTGGCGTGGGCCTTAGATATCAGGACAGGGAGCTGTGGGCATACCCGTCACTTTAGACCTCTGCCTGCATCTGCCCGGTCTGCCCAGATGGTTCCAGCCTGACCACATCGCAAGGGCCACGCCAAGCCAGCAGGGCTGCCCATCAGCCAGGCCCTCATGCCTCCAGCTCTATCTCCCGTTTGTCTCCTTGGAGCCCTCTGAGGAGCCCACCTGCTTGTACTGCAAGAGAGCCACAGCCCCAGGACTCCCCAGACCCAGTCCCGGGTGGTTCTTAGGGACCCTCTAGTGCCAGGATGGGGGCCCTCCTCCAGGAAGCCCCACAGTGGGGCCTCAGGGAAGCCAGCTGCCACATCTCAGCCACCAGCCCTGCGTTCCTGTGCATCATACCTTCCGCTTCTGCCTGTGATCCCACTTCTGGCTTCTGCAGCTCGAAAACACTTTAAAGCCAAGGGTCTGTTTCTGCTCCTTCATTGTACACAGGGAAACTGAGGCCTCGAGGGCAGGACTTGCCCAAAGTCATGCAGGGGACAGGGACCTCAGGCTCTTGCCTTCACCCAGGCAGAGGGCCCTTGCCCACACCAGGGTCCCTGTCAGCTCTGAGCACACCCGGCCCTTGGATCCAGCCATCTGCAGAGCCTGGGAACACTCGGGGTGTTTGGTTTGGCTTTGAGGCTGCTTTGCCATGAGACGATTTTCCCCAGCATGGGCCTGGGGCAGGGCTGGGATCTGGACTGGGGCCTGGGCTTTCTAGAGGGGGCCCAAGAGGTGGGGGCATCTGGAGAAGATTTCTGCCCACTGCGACACACCCCCCCAGCAACCTCACTCCATTTCCCTGGGACTCCTTCCAAACATATAAAACCCCTACTCAGGCTCCAAGAGGGAGCTTGCATCTTTGGTTTTCAAAGTGTGAAAGCAAATGCCTTTGGGTACCTTGTGAGACACAGTTTTCAAGATGTCTATTTGTCTTCCTTCTTACAGGGGGGCTGGCTGCAGCCAGCCTTGGTTCCCATTCTGGGCATCTCAGGTGGCAGCCCAGCCTCCCTTCTGAGGCCAGCCTTCCTGGCTTCTTGATCTGAAAAAATAGGGCAGCAGCTGGGAGGCACTTTTCCCTAGAAAAGAAAGGGAGGGAAGGGGCTGTGATAGTGGCCCTGCTGGGTATGTGCAAGATCCCCTCCGAGGGCTGAGACCACAGGGGGCGTCCTCTCTGACCCTGGCAAGCCTCCATCCGCAGGTGTGTGAGGTCTCGACAGGAAGCACCACGCTTCACTCCCAGGCACTCCATCTCCGCAGTTAGGGATGGCACCTCGGCCCACCTGAGGCTGGGGAGGCAGACAGTCCATTGCACATCTTCAGGCTCAGTTTCCCCATCTTGGAAATGGGAATAATGAGATGACATATGTGTAGCATGGAGCACAGCGTCTGCCAGCAGACAGGAAGTGCTCCATACATGGAGGACACTATTAGTGACCGAGATGAAGACACCAAATGTCATAATCATGCTAAAAACAGCCAATGCCACATAGCAGTCCCAGCGTACCAGGCATTGTTTTGTACATAATGCCTCATGTACAAAACCCACTCAAGCCTCATGTGCAGAACTAGGTGCCAATGGCAGTGTGAGCAGTGAGAAATATGAAAGGCTTCATAGGAGCTTCAACTCTTCCAGGGGTCCTGGGGCTTGGAGGACAGATCAAAGAGGTGAGGGGACATGGAATCAGGCCTTCAAAGGTGAGTCAGAAAATGGCAGGACATTAGATGTGGCTGGGGAGGGTAGTGTTCCTGAGAGAGCCCGGGAAGGGGAGGTCAGCCCACACCAAATCATGTGAGAGGTCTCAGGTGCTCCGAAGGCTGGCACGGGGTGGGGGGCAGGACAGGCCAGACTTGGGGGATGGTCATAAGGAGCATCCGAAGCCGTCTGCCCCCTCTTTCTTGTGCCACCCACAGAGTCTCTGTCCAGAAACACCTTCCTGCCATCCATGGTACATGTGCACCCTCCTCTCCTGATTAGGTCGCTGGGAATTTCTAAAGACAGGAACACACATGTAACAACTGTAGAGTCCAGGGTGAGAAGATATGGTGGGTTCCTGCAGCCACAGCATGACTCGGAGTAGAACAGAGATGGAGGGTCAGGGCAGAGAGTGACAAGCCTCTTCACTGCCAAGTACACACACTGATCAGAAGTCCTGATCCATGTACAGACAAGGATGTGCTTGAAACCCATGGGCTCCTCTGCCCCTCCCCCACCCCCCACCGAGGCTAAGCCAGGGTGGGTGCGAGGGTCTGGCTGGGACAGAGATGAGGCTGGGCTGCAGCAGTGATGGTTACAGGGCTCACCAAAGTGATGTGGCCAGTGGTTGGGGTCTCATGCCCAGCACGTGAGAACACAGCCAAGATGGCACAGGGACTCCTGGCTGATGTGGGGCGTGAGCAGCCCATCAGGGAGAGGGGTAAGCACTGGAGAACGGGCAGTGTTCTACAGGGAGGAGGCTTCCTGTTCTGCAGACAGCCACAGAGGGGCAGGCTCCCTGCCAAGCTGTCAGCTGCTAGAGAGCACCCACTGGGGGCCCAGTTCAGATCCCGTCCCTGCTGTGTGTCCTGGAGCGAGTTATTAATGCTTACCCTCTTTGTGACTCTGTTTCTTCACAAGTAAAACAGGATAATGGTCTTGCCTGCTTTATAGTGCTGTCTTGAGGATTAGCAGTGCCCTACTGATGCTGGGAAAGATTGAGGGCAGAAGGAAAAGAGGGCATCAGAGGATGAGATGGCTGGATGGCATCACTGATGCAATGGACATGAACTTGGGCAAACTTGGGAGATGGTGAGGGACAGGAGGCCTGCTGTGCTACAGTCCATGGGTGGCAAAGATGTGGACGCGACCGGGTGACTGAACAGCAGCAGCGTGCTGGCACAGCTGTCACAGGGCCCTTAGTGCGTAAGCGCTCTTCTCACCACTGGAGATGCCCTCAGCCATAAGCAAGCTGGCCTCGCCGCCTTCACAGTGTCACCCCTTCTGCGAGGCCATCCTGGCTCCACACTGGGCTGGGGCCTCTCTGCGTGTCCCTGGCCTTTCCCTCCCAGCCTTGACCTTCTAGGCTGATGGGGCTTGTCAGATCCTCCACCTGCATCTCCATCTGCCTTCCGCTGCCTGGGGCTGCACAGGGCAGGGGTAGGTCCATCACCTGTGGGGTCCAGTGCTTTCCTTTATCCGGAGCCCTCTCCCTCTTGGTCTCTGTTACGCCTCCCTCCTTGTCCTGTGTCCTCCCCAGTCCCTGCCTTGCTCTCTGCCCCTCTCTTTCTTCATCATTTCCTATCTCCCCCGGACCTGAGCCAGTAACCTGGTCCCGGCCCCCCGCCCTCCCCTCCGCTTCCCAGTTCCACCAAGTGCTGGCCTCGGCCCGCCAATTCCTTCTGTACTTCACCTCTTTTTATTTCTCTGTCTCACTCTCTTGTCTCTGTCCTTCCATGTCTCTTTCACTTGGGCTCTCTTGAGCCAGGAACCTCACCTGTGACCTCCCAAACTGGCTTCTGTTTTGATCAGTTCATGAGTGATCACCTTCACCAACACTCACTGTGATTATGCAGAGTGAGGTCACCAGGGTTCCTGCCCCCAGAGGCACCGCCCCACTCCCTCTCTGAGCTGGCCTTGTGGAGCCTCAGTTTTCTCATCTGGTGAGACCCGAGGAACATTTGTTTTGAGGACCAGAGATACTGCTGGTAGTGAAGTGTAGACTCCCGGTAGGTGCTCAGTTAACAGTGGCTGCTGTTTGTGTACTGTTTTTTCTGTTTATTTCAGGCTGGGGAGGGGAGGGCAGCAGGAAGCCCAGGGCCCCTGCGTATATAAGTGTGAGGACTGCCTGCCGCAGTGTGACTCCAGATGGATCTCTCCCAAAACACTTCACTGCTTTCTGCCTGGGACTCAGTTCTCTTGAGTGGTCACACTGGAGGCTGGCTGTGTGGCTCTGGCCTGCTCACATTCCGTGTCTGAGCCCTCTGTTTCCTTCTCCATTTTATGAGGGAAGAAAACCCAGATTCAACAAAAAGTTGGGTCTGAACTCTAAGATGACAGCCCAGGACAAGGCTATTGAGCGGCCTTTCCACATTCCATGTGTCTCTCTCCCTCCAGCACCACAGCCTCGCCACCCCCACAGCCCTTCCAGACCACGCATAGCTCCGGGACCGCCAAGCCCCCCTTCCAGCTCTCCGACCCACTCCAGCAGCAGGAAGAGCCAGCACCCGCCAGCAGCTCAGCGCCCGGCCGCTCCCTGGCCGCCCTGAGCTTGCTCCCTGCCATTGCTGCCAGCATAGTAGCCTCCTTCCTGCTGCACACCCTCGGACCCTCCTGACCTCGGCCGCATGCCTGCCCGGAGCAGAGAAAGAAGCCAGAGAAACCGACGGGAAGGTCTGCAGCCACACCCACTGCCCCTGCCACCCTCCAGGGGTGCTTGACACCTCTCGGGCAGTCCAGATGGGATCCGTTAAAACACTAGAGCTTTATTGTACCTGACTTACATCTTCTTTTTTGTAGAAGGATCTTAATTTCCCATAGTGCTATGGGGCTCTTTTGTAAAATATGTGTCCATATTAAAAAAGAAAAATGTATTTATTCTACTGATAAAACTATTTTTATGTGGCCGATGTTAATAACTAGCCCCATCACCAACCCAGGAGGTGAACCCAGGTTGCCAGGACAACTGCGACCTTGCAGGGACTGTGGCTTTGAACTGGCTAGCTCCTGGATCAGTGGAGTCCTCCAGCATGCCGGTTTGGCTTCTCCCACCATGGGGTCCTCAGAGGGAGAGGCAGGCAGACAGGCTTAGCTTTTGTGAAACTGGACTTGGGAGCCAGAGATGTGAACGCTGACGGTCCTTCCTTCCCCTGGATGCATCCTGGGGCTGGGAAGGTACTTTAGGAAAGAGAATGCTGCTATTTTGAAAACCCTGAGTGTCTGTGAACTGGCCCTCCAGAACTCTTGGTAAGTGTTCCGACCAAAGCACTGGGGTGGGGGAAGGGCTGTTGGCGCTGAGGGAGGTGGACCCCCCAGCCCCAAGTGACAGATGGTTAAACTGAGATGGTTAAACTCACCAAAGAGAAGAAGGCGGTTGCCCAAGGTCACAAAGCAAGTGGGAGATCCGGGGTGTGAGTCTAGACTCCCCCTGTTCTGGCTGGTATCATTAATCTATCTCGGCTTATAGGAGAGGCTGTTGAAGTCATGACCAAATGGAGTGAGCTGAGCCAAAGGACAGGAGCACAGAAGTGCAGTTTTAGAGACAGGGCCTCTAGGAATTCCATGGTAACGATACTGATAATGAGAGCTGCCATTAGCTCAAAGTCTGGCAGGCATTTTGCACACTCACTTTATCACGGATCCTCACACCAGTTCTGTGAGATGTGATTGTCCCCATTTCACAGATGAGGAAACTGAGCCCCTGTACGAGATAAAGGGACTTGTTCAGTGTTCCCCAGCCAGCACCTGGCCCTAGATCAGGGTGACTCAAAAGCAACACTTGTCTCTTGGACCATGTCTGTCAGGTTCTCTGTGCAGAGGAAAGTTCCAAGGGAGGCAGATCTCACCAAATGGGCCAGCACATGCTTCTTACTGCAGCCAAAGAGACCGCTTGGCTACAGTCATCATGTTGGTCCCTCCAGCCAAAGGGCTCTGGCAGCAGGCTCTGCCACGTGTCCCATGCCCCAGCTTGTCTTATCCTGGAGCCAATGAGAGGCTTTCCTGCCAAATCAGTGAAGCTGGAGGATAGTCGTGATGGGCCTGCAGAGACAGAGCAGCCAAACGGGGGCAGGCAGGCCACCGAGACTCAGAGAAGCTGACCAGCTCCTCTGTCCCCAGGGTGACAGCCAAGAAGACAGAGGGCCCAGGTTGGCTGCGTCCCAGCCCTGGACCCTCACTGGGCTGGCAGCTCATTAGTTACAGAGTCCTGGAATGCAAGAGTGGAAAGGGCCCTCATTCGACAGAAAAGAACAGTGAGAAGATAGGCCCAGAGAGGCGAGGTACTTCCCCAAGGCTGCACAGCTGGGCAGGCCTGCTGACGCTAGCTCAGTGTTCCTCAGCAACGCCGCACCATGGGCTTCCCTAGCAGGCCTGGTAGTATCTGATTAGCATCAGTGCCATTGTGCCCAGCCTGGCAGCTGCCTCCTATCTGAGACAGTAGGGTTCTGGGCAACTCATTGGATGGTCAGAAGCCCCAGGGGCATCTTGGCAGGCAGCTGAATTCTTTTCAGATCTGACCCAAATGAATATGTTTGAACTTGAGACCTGGCAGGAGCCCTGAGCTCTGCTCCACAGGGTCCAGCCCAGCCCCGTGGGTACCACACTGTAAACTGAACTTGACCCCGGCCAAGGCTGGAGTCCATTTATCCTTGGCAGAAATGTGACTTCCTATTTCTGAGCCGGAAGGGGCTTAGCTGACTTTTAAAGCAGGCTCAGAAGGCCTGTTGGACATCAAATAGATGGCGCGGAGTGCTATTTGGATGAGATAAGTGTAAAGGAATTAGAAACACAGAGGCCAGATTTCCCTCTGTTCAGGGCAGAGTGTGGCATGAGATGTATTGAGATGGAGCCCGAGGTTAATTAGAGATGAAGCCCTTGGTAAACAGTCCAAGCACCTGACCGCATGCCCAGATCTGTGCCAGGCGTGGGGCCAAAGAGGTAAATTAATGCAGTGTGATTATCAAACACACACAGTGCCAGGCTCTGCGCTGGGGCCAAATCTAGCCGCCTTTCTTGGCCTAGAGAAGTTCATCATCAAAAGGCAACAAGCAGCCCAATCCTAGGTTCTTAGAAGGAACTTTACAGGTCATTCTGTCCAGGCCCCTGACTACAGGCAGGTTCCCCAGAGCCCTCCACTGAGCAGGTTGGGAGATCCCAAGCTCTCCCTCCACCAAGGACTCAAGTGTTTAAAGAAAGCCACATGGGCCGCAGACGGATGGGCCACCTGATCAGGTAGACACATGCTGATGGGACAGCCAGAGCCAGTGTGAGTTAGACATCTGCAGCCCACATCCACTGTTCCCTGAGGAACCACCACTGGCCAGGATTTGAAACTTACATCCCTCAAGTCCCCCCAAGCAGTAGAGAACTTGCTGACTTATACTTCCAAAGACCAGAGGCATATGGACAGAAATCTGCACAGCTGGGGCATTTGAATTCTCTCTTCCTGGGCCAGGGAACCATCATTCCATCTGCAGTCACTCACGTGATTTGGAATAATCCACCCACCACTGCTGACATTTTTTTCCGGCATATGATATGTGCCTCTCCTCACAAAATGCCCCTGTTTCTCTGAGAGCATTGTTAAGATCCTAAATCCTTGGCTTAGGGCTCTTACCTTTGACCTTGAGGCAGGCAGAGGAGATCAAGGACTGAGGGCTGGCCTGTTCCTGGTGGCCCTGGGTCCTGTCCCCCAGAACGGCTGTCGGAATGACCAAGGGGCTTTCTAGGTCAGGTCAGCATGGCCCTGTCTCCTGATCTCCCTCCAGGCTGTTCTGAGCACCAGCAACCCTGTGAAGGCCGGGACCATGAAGGCGTACAAGTCAAGCTGCAGGAAGCTGCAGCCGGCCGCCAAGGGCCCCACCAGCTCTGAGCGTCAAAGATCTGGAGTCTATGAAGCGTAGCCAGACTGAAGCATATTTGTCCTTCCCACGACAGACAGGCTGTTTCACATATGCTGTTTCCCAGGCCTGGAAATGCCTTTCTTTCACCCCTAACTGCTCATCCTTTGAGGATCAACTCAGATATCACATCCTCCAGGAAGCCCTCTGCACTGACTGTGTCTCTGCTCTCCTATCATACTGTGAGCTCCTCAGTGGCAAGGGTCTTGTGAATTCATCCCTGTATCCTCACTGGACACAAAAATGCCACCCAAGAGATGTGCAGAGAAGGACGGAGGAAGAAAGGAGTGAATGAGGAAGGAAAGGAGAGAGGCAGACCTTAGTTCTGCTGGTAGAAGGGTCTCCGCAAAGCCAAAGCTGTCGTAAGATGGCAGGTGTCCCTAGAAGTGGTGAGTTTCCCATCAGGAGTGGTGTGTGAGCAGGGGCAGTTGGCCCACCGGCTGGAGATGTGGTAGGAGAGCTGAAGTCTTGGCAAGGCAGTGGGGTAGGGTCGCTCCTGGCTCTTTAATACTCAGGTTCTTTGAACACTGTTATTTTTCCAAAAATTCATCTAAGCAGCCAAAAAATCACCCGGGCTGGCTCTCTAAACCAGTAAGTTTCAGAAATCAGTCTAGCCTCACTCCCCCCACCCTCCACCCCCATTCTTCAACAGCCCAGCCGGGCCTGACATGAATTGGCATGCTTGCCTGCTGCCCTGGGGCAGGGGGACTTCTGGGCAGTGGGGCAAGGCTGAACCGGAACCCAGGCCCCTGCTCCCAGCCCAGAACTCCTTCCCTCCCTGCCCCGCCCCGACACTGAGGGAGAAAAAAGGGGGGGGCCTGAGAACCGACTGAGCCTTCCCAGGCCCTTTCCCAGGAGCATCAGCACACCCTGAGCTTTCCCTCATGTGTGTGTGTTTAGTCGTGTCTGACTCTGCAACCCTTTGGACTGTGGCCCACCAGGTTCCTCTGTCCATGAGATCTTCCAGGCAGGAATACTGGAGTGGGTTGCCATTTCCTCCTCCAGGGGCTTATCCTGACCCAGAGATTGAACCCACGTCCCCTGCGTCTCCTGCATTCCTGGCAGACTCTTTACCGATGAGCCGCTGAGGGGGGCCTCTCCGCTCTCCCTGCTCTTTCTCCGAGTGTAGGCTCCTCCTTGCCAGAGATAGCCTAGAGAGTCCTCCACTTTGCTGAGTGACCTTGGGCAAGTCCCCGCCCCTCTCTGAGCCTCCATCTCCTTATCTGTCACATGGAGACTTTGTTTCCTGCTTGGGGAATGCCACGTGCAATCTTGGGGCTCCACAAAGGTGAGGCATTCCCCCCTCCCCAGCCCTGTGCTCAGCTTTCCTCCCAGCACCTGGGGGCTGCCACGGGATCAGGAGCATGTGGCAGGCAAGGAAGGTGAGAGAGTAGTGCGCCTCGAAGGGCCCCTCCATCCCAAGTCCCACTGCGGGAAAGTGGACTTTTGAATAAGACTCTCAGTCTAAGAAGTTTCTGGCGGGGCTCTCAGCCATCTTGGGCCCCCAGTGGCTGGGGCGGCAGGGGCTGACTCCTGGTCAAGGGATGTTCTAGCCCAGAGCAAGGGAAGCCAGAGCCCCTGTGCCATTCCTGGGCCTCAAAGAGCTTGCAGGGTGTCCCGGCCCGACTCTCACTGTGTGACACAGCTTCAGATCGTAATGTATTGGAAAGGTATTCCTGATGTTGCGCTTTTAATCACCTCTTCCTCTCACCTCTGTGAATTATCCTGAAGAGCTCTTTAAGAATATAATAGAAGACAAAGAAAGATGCTATTAATGTTATTTTGCCAAGAATATTTTTGTAGCATAATATATTAATAAAAGATATGATGACTTCCACATGACAGTGTCTCTGCATGCCGATGGCTCCCCTCCTCCCGCAGGGGGCCGTGTGGGGAGTCACCTTTGCTCAGAGGGCCAGCACCTGAGGCGGTGGTGCAGAGGACCTAGCATGGGCCCATTTTCCATGTAAAAATTCAGGCAGGTTCTGGGAGGGTGTTCGGGCAGGTGTCCAGCGGCTTGAGAGACCTCACACCACATGGGGTCCGTGGAGCCCTCTCCAGCTTTGTTCATCTGAACAATCAACCCGGAACCTGGCTTCACCCGTGGGACCCCCTCGGTCACTTCTCACTCATCAGCACCTACTGATTCAACTTTGTTAACACTCTCACCTCTCTCCCTCCCCCGGCGCCAGCCTAGCCCAGGTGTCCTCACTGTCCCTTACCAACCAAGGCTGTGTGCTCTCTGACCCACTCTCCACCCCCCACCCCCTACAAGCCCGGCAGCCCAAGTGAACTCTATAAACCACAACAACGACCACAAACCTCCCCGGCTTTTTCAAATTACTGTTCCTAGTACACAAGTCAAGGTCACACAAGGCGCTCTGATAACCTCAACCTGCCCGTGTCCCCAGCATGAAATTCACATCTTACCCATTCCCCTCCTGGTTTCTAGCACTGCAGGACTGCAGGTTGTCTCCGTGTTTTTTCAACTCACCCTAATTGTCTCCATCCTCTGCCTTTGCACACACTTTCCCCCTGTGCTCCTTGTCTTTCTGTATCTCTCCCCCTCATTCATTGTTCTTGTACCTCCTGCACAGCCCAGCTCCAGCGGTATCTGCTCCACGAGGCTTCCCTTAATCCTCAAGCTGCGTCAGCCCTTCTGTCCCTCCGGCCCCACAGCACCCCATTTACTGTGCACCTGGGTTGTGCAGAAATGACCTGCATGTGGCTGTCCTTCCCCTTGACTTCCTGAGGCAGGCACCGTGGTTGGTCATCTCTGTATTGTCAAGGCACAGGATTTGACATCTAGTGAGTGCTCATGGAAGAAAGACACAGTCAGTGAAGGAAGGGAGGAAGAAGAATGGGAGGCAAGACTTCGGGTAAACAATAGAGCTTTTATATCAGATATCACCGTGTTAGCTGGCTAGGATCTGCACAAGGTGACCGTACTGTAAGGGTCCACCCGGGAAGAGGCGTGGCCCCTGGGACTCGGTGGCAGAAGGGGGCAGGTCACCTAGAGGTTTGGGGTGGGCCAAGTTTCTAGTTTTGAAATCCCAGAGCCTTCACCAGAGCCAATTCATTGACGATGTTAATGAGCCCTTGCTGGCTCCTATAATAACGTGGACTGCACTTGGGCGGCCCATCCGCGAGACAGGTGACAAGATGCAATTGCAAGCAAATGCTTACTGAGCATCTATTATGCATCAGACAGTGTTCCAAGCATTTCTGTCTTATTTTATTCTCACAACTCTTCTTCCTTATCACTATTTTATAGATGAAATAACTGAGAGAGAGAAAGATAGAGAGAGAGGCTAAGTAACTTGTTCACAATCACACAGCTTATAAATGCTGGAGCCAGGATTGCAACCCAAGTAGTTAAGCTTCCGGACTGTTTCCTTAACCTTTACTCAAGCTCTGCTGTGCTGGCTACAGCCTGTGAGGTGAGCAAGGAGGCCTCTGCCTCCCCCATTTCACAGGGCAGTGGGTGAGGTTAGGTCCCATCCAAGGCACAATGCCTCTTCTGTGTCCTGGAGCCAGCCCAGACCTCTCTCCCACCCATTGACTCTGGACAGAGCTCCTGATAGGAAGCCTCCTGCTCCCCACCCACCCTCTGCCCCACCGTGATGGTCTTTAGAGTTGGCATCAATAGTGTAAATATCACAGCTGTAGCCTGTGACCTTGTGTTCTCTGCCCCTCCAGCTCTGGTTGTACTCAGGAAAGGAAGCCATCATCTACCTGCCTAGACACTCAGTGGGAAAGGGAGCCCTTGTCCTTCCTTGGGGGATGTAGTCCTCAGTTCAAGAAGCTATGGCCTAGGAATGGGGTCTCAGACACTATGGACTGAGTGACCCAGGGGACCAGGGACTCATCAGAGCCCCTGACACCTTGCTCTCCATATGGCAGCAGGTGGCAAGAGGGGAGACCCCGTGTTTATACCTGGTACACTCAGGTGTTTGCACCTCCTTTCTTGGGAGCCTTGCCCACCTCTCCTGCCCTGAGCTCTGGACAGGCTCCTGTTGACATGCTTTTCCTGGGAGAAACCAGATGCTCCTTCTGATAGTAGATCATTAGATTTGGGAGAACCCCTTCTCAGCCCCACCTCTCTGTAGAGTGGCCCCAGATAAGAGGCTTTCTCCATACAGCTACAAAGATCAGAGCTGGGTCCAGGGAGAAAACTACAGGGGGTGCGGAAGAGCTTCAGAACCAGGACACAACGCTGAGGAGGCAGAGGAGGGTTCTCTGACTCTGGGAGGTGTGTGCGAGGGGCCGGGGTGTCTCATGGAGAAGTGATCCCACCGCAGGATAAAGGCGGGCTAGTTGGCCATCTCTAGTTCCCTCTGACTCGGACTCTTCTTTTTGATCTCTTCCCCTCTGGGCCCTTGCTCCCCCTCCATCTTTCTATGTCCCTCGAGGCCCCTCCTTCCTGGCCCTGAGCATCCAGGGCCCTGTAGCCAACCCTGCAGTGGCGCAGTGTCCACTGCAACGGAACCTGTACTGGGGACCGCAGGCCGGGCGCTGCAATCTCTGCTGAGGCCAGCGCTGTGGCCGCGGGCAAGCTCCGCCCCTCTCTGGACCTGTCTCCTTATTTACATGAAAGGAGGCGGAGCCGATTGTAGTCACTAAAATTCCTTTGAGAAAGAGCAACCTCCATTTTCATGTGGAGATATTCCTCTGTGGGTGCCTGAGGTAGAAAGGAAAACTACCACCCTCTCCCACCTTAAAGGAGGTGAAGGGGAAGATGATCTTTATGACCAGGGGAACAATTCTGTCATACTGCTTCTGAAAGGGAGAACAAGAGGAGGGAAGAGGAGCGAGGAACTGGCAAGACAGAGAAACCGAGGGAAGTAGGCACAGCACCTCCTAGGCAGAGAGAAAGCATGCAGATAACAGTCATTTCCTGGCTGCAGCAAGAACCCCAACTCCATGTGCTCTGCCAGTCCCAAGTAGAGTCTCCCTGGCTTGAGAAGATTTGGGATGAGGGGACCACAGGAGGGGCTTTTCGCTGCCAGTTGGCATGGAGTGAAGCAGAGGTGGTGAGGTCAAACAACAGAGAACTGGAAGGCAAGAGGGCCACCTCCCTGAGTATAAGCCCCAGGGAATCCACTGACTCTGGGAGGGTCTGAACGTCAGCCATGGAGCTGGTGTCCAGGACGATCTTAATCAGAGATATTGGAGCCAGAATGTTCTGGCCATGTCTGGGTTATGAGTGGACACAAATCACAAGCTTAGATCTGCCCACCTTGGGCTCCCATGAGTTGAAGGTTTGGGGAGCTCCAGGGCTCACTGAATGGTCCAGGAATCAGCCTCCCCTCTCCCTACCTCATCATTACACGCACACCACCCCGCCACCAGACTGCTGCAGCAGGGGCAGCACCCTGGCCGGGCCGATTCCTGGCAGGGTGGAGCTGGGAGGTGTGAGAAGAGTTGGGGACCTCCATCTGCAACTCGCTGCAGCCAGGAAGCCAGCCGGGCCAGCCACTGTTAAACGGCACCATAAAAAGAAATTATTTTTCAGAAAATATTCATAAAACCCTGTTTTATGTCAGTTCTGGGCTTGCAAACCAGTTCCTATGCTTTCTCTCTTTGTATTTTCCATTTCTTCCTCCCTGATCAGTCACAAAAAAAGAACGATAAAATTTCCAGCCTGGAGACACAAGTCCCCAGACAAGGATTGGAGAGTCACAGGCTTCCCAGATGATCCCTCCCTAGTTTTCACCTGCCTCCTGTTCCCTGAGACTCAGGAAGCGTGGAAGGAGGGCGGAGCAGGATGGTAACAGGGAGAGAGGAGAGGAACACAGGAGGAGACAGGCAGACAAGAGAGAAAACTGACAGAAGATGGAGTGAGGATCCAGGAGTGAGGGGTCAGCAGAAAGAGGGACAGAAGAGGGAGAGGCAGACAGACCGTGCTGCAGAGACAGGAAGAGAAGGGAAAGGCAGTCAGAAGAGGCTCGGGAGGACAGAAAGAAAAACGCCAATGGGGAGAATCCAAGGGGAGAGGGACCAGACCGCCTGGAGTCGGCACACAGCAGGGTCTCAGCGAAAGCAAGGCAGCACGGCGTGGGTTGCCAGCACAGACTGCTGCCTAGGATGAGGGGCCAAGACACACAGACCTCTAGAGACACTCTTGGGAGCAAGCAGCCTCCTCCACACAGGGAGACTTGAAAACACAAATTCCCTGCTTGAGTCCCCCAGTTCAGGAGAGCAGCCCCATTACCCTTCATCCTCCAACAAAGATTCTTCAGGCTCAGCAGCAGTCACGGGCTGATCTTCAGGGGTCCTGGGGCCTGGTCCTGACCTTGCCCCCACTTCCAAGGAGTCCCTCTCTCAGCCTCATTTCCCTCATCTCTATAATGGGCATAATAAACATAGTTCTGGCACAGGTTACAATAAGGTTGCAATGAGATAGTGGATGGAAACCAAACCCCAATACATGGTTAGTTGTTACTGCTGCCCCTGCAGGCTGCAGAGTCCAGCAGCTGGGTGCAGAGTCGGGAAGTGGCCGCTGCCGCTGGAGGCCCGCAAGGGTTTCAGCCCTGGAGGTGAGGTCCAGGCACAGCCAAGGGCAGTGGCCCGAGTGGTGGGCAGGCGCAGACCTGGACTACCTCACTGCGTACATTTAGAAGCTGGTGCTTTATCAGATAGGTAATTGGAGCCAACGGGTCAGTTGTGTGGCTAGAGCACGTCATCCAAGTTTTCTGTTCCCCTGGCATTATGGTATTTGATTTTGCAAGTCACCCTGGCTCCAAAATCACTGCAGATGGTGAGTGCAGCCATGAAATTAAAAGGCTCCTTGGAAGAGAAGCTATAACAAACCTAGACAGCATATTATAAAGCAGAGACATTATTTTGCCAACAAAGGTCTGTATAGTCAAAGCTATGGTTTTTCCAGTAGTCATGTATGGATGTGAGAGTTGGACCATAAAGAAGGCTGCATGCTGAAGAATTGATGCTTTTCAACTGTGATGTTGGAGAACACTCGAGAGTCCCTTGGACTGCAACGTGATCAAACCAGTCAATCTTAAGGGAAGTCAACCCTGAATAATCTTTGGAAGGAGTGATGCTAAAGCTAAAACTCCAATACTTTGGCCACCTGATGCAAAGAACTGACTCACTGGAAAAGACCATGATGCTGGGAAAGATTGAAGGCAGGACGAGAAGGGGACGACAGAGGATGAGATGGTTGGATGGCATCACTGACTCAATGGACATGAGTCTGAGCAAACTCTAGGAGATAGTGAAGGACAGGGAGGCCTGGGGTGCTGTAGTCTATGGGGTCACAAAGAGTTGGACATGACTTAGCGACTAAAAACGACTAAGCATCTGTCCTGTGGAGGAGCCTTAGGGTGGGTGGACCCTGACTTAGGGCAGGAAGGAGGAGGTTGGAGGAGAAATAAGGCTGGCCCTTATTTTCACCCCGAAGAATCTGTGCCTGAGCCTGGTTCTGACCCCACGCTCTCGGATGTGGGGTGGGTGAGATGTGCCCACTGTCACTGGGGCCTGTGCCCTTGTGGGGCTGAGGACGCCTAACTGCCTTGGACCTGGAGGATACACGAAAGGTTGCAGCAGGAGGCTGGGCTTGGGTGGGGCCTGGCATCTGGTGGGAGCAGCTGCAACCTGCAAGGCCCTGGGACTTTGCCCTGTGGGCAGCAGAAGCCACAGGCAGTTTTAGAACAAGGCAGTGCAACGTCGTGTAAAAGCCTGATGGCCTGGGCCCTATCTCTCCTCCCTCTGAGTCTCTGTTCCCATCAGCAAACTAGAAGAGCTCCCATGAGGACTCAGGGTCAAGCAGATGTGCCTGTGCTTACAGAACCCAAGTGTTCTGAGTGCTTCGTGGTGGTGGTAAAAGAAGGTAGTGAAGATGACAGAGGAGGAGGGCACTTACTGAGCCCCGCCTCCCCCCAGGCCATGACAGCTCGCAGGACACAATGACACAGGAAGCCTCATGGTCCCAGGGACTCTCCTCCGTGACAGCGGAGCAGGGTGGGAGGGCATCAGCCACTCTGCATTGGAAGAACCCTGACAACGACTGACTGTGAAGCTCTCTTTCCCCACTCTCTGAGGAGCAGTCCCCCTGGGCCAGACCCAAAGGTGCAGAACCGGAAGCCTCCCAGGGCAACCTCAGCTGGGATTTGAACCTGGATCGTGCTGGTTGGTGAAGGCTCGCCTGCCGTCTGGTGACTGCCACCAGGAGCCAGTGTTGCCCGGGCTGTGACCTCGGGCTCCAAACAAGTGACCTGGAAGGGCAAGGCTTCAGCTTGGGAACTGGAAAGGATCAGGCTTGCCTTTGGTTTGGGGAACAGATAAGAAGACCACCAAGAGCAGACTCGCCCAAGTCCTGTTGGCACATCCAAGGTGGAGGCTGAGTCTAGATTTCCAGGCTCCCAGGTGCCCTCCTGGCCTCAGCACACTGTGGCTCACCTGGATGTAGGGCAGTGGGCCAGCATCCAGTTCACCTCAGCTTCCAACACCTTCCCCCCAGTGAGCTTGAATCTGCAGGGAGGGCAGGCCCTGTGTTTGGAACTTGTTCAGAAATATTCATGCACGCAATGGGCTTCCCTGGTGGCTCAGACAGTAAAGAATCTGCCTGCAACACAGGAGACCTGGGTTCAAACCTTGGGTCAGGAAGATCCCCTGAAGGAGGAAATGGCAACCCACCCCAGCATTCTTGCCTGGAGAATTCCATGGACAGAGAAGGCTGACAGGCTACAGCCCATGGGGTCCTAAAGAGTTGGACACGACTGAGCAACTAACACTCTCAGTGAAGTACTATTGAGCAACTACACTATGCCGTGCATTGAGCTCCCAGCTAGAGAACTGGTCCTTCCTGTCTCCCAGAGTCCACAGCTTCGGGCGATGCAGGCACCAGGAGTAACACTATAACAGGTGATGTTTACCCGGAGGGCAGAGCCAGCCTCAGGACTTAGAGTTGATCTGGAAGCACACCGACGTCCTCCTCAAACCTCCTTCCCCTCTCCGTCCCCATTAATCCTGCTTCCCAGTTCTCCCCCTCAGTCTCTCCAGCCACATGTTCCCTTTACTCCCCCCACAAATCCATGCTCCTGCCACATAGAACTCCTCAAGTTTCCCTGAACAGAGCTCCAGTTACCGGCCCCCACTGTCCCCTGCATAGACAATTTCCCAGTCTCCCTATGTTTACCCAAAATTTCCCTCTTGTTCTCCAAGACCTCATTTCATTCTACCTCCTCATAGACATTTCCCTGGCCTACCAGCCTCACAGTTTATACCTCTTCTGAAGCATGGGCTTCATATAAGCAGGCTTAGATTATGGTTTTCTTATGTCTTATTGCTCTTTAAAAAAAAAAAAAAAGGCAAAGCCCATGGTGCCGAGACCTTACTCATCCTTGTATTCCCTGAGTGAAGTCTTTAAAATAGAGGACATGTGACTGATATCTCAGAGAAGGCAATGGCACCCCACTCCAGTACTCTTGCCTGGAAAATCCCATGGATGGAGGAGCCTGGTGGGCTGCAGTCCATGGGGTCGCGAAGAGTCGGGCACAACTGAGCGACTTCACTTTCACTTTTCACTTTCCACTTTCATGCATTGGAGAAGGAAATGGCAACCCACTCCAGTATATATCTAGTTCATTAACTTTATAGCTGAAGATTAAGTACCATTCAAGATTAGTACTGAATTTATTTTATCAAAAGCAAAACAGAAAGCAATGCAAACCTCTGGGTACCACACAGGTCTGAGTCTTCCCTCTCGTATGCGTGGTTTCTAAGAGAAATCCTTCAAGTCAGTGTTTATCAATAGGGATAATATCACCACCCACAGGGTATTTTGAAACTCTGCAGGGGAATTTGGGCTTTCATATATTGTTGGGAGGGGGCTTGTGATCATGGGTCAGGGATGCTTGGTGTCCTGTAAGGAGTTCCACAAAGAGAATTATTCCCTATTCTGCACAATGTTTGCACATCTTGCCAGACATTCGTCAGGACAGAAAAAGCCATTTGTATTATCTGAGCCTAAAACCATTTTACATAAACACAAAGTTGTGGGGTTTTTTGCAAAGTTTTCATATATATATACTACATCTTACAGGAATGAAATTGCCTTGCACACTGAAAGATAAATGTACGTTGTTTTGTTCCAAACCTTACCAAGAGCTACTCACCACTTCTGAAGGCCACCTTACGGACAGCACTGCTTGCGCATTTGAAGCATCAGAGCAACACACCTCTATCCCACTGTATTTTAGCAGTCACATTCATAGTGATTCAACAAAAAGGCATGTGCATAGAGAATGCCTCCTGCCATATCAGTAAACAGGATATTTCAGCCCTCAAGCCATCAGTCACTGTAGCTATCTGACAGTGTACCCTGTGGGGATTCAGGTTGGAGAAAAACAGGATACCGGCCCTAGATAGTTCAGTTCAATCGCTCAGTCATGTCCAACTCTTTGAGACCCCAAGGACTGCAGCATGCCAAGCTTACCTGTCCATCACCAACTCCCAGAGCTTGCTCAAAGTCATGTTAAGGTGCCCATCAAAGGAATGTGCCCAGACTCTTGCACCTTCCATACAGAGAGAAGTGCTAAATTCATTAACTTGTGATGTCTAGTTTTTCTTTAATTAACAGTCATCTCTTGATGTTCCGACTACCTTTTTTTAATTGAAAAACTCCTATATATCCTGGCTCTCCACTTACCTCTTCAGACCAATCCCTCAGACCTCCTGAAGGCCCCCTAATGGACAGCACTGCTAGTGCATTTGAGGCATCAGAGCAACACTGTTGGATGACTGTCTCTGGGTTTAAGTCCTCAGTTTACCAAATAAAATGTAATTCTCAGTTTTTAGGTTGTGCAGCTTTTTTTCCCCTGTCGACAGGTGCAAGACTTTGACCACTGCAGTATGTCTGCTAGCTTTCTTATGCCCAACATTAACAGACCAAATTACATATTGTTTTATTATCAGCTACTTTCCTTTTCCTTTTATGTCTCTTTTTCCCTACAGTTAGGGCATCATATTAAATTTTTAAAATCATATGTGTAGGTGTTTTGTATTATCCAGATATTTGATTTTAGCACAGAAGCAGCATTATAAAGTACTTTAATAAAAAAGGATATTGGTTGAAAACCCCTGTTCTACATACGTCTTTCAAGTCTGAGAAGTGAAAAGAACTGTGATGTTGGACCAGTCCCTAGAATCGGAAGCTAACGATCTTTTATCCTAAATTACACTAGACTTTTCTGAATGATTTGCCAAGAGATTAGTGTCTTTCAAAGGATAGGAGGCTGGTATGATCTATGGCAAAGAGCAACAGGCCTGGGCTGAAGACTCTTCTGCTAGTTACTGGTTATCTTGCCTTGAGAGTATGACTTAATCCTCGACTTATTTGCCTCATCTGGGAAATGAGGACAAAGATAACTTACTTTATAGCTTGGAATTGTGATTAACTGAGACAACAGATCAGAACTGCTTCATACGTAAAGCCCACATCAATGCAGGTTATTAAGGTTGTCAGAAGAGAAAAGAAATAGACACACTGAATTTTCACCATCCCTCCACCCTCCACTCAGGAACCCCAAGCTGTGTAAGTGGGAGACGATGGTTAACTCAAACCCCAAACTGGGTTCTGGGCCTACCTTGCCACTGATTCAATAAACAACACCAGGCCAGTGGCATCCCCTTTCTGAAGTTCAGTTTTCCTACTTGAAGATGGCAGGAATTAGAGCAGATGAGCCTTAGAGAGCCTTCTAGCTATGGCAGGAGCTTTTTCCACTCTCCAACCTCTCAGCTCAGCTCCCAGGCTTTGAAAGCACCCCCTCTAAAAAGTTGGTTTGCATCAAATGCTAAAGGTCACCAACTTGCTGACACCTTTAGCATTTCCAAGTGCAGCAGCTTGACTGGCTTTTAAAGGGATGTTGGATTTCTTTAGAGCTTGGTGAAAAGCTCCAGCTCCACGTTAGAAGCACTCCAACCACATTCTAGCAGAGCCCATCTTTAAACAGGTCCAAAGGCACACCCAGCGACCGTGGTTGGTTGTGGTGTGGAGAGGAGGCTCAGGGAGCCTTTGGAATGGGAGACAGGCAGAGCAGACATGGGAGTGTGGGATGTGGACTGGACTGGACCGGTAAGAGAAGCCACTCGGAAGGATTTTTCCACAAGAGCTGAGCATGAACTCCCAGTGGCTGGCTGTGCAAATAACAGGGAATGAGGGCACAGAGAGACATGGTTTGGGGGTGTGGGGTCCCAGGCAAAGGATTTGAGCTAGGAGGTGGTCTTAGGGGATGTGGGGCTCAGGGAAGTAAGGGGTCTGGAGCATGACTTGGAAGTCCCTGCTGTGGATTTTGGATTTGATCACTGACTGCAACTAAAAGCCTTTTATTTGAGAAGATGGGAAAGTAAGTCATGTCTCTCTGGGATACTGAGGCTCCTGAGGAATGCAGAGGGTGCAGTGGGCCAGGGAATTCAGGAGGCACAGAGAGCTGAGCCAACTCTCTCAGTGGGCCCAGGCCCATCTGCCTGTGCAGGCCAGGGAACCAAGCACAGGCTGGCAGACCCCGGTCAGATGCAAAGTCCTGACCAGTGTCCATGCTTGGCCTCAGCACCCTCGTGGGTGGGCACACAGGCTGCCAGCTCAGGCCCATGTTAGAAGTCCCTCCAGGGGATGAATCTTCCAGCATTCCTCCAAGCACTTGGTCCCAAGCTTCCCAGGGACTCAGGCCAACCAGAAGAGGTGCTTTGCCTGCTGTGGTTTATGCTCCATGAGGCTGCTCCCTTCTCAGAGGACAGCTGCCCGGCCCACTGCTCTGGCTCCGACACAGCTCTTTGCTTTCAGCTTTTGAATTTCAAAGTAAACCTGAGGCTGACTGCAAACAGATGGATGGGGTCATAAAAATCCCTCAAGCAGGGAGCAAAGAGGCTCGTGGTTATAAAAGAGAGGCTCCTTTGGAAGAACGATACCAGTGCCCATGCTGGGTTCCTGCCTCTATGAGGCCCTGCTCATTCTTTGCTGCAAACAGGCCAACCCTGCCTCCTTCTCACCCATCCAAATCCTACTTGCTTTCAAGGCTCAGACCAGCCCCAGAGTTCCCAGGCAGCCTTCTGTGACTTCCTCTCCCAGACCTTATACCTCCCAGCCACCTGGCTACCAGACTACTCTACCTTTGAGCTCCTGGGGTTATGACTTCCCACACCCCTTCACAGAGATCTACCGCATACATGACTGACAGCTTTTTTCCATTAAATAATCTTTCAAAATATATTCTAGGCATAATATCAGAAAACACCTTCCCCTTTGTGATTAATCCAGTGTTGGACAAGAGATTGATGCTGAATCAATGCTACATTGATGCTTTTCATGAAAAAGCAACTTTATATAACTTCAGTAATAGTGGACAGGAACTGGATGATGTCAATATCACCTCTAAGCAGCTGCCATGGGGACTTGTTATGATGCAACACAGGAAGTATCATTGTACTGAGCAGTGAGGGACCCATTTCCAGGGTGCACTCCAGGCAGGAAGTGTCCTCACTGAGAAAGATGACTTGTTATGTTGTTGTTGTTCAGTCACTCAGTTGTATCTGACTCTTTACAACCCCATGGACTGCAGCATGCCAGGCTTCCCTGTTCTTCACCATCTCCCAGAGTTTGCTAAAACTCATGTCCATTGAGTCAATGATCCATCCAACCATCTCATCCTCTGTCGTCCCCTTCTCCTCCTGCCCTCAATCTTTCCCAGCATCAGGGTCTTTTCCAATGAGTCAACTGTTTTCTTCAGGTGGCCAAAGTATTAGAGCTTCAGCATCAGTCCTTACAATAATATTCAGGACTGATTTCCTTTAGGATGGACTGAATTGGTCTCTTTGCTGTCCAAGGGACTCTCAAGAGTCTTCTCCAACACCACAGTTCAAAAGCATCAATTTTTCAGCATTCAGCCTTATTTATGGTCCAACTCTCACATCCGTACATGACTACTGGAAAAACCATAGCTTTGACTAGACAGAGCTTTGTCGGCAAAGTAATGTTTCTGTTTTTTAATATGCTGTCTAGGTTTATCATAGCTTTTCTTCCAAGTTCCTCTTAATTTCATGACTGCAGTCACCGTCCACAGTGATTTTGGAGCCCAAGAAAATCAGGTCTGTCACTGTTTCCAATTTTCCCCCATCTATTATGCCATAGAGCAAAAGAGAGCTCTTGGCAGAGGGAATGAGAAGACAAGATGAAGAATGAGGAGGTTAGGAAAGTTATATAAATGGTAGAACACATGCAGGCTTTAGAATCAGAATCCCAGTTCTGCTATTTGCAAGCTATTTGACTTTGTCCAAGGGATTCAATCTCTCTGACCCTGAGTTTTGTTACTTGTCAATGGGAATGATAGTAATATCTATCCTGCAGTTTTACTATGAGATGTAAAGGAGATAATGATGCTCAAGATACGCTAAGTGTTTTTTATCAAAGAGAGACCTGCAGACCAGGCAGATGGCAGGAGGGAGCCACCTCTGCATTAGCAAGAACTGACATCCAGTCTGGGTTGGATGAAGTGAGAACACCTCAGAAATTCTAAGATACTTGCTTCTATTTATTGAGGGCTTATGGGGCTTCTCCAGTGGCTCAGCGGTAAGGAATCTATCTGCAATGCAGGAGATGCAGGTTCGATCCCTGGGTCAGAAAGATTCCCCTAGAGGAGGGCATGGAACCCACTCCAGTATTCTTGCCAGGAGAATCCCATGGACAGAGGAGCCTAAAGGGCTGTGATCCATGGGGTCGAAAAGAGTTGGACACGACTGGAGTGACTAAGCACAGCACACACTGAGGGCTTGCTATGTGCCACCTGACCAGCAAAGAACATTTCAAACTTTACACTGTCCTGGAGAGTAAAGGCCATTGTCCCTGCTTTACAGATAAGGAAACTGAGGTTCCAAGAAGTTAGATGATTTACTCATGGTCACTTAGCCAGTGTCAGATTCCACTCTTCTACACTTAAAAGTTGAGCATTTGAGACAAAGAAACTCAAGTATAATACACTGTTACTTGTAACTTTTCCTGGTGCCTAAGAAAAGTTTGAGGCCTCAAAGCTGAGGCCTCAAAGCTAAAGACTGATGCATCCCAATTCAGAAAAAGGAAGCCAGACCACTCCTGCAGGACTTGCTGAGGGAAAACAAAACTAGCCCAGCACCCATAGACCACCCTTGCCCTACCAACCTATTCATGGGTAGCATTGAGGCCAGAGGACCCTCAGAGCAGGGATGGGCATATGGAGGCAGTGAGGATGGACTTTCAGAGCAGAAACCTCAGGGGAACTGGAAGATGCTAGCCAGGGAGGGCTTGGCCCACATCAGGGAGGACCTCCGTGGTTCTGAAGAAATCCACTCGTATGCCCCCAGCCAGAGAAAGAGCCAGCACTCAGCCATCTGCCACACAGAGAGCCCTGGTGTCTCCCCTCCCTTCATCTCGCCTCTGTGTCCAGCCTTGCAGGATCCATTGCAGCCTCCACTGAATGAAAGAAGTTATGGGGCTTACTCTGTGCTGACAGGGGAGTGGAGAAAAATGAACACTGTGAATTTGATGGAAAATTTAGATTGATTTTCATCAGGCAGGAGTCTTTAATATGTGAAAAGAAGACTCTTCTAATAGCTGATAGTGACAGGAAAGTTATTGAATGGGCATGCACAAAAGGTCATCCAGCGGTGGGACTTCCTTGGCTGTCCAGCAGTTAAGACTTCACCTTCCAATGCAGGGAGTGGGGGTTCAATCCCTGGTCAGGGAGCTTAGATCCCATATGCCTCATAGCCAAAAAAAAAAAAAAAGCAAAACATAAAACAGAACAATATTGGAACAAATTCAATAAAAACTTTAAAAAATGACCCACGTCAAAAAAAAATTACATAAAAACCCATTCAAGGATGAAGAGGGAGCACAGAGCCAGTTGCAGGGAATGGTTGGGGAAAAATAATAAATTTGTTTCCTCTCTGCACTCCACTGGGTCCAACCAGATAAATCAGACGTTTACATTAGGAAATCAGGCCAGTGGAGTCAGCCGCACAAGCAGCATCAGGCAGGACAAGGTGAAAAAAAACCAAATCAGACCATGGCAGGGGTTCTGCCTTTGGCTGCTGTGACAATTATTCTTAGCAGTTCATTAGTAAGGAAACACGGAAGTCCCATCTCAAAAGTCACTGATGTAGCACTAGAACCATTAAATCCAATTAGCATTGTGCTAACTATGTAGTAAGCTGTGTATGATTTTCATTCCCAAAATGAAAGTCCAAGTTTTAAAAAAAAAATACCTGTGGTTTTGTTGTGTGGATACATCTGAACTGGGTGACCATTAGAAGTCCAGATTCTGGAGTCCAGAGAACAGAGTCATCGTCTAGCCGGCATGGTAAAACATTTAGTCAAAAGACTCTACATATGAAAGCCTTGAAAATGGCTTTCTTGGTCTTAAAGTAAGACCTTGATACACAAACCTAGCACCCAAGTTCATGTCTCGCATCAGAGACCCGTATCAACCACCAGTCGACACCCACTCCCAGGGCCCTTGCTCTCCTGGAGTTCTTAGGCAGGGCACTGGGTGTCATCCTCTCACCCACACCGCCAACAGCCCTGAGAAATCAGCACCACCTCCCCTGTTGTATAACCACAGACACCGAGGTTTGGAAAGATGAGGGACTTTTGGGGGTGCCTCAACCCAGGGATCAAACCCAGGTCTCTCGCATTGCAGGAGGATTCTTTACCAGCTGAGCCACAAGGGAAGCCCAAGAATACTGGAATGGGTAGCCTATCCCTTCTCCAGGGGATCTTCCCAACCCAGGAATCGAACCGGGGTCTCCTGCATTGCAGGTGGATTCTTTACCAACTGAGATATCTGGGAAGCCCTCACAGGTAGGAAGTGGCTGCAAAAACCAGAATTAAGGTCCCTAAGATGCTAATCCATGCCTTTTCAACTGCCCTAAATCAGAGCCTGGCCCAAACCCCGTCCCTGCCTTTTGGAGCCCAGAATTCTGCCCTGCCCAGAGCTACTCCCTTGGCCTCCCAGCCCAGCTCCATGTGTGCTTCTTCATAGCACATTCACTCCCTGACCTTACATGACAGACTTCTTCCTGAGCCCAATGCCCCACGCACCAGCCCCATGAGAACTAGAATGCCAGCCCCCGGGTTTCACACCGTTCCTGCACGTTCTCAGCTCCATGTCCACTGTCTGGCTCAAAGCCCACTCTCAAAAAGTGTTTATGGTGTGAGTTTTGAAAGTTCTGTCTATAGTAAAACTAGGGCTACATTTTTAAAGAGATGTGTATCATTATAGGATATTCCAAGGCCTGGCTCCCAGGCCCTAATTCAGGAACTGAACCCTTGGCCAGCTCTCAGATGCATGCCCTGTGTCAGTCCTTGGCCAGACCCTGAGGACCCACAGGTAAACCATACACGCGCCACAGGATGACTGGACTCTGAAGTAAAGAACTTTCCTTCCGGCCCCATGTGAAGGAATCACCAGCTAACAGCAGGGTTTCTTCTGTCCTCAAGGGGCTCCAAGTCTACTGAAGCATATATAAATATGTTGGACTTCCCTGGTGGTCCAGTGTTTGAGAATCCAGCTGCCAATGCAGGTTCGATCCCTGGTCTAGGAAGATGCCAGCTGCTGAAAGGTAACTAAGCTCTTGTGCAACAGCTACTGAACCAGCGTGCCTAGAGCCCGTGCTCCACAACAAGAGAAGCCACCGCAATGAGAAGCCTGTGCATCGCAACTAGAGAGTAGCCCCCACTCACCACAACTAGAGAAAAGCCCGTGTGCAGCGATGAAGACCCAGGACAGCCAAAAAGAATTGTAAAAATAATTTGAAATTCAAAAAAATTTCCCTCTAAAAAATAAATAAATATATCGAGAGTGGTGATTTACAGATGACAGATCATCATCACAGTAAAAACTGAGGCCCAGAAAGGGAAAGGTCATGCAAGTTAGTGGCGGTACCAGAGAGAAGGGGTAGGAGTGTGAGGGGCAGCTGAGGGGAGTGGGACCCCCTTTCACTGTGCCAGGCTCTGTGCTCTGTGCTTCATTTGCAGTCTCATTTTCATCTCCCCACAACCCCAAACAGGATGCATTTATTACCCCCCATTTTTAAAGATGGGAAATCTAAGTCCCTGAGGACAAGCATGTGGGCTCCTCACAGGAATGATGGGACTCACCTCATATGAGGGCTAAGGGGAGAGCCAAAGTAAGAAGAGAAAGCAGGTGAGGTGGGAGAGGTGGCCGGGAAGGATAGGAAAAGCAGGCTCGCCCTGCATCAGCCATTCAGCCTGGGTCTGACTGAGGGAAGGCGGGATTGTGCTGCACTGGCCTCCCCTTGCAGCCTAGCAAGTGCCCAGCACTGGCTCACATCTGTGTCCCGCACAGGTTGGAACACAAAGCTGCAGGGGGCCTGCAAACTCTGGGAAGGACACTAATAGAAAGAAATCCTTGGGGCTTCCAGGACATCCCAGAGGGAGCCTACCCAGAGTGTGTGTGCATTTGTGTGTGTGTGTGTGTGTGTGTGTGTGTGTGTGTGTGTATACAGGAATGACATCATGGAAGGCTTCCTCGAGGAGGCACTGCAGGGCCTGACTCATGAAGAATAAGCATTTCTGGAAAGACAAACTTACGCAGCTGAGCAGACCAGAAGGTAGAAACTCAGGCAGCCTCATCAGGACACCCACCGCCCCCGCTGCACCTCTGTCGGCCCCTGGTCCCTAGACAATCCTCTCGTTCTGCTACCACTTCCTTTACTTTCTTCCCCTCTCCCTTCACTCACAAGGGAAGATCTTTGCCTCCGAATTCTCTGAGGCCTTTGGTTTGGAATTCTTCAACTTTCTGCCCTGCTCCAACCCAACCCAGATATGTCAAACTAACTACCTCCAGGTCGTCAGCCTCAGTCTCAACTAATGCGGAAATCAATCTTCCTTTTCAAGGCTGGTCCCTTCTCTTGAACACTCTCACCTCATCTCCTTCAGGGCCTTGACCCGTCAATGTCTCCCTCTCCTCCATCCTCAGCCTCTCCCTCTTCTTCAGCTCCTCTCTTTGGTGCAAAATCGGGCTCAAGTGCCTTCCATCTTAGCACACCACTTCTGCAAACCATCAAGGGAATAACAAATAAAACAACTTGACCTTAAGATTAAAGATAGCGACAAGCATCTTCTTATGAGGTTTTCCAAAGAGCATCTGTGCTTTCAGAATCAATTCTAATCTTACTAAAATTTACTCTAAGAAATAAACATTAAAATCACTACTTGCATATTTTAATAAAATCCATCCTCTGGGCTCCTTTGGAAGATACCATTAACACTGGGAGGCAGACCCACAGAGGTAAGGTATCCTCAGCAAATGAACACATGCAGTGACCTAAATGCAAGCCCTTCCTCCCCACCTATCCCTGCTCACATATAGCCAGGTATTCATCCAGTGGACTCAACCTTCACCCAAAAACTCATGTTTTGTTGAAAATTGCTACAAGCATTTTGCAAACTAATGTGATTTCACACATTAAACATTGAGTAAAAACAAAACAACACAAACAAATAAAAATGGCCAAATGATTAGCATCTATGTTTTCATACAACTCAAGGGTGAAAGTCAAGTTAACCATAATCATTAAACCAGTTATTTGCCTTTCAGTTCAGTTCAGTTCAGTTCAGTCGCTCAGTCGTGTCCAACTCTTTGCCACCCCATGAATCGCAGCACGCCAGGCCACCCTGTCCATCACCAACTCCTGGAGTTTACTAAAATTCATGTCCATCGAATCGGTGATGCCATCCAGTCATCTCATCCTCTGTCGTCCCCTCCTCCTCCTGCCCCCAATCCCTCCCAGCATCAGAGTCTTTTCCAATGAGTCAACTCTTCGCATGAGGTGGCTAAAGTACTGGAGTTTCAGCTTCAGCATCAGTCCTTCCAGTGAACACCCAGGACTGATCTCCTTTAGGATGGACTGGTTGGATCTCCTTGCAGTCCAAGGGACTCTCAAGAGTCTTCTCCAACACCACAGTTCAAAAGCATCAATTCTTCGGTGCTCAGCTTTCTTCACAGTCCAACTCTCACATCCATACATGACTGTTTGCCTTTAGGCTCATTAAATGATGTGCTATTCAAGAAAGGTACTTGCCAGCTTGGATGCCTCTTGTATCACAAATTAGATTCTGCCATTTGTGCACTGGATAGCATTTTTACAATTTGTTGACTTTATCTTCCAAGTATATTCAAAGGTGGCCCATAAAAGAAGTATTAAGAAAAGTTGTATATGTTGTATTAAGAAAAGTTGTATGTTTCTTTGATTTAAATATGAATTTCAGACATTAGAATTAAATTAAAAATTATTTTGAGTTATCCCATCCTCACATTCACTAAATTGTGAGCTCCAGAGAACTGAGACAATATCTGATTCATTTCTGGAACCCAAGTCTGCACTTAGCAAAGGATCTGATCTTGTATCAATTAGTAATTACCACAATAATAATATAAACAAACTGCCCAAAATTTAGTGGTTTAAAACAGCAAGCATTTATTCCCCTGCTAATGAGACTGTAGGTTAACTCAGGATTGACTGTTTAGTCTGGGTAGATCTTCTCAAGATGAAGGTCATCTGGGTGAGTTTCAGGCTGCGGCTTGGGTTCAGGTCTGATCTATGTGTGGTAGGCTGAAGATACAGTGGCTTTCGACAGCTGCTCTTGTCATGGCAATCACCAGAAGCCAAGCTCCTTCAAGTCTTTGGCCTATGTCAATTCACCAGCTTTCCACTGGCCAAATAAGTCACACAGCCACACCCAGTGTCAATGAAAAGAAGTATACTCTCCTCACTGCAAAAGTACATGGCATAAATAAAAATTAACACCAATCCCCCTCAAGTTCTTCCCAACAACTGAGGAGGAGGAAATCCTTCAAAACTCATTCTACTCTGATATCAAAACCAAAGACACTGAAAAAAATTACAGACCAATATCTTTGAAGAATATTGATGCAAAAATCCTCAAAAAAAAATACTAGCAAACAGAATCAACAGCATATCAAACAGATTATATGCCATGACCAAATGGGATGCATTCCTGTAATGCAGGGATGGCTCAACATGAGAAAATTAATCAAGGTAATATGCCACATGAACAGAATAAAGGGAGAAAAACACATCATGTTGACTGAGGCAGAAAAACATTTAACAAAAATCAACACCATTTGTGATAAAGCACTCAACACATAGAAAATCCTGAAGACTCAACCAAAATAAAAAACAAAAAAACAACTGTTAGAACTAATAAATTAAGCGAAGTTGTAGAATACAAAACAACATGCAAAAATTAGCTGTATTTCTATACACTAATAACTGCCATGTGATCCAGCAATTCTACTTCTGGGTATAGGCCCAAAAGAATTGAAAACAGGAGCTCAAACAGATATTTGCATACCTGTGTTCACAGTAGCATCATTCACAATAGCCCAGAGGTGGTAGCATCCCAAATGTTCATCATGTTCACCAACAGATGAAGGAATACACAAATGTGGCACATATATACAATGGAATATTATTCAGCATTAACAAGGAAGAAAATCCTGACACAGAAGACATCATGGATAAACCTGGAGGCCAATATGTTAAGTGAAATAAATCAGTCGTAAAAGGACAAAGATTGTATGATTCTATTTTTATGTTACCTAGAGTAGTCACGTTCTGAGAAAACAGAATGATAGTTACCAGGGGCTAGGGCAGGGGGAGCAGATAGGTAGTCATTATTTAATCATTACAGAGTTTTTATTTTGCAAGATGAGAAGCGTTCTCGGGATGGAGGGGGGTGACAATACCTGCATAACAATGTGAATGTACACTGTGCCACTGAACTGGACACTTAACAATGGTTATGATGGTTAATTTTATGTTATGTACATTTCACCACAGTTAGAAAAATAAGATAAGTAAAATTTTAAAGTACATGGCAAAGACAAGTGCTATTTAATCCTGTTGTTAGTCTCTTATAAAAGTCACACGGAGAGCCAGGGCCAGAGACTTGAACTGAAGCAGACCTCTGTCCATTCAATCACAGTGGCTGAACACTAGTGGGGAGAGCACTGGCCTGGAGGTCAGACAGACCTGAGGGGAAGGTCCTGCCTCTGCCACAGGCTTGCTGTTTGACCTTGGTCAAGTCCCTTCCTTTCTCTGTACTTCAGGTTTTTCCTCTATACAGTGAGGAAGTTGGGCCAGACCAGTGCTAAGCTCTAATTTCTCCTGCCCTCTAAACTCGTTCATCCATTTAACAAATATTTAACTTGCCACGTGCAGGGTGCTGTGTTAGATCCTAGGCGTAGGGTGAGGATGTTCAACACAGCCTCCTAACTTCTTGAAAAGTCTTCCTTGCACTCAGCCCCTTCCCTATAGGCTTGCCTCTGAGCACCTATGTAGAGGCGACTGGGGGAGTCATCAGTGGGATTGGTTGGTGTTACTCTGATGTCATCATCACTAGTCTTAACCAGGCTCTCAGTGCTGTCCAGAATGTCCTCTTCATTTCTCTGATCACTACCCTCTTACTTTCCTTACAATGATCATTTCATATCTCCCCCATCCTTTAACCTCTGACACCCTATCTCTTCCCTTATTCTTGGTGTGTAACCTTGACTCTTGCTGCTGCTGCTGCTGCTAAGTCGTTTCAGTCGTGTCCAACTCTGTGCGACCCCATAGACAGCAGCCCACCAGGCTCCCCCGTCCCTGGGATTCTCCAGGCAAGAACACTGGAATGGGTTGCCATTTCCTTCTCCAATGCATGAAAGTGAAAAGTGAAAGTGAAGTTGCTCAGTCGTGTCTGACCCTCAGCGACCCCATGGTCTACAGCCTTCCAGGCTCCTCAGTCCATGGGATTTTCCAGGCAAGAGTACTAGAGTGGGGTGCCATTGCCTTCTCCAAACATTGACTCCTAGTTTACGGTAAAAGTTGAAGCTCTCAGATGAAATCTCCCTGAATTCCCAACTACCTTACCTACAAACCCACCCACCCCATCTTCTGGGTATACCCCTTTCCCCATTTGAGGCTCTATTCCCCCCTCTCCAAGCCATTCCAGCCACTGGACTTCAGAGCTGCTCCCTTCCCACCTCCATAGATTCATGTGACCAGTTTCTTTTGTCTCAATAGTTCCCTCTCAAGCAGACCACGAGCGTCAATGTTTAAGTATGTTTAAGTCTTTGGCATCTTGAAAATAAAAGCCTCTCCTTGACTCAACATCCCCTTCTAACTGCCAACACACTTCTCATCTCTCCTTCTGTTGCAGTTAGATTTCTTGGCTACAAATAACAGAAGCCAACTGTTGCTGACTGAAACAAACCAAAAAAAAAAAAAAAAAGAAACTGATTAAATGGATATTGAAACACGTGTCCACAGAAAGACTAGTACACAAATGTTCACAGCAGCCTTATTGATAGTAGTCAAAAACTGGATACAACTTCAGTAGTCACCAACAGGTGAGTGCACAGATAGGTGAGTGTGGTGTGTTAATGAGTAGCATACTACTCAGCAACAAAAAGAAATGAACCACTGGCAAACATACAGCAACCCAGAAAAATATTAAAAAAAACATTAAGGTAAAGAAAAGAGTCCAGACACAAAACACTGATTGAATTTGTGTACAAGTCTAACACAGGTAAAGCTATATAGATATAGAAACGTCTGTGGGACCAGAGGTGGGGGAAGCAGTTGACCATAAAGGGCCACAGGAAACTTTGGTGGGGGGCAGTTATGGAAGTGTTCTAAATCTTGATTAGAGTAGTGGTTACACAGGCATATACATTTTTTTTTAATTTTTTATTTTTACTTTATTTTACTTTACAGTACTGTATTGGTTTTGCCATACATTGACATGAATCCACCACGGGTGTACATGTGATCCCAAACATGAACCCCCCTCCCACTTCCCTCCCCACAACATCCCTCTGGGTCATCCCCGTGCACCAGCCCCAAGCACGCTGTATCCTGCATCGGACATAGACTGGTGATTCGATTCTTACATGATAGTATACATGTTTCAATGCCATTCTCCCAAATCATCCCACCCTCTCCCTCTCCCTCTGAGTCCAAAAGGCCGCTATACACATCTGTGTCTCTTTTGCTGTCTCAAATACGGGGTCATCATTGCCATCTTTCTAAATTCCATATATATGTGTTAGTATACCGTATTGGTGTTTTTCTTTCTGGCTTACTTCACTCTGTATAATCGGCTCCAGTTTCGTCCATCTCATCAGAAGGGCATATACATTTTTAAGAACTCATTGAACTATACCTCAAGTTCATTTTCAGTACATAAACTACCAAAACTAAAGTTGATTTTAAAAGTTATAGATACGTAGCTAGATGATAATAGAGACAGATAGATAGATAATAGGCAGGTAGATATTTAGTTGGCTTACAGAGCTTCCGGGAAGATAGACTGGCTTGGGCCTGCTTCTAAAACCACCATCACCACCATAGCCCTTTCTTCTGGTGCCACGGCTAGCTGCATTCATGCCTTTGTCACCAGCAGCCCTGCTGGTCCACTAGCCTGGGAGCTCTTCCTTTCATTAGCACCACTGCTCTCAGAAAACACTCCTCTGTGTCTTTGCCCTTGTGTTTCACTAACTCCTGATACCAAGTTATGCTTCTGGTTGGCAAGGCTTTTGGCAAGTCCAGTCCTTTGCTCAACCCAGCTCAAAGCCAGTTGGAAAGACAAGTATCTGGCACCTTCCTCATCTCCAGTGGGAGGAAGGCCCTGTTTCTCAGAAAGACTCATAAGTAGGGAATTCTCCAAATATAGGGAGGTGAGACGGCTACTGGGCAACCAAGAGGAATGACAGGTGTCGACATTTACAGCTCACACAAACTTCTCCAAAGAGTGGACTACACCAGCCTCCCACCCCCTTCTTCCACTGCAGCCCAGCTTATGTGGTCACCATCATTCTCCAAACATGGATTACAAAGGTCACTGGTGGCCACCCTGTCACATTCTAGCAGACACGTCCCTTGTTGGCCACTCCCTCCTTTTCGGAGGGACAAGGCTCCCTCCTCAGGGCCACCTGACTCTCCTTCTACTGCTCCTGTCTTGTCTGCTTTGTAAGATCACCCCCCTCTATCCAAACTTGAAATGCTGGAGCTCCTTAAGACTCAGCCTAAAGGCTTCTTCCCTCCTCCATTCTGACCTTGTTGCTGGTGATTCACATTCATCTCTCTGGCCCAGACCTCTTCTCCCAGCTTCAGACCTGTTTGGCATCTGCACTTGGATGTCTCAGAGGCAATAAGGCACACCGTCTCTTCCATTCTGAACCAACCGAGAAAAAGACACAGAAATCATGGAGGTGACGATGAACGTGGCAGCTCCAGTGCCGGTGAATCTGGACGGGACGTGATGCTTGGATATGTAGCCACAACCCTGCTCCCTAAAACTTACCTCATCTCCAGTCCTTAGGGTGACCCACCTGGGGGGAATTTGGATCAACTGAGCAAACACAATTCTGCAGAATCACATCTTTACACTGAGCCAGGAAAAGGGCAACGGCAACCCACTCCAGTACTCTTGCCGGGAAGGTCCCATGGATGGAGGAGCCTGGTAGCCTGCAGTCCACGGGATCACTAGGAGTCAGACACGACTTCATTTTCACTTTTCACTTTCATGCATAGAAGAAGGAAATGGCAACCCACTCCAGTAGTCTTGCCTGGAGAATCCCAGGGATGGGAGAGCCGGGTGGGCTGCCGTCTATGGGTCGCACAGAGTCAGACACAACTGAAGCGACTTAGCAGCAGGAAAATGGGGCTAAAGTGAGTCTGGCCTCCAGATAACCTCTAGAAGCAGGTGGGCCTCTGTCCCATGTGCTGTACACATGAGAGGGAGCAGAGCACAGCTCAAACATCCTGCAGGCGGAGCCTGACGAGCAAGAGAAGGTGGCAGGGCCGCACCTGACTGTTGTCATCTCACTGACGGGTTAAGTCCCTATCTACTACCTTCTGAAGGGCCTCCCTGGTGGCTCAGTTGGTAAAGAATCTGCCTGCAATGCACGAGTCCCTGGTTCAATTCCTGGCTTGGGAAGATCCCCTGGAGAAGGGAAAGTCTACTGACTCCTGTATCCTGGCCTGGAGAATTCCATGAACTGAACAGTCGGTCCATGGGGTCACAAAGAGTCGGACATGACTGAGTGACTTTCACTTTCACTTCCTTCTGAAGGAGGAGGCAGGAAAGGAGGAAGATTTTCTTCCTGGTTTTTCTGAAAGCATGGGGGCACCCACTCCATGATGTAGGAATGCTGGGAAGAGAGGTTGGTTGTCCCTACAGATGTGTCCATAGTCCAACTCATGATCTTTTTCCCAAATATGACCATCTTCCAAGATCCACTATCAGTCATGGCGTAGGTAACCCTCCAGGTGCCCATGCCAGGGGTCAGCAGCAGGATCATCTTATTTGCTGACTGTGTTTTTCCAACTTTACCCCTCAGTATTTCGGGCTCATCGAGTCTCCTTTATTTCCACCGTCACTGTTTAGCTGAAGCAACTCATTTGGTTACTGCATTGCCTCCCAACCCTGTGCTTAGTCAAGTCCTTCACACTGTCTCCATGCATTAACCAGAGCGGCCTCTAAAAGCAACTCTGAACATGTCACCCTCCACCCCTTTCCATGCTCTTAGGATAGAGATCAAAACCTCTGGTGTAAATGAGGTGCTTGCCGTAAGGATTGGACCCACCCTCCCTGCAGCCTCCTCTCCTCCTTCCCTGCCTCTGGTTCGGCCAGGACCTCCTTTCACACCCTCAGATACACCCCGTCTCCTCTCACCACTGTCTCCTCTCACCACCACCTCTGCACACGTTGCTGTCCTGTCTGGATGGCCCTCTTCCCCTCCCCACTCCTTCACTCTTGACCGCCTTCAGATCTCACCTCGAGAACTTTCCACTGGGCCATCACCTCCGACAATCCTTCCCTTCCTCCAATACCAGATCATCTGCTTAGTCATGGCCTTCATAGGTCCTCACTCCTTCCTTCACAGCCTATCGCAGCGGTGTCCACTACTCGCGTTAGTGTGGGTTGATTAATGGTGGTCACTCTCACTTTTGCTAAGCAACATGACCCTGGAGCTGAGCCTCTCAGCCCAGCATTTTACCCCAGTTGGCCACCACAGTGACAGGCAGAGGGCGGGCCTTGGTGAGTGCTTGTTGAGTGAATGAATGGAATGCACCCTCGGCTGATTTCATTTCTTCTAGAGCAAGCACGTGCTGGAGCATCTTTGTCCCCTGTCTGTCTCTGGTTCTCTGTTGGCTCTCTTCTCGCTGTCTCTGCTCATCTGTGTGTCTCTCTATTACTCTCTCTCTCTATCCCTCCCTCGCCCTCCTTCTCTCTAGTCCGCTGTTCCTCTTCCTTTGCTTCTCTCCTTTGCCTTCCTCTGAGTCCTAACAGCTTTGCCAAAAATTCCTCCACCCCAAACTTTTGCAGCCACAGCGCCACCTAGAGTCCATCTGTGAGATGGGCCAATGCTAGGGGAGCTGACCGCTGTCCAGCCCATCCCAGTACTGCCACCGCCAGCTCCCCAAGTATTCTTGGCACATTTTGAGTTCTCACACATCATTTTCCTTGCTTTGACACAATGTCATCTGACCAACCCCCTAAGCGCCTAGTGGAGACTTTAAGATAGAAAATCACAGCAAATAGGAGGGCAGGGGAGGTGGTTCAAAGCGATATCTTCCTCTAAACTTCAGTCTATCTTTTCTTTCCCCTCTCTAGCTCTAGTCCTCTCTACTTAACATTATAATTTCAGTTTTTATTAAAACATAGTAGATAGTTCATGAGCAACAATATTTATGGGCCAATGCAGGGTTCCTCCTCCAGGGGACCTTGTAGAGCTACTGGGGAAATGATGGGAATGGAAGCGAGCCTTTCACTTGCTCAGTTGCCATCTCCCTGTCTCTAAAAATACAAGCTTTGTTTTGGACGTTTGGACCAAGTCCTTTAAAAAGCATTCCAACACATCTCATCATGTGTACAGAACTTTATGCACAAAGATTCTTTGCGCATCATTATGTGTAATGGCAAATAGGTAGAAACACCCTACCTCCCCAACAATAGGAAATTGGATACGTAAGCCATGGCACATTCCTTTGTCTGAATAGCATGCAGCAAGAAAAATAATGCAGATCAATGCTTTAGGATAATGTGAGGACATACTTACAAGCCATTTTGTGGTAGAAAAAACAGATGAGGTGTATAGGAAGTATTATTGAATTATATAGAATAAGGATATACATGGGGAAAGATTATGAGAAATATTCCTAGTGGGTTGTTCTGGGAAATTCCTTTCCCCCTTTTCTTTCCTAAAACTTCTGTAAAGAGTTTGGTTTATTATTTATTTATTTACTATTTGGAACAAACCACCCCCCCACCCCCGCCAATTTACCAGAATAATCTTAGAGAAAAGAAAAGTGGGAAAAAAGAATAAATGTGGGTTAAAATAGTCTCTGAATAGTTTACAAAAGCTCTCTTCAGAGATTAGGAGTCTCTGAACTATTTTTTCTCAATAGACAGGGCTCTGAAGTCTCTAGGATCTACCAGCTTTAAGGTCAAGAAACCTGGGTCAGTCTGCCTCCTGCCATGGACCCAGCCAGCATCTCCTGGGTGCTTAGCAGTACGGTTGGCTCTTAGCGACAGACATCATATCTCAGCCACGGTGCCTGCTGCAGAGCACCACAGTCTATTGAGAGGAGCAAGGCAGACCCCCAAGATGATAGTGTGGACGCTGTTACCCCAGGAAAAATTCCAGAAGGATCAAAAACTTGAATGTAAAACCTAAAAGTACTATAAGCAGGAGAATGATTTTATAGTCTCAGAACAGGGATGACTTTTCTAAATATGATAAACCTGAGAAGCTACAAATGAAGATGGTTGATAAACTGACTTCACAAAAATATAAATTTTACTCATGGCCAAAAGACTCCATAGAAATATCAATAGGATATTTTTTAACTCCACAAATTCTAAAATTCATGTGTGAGGGAGAGGGAGAGGGTGGGATGATTTGGGAGAATGGCATTGAAACATGTATACTATCATGTAAGAAACGAATCGCCAGTCTATGTTTGATGCAGGATACAGGATGCTTGGGGCTGGTTCACGGGGATGATCCAGAAAGATGATATGGGGTGGGAGGTGGGAGGGGGGTTCATGTTTGGGAACTCATGTATACCCGTGGTGGATTCATGTCAATGTATGGCAAACCCAATACAGTATTGTAAAGTAAAATAAAGTAAAAATAAAAATAAAAAAATAATAAACTTCATGTGGAAAAGTAAGTATGCAAAAATATTCATAATATAATATTAAAGGGCAAATAATGAACTGGGGGAAATATTTTCAACTTATATCTTAGGCAAAAGTAAATTTCCTTTAAAATATAAGCACAGAAAATCAATTATAGAGATCAACACCCCACCCCACCCCCAAAATGAGCAAAGGATAAACCAAATAATTCCTAGAAAAGGAAATACTACATAGATTTCTTTTAAACATGTAAAAAGATATTCATGATAATAATTACATTAATACAACTGAGACTTCTCTAAGATTTTTTTCACCTATCAGACTGGTCATGATTAAACAGTTTGATAGTATACACTGTTCACAAAGATATAGGTAAAGCAACAGCCCACACTGCTGGGGGCTGGGGGCAGGGTGGCAAGGAATGCTAACTCATTCAGTTCCCTTAGATGGCTGTTTGGCAACATCAAGGTACATCTGCATATATCCTATGCCCCAGCAACTCCACCTCTAGGGTTTATTCTGCATATAGATCATATACAAGTGTGTGTGCACAGAAATTATTCATTGTAGCTTTGATTGGAATAGTATTGTGTGTCCTGGACTCCATCACTAAGTCATGTCAAACTCTTTGCAACCCCATGGACTGTAGCCCACCAGGCTCCTCTGTCCATGGGACTTCCCAGGCAAGAATACTGGAGTCGGTTGCCATTTCCTTCTCCAGGGTATCTTCCCAACCCAGTGATCGAACCTGCATCTCGAGTCTCCTATATTGCAGGTAGATTCTTTACCAATGAGCCACGAGGGAAGCCCTGAATGTTAATCAACAGGAGACAGTTAAACACACTGAGGTCTACTCATCAATGCTGCTCTTTGGCGTGGAAAAGAATAAAGAATGTTCTTTAGGAGATACCATGGAATCATCTGCAAGATACATTGTTAGGTGAAAAGGGTGAGATGCAGAAGATAGTGTAGAACTTTTGTGTGTTGCAAAATTATAGGTTCAAAAATGCATAAAATATCTCTGGGAAAGGGGATAAGAAACTGGCGATTCTCTGGGTGGAGGCGGCTGAGTGGCTGGAAACACTGATGGAATGGAAACTTTTCACTGTGTATCCTTTTGTAACTTCCGAAGTTGGCATCATGGGCATGCATTACATTTTTAAAATCTCTGTATCATTCTGGGGCAAAATATTCAATTATTTGGGGAAAACACAAGAACTGGCCATTTAGTAACATCTTATAAAGCAAATACTCCCCATTCCTTCTGTGGGCCTCCCTGGTGACTCAGACGGTAAAGAATCTGCCTGAAATCCTTTCATAGGGAATGTCTAATTAATTAGCTTGGAGTAGGTAGTCATGTCAGTTGTCACAAGCAGTATGGTAAGTGCTGTGTTTCTTCAGATGTTATTGCTCTTTTATCAAAACAAAAACATAGAAAAAATGATGAATATTTATTTGCTTTCTAGGAGTTAGACTTCACTGTGCTTGTATGTGTATGTGTGTGTGTATGTAATCTTATTTAATAATTCACCAGTCTAAGCTGAAAACAGAGATGTCCAGATGTGGTATTTGCAAGACCAGTGGTAACAATTAGCCAGGCTGACTTAGAGCTCAAACTGAACTAATTACAGATTTCTCCACAGGCTGCATACGTCCTAAGTCACTTCGGCCGTGTCTGACTCTTTGCGACCCTATGGATCATAACCTGCCAGGTTCCTCTGTTCGTGGGATTCTCCAGGCAAGAATACTAGAGTGGGTTCCCCTGCCACCCTCAGGGGATCTTCTTGACCCAGGGATCAAGCCCTGTGTCAGGCCCTGTCTGTTCCTTCTCCTGCATTGGCTGGTGGGTTCTTTACCACTAGCGCCGCCTTGTTTTCCAGGCAAGAATACTGAAGTGGGTAACCATTCTCTTCTCCAGGGCATCTTCCCAACAGAGGGATCGAACCTGGGTCTCCTGCATTGCAGGCAGATTCTTTACCATCTGAGCCACCTGGGAAACTTCCTCCATAGGCTACTTAAGCTAAATGATCCAGAATCTGGGAAACATACTGATTGCTGTTCAGTTGTTGCTTTCTGATGTAATGGTCTTTGCAGCACTTAGGACCAGAACTCACCCTTGTGAATAAGGCTAGGAAGTGGACATTCCTATTGCCAATAATTTAGGCAGCCATCGAATCTGATCCTGGCATCCTATACTCATCAGGCCTTTTGATGCTTGGTCCAAAATTCTAACGAAGACATCTCAGTGGATTCCTGCTTAGGGGCAGAGACTGGCAGGGTGTGAGCAAGCTTCTTTCCTGCAGAGACAGCCTGGGACAAGGCAGGGACGCTTTGAAAATGATTTTAGAAAGGATACAGGCCTTAGGGCACTAAGAGAATCCACAAATAGCAGGAACTATGTAATTCTCCAGTGACTGCCCCTCCACTGCCCCTGAGCCTTCAATCAAAAGTCATAGACAATCCTGGATTTCCATAAGAGATTCAGGGAAGGTCAAGACAACACGGTGAAGGGAAGAGCATGTCCATCACTTCCCAGAGCCAACAGCACGTCCTAACAGAGAACTGTGGGTCTGAGGCATGATTGCCTCTAGTCTCCACGTGGTAGCATCACATGAGTCCCAAACAGAAGAGCTGGGGTCACAGCAGCACCAAGACTACACCTGTCCATGTAGTGCCCACATCCTGGTCTCTAACACTACTGTCCACTAGAAAGAATCAGTGTGTTTTAGCGGACAGATAGTTCTATATCCTGGAGAAAAAGAGGAACAGTGTGGATGGATATGCGGCACCCTGCTGTTGCCAGAAAGCAGGATTGCCTTAAAGGATATCAATGGAGGATTAAAAAGATAAGAGGTCAGCTTCAAGAGCCTTCCACTGGCAAAACTGTGATCATCTGAACATCAAAGATAAGGGAGACAAGAAAGAGGAGAGGAAGACATAGAGTTCATTAGAGCAAGGTGTAAGGGACTTCCCTGTTGGCTCAGATGGTAAAGAATCTGCCTGCAATGTGGGAGACCTGGGTGCAGTCCCTGAGTTGAGAAGATCTCCTGGAGAAGGAAATGGTGACCCACTCCGGTATTCTTGCCTGGAGAATTCCATGGACAGAGAGGCGGACTACAGACCATGGGGTCGCAAAGAGTTGGACACTACTAAGCATCTAACATATATATATATAGAGAGAGAGAGAGGGAGAGAGAGAGAGAGCAAGGTAAGTTAATGAAAGCCTATGAATTCATGACACTTTTTAAAAAGTCAATATAAAAGCAATATAAAAAGGTGGCTATAATTCAAATGTGATAAGATCCATTCATTTTTATTATTTCAATAAGTTGGAGAATGTTTACCTATTTTATTTTTCTAGTAAACGTATGTCTTTTTAAAGCTTTGTCATGTATCCATTTCTAGCTCTACGTAAACAAGAAAGAAAAATCACAGGGAGTCATAAGTAAGTTAAGAAACCATGGAAAAGGTAGGAACTGTGTTGAGAACCCAGACAGTGGCCTCAGTAACAACCAGGTAGAAGACACCTCAAGGTGAGCTGGCCCCCCAGCATGTGAACCCCACAACGGAGCAGTGGGAGCATTCTGCCAGGTGTCCACGGCGATGGATTAGTTAAACCTTCTATAGAGGAGAGAAAACATGCAGACCCAACTCCTCACCGCCTGTGAAATCTCTGTATGACCCCACTAATTATAAGGTAATAAAGAATTCCTAAATAACGTTCATGGATCAGAGCCACAAGTCACAATTAACATGACAATGAGTTATGTGAGCTGACCAAGTAAGTTTTGCAACGTACAAAACTTGTTTGGAGAGACACCAAATCACAAGAAAACTGAAGGCTACCTGAAAGGCCTGATTGCACAAATCCTCCTGATATAACAAGTGAAGATTAAATCAAAAGGAAAGAAACAGCCCAATCTGCTGACTGGCGACTCTTGTTCAAAGCCTTTAGGAGAAGTACCCATACTTCATGCCCAGTCAAGAACCAAAATGTTTGGAAACCCAGATTCTGGTCTGAGTCAGTATTACTTTTCAATTTATAAAGTTATTGCAACCCTCACTACCTGTCAAAATAAATTATCTTAGAAACCAGGAAGGTATAAAATTAAGTATAGAAATCATGAAGAAATATATTAACCCATGGAACAGATGCTTTAGGATAAGGATAAATGCCAACATAGTCATTAAGTTTTAATAATTCTGTTTTGTGTATATTTTATCTGTTTCATGAGTTTGGAGGATTCAAAAATATATTACAAAGTTTGTAATTACAGTTTAAGAAAAGATATATAGTCAACTAAAAGCATATTCTTAACTAAGAAATATGCTTAGTTAAGTTTATAACATATTTAAATATTCAATAAAATTTTGTTTTAACATCTTATTATTAGGTATTTAATGATATACATATATATTTTTAAAACATTAATACCAATAGTGGTGGGACTTCCTTTGCAAGCCCCTTGGTTATGGATTTGGTTACCTACTACAGTGTACAGATTATCCCAAAGCTTAGTGGTTTAAACCAACATTTTATTATATCTTTTGATTTCAGATGTCAGAAACAGGGCAATTCCTTTGCTCCACAGTGCATCAGCTGGGGTCATGCAGTTTTCCACTAGTGACTAGGCTGGGATGGAGGATCCAAGACAGATCACTCAGATGCTTGGTGTCTTAAGGGGGGATGGCTGGAGAGCTGGACTTAACTTGACCCTGACTATGAAGTCTCAGAATCTCTCTCCGCATGATTTCTCCTATAGGGTAAGTCAGACTTATTACATGGCAGGTCGAGGTTCCGAGAGACCAAAGCAGTACTTGTCTGTCCTTTAAAAGTCAGGCTCAGCACTGGAATAGTGTTACTTGTGCCATATTCTATCGGCCAAGCCGTCACAAGCCAGACCACATTTAGGAAGAGAGGACACAGACTCCATCTCTTTAAGGAAACAGGATCAAGGAAGCCATCCTGAATCTGCCTCGACCATTAAGTAGCCAGGAGAGTGTGAAATAGCTGAGTGAGCTAAGAATAGCAGGTAGTTTGATGTAGAAGGATGACAGTGTAGGCTGATGAGGATGATGTCCATGATGATGGATAACCCTGAGTATTATTGTGAGTGCTTGCGAGGTGCCAGGCAACATTATATACACTTTACATTTTCTTGTCTTATTGAATCTTTGCAGCAACCTTATGAAGAAGGTTCGATTATTATCCCCAGTTTATAGATAATAATGGGTAACTTGATCCACATCATTCTGCCCATAGTAGTGAGGCTAAGATTCTAATCCAGGGCTACACCCTGTACACAAAAGAGCCGAAAGAGAGGAAAGCATACAGAGATCAACAGATGTAGATGGTGAAGAGACTCTGAACCCCAGAGGAGCTACAGGACATTCTGAGGGCAGTGGGAGGGCTCTCCGTTGGGTTGCAGGCACATTTGTGTGCAGAGGATAAAACAGGAAACAGTGAAGATGCCTGGGCTATTCTAGGCATGAAATGATGAGGCCTGAATCAAGGCTGAGACTTACGGGAATAGGTAAGGGGGAAGAGGATTGGCGCACAACTCAGGAGGAAGGTGGGCAGGATCTGGTGCCCTTTGGGTGTGAGGGAGAGAGCGGAGACAGGGGCAGCCTCAGGGGCCAGAGTCCCCCAGTCACAAGCAGGGCCCATGGCAGATGCTTTCAGGGAGATGAGATGCTGACAAAACTCTCCCCCTGCACGTCCCCCAACTGGGGGAGCAGCAGGCCCTACCCTGGGCTCTCATATACCTTTATGGGCCTTGGGGAGAGAGCTGGGAGCTGAGGGGAGAGACGAGAGGCAGCAGAGGAGGCCCCTCTACTAAGGGGGTTTGGAACAGGGATTGGAGTACTCCCTGAGCGATGGCCCACGGGAGCCTGGCTGCCCACGCCCTGCCAAGACAGCCTCAGGATGGAATGGATTCTGAGTTCCCAGGCCTAGGAGAAGACTTATTTTCTTGATCAACACAGAGGCAATGAAGCAGGAATGAGTGAGCAGGGCCAGCTGGTGTGGAGCAGGTGTTTTCTTAGCACAGCCAGCCTTCATCCCACCGACCAGCCTCACCCACCCACAGATCCCACGTGAACCCCATTCTTCAAACGGCCACTGTGGTCATTCAAGGCCCAGCTCCGAAGCAGTGTGACACTGTGATGAAAAGCAAAGGCTTTGAAATCAGATAGACCCAGGTCCAAATCTTAAATCCAGAAGTCACTACCGTTGTTGCTGTTTAGTCGCTAAGGTGTATCTGACTCTTTGTGACCCCGTGGACTGCAGTCCACCAGTCTCCTCTGTCCATAGGATTTCCCAGGCAAGAATACTGGAGCAGGTTGCCATTTCCTTCTCCAGGGATCTTCCTGACCCAGGGAGGGAACTCGCAGCTTCTACTTGGCAGGTGGATTCTTTACCACTGAGCCACCAGGGAAGCCCAGTGAATCTGGATGAACCACTTAACCTCTCTGAGCCTTGATTTGCCCATATATCAACCTCAAACAATTATTGTGAGGACTTTGTGATAATGTATATCACATCCTTGGCACAGTGCCTAGTGCATAGTAATTACTTACCAATTAGCAGCAAGGAAAGCAAACAAACAAAAATTCCCACATCTGCTTTTACTCTTTCCCAGCCCACACTGGCCTCTCCCGTCTTTGTATGTAACCATGGAATGACATGCCCTGTCATTTATGCTCCTTGGAATGACTCAGCATCTCTGTGGTCCTTCCCAAAGGGGGGTTAAGCAGCTCATAGTCCTCTGGGGTGTACACTCCCCCATCTTCTCCACGGGTACAGGCTTGTACTGGTTGGGTGCCCGTAGGAGTGCAATAAAGACTGATTGGGCTAAATGGCCAATTTATGACTTCGCTTTGAACAGGCCTTAGATGATTACCTTTTATGAGGCTTACATTTTAGACTTAAGATGTAAAACAGAAGCTCAGGTTAAGAGGCAAATAATGGGATATTTTATGTGCTCCTCTGGAGCAAAAGTCCACAGCTTTATTGCAGTGGCTATAAAAGAACATGATTGGAAAAGCCTTGATTGAGAAACCCACAGCGGAAAGAACTCTGGGTCAGGAGACAGGAAGCTCAGACTTCCCACCCTGTCCCACACCATCCAGGCAGGTGCTTGTCCTGTCTGACCTCATGTGCAAAACCAAGGACCCCCAAGGACCCTCCCAGCCCTAACTGTGTGTGGTTCTTGAGGCTGCAGGTCTAAGATACTCTCTTTCTGGTATTTCATGATTCTAAAAATCTTAAGATTCTCTGATTCTAAGATTCTAATACTCTATGATTCTATAATACCAACACTTTGAAGTTTTAGATTGTACTCTCCTAAGATTCTATAGTGAGGTATTGTGGCTCACAGCACAAGTCTGGAGTCCTGAGGCCTGGGGTTAACATTTCCATCTCCTTGCTTATCAGAGTGCAATTCTGGACAAATTGCTTAACAAAAATCTCAGCTTTCTCACCTATACAATAGAGCTAAAACTGATGATGTGAAGAGGATGAAAAGAAACTGCCTTTACAAAATACTTACTATAGTTCCTGGCACTGAGAAACCTCTCTGGTAGTTATTGTTGTTGCTGTTCAATCACTAAGTCATGTCCAACTCTTCGCAAGCCCATGAACTGCAGCACTCCAGGCTTCCCAGTCCTTCACCATCTCCCAGAGTTTGCTCAAACTTATGTCCATGGAGTCGATGATGCCATCCAGCCATCTCATCCTCTGGTAGTTATTTTTACTCTTCTAGAGTTCCATACCCACAATGTCTCAAGCATCTAAAATTCCCTGATTTTAAGAGCAAACTTCCTTATGATTCTAAGAATCTGTGACTCTTCCGATGTCACCCGTGAGTCTGGTGGCTCAGTCGGTAAAGAATCTGCCTGCAATGCAGGAGACCTGGGTTCAATCCCTGCCTTGGGAAGATCCCCTGGAGGGGGGCATGGCAATGCACTCCAGTATTCTTGCCTGGAGAATCCCCATGCACAGAGATGCCTGGCGGGCTACGGTTCATGGGGCCGCAAAGAATCGGAGACCACTGAGCCACTGAGCACAGCGCAACACAGGACGCCTGGATCCCATGCTAGTTGCAGGAATGTCAGCATAGCCGTGGCCACCAGATGGCGGGCTCGGGTTACAGGTCCTTCCCTAACTCAGTTATGGATCCAGCCCCCAAGTCTTCTCTGGGGCTCTCATTGAAAAGTTCCTTTCTCTGATGGGATCAAAGTAAAGGAGGCGGGAGGGAAAACTGCAATTACTATGTTTTTCTTATCAATCCAAAGATCAACAATGCAGGAATTAAAGGGGACCCGAGCAGGGAGGTGGTTTTATTGTCAGATGAGCTTAACATGATGCCATATAAACACTTCATGGCTCGGCCTGGAAAGGTAACTGGGGCGGGGAGCCATACCCTAGGGCTTCAGCAGGCTCGGAGATTCTCACGAAGGTTATCAGCTGCTTGCCCAGGTGCCTGGGAGCCGCGTGGTCCTCCGTGCCCCAGCTCAGACACCCATTCCTCTGGGAGGGCTGGAATCGTCACCATGTTTACAGATTAGAAAGCAGAGGATCTAAGGGGTCAAGGTTTTGCCTCAGATTCTTCCGTGGTGAGGCCAGGATTCAGACAGAGAACCTTCTAGAGTGTGCTCTGTCCACGAGCTGAGGCCGGCACTGGTGTGTGACACGGGGTGTGGCTTGGAGTGTGGGGTAGGGCGTGGGGTGTAGGTGGGGAGTGGGGTGTGTGTGTGAGGGGGTGGAGACAAGGACACAAATGCACGCGGACATCTCCTTCCTTCAGAAGTTACAGCCGCCACTCGCCAAAACACACCCCATCCCCCGCACTCCACCCCGCCCCCAACCCCGCCCCCGCCCCGCCCGTCGGATTCTGTCTGGACACCTGCCCCGCACTCTCTCTAATGTGATCCTTTCACCAGCCCTTTAGGGGAGCCGTTTAAAAATGCCAGCCCTGAGTGCTCGAGGTGAAGGGACCTGCCCAAATTATACAGACATACCAGCCAGGAGTCACCCCGAAGTCTCCCAGGGCCAAACCGCCTGCTCCCTCTTTCCGTGGTGGGCGCTGCTGGGAGGGTGCAGAGACTCAGGGCCCTGGGCGACCCTGGGTGAGGCCCAGCCGGGTCAGGCTCGCGGGCATCTCCTCGGGGCGGGGTCCGTTGCGACAGCAAGGACGAGGCCTGGGCAGCCCGGATGCGGCCCCGGGCTCGGCGAGGCCAGCGGGGGCTGCCTGCCGGGGGCCCTGGGTGGTGCGGGAGGCCAATATTGACTTTGGTAAACACCATTTTGCACAGAGCGCGAGGCGAGGGCGGGGGCGCGCTGACCCGGGGGGCGGAGGCAGCGGCTCCGCATTTAGACGAGGCCATTAGCGGCGATCGATGGCCTCGCCGCGCGCTCCGGCCGCTGGGCGCTCCCAAATGAAGGTTAAGTTTGCTCTGCGCCCCGGCGCGGCCGGCCATGCGCTCGCATAATGGCCCCGGCCCAGCCGGCCCGGTGCGCCCAGGTTAAGCGGAGGCCGACGCACTGGCGCGCGGGGGAGGAGTAGAGCGGCCCTGGAGGCGGGGGTGTCTTTGGGCCCCTGGGTGCCCTGGTCTGGGTCCGTGTCCCCTGCCGGGCTTCTAGGCGCTCCGAGCCCGGTGATGTGGTGTGTGTGTGATGCCGGGGTCCCCCGCTTGAATGCTTGATCTGCTGGCGAGGGCGCCAGAGTGCCTGGATGCCGCCTCACTCCTGTAAGCCGGGAGCCGGCCATTGAGGGGAGCAGGAGCCCGGTGCAGTCCTGAGTCTGCCATAGCCTTGTTCCTTTTCCCTTCTCAGCCTCAGACTCAACCAGAAACAGCTGGGACGCGGGAGCCTGTTCTCGAAGCCCCAGGGAAGTGTTCACATTGCGTTTGAGGGGAGCTGGGCAGTGTAGGGACACACGTGGGCTGTGTGCATGAACATGGGTGTGGCTGTGCCCCTGCTGTGACTACAATGCTGGACCAGGGGCAGCAGCAGGCCTGAGCAGGTCAGAGTCGTTGTTCTTTGCTGGGAATCCACTGGGGCCTGTTGCCCTGCATCAGGGCAGCAGCCTCGCACCTCACACCTGCCCCAGCAGACCCGCACCTCCTGGCTATTTCATCTGTCAGCTCCATCTGTGAGCATGAGGACACTTGTCCGAGCTCATATCTACTGACGCCCAGAAGCGTCCAGCGCTGCAGTGATATCACCTTCAATTCTCACACCTATTCTTTTCTCCACTTTTCACAAATAAGGAAACTGAGGCACAGAGTGGGGAAAGAACAACTTTCCCAGGACCACCAAAGCCAGGAACTGGAGGAACAGGGGTGCAGACTGTGTTCTCCCTCCACACCCTGCTGCTTCTGCTGGTAACCCCAGGGGCGGGTGACTTTAAACACCGCATCCTCAGCAGCAAGGATGTAAGCAAAATGCTGTGTGCACCCACCTGGGTGCCTAGGTAGTGTTCTCTAGTCTCTTTCGAGATCTGTTTATCTCCCACATTTAGCTGAGCAAACAGGCTCCGAGGGGGAAAGGCCGTTGCCTAAGCTTGTTCCGCATCGGAGCAGGGATGAAACCCCTGGCGGCTGGGCCCCAGTAGTGTGCTGCTTGCCTAGGTCCTGGCTGGTTGTGGACGGCAGGCATCAGAACGTGAATGTGACCTGGGTCACGGTTTGGAGGGGAAACCCAGGCAGTCTCCCCACTGGGATATGTGTGCCTTGTTCTCTCATGGGACAAGACTCTGGCTCTATCGTGGCCCCATCCCCAGTCAGCACACCAAGGCAGCTGGACTCGTGGGCTCCCAGCAGAAGAGGTGATGGAGTGGGCCAGAGGGGTTGGCATCTACCCCCAGGGCCATTAGGCAATGTGTGGGGACATTTTGTCACAGTGGGTGGCCCTGGGATGCTGTTACCGAAACGCCAGCTGAGCCCAGGAGGACCTGAGCAGAGGTTTTGAGGAGCCAGAGAAATGGGTGGCCTTTGGGGGTGGGATGCCTTCCTTCCACTCTCCCCAGCCCCCAGCTCCCTACCGAGGGTGGTTATTCTGAGGGCCCGGGAAGCTTCCTAAGGAGGTAACTAGCATCAACAGAGGAATTAACTAGACTGGGGCCGGCCTGAGGGCGACAGTGGAATCTGCATTGGGAGGTCCTTGGGTGGGAGGCAGCCTGGAACATTCAGAGGACTAGGAAGATTCCATGGTGGGTGGTGTGATGGTATTACCTGTGTGTGTGCTAAGTCACTTCAGTCGTGTCCAACTCTTTGTGACCCTATGTCCTTGGGATTCTCCAGGCAAGAATACTGGAGTGGGTGGGTTGCTCTGCCCTCCTAGGCAGGGGGGGATCTTTCCAACCCAGAGTTTACCACTAGTGCCACGGGGGAAGCCTGATTGTACTACAGCAAAAGGCAAACCGGGAGAAGTCAGCAGCCCCTGGGAGCCACGGAGGAGTTGCAGTCTTATCCAAAAAGCATTAGCAAGCCGTAGACGTAAGCAGCAGGAAGGTCTGTATTTTCAAAAGATCCCATTGGCAACACGATTAGGCAAGAGTAACAAGGGGTGCCCAGTGAGAGGGGTTGATGGTACAATCCAAGCTCAGATGACAGCTCAGATGTGGCAGAGGTATGCATGGGTGGCATGGATGGAGGGTGATGGTCCCGCTGGGGAGGTGAGGGAGCAGAAAGTGTCAGGCTCACTGAGCTGAGGATGGACTGCTGGCTGTGGTGCCAGGCACAGAGACCAACAGGATCCCTGGCATGGGTGTTCTGTTTGGGGTCTGTTTGTGTTTCAAGTCCCTTTAAGAAGGGAAGAGCTCACGTAGGCAGTAGCCTGTGTGGTTCTTAGCCGAGAGGAGAGAGACATGTCATTCGCAAAGAGAGCTGAAGTCAAGGGTACGATGAGGTCATGTAGGGAAGGAGGATAGGGTGAGATGAGAAGCAGGATAACGGTAAAGGCCCAGGACAAGAGGACAAGCCAGCAAAAGACCTGAGAGAAATCAGTTGAGAGCAACAGAGCATGGCCCCAACAGGGGATGAGGCTAACTCTCCAGGCCTTTGCACAAACTCCTCTCTGTCTGAAATCCATCCTCTTCCAACCAGCCCAATCCTGATCTTTCAAAGCACAGCACAGGTCCAATGTCCTCCAGGAGGCATTCCTCAGCGCTGCTCTCTCCCTGGAGCCAGATGAGGTTCTTGGGCTTCCCACACCCCCTGGGCAGAAGCAGGTGTTGGAGAGAGCAGAGCTTTGGAGCTGGACAAGCTGCTTTCCAGACGTCTCAGTCTCCTCAACTGTCAAATGGAATTACTACTCTGCAGGGATTCTATTTCTCCTGAAGATCAAATGAAGAAAGCATAGAAAACCTATACTTCCTAACAAGACTCAGGAAGTAGAAGCTGCAATTTTCTTAGTTCTTATCACATTGTAGTACAGACATCTGCTTTTGTCTCTTCTCCGGCTCAGCCCTCGAGCTCTCTTTACCTGATAGGGTTTTATCCATCTCAGCATCCCCAGTGTCTGGCCCAGAGCCTGGTGCATTACAATGTACCATGTGCTCATTGTAATCAGAGTGAAGGGCATTTGGTGGGAACTGGAGTGTTCAGGGTAGACTTCCTGCAAGAAGAGGGTCTGAAGCCAGCCCCACCCCCACCCCCACCGCCACTCCCCACCATAAAGCAGTGCAGTGGGAGGACCAGGGGACGGGAGAGGGAGAGGGTCCCAGGGAGGAGGCAACAGCTTGAACACGTTTCTCCCAGCTGAGGGGCCTGGAAAGGACTTCTCAGCTGAATTTCGACCTCTGAGTCACATATTCTCTCTGAATTTCAGGCAGCCCCAGCCCTGGGGCTGAGCTGGCGAAAAGTGAAACTCAAGACCTGCCTCAGAGCGGTCCCCAGTGAACCCCAGGCCTGCCCCCCACCCCCAGGCCTGGCCTCGCTGCCCCTTGCCTGCCTGGGCCAAGCAGAGCTGGTGGCTTCCTCCAGCCCCGGGTCTCTGGCGGCTTCTCTTCCAGCCTGGGCAGGGGCCCCCGCACTGTGGGCAGAACTTGGACTCCAGAGCTGGGTAGGAATGTTGCTCCCCACTACACACAGTGGGGAAGTGTGGGAAACTTGGGAAGTTTCTCCACTCTCTGGGTCTCGCTTTATCTGCTAAATGGGGAGCGTATCATTGTAAGAATTAAATTTTCATGTAATTAAAGTGAAAGTGAAAGTGGCTCAGTCATGTCCGACTATTTGTGACTATTTGTGACCACAGTCCTCCCTTCTTTTCCTATACAAACATCTATTGGGTGCCTACCACGGACAGGTGCAAGGATGACAATATTGAATGAGCGCTATGTGACTACCACTATCCTAAGCATTTGACGTGATCTTCTCCCTTAACATGGCTCCAAGAAGTAGAAGCTATTATTATCATTCCCATTTTAAAGGTCAGGAAACAGAGCTAGAAATTAAATACCTTAGTCACAGTAACTTAGAAACAGGTAATGCCCAGATTTCTATCCAAATACACAAATTTCAGAGCCAAGAGGGAACATGTGTTTTGCACCAAGGAACTCACTGGATGATTGAATAAGGGGTGTGCATAGTCAGAATAAGACAGAAGACTGAGACGAAGTACGTAGCATGGGGCTAGGCAAAGAGAAAATTCAAAGATGAGTGTTATGAGCACTAATTTTAGTGTTTAAATATGACTAACTTTATTGTTAAGTATTGTTTAAGGAAGATAGTCATTTTGTTATTAGTACCCCTCTCTTTTCCTTGGTGTCTAATGAACTAAAAAAAGAGAAACAAAAACAGGGAGGCGGGATGAGAGAAAAAATCCTTTAGAGGTAGCCAAAGAGCCCACACACTTTGACTAAGGAGGAAAGTGAGGCCCAGAAAAGAGTAGGAAGCTCCTCCCCGCAGTCCACCAAAGTCGGAAGCTTCGGTGTTGTTGAATGTCGAACACCAGCTTCCAGAGGGGATAAAGCCTGGTCTGTAGCCCTTGCCACCTTTTGTGGAGTAAAGACTCCTCATGGCCAACTTCAAGCTACTAAAGGGGGGTCACGGAAGAGCAGAGCTAGACAGAGATGTGATGGACAGCTCTCGGACATGGCTGAATACCGCACAGGCCCTGACGTCCTGGAGCCCTCCAGCTGGTCCCTGCTCCAGAGGCACAGGAAGGGCCAGGGCCAGACAAACGTGGAACCCGGGAGACCTCTGAGATTAAAAAGGCCTTTCTGCTCCGCATACTCAGGTCATCACAGTTTTTTCCCAGCACAGCACGGCTTGGGCGTCAGACTACCTATCCTTCTCTGGGAGCCCAAGTTGCTCATTCTGTGTACTGTCCCATGACTTGTAAAGGTCAGGCTTGGTGGGGAGGGGCAGGACAGGAACATCCTGGGTGATCAGTAAGATACTACAATATCTGCTTCCTTTGCATTTCTGAGGGACTGATGGACAAATGGTCTTGGCTGGGCTCGGCTACTCCCTTGATCCAGACAAGACCACCAGGTGGGTTCATTTCGTAAGCACTGCATTTATTCATTTATATATCTAACACTGGTTCCTTTTCATGGCTTGTTTCCTTCCCCCTGTGGCCTAGTCCCCTAGTGCCCTCAGCTCACCAGTCCAAGACTTGGACTCAAACACAGGCAGAGCCGGCGATCCCTGCAGAGCCCTTCCACATCAGGGCCCTACCTTCCACAGTTAGCTCTTCCTCTGGCTTAAACTGGGGCCCTTCTATTAAAATTACCTTACCGTTAGCAATGGTAGTGAAAAACAACAGTTTCATTTACTCTAATATCTATGAACAGATTACTTAATATTAGCTCAATGCTATCCCAAACAAAAGAAATAGTTAAGCCCCTGCTGTGTGTCAGGAATGTAACAATGTGTATTATATGTAATCTTCCAAGCAAAGTGAGGAGAAAAGTTATTGTCTGCATATTTACTAATGAATAAAGTTCTGCTTAGAAAGGTGACATAAGTTGGGTGAAGTCACATGGCTAGTGGGTGACTGAGCCAGGATTGGAACCCAGGTGTATCAATATTCTATAATATTTAATTGCTCCTCTTGATTAAGATAAAAATCAAGATAATTCTGAGAGAGTGGACTAGGATGGGCATACTACTTTCCTATTCCTTTGTAACAAATCGTCGCGAATTTAGCAACTGAAAGCAATGCTCGGGACTTCCCCAGTGGTCCAGTGGCCAAGACTCCGTATTCCAAATGCAGGGGCCCAGGTTTGTTGCCTGGTCAGGAACTAAACTCCACAGGCTGCAACTAGGAGTTCACGCGCCACAGTGAAGACCCTGCATGTGGTAATGCCACTAAGACCCAATGAAGCTACGTAAATTAAAAACAAACAAACAAAAAAGGCAACTCTCATTCACTGTCTCACAGTCTGTAAACCAGGAATCCAGGCGGGCTCACCTGGGTCCTCCGCTCAGTGTCTCATAAAGCTGAAATCAAGGTGTCAGCCAGGGAAGGTCTTGCAGGGGAGGCTCTGGAATAATTCAGCTTCTTAAGGTCACACACATTCTTTTTCACATGGTCACCCCCATCTCCTAAGCCAGCAACAGCGAGGCAAGTCCTTCTTGCGCTTCCGATACCTCTGACTTCCTCTTCTCCCCCAGCTGGAGAAAGTCCACTGCTTTTAAGTGCTCATGTGATTACAGTGGGGCTACCCAGCTAATCCAGGATAATGCCCCTATCTTAAAGTCACCTGCACCATACAGTATAGTGTAATCACAGGAGTGATGCCTTATATTCACAAGTTCCAGGATTAGGACAGGACATCCCTGGGAAGCTGTTTTAGAGGTTCTGCCCACTGCAGTGGGTAGGCTTTGTAGAGTGGAGGTTCTAAGGGGATCCTCTAGGAAGGTCAGACTGTGAGGGAGATGGGCTTCCCCTTGGGGGCCTTGAACACCAAGAAATTACTGTGGGGGCTAATGGGAATGGTCCCAGGCAAGGAGGCAGGGTTTATAGGGTGAGGATGGGGATGACGAGAGAGAGGAGGAAAGAAATGTTAACAAAAGGATAGGCTTTACATCTATAGAGAAGTTCAAGTTGTCTCTTCTTCCTTGTGAGCGTTCCTAAAAGACGCCCGATAAATAAAATGCTGCTGCTGCTGCTAAGTCACTTCAGTCGGGTCTGACTCTGTGTGACCCCATAGACGCCAGCCTATCAGGCTCCCCCGTCCAAGAATCTCTTCCCTGGGATTCTCCAGGCAAGAACACTGGAGTGGGTTGCCAAGTGAAATCACTCAGTCATATCTGACTCTTAGCGACTCCATGGACTGCAGCCTACCAGGCTCCTCCGTCATGGGATTTTCCAGGCAAGAGTACTGGAGTGGGGTGCCATTGTCTTCTCCAGATAAATAAAATATGCGGTAGTGAACAGACTATGCTGCTCACTTCACATGGAATGGGCTGGGTTGAGAGTCATTGGGTAGACTGGGATTAGAGCTGAGTTGGAATGAGTTGGATGGGATCATACAGGTCGAATTGGGAATAAGCAGCTTCTTTAGACAGAGTGTTGGTGTGGGCTAGATTGGGATGAGTTGCATGGAGTTTAGATCAACTGAGATAGAAAGATGTGAGCAGGGGTAGCTTGGTTGGGGCTGGGTTTTGCCGGGCTACATTGATTAGGGTCAGGGTGGACTAAACAGGCTTGGATGGGTTGGAAAGGTTTGGAGCAGGTTAGACCCACTTGGGAGAAGGCAATGGCAACCCACTCCATACTCTTGCCTGGCAAATCCCATGGACGAAGGAGCCTGGTAGGCTGCAGTCCATGGGGTCGCTAGGAGTCGGACACGACTGAGCAACTTCACTTTCACTTTTTACTTTCATGCATTGGAGAAGGAAACGGCAACCCACTCCAGTGTTCTTGCCTGGAAAATCCCAGGGACGGGGGAGCCTGGTGGGCTGCCGTCTATGGGGTCGCACAGAGTCGGACACGACTGAAGTGACTTAGCAGCAGCAGCAGCAACAGACCTATTTGAGGGTTGGGTTAGCCGGGGATTGGTTAGTATTTAGTGGCAGAGACAGAATCCACTCTGGATAGCTTGTGTGCTATGCTCAGTCACTCAGTCATGTCCAACTCATTGTGACCCCATGGACTGTAGTCTGCTGGGCTCCTCTGTCCATGAGGATTCTCCAGGCAAGAATACTGGAGTAGGTTGCCATGCCCTCCTCCAGGGGATCTTCCTAACCCAGGGATCAAACCCAGGTCTCCCACACTGCAGGCAGATCCTTTACCATCTGAGCCACCAGGGAAGCCCTGGATTGCTTAAGCCAAAATAAACGTATGAATGGGTTTTTAATGGCTTACAGTAATGGTTGAAGAGCTGAAGAAGCAGATTCTAGGTTGTATCTTCAGGACCAACTCCCAAAACTGCCCTGCAGACTTGGACCACCAAGGCAGTCGCTTCTTTTGCAACCATCAGGAAGCCATCTGCCAAATCCGGAAGCCACTAGTCAAGCTTCTGGCTCCAGAAACATGCTCCTCTGTATGTCTACACCAGCAGAAATGCACAGCTCAGTATGAAAGCATGACAAGGTCTATCTTCAGAGGGAAAAAAAAGTATGATAAGGAAATTCTTTGGCTAGATAACACAAAAGTAGAAGAAATGTTCATAATTGTACACCATACTGCTTTTTCTAATTTTGCATGTTTTTGAAAATTACTAATAATATTGCAAATATTGATGGGTATCTCATGCCCTGCCTGTCTGTCCATTTGATACACTTCTGAATGAACTGCCTTGCGGGAATTCATGGCATCTGGTGAAAACTACATCACATCTTAAACTCTAATTTTAGGGCAGTCTGGAAAATGTAGTTTCTAGCTTTTCAGCCTCTGCAGGATAAAAAGGCCCAGTCTAAGGAGAGAGGAGAGACTGAATGAGTTACTCCACACCATCTACCACCACCGAGCTAAGTGGGGAGTGGTTGGAATAAGTGGGGATAGACAGGTTGCCTGATTGGGGCAAGTTGGACTGAGTTGAATTGGAAGGTGTGGGATGTGTGTGGCTGAGCTGAATGGAACTGGGCTGGGAGGTAATGGAGCAGTTGGCTTGTGATGGGGGGTCTGGGCTGGGAGCAGCCCTGGGGCTGACACTTGAACACTGGTGTCAAGCTCTTTGCATCCAGTGGAGTGAGAGTTCTGCTCAGTGGGAGCTCGGAAAGGAGGACCTGGAGGATGGCTGTGTTGCTGAGAATGACACCTCTATCAGTGCATCCTCACCACTACCTGGGACCAGGCTTATCCCCACTTCATGCAAATTGGCCCTATCCCCAGGCTTAGGACATGTCCAGGGTTCAGTTCAACCTCCTTTGCTCTCCTTAAAATGAAGTCAGTTAGAGCAAGAGGCTTGAGGAATAAGTTTTAAACAGAGAAACTTGCAGGATGTGTTGTCTTGGGGCAAAACCAAACCCCAAATCAGGATATCAGAGCCATATGGTTTCCTCCCTACGTTTCTGGGGGGAGGGGTTGTGGATTTTATGGAATCTGGGACTATTTCCGGAGCCCCACAGGTGCTCTGTTCACGCAGCCAAGGTAAACGGGTGCTGGCAGGCACACACGGTTACATATACCGAGTCATGCGTGTGAGCACAGGGCTTCCCGGTTTGCAGCACACTGTCAGCGTCTATACCTTCCCTCAGAACTGCCCTGTGAGGCAGGCGTCATTATGTCATATCCCAAATGGAGACATTCGTGCTCAGAGAGCCTAAGCAGACTGCTCAAAGACACAGAGCAAAGTGAGGATTTGTGTGATTGTGTTTATGTGAACACTGTCTATATCCTGGACTAGACTCCAGCCTCCAAGAGGTTTGAAGTTTTGCCCGTCTTGCTCATGGTTGTAGTCCCAGCATCTAGAACAGTCCTAGCACATAGTAGGTGTTCAATATATACTTACTCAGTACACACATACATTACTAAATAAATGAGAAACTCAAGCCTCAGAAACCCATGTTGTTTTCACAGTGACAGGCACACACACCTGGGTATGCACAGACATGTCTTTAAAGTCTTATCCCATCTCTGCTCACTGATATTGCCTGGATCAGGTCACGAATTCATGCACTTCCTGACCCACTGGCTCAGGAAGAGAAACATCTGGACTCAGAACTCCAAAATGCCCCCCGTGATCCTGGCATGACCAGTGCATGGACACATGTCTCCCCCTCCTTCATCACCAGCCTTCACTGAGACTCTCTTTGGGGTACAGAGCAGAGGAGACACCGGGCAGTTCCATTTGGCAGTTGGCCTTGCCCTTCCAAGAGAGGACAGGATAGAAGTCTTGGACTTTGTCTCAGCTCAGTTGGAGCAGCCTGCAAGTCTCCCCGCTCACCCAGTGCTCAGAACTGGGTTCCCATCCAGTTTGCACAGAGCATCTTGGGATGGCTGTGTCCTCATCCCCCTTTTGCACACAAAGAAACTGAGGCTTCTAGAAAGAAAGTAACTGAACTTCCCAAGGTCACTGACTAGACAGTGCAGGGTCTAGATCAGAATCGAAGTCTGTGTCACTCTGAAATCCATAGGCATTCGTGACAGGAACCCCAGGCCACCCCTGAGGGGGTACATCTCTCCTTCATCCCAGGCCCTGTGAAGGGCAGAGGGGCCACGTCCCCTCTTCCCTGCATCCTGCCTCTGCACTCAGCCTGGGCCAGCACAGAGTAGGGGGGCGGGGGGACATTTCTTGCTGCCTCCGACTGGTATTGACGGACCAAGTGACTATTGTAAATGCTACGGTGTTGTGTAATCAGTAGGAAAATGTGACTATGTCCCCAGAGATGCCACTGGCATTTTGGAGAAAATCCCATCCTTGATTTACTGGGCTGGTTTAGTTGAAATGTCTGGGTGACAGGGACAGGCTGGAGGCTCTGCTATGTGGGGCTGGACAGATCGCTTGCTGCCCTAGCCCCTGCCTAGGAGAGTAGGGACTGGGTGTGTGGGTGTGTGTGGTTCCGGGTGTGAGTGTGCATGAGCACAGGAGCAGTGCACAGGGGCCCAAGCTCTCGAGTCACACTGTGGGCTCAGATCTCAACTCTGCTCCTTACTCAGTCTCTCTGCACTCATTTCCTCTACCGTAAAACAGGGACGGCAAAAGTGCCCAGCTCTGTAGTCTGTCATGGGATTAAGTGAGAAGATGTAGGAAAGCAGACAGCATGCAGTACAGAGTCTGGTACATGACTGATGATAAATATTTGTGGACTGAATGAGTGAGTACATGAGCAAACAAAGGGAAAGTGCACGCAAGCACGGAGCAAGGAGCATGGCGCAGCAGAAAGAGGAGAGCGTTTAGAGTCAGGAGACCCAAGTTGGAGCCATGCCTGTCATTGACTAGCTGAGCAACCTTGGGCAAGTCACTTAACCTCTCTGAGCCTCAGTTAATAATAGCAATAATCCCTGCCTCTCCAGTTGTTGTGAGGATTAAACAGAAGTACAGGGTGGAACTGCTCTGTCAACGGCAGGGCACTGTGCAAATGTTAGTTCTAATTATTCTCCACAATTATGACTGCTCCACGGGAGGCCTGTGTGTGAGTGAGCATGGGGGAAGGATGTGGTGAGGGTGGGCCTGGGACCAGGCTATGTGTGCACGTTGATTGCATGTGGACGTGTTTGGAGAACTGGGGCCATTAGAAAAACCATCAGCCCTCTAAGTTGTTCTTTCTTTTGCTAAACTCAACCTGCCAGGCTGACATCGGAAGCAGGAATTAGTGGGAAGTCTGGGGGGACAGGATTAGTGGCTGAACTTTCTATTCCTGGAGACCCTCTTTTCTCAGGAGGTCAAAGCAATTTCCATATATTATCCTGCTGGCAGCTTGGGAAGGTCAGGGAAACGGCAAACACATGACTCTTATTCCTCAGATGGAGAAACCAAGGCAGGAAGGGCAGCTGCTGAAGCTAGTCCTGCCTGGACTCTGTTGGAAGCATCAGCAGAAGGACCCTACAGCCACCCTGGCCTCTCCCAGTCAGACCAGCTGGCAATGGCTCATTCATTTTAGTGTTTATTACAGTCCCCCTGGTCCCCATTCCCAGTCCTGGGCTGTGTGTATTTCAGGGGCAGACTGGAGCAGGAACCCCAAGTCCCTGCCATACAACCCATAATCACTGGAGGGTCTTCCTCTGTCTCAGTCTCCACCTTTCAGCCTATAGCCAGCTGTTGCCCTAATTCCCCTCTACTAATCTTTCAAGTTCAATCCACTTCTTCCAGGAAGCCTGCCAGACTGTTCTATCTGGCAGATGAAGAAGTTATTCTTCGTTGAGCCATTGCAGCATTGGAACTGGGAGAAGGAAGGGGCTTGGAGGCCCAGCCACATTGCACCTCTGAGGATGGGTCAAACCAGGATGTGCTCTCTGAAGCCAATCAGAGTAAGAGTTACTCATGTGCTGTGACTGTGGAGCTGGTGAGCCTTGGAGCCTCAGGGTAAGTTCTCTGAGTCTCAGAATTGGTCTCCAGACCAGCAGCATCACCCAGGAACTTGTTAGAAATGTCAACTCTAATACCAGACCTGCACGAGAAACTCTGGAGGAGCGGGAGCAATCCTCCTCTGATCCTGATGCTTCTAAAGATCACGAACCGCTGGGCTCAACGACGCTGGTTCCTCACATCCACACCCAGACACCTGTCCCTGAGCAAGCTCAGGAAGCCCCACCTTCCCCACACTGGCTTTGGTTCACCCCGAGGAGGGTTCCTGCCCCCGAGCCCCAGTATCTCCCCAGAGAGGGAGGGCTAACAGCTCCACTGCCCTTTCAGTCCCTATCGCCTGCCTCAAATACGTCTCCTGCCCTTCTACTGTCACCCCTTGATGCCTCCAGGGGGAGACTGCCCCCCTGGAAGCCTCTTGGGTCTTCTATAGAGCAGGGACCCTACCTGCCACCGCTTCCTTTGCTCACTTCCCCACCAAGACCCAGCCCTCACTCACCCGGCCTCCTCACCCTCCATGTGTCTGGGGTAAGCCCTAAGTCTTTCCTTGTGTGGCTCTAGGGAAGTGGTTTCTTCCTTCTCAGGGCCTGCGTGTCCCCTCTCATGAGGAGAAGCCCTCCCAGAACCTGCCTAAGGTCCTGGACAAGGTCAGTGGATTGCAAGGCAGTGAGCAGTAGGCCACCACCACTGCTCCTCAAGTCCCAGCAAGTGGTCAGACCCCTGAGGTGCCAGGCTTACCGTCCACCCCAGGAGGAGCACAGTCCTCCAGCCCTCCTCCTTCCCAGTGGGGTAGTCACAGCAGCTGCCATCTTCCCTGATGAAAGCACCTACTGTTCCAGAACCAGCCGCCTGACTCCATGCTCTGCAAGCTTTGACCCCTGTCTCATTAATCCACCCCTCCCCCAACAGTCTGAGAAGCACCTCATCCCAGTGTACAGGTTCAGAACTGATGCCCAGAGAGGTTCTGTGGTTTGACTGCAATCTCACAGCCAATACAAGAATGAAATTCCAACCCAGATCTAACTCCAAAGTCCTCTTGCTTAACCTCCAAGAGAACAAGAAGGCCACCACTGGAGCAAGGAGCAATGGGAGGCAGGAAAGCAGAGGCAGCCTGGATGCTGGCTTCACTCCTTGCCAGTGAATGGCTGTGGGTCGTGGGTCTGTCTCAGCTGCCCCATTTGTATGCTGCAAATAATTCCTGCCCTGCCAACCTCACTGGATTCAAGAATAGAGGTGGAAGCGCATGGAAAACTGCGGCGGTGTCCAAACACTGGGACCGAGTGCGTACCATGCTTTACAGTTTACGAAGTACACGGTATAGGAAGCGCATCCCTGTGTGACCTCCAGTCACCCTGTCTGAAGCTCATCAACCCTCTCCAGCATCATCGCAAACTGAGGCGGAGGAGTCAGATGCTAGACGGCAGGGGCCGGGCCAGGAGCCGGGCCAGGAACCGGGTGCGCCTCCGGCCACGAGCGCAAGGGGGCGCCATGGGCTCACAGCGAGCTGGGGCGGCGGAACCCACCGCGAGAGATCGCTTTCTGTACTCTTACTCACAGCAACCAGGCTCCGCAGAGCGCCGGGGGGTGCCCGGGTTCCAGGAGCGACAAGATGGGGTGGAGGAGACATGCGCCGAGTCTGAATTTGAAATGTGAAGTCCGGAAAGTCAGCTGCCTCTCCCTGCTGTGTGACCTCCCCTGAGACGTTCGACCTCTCTGAGCGTCACTTACACAAATGCAACTCCCTCCACCGATGCTGCTCTAACCCAGTCCGCCAAAGGCTCCCGAAACCACAAAATGAGATCGCAGTGCAAACTGTAAACCCTCATTCCCACGTAGAAATTCGCCCCTTTCTCACTCTTCTTGGACTCTGCATCCGAAGCCCCTCGGAGTCAGCACGCAGGGATCTCCGCATTCTCATTTTACAGAAGCGCAAACGAAGGCTCAGAGAGGTCGCTCTTTCGGGGTCTTGTGGCTCATTTGGGCATACACGGAATGGTCCCCTGACACCAGCACCGGACTGTCCCTTCCTGGTCCAGCGGCCTGAAGTACCTGGCAGCACTGACCTCTGCCGAATGGGTACGTATGAGCCTTCTGCAGAGACCAGAGTGCTCAGGAGTCTGAAACTATCGAAGCCGAAGAGCCCATAAGTTCCGGACCTCCCGCTTGGGCCCGCTCAGCCTAAGGCCAAGGGTACTCGGACCCCAATTCTGGTCCTATCTTCTAGCTCGGCCACACTGCCATCCCTGGGCGTCCCTGGCTGCAGCGCACCCGCTGTGTGATGGGGGCCTCTCTTTGGAGGCAGAGGGCTCACCCCAACTCCGGACGCCGGGGGCTCTCCGCCCGCGGGCCCCCACCCTGCCTCTTCCGAGCCGCACCTCGATGCACCCCCGCCCCCGCCACGATGGGCAGGATCGCGGGGGTCAGGCCGCGGGAGGGGTGGCCCGTACGGCCCCCTCGCCTGCAGCTGTGTGCACACGTGTAATTAGCTCTAATTATCCCGGGCTTTTTCAGTTCGTAGGCTCCAGGCCTGAGAGCCGCGCCGGGTGAACGCACCCTCTCCGCCCAGGGAACCGGCTCTATCCCAGTCCCCAGGACCTCGCGTCGCCTGTGTGCCCACGCCACCACCCAGCGTCTACACCTCCGCCACGTGCTGGCCTGTGAGCGTCTTTGTGTGTCCGCGGGTGTGTGTTGACACTCACGCGTCTGAGCACGAACCTGGCGCGGAAAGGGAGAGGGGCGGTGGCGCGGCGGGAGGAGAACCAAATGGTTCTCAGCTGCGAAGGAAGGAAGCGCCCGGGCCCCGCTGTCTCCCGTCCCCGCCAGTCCTGCATAAACATGAGCCCCCACCACCAACACCCCCCGCCCCGGGGCAGCGGCCCAGACCGAAAATCCCAGGATTTCTGCCCTAACCGCGGAGCCGCTGTGTTGACGCAGCTCTGCTCCCCACGCCCTCGAGCCGTTTAGCCCCTCGGCCAGCAGCAGGCCTCTCTGTCCACAGGTGGCATAGCCAGGGCTCCGAGAGGTCGGGGCGCTCTTCCCAGGCGGCGCAGCAGGCCAGGAGAGCCGCAGCGCAGGATTGGGGTCGGCTCTAAGACAGAACTGCGGAGACAGGAGCGGAACGCTTCCGACTCCGGGTCCTCTTCGTCGGATCGCGGATCCCTAGCCCTGGAAGCCCTTGGTCCTGCGTACTCGGTCCGTGGCGACTTCCAGCCCACTCCCTGCGGCCGACTTGCCTAGTCTACGCGGAAGGGAACCAGAGAGCCGGGAAAAGCCCCAGGAGCCTTAGCTGGAGGTGGCAGGGTCCGCCCCGGGTCCCCCGGAGCAGGATTTCTCAGCACACTTGCTCTGCCCTCCCTTCCCCTTTCCTGGGGTCTCTGTGTGTCCCCCTGTCCCCGCTCCCGTCTCCAGTCTCTTCTTTCTTGCTCTCTGACCCTATTGACTTCTTGCCCGGTGTCTCGCACCGCCTTTGTCTCTGTCTCTGCCTCTCCTCGGATCTCTGTTGGTGAAGCACCCCCCCACCCCGCCCCCGCAAAGGAACACACACCGGCAGAATCCGCCTTTTCAATAAAAAACGACAACTGGGAAACAGAGTGAATTAAAAAGCATTAACTTAAAAACAATCCATGTGTCTGTAAATGCGTTCCAAATGGCAGCCCTTCGGCGGGGGTTGGGGGAGAAGGGGGGACGGGTCGGCCATATGTTCTGGAGCCTCAGACACAAAATACAGGGGGCTCAGCGCCACGCGGTGGACCCTTCCCGCCAGCCACCTGGGACAGCAGAGTCTAGGGAGGGGGACTTCGTCTGTGCCCTCACCCTGGCAGAGTCCCCCCACCTAAATTCCTGGTCCCTCCCATGATTCTGTCATCTGCTGGCCCCTCCTACCCCGATGCCTCCAAACCTTCCTGTGCTGACCTCAGCTCTCCCTCCGCACCAGCCCTCACCAGCCCCCACACACAGATTCCACCCCCTTCCTTCCCCACCCCACCGCACCCCTGGTCTTGGACCCCATACTTCCGCACCCAGGGCCTGCCCCGCCCCACCCCCATTCTGCCCTTCTGCCCCTAGACCACCCAGCAGCCCTGGCTCGGGGAGAAGTGGTTAGAACAAAGCTTTCCTTGGCCTGAAGAAATTCTCCAGGGAGCCGCGTGGAGAAAGGGAGCTCCCAGTCCTGGTACCTGCAGCCTCTCTGTTCTCCCAGAGGACATCAAAAGTTGTATATCTGAAGGCAGTGTAGTTCTCCAAGCATAACAGAAGTCAGTGCTGTCCTTTGAAGCCCTGACTTTGAGGGGGAACTTCCCTCCCCTCAAAGTTCATCCTGCCACCCTTACCACTCCTGGCAACCACCCTCTGCCCCTCTGCCTGGGAGTTGGAAGGATTGGAGAACCTCAAACAGGGGCATAATTAGAGAAGAGAGGACTGGGCAGGGTGCCCAGATTCTGTTGCCCCCTCTTCTCAACTGGCAAGGACATCCTAAAACCATCAACCAGACAGGAGGAAGATCTGGATTCTTAGTCTTGCTCTGCTGGTGACGATGACTTAAGATTAGAATAGCGATAATATTAACAATTATCATAATAATATAGCAGCTAACATTTGTTGAGCTCCTTCTGTGTGCGTGCCATACATTAGCGCACAGAAATCACTAATAGCTGGATGAGTTCGAGCAGTAGCTTGCCCTGCCTGGGCCTCAGTTTCCCTCTCTGTAGAAGGAAGGGGTGGGACCTCCAGGCTAGACAGTGAATCTGAAACGTCTGTAATTGAATCAAAATCTAGGCAAGGTGTATCTGTTGTCACCATTCCTATCTGTTCAATAAAGATATAAGGAAGCCAACTAGGAAAGAGTTCAGAATTATTCTGTGTTCTTGAAAGAAAATGAAAAAGCCATCCCTTTTTAAAAAATCCTAACAGTTCTCAATCAAACTGGTCTTTTTCCTAAGAGTCAGCAAGGTGCCATTTAATTTTATTTTTAATGATAAAACTGTTCTTTGTTCATTATACAAGGGAACATTTTAAAATTCACCACACTACCCCAATATCACAAGCCTCACCCAGTGGCTTATCAGATTCTGGGGGAGCCCAGCATGAGGATTTATATAAAACTCCCTGGTGATTCCGATAGGATTCTGATTTGCTTGATTTCTGAATCTGATACCAGCTATCTCCTCCAGTGTATCATTCACATATAATCCCATACCTGATTCTCATACCTGATTCTGATTGAGAATCACTGAGGTTAGGTTCTAAGAATTTTTGTTCCTGCAGATTTAAGCAGCTTCCCTGTCTCCATGCGTATCCTGGTCCAGGGAGCGTGTGAAGGTGATGTACCACATGCCTGTAAGTCTAGGCAAGTGTCTGCATGCACACGTGCAGGTGTGTGTTTCCTTGTGTGTCTCTGGGCATCTGTGAACAGACGTGCTGGGAGCATATGCGTGTCTCCAAGGGTGGGTACCTATGCCTCTGGGTGAATTTGTTGTGGCTGTGCCTCAGCATCATGTTTACATACGTGAGGAGACTTTATGCTCGTGTGTGGATATGTCCTGTGTGCCTGCATTGGTAAGCCTGCCATTTTCTGAGGCCTCCAACAGAGCAGGAGTTTCTATGGAGGAGGAGCTCCATCCAGGCCCCTGAAATGCCAGTTGAGCAGTCTCCAGGACCCAGAACTCACAGTCAGAGCTCCTCTCCTGGTTGGGGAAGAGGGACGATGATTTTGAGCATAAACATGGATCTCTGTGCTGAGCATTCTAATTCTGCAAGTCAAGTACAGAGCCCGGGCAGCCACCAGCTAATTAGCCACCCTGGGGTAGGGGGGAGGGAAATTGCCTGTATTGGAGTGGATAATGTGTTTGCCTGTTTCCGTAGGATCCTTGACCGACTGAACACCCCCCACCTCCCTCCTGCTGTATCCCACGGGCCTGTCTCCCTGTGCCCCCAGCTCGGAAAGATGGTGCAGTGTTTGGCTCTAATACTTCGGCTTTTCAAATAGGCCAATTGCTAAGCAAATGTCATTTGGGCTGAAGCTTGGAAGGCTCTAAATGAGATAAATGATTCATTTGAATAGGTGAAGATGGGACTCCTGCTGGATGAAGATGAGCGAATCAAGTTCCCGACGTCAAAGAGAGGCTCCATGTCCCCTCTCCAGGCACACTGTGCTCTCAGGCTGGGGTTCCTCTGCAGTGTAGAACAGGCAGACCTGCAGCTGAGGATCTCAGGCTTGACAGATTCCTGGTCCCAGAGAGCCTCCAAGCCCCTCTGTCCACTTCCTTTCAGCAGCTGCTATGGGCTGGAAGGAGCAGGAGCCCTGCCAGGCTGGACTAAAGGGCAGCTGCCTAGAGCAGTCTGAGTCATGCCCTTCCCAGGCTTGTATACACATGTGTACACATATCACACATGGATCACTTGCACAGGTGGCCTAAGCCCATGACTTCAACCTGTGCTAGGCTCTCAGGCACACACAGGTCTACACGGAGGCACACACTAAAGTATGTAAGCTCCTGTTCCACCACTGTTCTGTTTTAACTTATAACACATAAGCGCACATTAAGACAATATACTAGTTCATAAGCAGATACCGATATGAATTAACAGATGTCACATACAGATATTGTTATGGACTATTTGTGTCCTCCCCCCAAATTTATATGTTGAAGCCCCAACCCCCAATGTGATGGTATTAGGAGATAGGGCCTTGGGGAGGCAATTAAGTTAGATGAAATCATGAGGGTGGGGCCCCTATGAAGGGATTGGTGTTCTTATAAGAAGAGGAAGAAAGATGAGAGCTGCTCTCTGTACCCTGTGAGGTCACAGTGAGAAGGTGGCCAAGTGCAAGCCAGAAGAAACAAATGTGCCAGCAACTTGCTCTCAGACTTTTCAGCCTCCAGAACCATGAGAAAATAAATGTCTTTCATTTAAACCTCTCAATCTGTGGGGTTTTGTTATAGCAGCCCAAGTAGACTAATACAGGTATGAACTAGGAATTATGCTTGCACACATTTGCAAATATTAATTCAGGTATCAGCAAAAATTATGGGGAGTAATGGGTGTTACCCCTACCACTGCTTCTGGAATCACTTACTGAGCTCTCACTGTGCTGAGTGTTTTACAGAGGTAATTATTCTCAAGCACGTTATTCTCAAGATAGCCTCCTTCCCCCTGAGGGAGACTTTTATTAGCTCCCAGAGAGCCTCTAAGCCCCTCTGTCCACTTCCTTTCAGCAGCTGCTATGGGCTGGAAGGAGCAGGAGAGATTAAATCTTAAATAAGGTGCTCAGAGTTAGTTGCACAACTCTACAAGGTAGAGTTGGGATTTGGACCCAGGTCTCCTGACTCCCTGGTGGCTCAGAAAGTAAAGAATCTGCCTACAATGCAGGAGACCAGAGTTCAATCCCTGGGTAGGAAAGATCCCATGGAGAAGGGAATGGTAACCCACTCCAGTATTCTTGCCTGGAAAATCCCATGGACAAAGGAGCCTGGAGGGCTATAGTCTATGGGGTCGCAAAGAGTCAGACATGACTGAGCAAGTAACACACTTCTAATTCCAACATGCATGTTCTGTTGGGAATAAGCCATCTAGCACTGGGAGTTAGGGGAGGTGAGCCTCACCCTCCTGCTATGCCCATGAGACCAAAGCCTCCATTCGCCAGGGCCACGTGGCTTGTGCAGCTCTGAGCTTTATTACTCAGTCACCATCATCGGTGCATGTAGTTGTCTCCAGGAGTCCTACACAGTTCCCCAGGCTCAGATCCACAGGTATCCCTGAAATTGTTAAAGAACTGGTTGTGCCTTTTGTACAAAATAATGACCATGATCAGAACAATAACACAAACTGGTTTTAATATGTGCCCAGCTTAAATGACAGGTTCAGCTCCTGTGTTGACAGTTTCTAACGGTGCAAGATTATTTTATTCTCCATACAAAGTCACTCCTCAGATTAATGTAGCTCCGTGTTTTTAGTCAATACTGGAGTCATTTCAAGGTGCATTTGGACAGGATCTCTTAACTGCAGCCTCCACATCCACACCCAGATATCTCATTCACAGCTTAACAGGGTCCAGGGTGTGTTCTGTTTGCCCTGACCCTACCTCTCTTGGGCTCCCACATCCAGTCCTCCTGAAGCCCCTCGTACTTGTCTAGAGCTCTCCTGTGGATATTCTGGAGTTTCCATCAACCCCAGGCCAGAGAAGAGCTTAGAGCAGCCCCACAGACATGTCACATTCCTTCATCCCTGGGCCAGCACCCTGGCTGGCTCCCTTGGAAGAAAAATGAAGGTCCTCCTGACAGGCAAGCATAAATATTTTCTTTCCCAGCCTGGTTCAGATGGGGATACTTTCTGTTAATAAAGTGGCAGCTGGCTATCCGGGAGTGTTTAAACGTGGCCTTCCCTGGCAGGGAGCACGTCATCTACCTCTGTTCACACCCCCAACAGATGACAAGACTTTGCTGGCCTTGCTCCTTTCAGGAATGTGCCTCAGATGGCAGAGAGCAGGCAGGGAGCATTCATGTCACACCAGTTTTGTCTTCTATCTCTTGAGGGCCCGGGAGGAGCAGCCTGAGTTTGCGGCTCTTGGCAAGCATGCCTATCGGGAGCAGGGCCATCGGGCGCCCTACATCATACGATGCGGCTCTATTTATGGGGCAGGAGGGAATGTTGGAACAGGCTGGGTTGTCCCCCTTTGAAAGGTGCTCAGACCAGAAAGGGCAAAACACGACGTAATGGGAAATCGTGCTTTTCTTTGAGGCATGTGGCCTGGAAATGGAGCTGCAAGGCCCGGAAAGGTTTTGAAATAACATTTTGGGCCGGAGCCTTCCCTGCCCCCACCTGGAAATAGGTGTGAGGATGGAAAACAGGGCGCCTCTCCTCACCACTCGTCACCAGCCAGCGCTGTTTGAAATGAAAACAAAAAATTCTTCCTTTAAAGAAAATGTGTTTTCCAAAGTACTGTGAATTCTCCCCTTGACTCCCAAAGCCACAGACGGTGGTGTGAAGGCGCAGTTCGCAGCTTGAAGCTTCAGAGGCTGTTTTGGGAAGAAGGAAGGCGCCGCTGTTAGGGTGCAACAGCATCACCCTCCTGGGTGTTGGGAATAGCTCTATGCAAAACTGGAATTCAGTCAACAAGCATTTAACGAGCACTAGGCCTCTGGGGGGTGGAGAAGGAAATGGCAACCCATTCCAGTGTTCTTGCCTGGAGAATCCGTGGACAGAGGAGCCTGGTGGGCTGCTGTCCCTGGGGTCGCACAGAGTCGGACACGACTGAAGTGACTTAGCACTCATGCATGCAGGCCTCTGGGGGAGGGCTTCCCTGGTGGCTCAGTGGTAAAGAATCCACCTGCAATGCAGTAGATTCACAGGAGACGTGGCTTCGATCCCTGGGTCAGGAAGATCTCCTGGAGAAGTAAACGGCAACTCACGCCAGTATTCTTGCCTGGGAAATCCCATGGACAGGGGAGCCTGGCAGGCTGCAGTCCATGGGGTCATAAAGAGTCAGACATGACTGAGCGACTAAATAACAAAAATAGCAAATGCTCCTAGGGGACAAAAAGACACCAAGATTTCAGGTCACCCGGTTTCAAATTTCTGCTGTATCTGGTTGTCTGGGGAAAGTTACCCGGCCTTTCTGGAGTGTTGGTTTCCCCATACATAAAATGGAGCCAATAATGGATCTCAAAGGACTGTTATAAGGACTCTCCCGAAGACTGTGTATCAAAGCGTCCACTGCAGCACTTGGCTCCTCAGCAGGTTTCAAAATGTTCGAAGTTGGTGAAGGAGCACTCAGAGGTTTCCTGTGCCTATAGAACGGGGCAGAGCTCCTTGCTTTTGTAGTCAGTACCTTCTGGGATCTGACCCAACTGCTTCTCTCACCCAGTGGCCAGGGTTCTCCTACTGAAGTCGGCCTGCCAGCAAGCCCAGTCTACCACAGTCCCTCTGCTCGTGCCACCCAGCTGCCATCCCCACGTGCTTGTCCATGCTGTTTGCACACCCCCCAACACCCTGAAACAGTCCCCTCCCTCCTCACCACAACTTTAAACCGGATGCCTTCGCTTCAGGGATAACAGTACCTACCACTTTCCGGGTGCTGTGCATCAGACACATCTTGTATGACATTTTACATGATCAGGAAAGACAGAATCGAGAGAAAACAAAAGGGGGATAGGAAAGAGTTTCCAGAAGAGGAATGATGTGGTCATAATTATCATAGAAGAAAGCACCCTGGATCAAAGAGGCATCTGGGGGTCAAGAGGAGGCTGAGAGGTCAGGGAGAAGGCTAGGGTGAGGAAGAGGCTGAGGGTCAAGGAGGAGGTTGTTGCAATGTCCAAGCAAGACAAGATAGCGATAGCAGCTTTTAGGCAGAGAGAAGAGGCTGGATTGGAGACTTCACTCCATTTATCCATTCAGTACATACATATGCAGTGGGCACCTATCTATTCATTACGTACTTAGTGGGCAGGCTATATGCCAGCTGCGGGGATATAGCAGGGAACAAAGCAAACCAAAACCCCTGCCCACCTTGAGTCGGCATCCTAGCAGGAAAAACAGAATCAACAAAATAAGAAAAATCTTTAGAGCATTAGACAGAGGAGCCTGGCATGCTGCAGTCCACGGGGTCACAAAGAGTCAGATGCATGAACTGAGTTGCTCAGTTGCGTCTGACTCTTTGCAACCCCATGGACTGCAGCACACCAGGCTTTCCTGTCCATTACCAGCTCCTGGAGCTTGCTCAAACTCATGTCCATAGAGTCAGAGATGCCATCCAACCATCTCATCCTCTGTCGGCCCCTTCTCCTCCTGCCTTCAATCTTTCCCAGCATAAAGGTCTTTTCCAGTGAGTCAGTTCTTTGCATCAGCTGGCCAAAGTATTGGAGTTTCAGCTTCAGCATCAGTTGCTCCAATGATTATTCAGGACTGATTTCCTTTAGAATTGACTGGTCGGATCTCCTTGCAGTTTAAGGGAGTCTCAAGAGTCTTCTCCAACACCACAGTTCAAAAGCATCAATTCTTCAGCACTCAGTTTTCTTTATAGTCCAACTCTCACATCCATACATGACTACTGGAAAAACCATAGCTTTGACTAGATGGACATTTGTCAGCAAAGTAACGTCTCTGCTTTCTAATATGCTATCTAGGTTGGTCATAGCTTTTCTTCCAAGGAGCAAGCATCTTTTAATTTCATGGCTGCAGTCACCATCTGCAGTGATTTTGGAACCCGAGAAAATAAAGTCTCTCACTGTTTCCATTGTTTCTGCATCTATTTGCCATGAAGTGATGGGACCAGATACCATGATTTTTGTTTTTTGAATGTTGAGTTTTAAGCCAGTTTTTTCACTCTCCTCTTTCACTTTCATCAAGAGGCTCTTTAGTTCCTCTTCACTTTCTGCCGTAAGGGTGGTATCATCTGCGTATCTGAGGTTGTTGATATTTCTCCCAGCAATCTTGATTCCAGCTTGTGCTTCATCCAGACTGATATTTCACATGATGTACTCTGCACATAAGTTAAATAAGCAGGGTGACAGTATACAGCCTTAACATACTCCTTTCCCAATTTGGACCCAGTTTGTGGTTCCAAGTTCAGTTCTAACTGTTGCTTCTTGACCTGCATACAGATTTCTCAGGAGGCAGGTAAGGTGGTCTGGTATTCCCATCTCTTGAAGAATCACAGTTTGTTGTGATCCACACAATCAAAGGCTTTGGCGTAGTCAATAAAGCAGAAGTAGATGTTTTTCTGGAACTCCCTTGCTTTTTCGATGATCCAGCGAATGTTGGCAATTTGATCTCTGGCTCCTCTGCCTTTTCTAAATTCAGCTTGAACATCTGGGATTTCACAGTTCATGTACTGTTGAAGCCTGGCTTGGAGAATTTTGAGCATTCCTTTGCTAGCATATGAGATAAGTGCAATTGTGCAGTAGTTTGAACATTCTTTGGCACTGCCTTTCTTTGGGATGGCAATGAAAACTGACATTTTCCAGAAAAGTGTTATGGAGAAAAATCAAAGCAGGGGAAGGAGATATTGAAGGAAGAGGTCAGTGACAAAATTATAGGTGCAGAGCCACAGAAAGCCTTAGGGTAGCTTTTGAGCAAAGCCCTGAGAGGGCCAGCTCTGCAGATGTCTGGGATACCCCCCAGGCAGAGGGAAACAGGAGTGCAAAGGCTCAGGGCAAGCATGTGCCTGGGGGAGAGGATTAGGAGAAGAGGTCAGAGATGAAAAGAGGGCTGGATTATAAGAGACCTTGTGTATCCCAGTAGCCTACCAGGCTCCTCCGTCCATGGGATTTTCCAGGCAAGAATACTGGAGTGGGGTGCCACTGCCTTCTCCAAAAGACTCCTGAAGGCACCCTGAAGTCAGGGGTTTGGTGATATGCCTTGGGCAGGCCCCTTTCCCATTCTCACCCTGATTCGTCACTATGGAGGTTATGAGTAGTGCTGCATGTGATTGTAAAAGCTTTGAGGTTTACTCCATGTGCTGAGCAAACAATCAGACCTTGCAATGCCCAGAGATTCTCCATGTTAAAGTCTTCAGACCTTTCTAAGTCCAACTTGCAGTTTTGGAGGTGCTGGGGTAGTGGTGCTGACCTCAGGTTGCAGAGCACCCATCTCACTGGCCTGGGAGCCCCTCCCACCTAGCCTGCTGCCTCTGCCCCCAGGGGAGTCGAAGAGTGGACTTCTGGCAGCTCTGGCTTCTCAGCCTTGTCCTCGTGACCATAACTCCAGATCATGTGATATGGATACTTTCCCTTGTCGCTGATGAGTCTTTACGCATCATTCCTTCATTTGTCCTCCTTGATATTCATTTATATATTCATTCCCTCCCTCAGTCTGCTTGCTTCGCCCTCACTCACTCAGTTATTTACTCACTAGTTTTCTTACCTCGTGGCATTTATCACAAGAGAAACTAAATAAGAAATGAATTATGCAACTCTCTGTGTTAGCCTGACTTCTCAGCTGAAACGTAAGAGCATGAGGGCTGAACGCGTGACTTATTCCCAGCTGTCACACCAGCATCTGGCCCACAGGACATGCTCTAGGGACTTCCCTGGCAGTCCGGTGGTTAAGACTCACCTTTCCAATGCAGGAGGTGCAGGTTCAATCCCAGATCAGGGACTTAAGATCTTCCATGCTGTGCAGTTAAAAAAAAAAATCACATACTCTATAAATAAACTCCTGTATCCATTCATTTACTAATGCTTATCGGGGCTTCCCCGGTGGCTCAGAGGTTAAAGCGTCTGCCTGGAATGCAGGAGACCCGGGTTCGATCCCTGGGTTGGGAAGATCCCCTGGAGAAGGAAATGGCAACCCACTCCAGTACACTTGCCTGGAGAATCCCATGGAGGGAGGATCCTGGTAGGCTACAGTCCATGGGGTCGCAAAGAGTCGGACACGACTGAGCGACTTCACTTTATTCATTCCTTCAGGTATTTGTCAAACCTGTGCACGTGCCAAACTCTGGCCCTGGCATGTTTTAAAAGAAGAATAGGAAAGAAGAAAATATAGAGAAACACCATCTGAGGCTCTGTCATCTATCCATTCCATTTGTCTGTTCACTCTCTGATTCTTCAATAAACCCTTACTGCTGTCACTTGGTACCAAATCCGAGCTGGATATTGCTTTACTTAAAATGATCAAGGGAAGTTGAGGCTGGGTTGGAGTTGGGCCTCAAAGAACGGATACAATTTTAGGAATGGCAGGAAAGAAATGTAGTCACGGTGAAGGAACAGCATGACAGAGGCTGCAACGAACATCACAGGATTCTGACTGCAAATACTCCCTTCCTGGTAGGTTGCTAAGAGCTGTCTGCTATCCAGATAGCAGTCAAATCACGGAGGGTTCTGCTTGCTGGGCATACTTACCTGGAGGCCCAGTGGTTAAGACTCCACGCTTCAGTGGAGGGCCTGAATTTGATCCCTGGTCAGGGAACTAAGATCCTGCATGCCACACAGTGCAGCCAAAAAAATTAAAAAATTAAGGTTTGTTGTGCTCCAAGGGAGAATGACTTGAGTCTTTCATTTCCAGTTGTGCAGAGGCCAGTGGGGCAAGCAAATACTGAATGTTTTCAGCAGGGTGTCCCTGGAGCAGTATGACTTCCTTTTTTCCCTGAGAGAAGGAAAAGGCTTTCAAAAATGGCTTAGATTTCCTATGCTAAGTCGCTTCAGTCATATCTGACTCTTTGCAACTCTGTGGACTGTAGCCCACCAGGTTCCTCTGTCTATAGGATTTGCCAGGCAAGAAGACTGGAGTGGGTTGTCATGCCCTCCTCCAGGGGATCTTCCCAACCCAGGGGTTGAACCCACATCTCTTACTCTCCTGCATCAGCTGGCAGGGTCTTTACCACTAGCACCACCTGGGAAGCCCCAAGGTTCTCCAACAGGATCCAAGCGGCTTTTACAAAGCTTTGTGATGGCTTTAATGCAAATGAATCAGAAGTTTGTGAATTACATTTCCTCCCCAAAACACATAAGCTAGTGGAAATCAGGAGAGTGTTTAGGTGTAGGAACCTATGTGTTCAGGACCCAGTAGAGCCTCCTCAGTCTCTCAGGCAGAGACTGAGGGTTTCTGTGGGATTGTGGGGAGGAAGGGCCCAACCCTGGACACCCAAATCCTTTGAGATCACCTGTGGGCCCATATTAGCACCAAGCGACGCAGTAAGGAGGTGCCAGCTATGTGGTGTCACAGTTCCAACCCAGAGACTTGGTTCTTAACAAGGACAAAGGATGCTCAGCCATCTGATTCTGCAGGTCCTCAAGTTTTCTGGGCCCTGTAGGACCCTGGCAGAACTCCTGGCCTCCTCTTGGCCCCTTGACTGGACAGAACTTTCTCCTGGGTCTAGGTCTCTAGAGGGGATCAGATCCTCTGGCTAGCCAGGAAGGAGATTAGACATCTGATAATGACAAAAACAATGGGATCATTTCAAAACATCCTCTCATATGTGATAACATTCAGCTAACAAAGCACCTTCATAATCAGTATCTCATTTGATCCTCATAAGAAACCAAGGGAATGGAAGGTGGTGGGGAGATTATAATTCCCATTTACTTACAGGTGAGGAAACTGAAGTACAGAGACTTTTCCCAAAGTCACTCCTCTGAAGGGCCCATTGCATCAAACCTCCAAAGCAGTAAGAGCATGGCATCCTTGTCCAGTGAAGACGGTGTCCTGGGTAGAAAGAGCAGTAAGTGGTTCCTGCGGTTGAGATGGGCCATTGGAGGCTGTGATATTTCCTCCTACCTCCTAGTGATCTGTGGTTGGAAGGCAAGGCAGCAACCTACAGTGGGGTTAGGGCTCAACAGTGAGGGGGATCAGGGCTCTGTGTGTGGCCTGGTCTGGGTTCAGCCAAAGCGAGAACCAGAGTCCAGGCCTCCTGACCCCAACCCAGTGTTATCGCCTCTACATCTGCCCTGACACTGACCTTGCCAAGCCCACCCTATATTTGCAGCCTCCCTGTCTGCAGTGAGAGGTCGTGAGAGAGAGGCCTCTCGGGGTGCTCTCAGGGTCTGGGCTGTTGTTGTGACCAGGTCCGAGCTCAGCATGTGAAGGTGGACAGTGAGAGCAGGAAGTCCCGCAGCTCCGGGGGTGGGGCAGGCTCGTCAGTAAAGACAGAGGGCACTAAAGCCATCCTTAACTGACCCACCCTCACCCCTCAACTTCCTCCTCTCCAGCCTGGAGGTTCCCACTGCTTCACATCTTGTTGACTTTCGAATTTACAAGGTGTGCTGATTGCCAAGGCCCAGGGATGATTACACACCTGGACCCACCTTAGGAAATCATCCTTCTTGGCCTGGTCCCCACCAGCAGCCTGGAGGTGGGGCAGGAGCACGGGGTGGGATCTCTCAGGTGCTGTGGAAAGTTTAAAGAGGAAAACAATGAAAAAGACAATAGCAGAGAGAAATCAAAGGCAAGTTCCATTTTTCTGGAATGAAAAGAGGGAGGTTTCAGGTTCAACTTGATTGATGGTCATGCTCTGAAACTCGGCTTTCCTTATGCCACCTCTGATTCCATCAGGGCTCAGGCTGGGGGAGGAGGTTTATGGTGTTTGCTTGGTTTATTGGCTCCTCAGAAGAGGATATGAGGGCCCAAGCAGGTCTCTGGAGACAGAACCCCTCAAAAAAAAAAAGCCAAGATTTATGGTTTCCGGAAACTCTCAAGGTTACTGAGCTGGGCAGAGTGGGCTTTCCTCAGCCCTCAGGTTTAAGGGGTTTGGGAGGTGCTGGAGGTAAAGGAAACCCCAGAATTTTGGGGAACCATTCCCCTAAATATTTCCTCTTCCATCGCCTGCCTTGAGGCTCAGTGAAGACTCCACGATGCTGGTGATCCCATGATTTCCTCCATCATTGTGACGATGGGGCAACTGAGGCTGGATTGCTGGTGAGCCTGCCCACGTTGTACAGGATCAAGTGTCAGGGGAAAAGCACAGCCAGCTCCCAGCCAGGGGCTCTCCCTCCCTGAGCTGTTGCCACTAGAGTGACCTTTGAGGCCAATTGTAAATCCTGGAGTCAGAAAACAAAAAGCATTTTGGGGGCTCTGGCCTGGGGCTACCTCTGTGTCACCCCACAAAGACTGGGGACAGTAGTCACGCAGCAGGGCTCAGCAAGGCGGCTGAGGTATCCCTCTACCCCTGCATGTGACCATAGCAAGGGTGCCTGACCTGCCAGAGAGCGCCCAACTCCGCCAGGCCTGCGGACACCAGCCCTGGCCACCACACGGCTCTGGACGTAAATGTTTCGTTAGCAACCTTGCTTCACAAGTGCAAGAGGCTGGTTCCTGACGTGGCCTTATAGCCTTCTGTGGCCCCCGTGAACAGGGTAAATTTGATTTCTGGGCTTAATTAAGGGATATGCCATAAATATTCATGCAGCAGAATGAGCCCCAGCTCACAAGTGCAGCTGCTTCCCGCTTGGGGGAAATTAACATCGTTTTCCAGCCCATGAGTAATGAGGCTCCGCTGCTGGAAAGAGGAGCCTTTTTAACAGCCTCTCCAGGACAGAGAGAGCGAGCCACACTCAGAGGCACCCACACACGGGGAGCCACTCCTCTGCCTCTCCAAAGACTCAGCTCTGCAGGGAGTCCCCACCAGGGTGCTCAGTGAGCAGAAGACCCCTGAGCTCTGTCTCGAGAACCGCGGCCAGCAAACTGTGGCACGAAGACCAGAGCCTCCTGCCACCTGTTTTTTGTGTGTATGTGTGTGAAGGAAGTTTTATTACAACACAGGCACACCTCCTCACTTAGCTATTATCTACGACAGCAGAGCTGGGGAATTGTAACAGAGAGCTTATGGTTTGCGTGGTATACTAAGGTGCTTCAGTCGTGTCCAACTCTGCGACCCCATGGACTGTAGCCCACCAGGCTCCTCTGTCCATGGGATTCTCCAGGCAAGAATACTGGAGGGAGTTGCCATGCCCTCCTCCAGGGGATCTCCCCAACCCAGGGATCGAACCCATGTCTCATGTCTCCTGCACTGGCAGGCAGGTTCTTTACCACTTGCGCCACCTGGGAAGCCCCTGTCTGGCCATTCACAGAAAAAGTGTGCCCACTCCTGCTCTCAAAACTTCTCACCCATTTTTTTTTTATTAATAAAAGTCCCATACTATTGAGCTGTCTGGAATTCCAGGAACACGGAGCCGTTTTAGAATCATGTGGCCTGAGACTCCTCTGCGCACAGACTCTGGAACCAGCGTCCAGTCTCAGCACTGCTTCTTTCTCAGCTATAGGACTGTGTGCAGGTTACTTGTCTTTCTCTGCCTCAGCTTCTTTATCTACAAATTGGAGGTACCTACATGGGGAAAGAATCTACAAGAAAGTGGAGATATGTACAGGTATGGTTGATTCACTTTGCTGTATAGCAGAAACGAATACAACATTGTAAATCAACAATACCCCAATAAATCTCTTTTTTAAAAAAAAATCGGGGGTAATAGCAGTCCTGATCTCATGGAGTTGTTGTGAAGATTAAGTGAGCAAATATTTGTAAAACCCTAGAAAACCGTTTGGCACAAGCATCATGTAAGTGTGCTGTTAAATAAATGGAAACAGTCTCCGATTTCAGAATCCTCAAGAGTAGAGAATTCTAACCCCCTAATCCGCCTGCTAGACCTTCCTCTCTGTGGCAACAGGGAAAGCCTGCAGGTTTCTGACACTCCGCTAAATGCTTTACATGCATTATCTCATTTAATCTCCAAAACAACTCTTTGAAGTAGGACTTACTGCCAATTTACCTATGAGGAAATTGAGACTTTACGAAGGTTAGGAGGCTAACCAAAGGTCACCCAGGGTGAATTGCAATGTGGGAACGTGAGTCCAGGTGTGCCTGATTTCAAAGCCAACTCCCAGATATTCCCACCTCTCCCCCAGGGCCATGATCCCTCATCCATACCTGTCACAGGGCCCCCCAGCCCCTGCTGACACATGCTGAGACAGGGCACTCACTATCTCTGGAGAGATCCCACTGGAATACGCTCTTGTTCTGTCCACCTCTTGGTCTTAGTTCTGACTGTCCGCTCCAGGCTCTGAAAAGCCCTGGAGGGAGGATGAGGCCACTTCTGGGGCATCTCCCAACTTGCTGGGAGCAAGCAGTGGTCTGTGCTGCAAAATGAAAGTGTCAGTCCTGTCTCACTTTTTGCGACCTCGTGGACTGTAGCCTGCCAGGCTCCTCTGTCCTTGGGATTCTCCAGGCAAGAATACTGGAGAGGGTTGCTGTTCCCTTCACCAAGGGATCTTCCCAACCCAGGGATCCAACCTGGGTCTCCTGCATTGCAGGCAGACTCTGCTGTCTGAGCCATCAAGGAAGCCAAGCGTCTATAGCAAACTAGACCTGAGTGGAAAGACTAAGCTCCTTTGGACAGAACACTCTTCCAGGAAGTCCTCTTTGGTGCCGACAAGCAGCAAGGACCTCCCTTTCCCCTCACCCCTGCCTGAGCCATCACCTGACGAGACCAGAACCAGGCCCTAGTGTGAGACTTATTATGTTAACCCTGGGGCCCTGTGACCCTTGTATTCTTTCGCTTGCTTTCTAACTTTCCTACAGTTCCGTGGCACTGCAATGCTCATCAAATGCTTGTAGCATCACCCTTATCCTCATAGCATTCTCAACCTGTAGGTCATTATCATTCCTATTTGTAAGATGAGGCACCTGAGATGCAGAGGGAGGCTAAACAGGAAGGAGGATGAGAGGAAGAACCTTCTGCGTGCCAGGCATCATGTTCACCCTTTGCCTCACTGAACCCTGAAAATAGAGGTAGCCATCCCACTCTAAAAAGGCGGAGCTTGAGGCTCTGAGAGGAAACTGGACTTGCTTCATCATAAAGCACACACAGAGTCAAACTCTAAGGGAGGTTTTTTTTTTTCCCTGTTTTCCAGATGTGTAAACCAAGGCTCGAAGCCGGGTGGAAGCTGGGTGGCTTATCCCACAGGGAGTCAGGCTGGAACCAGGCCTGCTGGCCGTGGACGGAGAGCTCTCGCCCAGCCCAGCTGCCCTCGCAAGGCCCAACACGCATCCTTTTGGGGAGTGGAAAAGGAAACACTGGGCCCTTTTACAGGGTTTCCGTGTGCACGATGGGGAGCCCCCAAGGATGGCCGGCTGGCCACGGATGGGAGGAAGAGTTTGTTTTTCCTGCAGGCCGCTCCGGAGCCTTTCAAAGGTGTGAAGTTCCACGGCCTGCAGAGGCTGACTCTGCTGGCTATCCAGAGCAGGCCCTCCCCAGGCTCCAGCCGTGCAGACCTGGCCTCTTCATGCGCCCCCAGTGGGAACTCCCTCCGGCCCACCTGGCCTCTCACTCGCTGAAAGGCTGCGGAGTGACAGGCCAGAAACTCGACTCCGATGTTTACTCACCAAACATAGAGCCGGCCCTCTGGGCTCTCCTCCACCATCCAGACTCTCTGCTACCTCAGGGGAAGAAAGGGTTTACAGCCCACTCCCAGGCTCGGCATACCTAGCACGCACACCTCCAGAGACTGGCCACGAGGAGGAGCTTCCAGGCTGGCCCTGCAGCAAGAGAGAGTCTGGTTAGACACGAGGAAGAACTTTCTGCCACTGAGGGACATTCAGTTCAGAGACAGGAAATGTCCTGAGTTCTGTGCTCTCTCAGTAAGGACTCCGGGTTCCTCTGCTTGAGCTTCCTTTCCTCACCCCTACAATGAGAGGTGAGACTGCTTGATTCCAAGTTCTAACAACACTGTAATTCTGAGAGTCACAGCGTGAGACAAGGGGCTGGAGACCCAGCTATACCATCAACTGACTGTGGGAACATGAGCAAAGCTACTGTGCTGCTCTAGACTTCAGTCTCCCCATCTTTAAATCAGGCATAATTATCAAAGAGTAGTTCCAAGTTAATGGAAACCAAGTACACTGTCCAGTATGTTCTGTGAAGTGCTCTATGCGAGAAACTAGATCGATTCTCTTTTGATTCTTCCTCTCTCTCTTACTTCTCACAAGCAGGAAAGTTACTATGTCCTCTTCTCTCCCTAACCTGTTAACTGAGAAATGCTTACAGATGGAGAGGTCGCCCCTTGTTTTATTTGAATTTAGCTTTGTTTTTTGTTTAGTGCAATTAATACAAGTGGGCCCAGGAAGGTAGTGGGGCCTTGGGGAAATACCCAGGGGGCTCCAAGTCCCCTCAGGTGGCTCTTAGAAGACTCTGGAATATTCCCCCACTGGAGAATGTCTGGCTGGGTGTCTGTGAGTGTTGGACAGGGGGTAGTCCATGGTCACAGTCTTACTGGACTGGACCAAAGGGTCGTTTCTTAATGTTTCCACCTCTAGACGGGCCAAGCTGTTGACTGCTTGAATAAGGCAGAGCAATTGTGTCTATGAACTGATTGGCTGTTTTCTTATGTAATAGTCAAGGAAGCTGCGTGGTTGCTTTTAAAAAACTGAACTGATGTTGTCGTTTTTCTGTAGCCTCTCTTCCCCCATCATTTTTATAACTAGATTCACTGTTTTGGTTGTACTGACCTGTTGTTTGTCTAAACTGACCCTTTGTTGGAAGAGCTGAGCTGTTGTCTGTCATGAGCATTGGGCACTAAAGCAGCTGGCTGGGGGCTGACCCGACAGGATATTTTGGCTCAACAGACAGGTCCGGGGTCTGTTGTCAAACCAGCTGATACCAAACCCACCCCTCAGCCTTCCTGCCGACGTTGGCCTTTCCAAAAAGATCCAGTCTTAAATGTTCCAGCCATAAACCCCACACCGACTGCCCCGAGAGCACACACAATATTGTTGAAAATTGGCCTTCACATTGAGGAAGCAGAAAGCCTGACTGAGGAGCTGGCAAGTCAGCCCACTGTCTGTCCTGCAGCCTTACAGGGCAGCCCCGCCTGCCTGGCTGTCCATGTGGCCCGAGCCTTCCAGTCTTATTCCTCGTCTGTGTTAGGGGGATCACTGAGCCCCCAGCACAGCCCCCTCATTTCCCTCTTTAACTCACTTCCTTTCATTGCCGACAGGTCCAGGGACTTTCAATGGGGCCCTGACAAGAGAGTCCTTACCCTCTTTGCCCCATTCACCCTGCCCACCCCTCCTCAGCCTTTCAGACTCCCAGTGAAAGGGACTTGTCCACAAATTGGGGAATTGCCATTGTCCCCTTTGTAAAGGCCTTCCATTTCCCTGGGCCCCACCCCGCCCATCGCCAGGATCAGCAGGGGTGGCCCCAGAGGAGCTGTGGATGTAACAGGACACAATACACCCACACTCTGGCTTAGAAGCAGGGCTGAAGCCTCAGAAACTCAGACTTGGCTTTGGGGCAGGAAGATGATATTCTTCTATCCTCCTGCCTGCTTCCCCTCCCCATTTTATAGGTGGGGAAACTGAGAGTCACATAGCAAGACCTCTTGGCACCCAGCTGGCCCTCCCATTAGCTCATTTCCACTCTGTTTCTTTCTTATTGAGAAGGCTACAGTGTTTGCCATTTGTGCTAACCCAATATGCCGCACCATTGAAAATGTGTACAAAAGCTGCCGTCAGTAGTTGAAGAAGTTTGGGGTCGTGGTTTCCTTGTTTAGCATCAGAAATCAAAAGCTAGAGCCATGAAAACAGTAATTCTTGGATGAACTGCCTCAAAAATAAATAGAAACAGTGGCCTAATTTGAAATTCAACTCACTAAAAGGAAACAAAGCCAAATTGTTCTTTTCCTGTTTCTAATATTTTTGCTCCCACATTTAGATTATTTAATCCAACTTCCTATCTCTAGGTGGGCCTAAGAAGGCCCAGAGAGGAGGTCTACTTGCCTAAAGGCACACAGCAAGTCTGGGCTAGTGCTCCTGGAATGTCCCTGGAGTCTCTCAGGGAAGTATTTCGGTTTGCAAAAATTTTTGGCTACTTTGAAACGGTATTTCTAGAACCAGTTGGACACTGCAATTTGGTTTTGGGGCTTTGGAGTTTCTAAATTGATTTTTAAGAAAAGATTTTACATTGGTAAAAGGGGTTGTTTACAAAGTTTCAGCTATGGGGAAAATCACAAGATCTCTTGGCATTTCTAACCCGAGCTGTTCTTCCCTAAGGAGCCTTGGGGCACTACAGATGAGCCTGAAACGGGGATTCTGTGCGTGAGCTGAGCCAGAGAAAAGGTTTTTCGAGGAAGGTAGCCTCCAATTTAAGCAGCCACTAGGCAGAGTCTCTCTTTACGGGGCTTGATAAAAAGCATGAGGTTCCAAATTTAAATGGTCTCTGCCTAGTCCTTTTACAGAGTTTTGGGATAAATTCTCTAGGAAGTGAATGTTTTCTAAGTACCAGGGTGACTCAGGCTGGCAGCTCTGCTTTGAGAATATTCCTGACATTGTAATGAAATCCTGAGTATTACCATTCACCCCCTGCCATACATATACTGTCCCCCTCTGAGGATTTATGGCGGTGACAAGATCCCATATCTCTCCAAACCCCAATGAGGACATGATAATATCATCATATCATCAGCTCATCACTGAACCATCCTCATCCACTCAGCTTCTGTCACCCCCCAAGACTGATAACCATCAGAGGTTGTTAATTCCCAGCAAATTATCTAATCCACATGTTGTCTGATTTGTGTAAACCCCAGCCCATGAGGATCATAAAACAAATAAGCACGAAGTGGTTTATAGTTTCCAATCTCCTCTCACCTAGATAGGCCACACTCCCAGTCTCAGCCTCGGCTGCAGCTCTCATGTCAGAAGGAATGGGCAGCCGAGGTTCCAATCTGGACCTGTCTGCTGCTGTTTCTGGGACAGAGGCCACAGAAATACAGACACACAAGTCTGCTCCTCCCTCTTGCTCCCCACCCCAAAGGGGCCAAAGCTTCATTTCAGCAAAACGTTAATCATTCAAACAGCAAGCTACCGGCATGATGGGTTAAGACACTGGATGATTTGCAGAGACCAAAGCAAACTGTCCTGGAAAAAAACAGAGGGTAAAAGGAATTTGTAATGATGAGAGACAAAGCAGGGAGGAGAGGAAGGAGAGGGGGTCGGCATCTCAGCGAGACGCAAGGAACAAAAAAATTAG